>NC_140413.1:210601479-211206479 GCF_965140295.1 Lepidochelys olivacea | reverse complement strand
TGTGACATGTTCTAGCCAGTCAGGCTGGCTCCCTGCACCTAAAACAACACAAATCAGGAAGGGCAGCACATGTTCCTCCCACGGTCTGGGCTTGCCACTGTGGGTGAGCACTTCTCTTCCGAGTGCAGGTCAGACAGTGAGGGGCTTGTGTTTCTATGGGGGTGGGTGGGTGGGTGCGTGCATGGGGGGGATCTGTTTGATTGGTTTATTCCCTGTCATAGTAAATCTATTTGAACCCACCCTACAAGCTTAAAACCACCCTACAATTTCCATCTGTTGG
This sequence comes from Lepidochelys olivacea, assembly GCF_965140295.1. NCBI lineage: Eukaryota > Metazoa > Chordata > Testudines > Cheloniidae > Lepidochelys > Lepidochelys olivacea. The sequence goes on along the minus strand of NC_140413.1, from coordinate 211,206,199 downwards.
GTGGCTCCCATCCCAAGTGTCCACACGCCTGCCTGCGATGTTTCTCTCCAGATGACCCTTAAGGTATGTGGGGGTGGGGAATGTTTGCTGTGTTACCTCTGGGGCATGTTAGAATGTGTATGTGTCCTTTAGGCACTAGATTACATGGCTTTTGTATTAACCGAGGTGTGGGTTGATGTGATCATTTCTAAACCCTGTCTTTTTTTTTCAAACGGGCACATGGGGAAGAAGGGAGGGAGGGGAAGTTACGCTAACAACTCTCTGTTTATTTCATGCAGTATTGTTGTTGATTTGTTATATGGTAGCACCTAGAAGCGCACTGCGCTAGGTACTGTACGTAGACATAGCAAGAGACGGTCTCTGCTCCAAAGAGATTACAGTCTAAATAGACAAGACAGGCACGGGGTGGGGCGAGAGGGAGCGTTCTTTCCCCTTTTGCAAATGAGGAACGCAGGAATAGAGATGTGAAGTGAGTTGCCCAAAGTCATGCAGGGAATTGGTGGCAGAGTGGGAATTGAAACCACATCTGCTGAGTCTCAGTCCAGTGCTTTATCCACTAGCTCTGTAGTTTGCTTCCTTCCTTCAGAAGTCTGCACTTCCTTCTGAAATGAAATAACCAAAGAAAAATGTATTTGGCATCATTTGAACAGCGGTAAGGTTTTGCTTCTATTTGCTCTTTACAATGCTGAGCCAATACGAGCTGGTTGGCACTTAGGTTTTACTGGCAGAACTATTTCAGTTAGGGGTCTGACTCTCTTTCTTCTTTACCAGGATAGTTACACTGGTAAATGCCATAGCGTGGGTGAAGTTTTACTGGTGTGAAGGTGCCTTAAACGTGTATAGCTTGTCCTCGCACAGGAAGGAGAATAGCTGTATGCAGTTGTATGTATCTTTGTACCAGAATCGCTTGGTCCAGGGTAGGGGGTTTTATCGCTGTAACTACACTGGCTTGGTTAAATCGGCACAGTTTGCAGTGCGGACAGGGCCTCGGTAAGGGAAGAGAGCAAGCCATTTCTCGAAGCTACGCTGTGATAGCTCCGGTGGTGTGGAATGAGGTGCCGTCCGGCTGCAGGGTGTTTCACCAAGGGAGCATTTAAACAGAGACTCTCCTACCTGGGCACGATCCAAGGTGTCCATTGTGGCCCCTAGAGCCCTTCATGGTTTTGGTTCCTCCTGTGGTGTTGTGCTTTCCCTTGCTGTCCTGCCTGGCTTCAGCCTAACGGCCAGTCTCCGTGGGGATCCTAGTCCCTGTCCTGTTGTGTGGCTGCCATTTTATCCGATTTCCCGCCTGAATCAGCCGCGTGGCCACCGTCACACCATTGCAGTGCACAACCCCTCCTCTCACCGGGAGGTCACCGGGAATGCTCTGTGAGTTGGCCAGTGGTGACTGCTGCCCTCAGGGGCACCGGAACCTTGCGGGTCCGGGCAACACATGTTCTGTGTTTTCACTGTCTTGGGTCTCCTGCGGGGCAGCATGAGGTGGGGTGGGGAGCTCACAGGCTGCTGTCTTGCTTCTCTGTGCCCGTGGCTCTCCTGGCTGCGAAGTCCAGCACGCTGCTGAGTACATGGGGCCTGGATTATTCTGAGACCAAGCTGTCTGAACAGCAGGACAATGGGACCAGAGTTTCCCCTTCCCCTGTGTCACCATCAGAGTTCACCATAGTCTGTGGATGAAATCTCTGGCACAGGAGAGCTGAGGGCACCAGCCACTACCAGCGCTGCAATCTCCTGTCCCAGGAATTTCATCCGCGAGCTGTGCGGGGCAAAGGGAGGTTTAGATCCCATTTTTGTGCTGTTCCGAGTGTTTCAAGTCCCGTGCACGGCTGTTGCGGAGGCAAAGTGGTTTCTTCTCCTCCGTGTTCGCACCTGCGAGGTTTCCGGTGGAGAATCTGGGTCGCTGTCATCTAGAAACAGCCGAGTGTTTCTTGCTGTGATAAATCTCCAAGGTTTTCTAGGGCAGAATGTTGCTTTGGGGTGGCTGGTTCTGTGGGGCCAGATGGGTAGCAGGAGCGGATCAAAACCTTTCATTTGAATGCCTCACGTTTGCAAGGCTTGCTCATTCTGTTCCCCTTGCTGACTCCCATCAGGTTGGCTGCAGTCTGCTGTGGGATGGGCGAGGCAGCGGAGAACAAGTACGTGTCCCAGCTCCAGGATGTTTATAACAGCTGCGATACCACGGGCACGGGGTATCTGGACAAAGAGGAGCTGACAGAGCTGTGCCGCAAACTCCATCTGGAGCGGCAGCTGCCTGTACTTCTGCAAACTCTCCTGGGACACGACCACTTTGCCAGGGTGAGTAGCTGCGTGCGACACATGCCACTGTGCAAAGGTTAATTTCTTTCAAAGAGAACGTGCAAATAAATAAATGAAACTCAGAAAGTTCTTAAATACCACAGATTAGTACCGGTCTATCTGTACCTTAATGCCGGAGCTACGTACTGACGGACACGAGTTTAGGCTCTGGGCCCAGGACTGTGTAACTGCTGGCGGGGTCTGTAGGTGAAGTGCAGTAAACTGACTTAAAAGAGGCAGAATGAAAAGCTTGTTGGCTATTAATAGCATAGCTGTGCGGTTAGGTTGACTGTGTAGGTCACATGCTGTTGGAAAGCACTTGGGCTGGGTTGGGCCCTGTATTATTTAATGGCTTTGTTCCAACTCTTCTGGTTTTAGAAACATTAGTGTCTGCTTTTGTGGGACCCAGGCGAAAGTACGGATGCCTTTAACCCAACAGTGGATTGTCTCAATGAGAGAAGTTCCTTACCTGACTGCTCACCTGTGCCATGGTGCTTGGCTGCGTGGGGAGGAGGGGGGCACTGGCAGCTCCAGGGACTCCTGCTGCTGGTGGGGTTGGAGTGAGCCCCACAGCCAGCTCTGAAGTTTGCCTGCCTTGGAATGGAGGGGGTTCAATAGGCAGATTTTCCAGAAAATCCCACTGCGAGCCAGGAGCCTTCTGCTGCTCACGCCCTGCCTGAATGGAACCTAGCTCCCATCGTGGTAGCACCTGAGAGGAACTGCCAGGCTGGATCATACTTGGGGTCTGTCTAATCCTGTCTCCACTAGTGCCTTGCGCTAGCTGCTTCAGGGGACGGTGCGAGAGCTTTGGAGCAGGCAGATGAGGAAACTTCTATATGCTTTTCAGAAAACCTTTTCCACTGCAGCACCACCATGTTCTTGCTATCGATTAACATGTCTGATCCTGTCTGAGTCCTGCTAAGCTCTTGACCTCCATGATACCTTGTGGCATACAGTTCCACAGGCTTAGCACATATCATGTGGAAAGAGTAGTGACTTTCATGTTAAATCTGTTGCTTTTCAGTTTCATTGCCCATAGTAGTCCCCTTGCTCCTGTGTTGAGAGCGTGAGGGAAATAAAACCTCATTCTGCAGGGTTTAAGCCAATCGCTAACTATTAGGTATTGGTTTGAGTCTTCCATGGGGGCTGATTACACCACATGTGCCTAGTGTGTGGTTCTTACACCTTCCTCTGTAGCATCCAGTACTGGGCCCAGTGGGAGACGAGATGGGGGAAAGATGGCTTGTGTCTCTGGCCTTGCTGCACATGGCATCCGTGACCCAGCTGCTCCTGCCCGTAACACCCCTGCCGTTCCAGCTCACCCCAGTTCAGTTCCACTGCTGCTCTTCTAGCTGGCCCTGTTGGGGCAGTGCTACTGGGAAGAGTACTGGGGTTTGTCTACACATAGAGTTATACTGGTTTTCCTAAGGGCTCGTCTAGTCTACGGACCATAGGCTACATAGCTAGGCTGGCAGAGCCCCCGCCAGGGGAAATGCAGCATAAGCCCATAGGAGGAGTTCTCCCCACATAGCTACCCATCTCCCCAAAGGATGTTAGGTATGCGACAGAAGCACTCTTCTGCTGGTCTAGTTGTGGTTACACTGGGGGTTTTGCTGGCATAGCTCTGTTGGCTGGGGCAGGGGGTTCCTAGCCGACATAGTTATGCCGGTAAAACTTTGCAGTGTAGATGAGGCCTTAAAATGGAATCTTACCATCAGTTTATCTAGCCCAGTACAAAAGGCTGCGTGGAAGGACTCATAAATCAGTACAAACCTGGTTGAGTCAATTACGACTTGATCATGAGCCAGTTAAGCTCAAGCAAAAGTAGCTCCTCAAACCAAAATGAGTGTCCACACAGGATTGCAGCAATTTAACTAAACCAGTGCAACCAGTGTGAATGAGGCTTCCGCTCCCTGCTCCCACCTGTGTTCTCCTTCAGCACTGTTTGGCTTGGGAAGAGGAGAGGATCGCAGAGTACTGTAACTCTGATCTCTTTAGAATTGAAGCCACTAGTTCCCAGTGGATCTGGGACAGTCCCTATGGGCCTGATCCAAAGCCCATTGACATTAATGGACGTTGCTTTATTGACTCCAGTGGGCTTTGGATCAGGCCCTCTCTAGAGCATCATGTTAGCTCGGCTAAAGAATTGTAATTGTTGGAACTCTTGTGGGGAGAGGGAGGGAGAAGAAAAAAGAGCAGATTGCTTTATATTGGGGTAAATGGAATGTCTCTCCCTCCCCCCCCCCCCCCAAAAAAAATCCTCTTCTCCCAGTGTTTTCTTGTGATTAAAATGCTATGCTGTATTTTTCATGCTGACAAAAGCATCATTAAACTACATGGGTCCAGTCAATTTATGAATGGCAGTAGATCGCCATCCCGCAGTCAGTCATACTCCCCTGCAAGCATGTGCAGAGACACTGGGGTTTCACTGAGGGGAAATACAGGACTCAGAAGTCTGGCTTCCGCAGCAAGTTGGCGGGGAAAAGCTCGGTGTGTTCCAGGCCTCTGGGTTTCCGCGTGGCAGCTATACATTCCTTCCACCTACGCCTGTGCTCAGGGTGTAGTGAGATGCGGGAGCGGAGGCACCAGGGTGATATATGTATGCTGGAGGCTGGGCGATAGCCTGACCTGTTTGAAGTCCATGCTACAGCTCCCATTAACTTCAGTGGGGTCACGATTTTACCCTAGGGTTTTCTTTTTGCAGGAGGTAGTACAAACTGGCTTTCAGTGTTGGTTTACATGAGTTTGCGTCCCCTGAGTTTCACTCTTGAGTTCAAACAAACCTAAAGCTCAGATGAACTGCAGCTTTCATGGTTTCAGCGTAGAACCATAAATCAGTCTGGTACTATTTTAACTAGGTCCCAGGCTTGTGAACCTTTTGATAAGTTTGGGGTAAGGTTTTCGGATTTTTTAAGTTTTTTGTCTGTAAAAAAATCTGTGCGTCCGGACTTTCCTGCAGTTGTTGGGTGATTGTTGGTGTTTTCCCTTTTTATAGATATCCCAAAATCATTGTAAGCAAAATTGTTAACTTCTGGTTGGCTAATTATCTCAGCTTCTGAAAAGTAACATTCCAAAGCCACTGACTTGATTTGCCTGCCCCGAGGACTGTGAGAGGAAAGATAGCTAAACAGTGATATCACATCCTGGTTTTGGTGGTTTTTTTTAAATGATTGCAAAACTTTTGATTACATTCATTTGCTCGCTGTTCAGTTCAAGGAAACAAATGCAATTTCTGCTTTTATCAGCAGAAAAGACATTGCTATAAACTGATTATTATTTAATTAGAATGGAAGTGATCATAAAATGATATATTTCATGATTCTGAGGAAAGGAAGGAGTGAGAGCAGCAGAATAAGGACAATGGACTTCAAAAAAGCAGCCTTTAACAAACTCGGAGAACTGGTAGGTAAGGTCTCCTGGGAAGAAAATCTAAGGGATAAAGGAGTTCAGGAGAGGTGGCAGTTTCTCAAAGAGACAATATTAAAGGCACAATCGCAAGCTAACCTGAGGTGACACAAAGGTAGAAAGAATAGTAAGAGGCCAGTATGGTACCATTAGGAGTTCTTTAATGACCTGAGAATCAGAAAGGAATTCTACAAAAAGTGGAAATGTGGATGAATTGCTAAGGAGGAGTACAAAAGACTAGCACAAGCATGTAGGGACAAAATCAGAAAGGCTAATGCACAAAGTGAGTTATGCCAAGCAAGGGTCATAAAAGGCAAGAAGAGGTACTTTAAATACATTAGGAGTGAGAGAAAGATGAAGGAAAGTGTTAGGCCCTCTACTTAGTGGGGAAGGAGAGCTAATGATTGATGATGTCAAGAAGGCTGAGGTGTCTAATGATTATTTTGCTTCAGTTGTCACCGAAAAGGTTAACAGTGACCAGACACTCAACACAATTAATATTAACAAGGGAGAAGGAACACAAGCCAAAATAGGGAGAGAACAGATTAAAGAATATTTAGTTGAGTTAGATGTATTTGAGTTGGTGGGGCCTGCTGAAATTCATCCTAGGGTAGTTTGTTCCCCTTTTTAAAGCTAGGTACTAAGTTTGCCCTTCTGCAGTCCTCTGGGACCTCACCCACCCCCAGTAAGTTCCTCAAGATAATTGCCAACAGTTCCAAGATTAGGAACCAGCTGAAACAAAGTGCACACCTGGAATTATAGACCAGTCATCTTAACTCTGATCTCTGGAAAGATACCAGAACAAATAAACAGACATTTTGTGAGCACCTAGAGGATAATAAGGTTATAAGGAATAGCCAGTAGGAATTTGTTAAGAACCAATCATGCCAAACAACCTAATTTTCTTCTTTGACAGGGTTATTGGCCTAGTGGATAGGGGAGAAGCAGTAGATATGTTATATTTTGAGTTTAGTAAGGTGTCTGATGCAGTCCCACAAGCAAACTAGGGAAATGTCTAGATGAAATTACTTTGAGGTGGGTGCACAACTAGTTGAAAGAATCAGAGTATTTATCAATGGCTCACTGTCGAACTGGGAGGGCATATCTAGTGGAGTCCTGCAGGGATCAGTCTTGTGTCTGGTATGTAAGACACAGGAGGTCACTGTCCTGCTCTACTCAGCACTGGGGAGGCCTCAGCTGGAGCGCTGTGTCCAGTTCTGGGCAGCGCACTCCAGGAAGGAGGGGGATAAATTGGAGAGAGAAAAATGATCAAAGGTTTAGAAAACTTGAGCTATGAGGAAAGGTTAAAAACACTGAACACGTTTAGTTTTGAGAAAAGAAGAGTGAGGGGGGACCTGATACCAGTCTTCAAAGATGTTAAGGGCCATTATACAGCAGACGGTGATCAGTTGTTCCCCATGTCCACTAAAGGTAGGACAAGAAGTAATAGGCTTAATCTGCAACATCCCAAGACAGGAAACTGGGGAGGTTTAGGTTAGCTACCAGGAAAAACTCTCTAACTATTTATGGCAGTTACGCTCTGGAACAGGCTTCCAAGGGAGGCTGGGGAATCCCCGTCATTGGAGGTTTTTAAGAACCGGTTGGACAAAGCCCTGCCAAGAGGGTCTAGGGTTACTTGGCCCAGCCTCCATGCAGGGATCTGGAATCCATGGTGTCTTGAAGTCCCTTCCAGCCCAACATGTTTATGATTCTATGAATTTAGTTGACCTCTCTCACAGTTTCTCTCTCTCTCTTTCTCCAAGTACGTCAACGACTGTCTTCTGTTTTACTTTAATTGCATGCATGTTTGAACACGATCAAGAGTGAGATCTCTGAGAACATAGGGATGCTCTGATGCAAACAAAATGCATTTTAAAAAACTGTAAGGATAGAGGGGACCTGCCATGTTTGTGGGGATTGGACTGAGGGGAAAGAGCTGAATAGCTAGTTCTGTGTTCCAGCAACTAGATGTGCCCGTATTTGTTACTGCAACTAACAACGATGGAAGTACGCTACCTAAATGCTTCTACTAAAATGACCAGAGGTGAAATAGTGTGCTCTATTAACCTCTTAAATAATCAGTGTAGAACATATGTATTAACATTCCCTTTAGATAGATGGGTCAGTGAATGCTTCTCAGAAGTCCTGTTTCAAGCTGTTTGCTTCTGAGATGGTCTAGCAGTAATTCAGGTTGGGAATGTTTCGTTCTCAGCCTCAAGGGCTGAAAGCTACGAATCTGGAGTACAACGGGCAGTAGAGGCTGAATTGTCAGCAGGGTCCACAGAAAATACCAGGTTCTGCTTACATATTCTAGCTTCAGTCAGTATTTAGTTGTCTGTATTATATACTGCTACGTGTATTGTGGTAATGCCTCCGAGGCTCAGTCAGGATCAGACCCTGTTGTCTGTATATGTCGCATTGTAGTTTTCCTTCGGTGTTGGCTTCTTTAGGGAAAAGGTGTGCTGGCCAACATGTTAACATCCTAGTGTAGACATGTTCTAGCAGGATACCTGTCCAGGATAAACCCTTGACTCCCCCAGGGCTTACCGTGACCAGCTAATGCAGGTTAAAACTGCCCTCTGCCTTGTCTGCATTAAGATGTTAGCTCCTGTTCACTAGCATGTGTTTAAAAACACCCCATTTTTCCTTAGTGTAGACGTGGCCTTTGAGAAGAAGATGAGCTAGTTATTATCCAGCAGACTGAGTTCCAGTAGCCTGGTAATGGATGCCCAAGGCAGAGTAAGCCAGCAGAACCCAGGCTGCAGGTCCCAGACAGTGCAGTGTAAGATTTCTAGCGGCCTGCACCCAGCGTCTCCTATCAGACACTGCAATAGCCGAGGCGAACCCCCCAGGTTATCTCTGAGTGATGGAGGAGGACAGCGCATTGCTTCTGCACATAGCAGGCTCCCAGCAGAAGCACGAAACGAGGCTTGTGAGGCTGAACTGAGTACGAGTGACCGCCCCAGGTGTCTGATGGGAGGCCCGGTATGCGTGTTCAGCATCTTTTCCTGTCTCCACTAGGTAAACTTTGAAGAGTTTAAAGAAGGTTTCGTGGCAGTGCTGTCCTCCAACATTGACCTGGCCATTTCCGACGAGGAGAGCAGCTACTTGGAACCAGGTGCTGGGAGACTTTGCAGCTGGTTGTTCAGTTTTTTTCCCTCTGCTTCTGCTGCCAGTTGAAAGCCTTACCTGCTGGTGCATTGACGAATTGCCAAGACAGAGAGGAAGGATGGTCCAGTGGTTAGGGCACTGGCCTGGAACGAGAGAGTTGTGGGTTTGATTCCCTGCTCTGGCACGGACTTCCCATGCGACCTTGGGCAGGTCTCTCTGTGCCCCAGTTCCCTGTCTGTAAGACGGGGATCACAGCACTGCCCTACCTCCCCGGGGTGCTGAGGGTAAATACATTGAACACTGCGAGGTGCTCAGATACCACACTAGGTCCTTCCTAGATCTTAAGGGACCACTGTGATCATCTAGTCTGACTGGATTTGTCTAGCTTCAACTTCTAGCTGGTGGAGCTTGTTAGACCTTTGTCTTCTAGACTGAATATCCCTTTTATTATCCAATTTCTGATCCCCAGGTGGGATCTGAATGATCATGTCACCCCTAACTTCTGTCTTTGATAAGCCAAGTAGATTGAGCTTCCTGAGTCTTTCACTAAAAGATTGGAAAACATGCCTTATAATTTTTGTCAGGGCTCTCCTCTGAACTCTCTCCAATTCATCAGCATCCTTCTTGAATTATGGATGCCACAGCAGCCTAGTAGAGGTTGCACCAGTGCCCAAGACAGAGGCAATGGGACCAGATCAGTACCTAAGATAGGCAGTTTTTTAATTGTTTGTTATGCTTTGTGGCCGGGTGGGGTGTGAATTTTGCACTGAGTGACTTGGCAACTTCAGCAAAGTGAGGGCTAGCAACAAAAGGGTTAATTCAGGATTGTTAAATCCCACTCATAGCTTCAGTATTGGGCTTTTCCAGACAAATAGCCTCTGTCGGTAACTGGCCACCTGCCCAGGTGTGTCCTTTCTGGGGTGGCCAGGGATGCAGCAGGGTAACGGAAGATTCACAACTTCAGCTGTACGTGTCACATTAGCATGCCCAGATATTCCTCATTTTGTCTCATTGAGGCAGGACTGGACGTACACCGTCCCATACACTTGTACAGTGGGCAACGGGCCCACGGTGTGTGAGACTGGTGGAGCACAGCAGGACATGAGCTTTGATGCTCTCCCAACCAGCGCATTATAGCTAGGATTGTTTAGAATGGGGGAAAAGGTTATGTCTAGAAGCGGTGGGCTGGAGGCAGGAATCGCTGGGGGCAGTTGTCTGGCCTGTGTTAGTTAGACAGAAGGTCAGACTAGATGGTCACATTGGTCCCTTCGGGCCTGCGAATCTCTGGATCACTTGATCCTTCAAACACTGGAATACTCTTGTAATAGGGCCGGGAGAATGGCCTCAGGGGTAGGGCACAGAACTGGGGAGATAGGCTTCAGTTCCCAGCTCTGCCCCAAACTTCCTGCATGACCTTGGGCCAGTCGCTTAATCTACCCTGTGCTTCACTTCTCCCTTTGACAGGTGGGGACTGTCCTTCCCTACCTCGCCGGGTGCTGTCCAAAAAAAACCATTGTGAAGCTTTTGGGCGGGCAGTGGTGAGGGCTAAGTGCGGGCCAGAAGGCTAGAATACTGCAGCACGCAAGCACGGCTGGAGTTCAGCAAATATCAGCCGCTACAATTTGCTTCTTGCGCGCCCTGCACCGTGGCTGCCTCTGGTCACACCACGTACCGAGGTTTGAGTTTGCTACCTGCTTATGTGACAACAAGTGGTCCTTTGGCTCAGGCAATAGACACCTGTTTTAAGATCCTGAGGTCCCAGGTTTGGTCCCTGCACATGATGATGTGATCAGGGACACCATTACTCAAAGCTCATTGCTGCTTAAATAAGAGCGGAAAAGGGGAACTCTTTCTGTTTACTTGGTACGCGTGTGAATCCTAATGCGGGAGAAGGCAGAGTGAGTCACTCTTCAGACTGGCCGTTCTCTCTGTGGGTCTATGATTTGTGTGTCCAAATAGAAAGCTATTTGGCCTTTAGAGAGAGCAAGGGAGCAATGCTGTGGTTCCGCAGTGAAAGTCACTGTGCTAGGAGCTCTGTGTATTCTCAGTCTGAGCAGCACGGTCTTTTTTGGTTTTAAATAAGCAGCAGAGTTTGAAAAGAAATTCTTCTAGACATCTGTGTGTCCCAGACTGCGATTGATTTTTTTCCCACCTAGCTGTCCCAGATGATGTCAAGCCCAAGTACGTGAATGGGGCTAAGTGGTATGGCCGCTGGACGAAGCCAGAGCTCCAAGAAACCGAGGTGGAAACCACCAAGTATTTACAAGATCAGCAAGTTAAAGCCAGTGTGAAAAGTCAGCTGAGACGCTCGGCATCTCTGGAGAGTGCGGAGGTAGGAATGACTCATTCCCCCGCTCCTTGGAGCAGGCTGGCCAGATTTAACTCAGCCTTCTTGCTTGATTGCAAGTAATGTTTAAACAGAAGGCCGCATTCATGGTGGTCTAACCTGTTCTGAATGGTTACCTGTGGCAATCCTTAAGAAGTGCCGATCTGCACTGGGCATGGATTACAAAGCCCAGTGCTAGAGCGGGTCGTAGAAAGAATGCTGCACAGGTACCAGGCAGAGTTGATACAGGTGCCATTTGGACATTGGTGGGGCACCCTGGGAGCCTATTGTGCATGGCAGAGTCTGCACACGGTCCCTGTCCCCCAGAGCCTGCAGCCAGACAGCAGTACCGTACCCCTGGTTTTGGTCACCCCTATGGTTACCAAATTCTGGTTACCCCTGTGGGAAGAGATTCCCCCTTTTGTACAATGAATTAAATGGAAGGAAATAAAATTTATTGGAAAAAAATTTCCTCGATTCATGAAGTGCCCCAGCTGGAAAGATAATGGACAAAAGTCAGGGACATTCCAACTTGGCTGCCTCGCTGCGCCCTACCCCACGTCCATAGAAGTCACAGGGCACTGGAGTGGAGCTCAGGTCCCTTCCACTCTCAGGGCCCCCGTTTTCCCTCCCGCCCCTCTCCTGTCCCTGTAGGATGTCAGCTGTTCGGGGCAAAGGCTGTCTCTCGCTACCTACCTACTCCAATGGTGCCCTAAAGGTGCTTCTGTGATACAAATAACAATTCAAGCAAGAGCAGGCCACTCTGTAAGAGCTATTAACGGGGGTTCTAAGTGAGTTAAACTATCGCACCTAGGACCCCCCTATGGACGTTGTGCTTCAAAACCCATTTAATGGACAGTAGCTTTGCCCCTCTTTGTGGGACAGGAGGATCGGCATGGGGTTGAGAATGCGGGTTGTCATTGCTTGTGCTGTCTCCAGGGAGAGCTCTGGTTAATGAAAAACAGACGATGCGTCAACTGGATGCATTATTTTTAAAGAAAATATAAACAGAGTCTAAGAAAAGAAATGTAGATTGCTTATATCATGCTGCTTAGAACATGCTGCTTCACGAGACCATTCTCTCTTAAAATAAAAATACAGGGCAAGGAGAACGTGAACAAATTCATCCTTGGACAGAAAACTATTTTGAGAGAAAACAAATGTTACCCTCCCCCATGGCTGAGTGGGCAGAGCAGCTCCCCTGCTGGTCCAAAAATGCAGCTCCATGGCTTGGCCCCAGTCCTGCAGGCTGCCCTGCATGGGTGGATCCCTGCACACAGTGCCTCTCCCTCCCCCCCCGCCCCGAGCCCTGCTGGGGGCAGACTCAGGGCCCTTTGCTTAGTTGTTTTGCTCTGGTGTCTGATTTCCTTTTAGCAGAATGGTTTTGTTCTTTGTTGTTACATTCTTCACGTCCCACTGTTACATCTGCCATTCTTGTAAGTTGCCTTAACAATTTTTTTAAGTTTAAAAAAAAAAGAAAGACAGATCAGCAGAGACTGGCTTGTGTGTAGGGAAAAAACGATTGACGGCTTTTCAAAGAGCATTCATCGAACACTACTTTCTTTTAAAATGCCCCTGTGTGTTCCCCTCTGTCTTACCCCACGGGAACCAAGTGACCAGTCATTTGTGAACCCGTCCCAGGGCACCTTAACAGACAAAGAGTTGCCCAGTGGTTACGTGCTGCTGGGACTTGGGAGACCCAGGTTCAATTCCCAGCTCTGTTGCAGACTCTTGGTGTGACCTTGGGCCAGGCACTTACCCTCTCTGTGCCTCAGTTCCCATCCATACAAGGAGGATCATCACCCTGCCCCAGGGTGATGAGGATAAACACATTAAAGGCTGGATGCTGTAGCGATGGGGCCATATAAGCACCTAGGGAAGACAAATAATATAGGGCTGGCTCTTCAGAGGTCTGGTGCTCAGTCCTTCTGAAAATCAGACTTGTCTTTAATGTCTCTTGAAATGCGCTCCCAATAATTGAGTCCCAAAATTACTAGTTGCTCTTGATAATCTTGTCCAGAGGTTGTAGAACTGGTCAGTGTAACATCCTTTATTACTGGATAAGTAACACAAAACAGTGAGTTAATAACCTGATCTTTCTTTGGTGAATGTGTAGGGTTGTGGAATTATGATGTTACAGATAAATTATAATCAAGACTTTGTATATTAAATGTACAGCTAAAAATAAGATGAACGATCATTTTGTATTTGATAATAGGGATTTTAAATGGTTGACTGTCTCTGATGACTCATGTCAGCCCTTTTCACTTACCCTAAATCACAAACCATTATTCCACCCACCAGAATTTCTCTGTGATACTTAATCCTGTTCATACATTGTTTCTGCAGAGCCTTAAATCAGATGAAGAAGTGGAAAGTGCTAAAGAACCACAGAATGAAATGTTCCCGGCACAAGGTAGAAAATCAGTGCTCCTCTGTGTAAAATGCTTTTGGGGTTAACAGGCTTTCTGAATGTTTATGGCCCAGATCCTTTGTGACTAGAAATCCAGTTATGCCAGCTGAAGAGCTGACCCTACGTTTTATTCCCGTCCCTCAGGAAGATCTGTTGGGGGGGCTCCTTTTTGCAGCATTGGTTTAGAAAAGATGAACATCATACTTTCCTTGTAGACACAACTCTGTTCGAGGTGATGCTGTGGTGATCTGAAGTGCAGTGAGCTTTGCCAGGCTTCAATTCTTCCTACAGCTGCCCTATTAATCTTCTAAAAATATCCAAGATGAACTCCTGCTATTTAATTAGGGAGCCCAGAATCGATGAGAAATGAGGATCTCTCTAATTAAGGTTATGACACCTTTCTAGTCTAATCCAAAATTTAATCCCAATCACCTCTTAGCTTCAATATCTTTGGTGCTCCCAACAATACATGTGATCTGTGGCCAGAGAATTTTCTTTGACAAAGTTTGGAGTTGAATCAGAAGCATCTGATTTAAGATCCCTGATAAGAAATTTGTAGGTTTTAAAAAATAAATGCTCTCCCTATAAACACACCTGATCTTTAGAATATAGGGTCCTAAGGACGAAGCTTTTCTTTGCCAAAAATTGAGGTTTTAAAATAGTGCCATGGAACAGTACTTAGAGGGCCCCGTCTAGCTCCCATTGATGTCAGGGGAGACGCTCCCGTTGAGTACAGTGGGAGTTGAGTCAGACCTGTAGTGAGCTCTTCCTGGTGGGCCCACGTACTCCTTAGGAACAGTAGTATCTCTCTGTTAGTGTAACCGATACATGGTTGATAATTTTAGGCCAAACGGGCACCTGGAATCCTGACCTATTTGGCAGCCCCCGGCAGACAGGCAGCCCTTGCTTTGGTATGACAGAGGGTCAGATTCGGGGCATCTGGGAAGAACTGGATGTAGGGAACACCGGCTACCTCAGCAAGTGCGAGCTGGCGACGGTCTGCAAGAATATTGGGCTCGAACAGCTGGAGCAGGAGGTGAGTTGGGGGTGGCCTGGAAATGAGCCCGTTGGGAAGGCAACCTGGTCAGTAAAAGCACATAGTCAGGGTAAATGGCTTTCAGAAATAAATCGTGACGCCTTCAGACGCTTGCAAATATGCTTCAAGAACATAGCCAGATCCTTAGCTGGTGTCAGTCAGTGCAGCTCCATTCATCTCGGCGGAGCTGTCTTGACTAGCTGAGGATCTGGTCTGTAATATGTATGAAGCAATTAACAGTAGCCTCTTTGAACCCAAAACCTGAATTCAGTACTGATTTCCAGCCAGCCTTGTGGCACACAGGGCATGTCTCTCATACAGTGCTGCAGTGACGCAGCTGCACCAGGGTAGCACTTTAGGGAAGACACTACTAACTCCCGGGAGAACTTCTCTCGTTGGCGTAGGTAAGTCCTTTGCACGAGCGGTGGTAGCTCTGTCGACAGGATTTTTCAATCCCTGAGTGACGTAGTTACGCTAAGGTAAGTTTGTGGTGTGAGCTTGGCCTGACACGTCTGCATGATCTGATACATTTACATCTGTGGGAAAAGACTATTTAATTAGCCAATTAGCAGTGCACCCTCTGCTCAGTTCAGCCCCAGTCCTGCAGTGTGGTCCACACCGGCAGACCCCTGCATGCGCATGGACACCCGATGAAGTCAATACCACATTGTCACAAATTCTTCTCTCTCCTGGGTATATAAACTAATATGAGATGGAATCAACCTACAGTTGTCCCAGCCCAATGGCTACATGGGGATTGTAGCTAAAGCACTGGAAGTTGGGAAATCTAGGTTCTAGGCTTAGTTCGGTGAAGTAGCTGGTTTGCAGAGCTGAGCTCGCATTCCCCAAGTGCATTTGTAAATACAGTGCGATGACCTGTGTCTGGTGTGTATTGTTTTTATCCCTAATTGGAGCAACTGATGTGGACTGCGTGTATCTACATGGAGTCACTACATGCCTTTGTATTTACTGGAGTTTCTCTTTTGGTGTGGAGAGGTGGAAGGGTTCATTCTTGTTTATTGTCGATTCTGTTCGTTATGTAAAAACAATAGGGAACTTTAAAAAAAAAGATGTTGGTTTCCAGTGAATGAGTCTGGGATCTTGCATGTGGCTGATGTTTCTGCTAACATTTTCCCCCAATGGTTTTCTGCAGGAACTAGAAGATTTATTTCGTAGGCTGGACAGAGATGGAGATGGCAGGGTGAGCTTTCAGGAGTTCGAGCTTGGCTTGTCCAGCCATGGGCCTGTTTCTTTTCCTGTTTTTTCCACGCCTGTCAAACAGCCCAGACAGCTGCCAGATCACCAGGTGAGTCCGAGGCAGGACTCCCAAGAGTCCTGGATATAACTCCGAATGTCAGGCCTGGCTAAAGAGCCTGGGAGCCAGTGGAAAGACTCCCATTGACTTCCCTGGGGTCTGGATCAAGCACATTCTAGTGCCTGACAAAACACAGTGCTCTGCGTCAGATGCTTTCTGAGCAGAATTCCCAGGGAGGCTCAGCTACCAGTGTAGAAGGATTTGCCCCTCTCCCCTGCAAAGAGGGGCACCCTGACTGATGTTTTACTGCTTACAGCTCCTCCTGGTCCCTGGGAAGCAGAGCTAGCCAGAGCCTGTGCACTCCAGCCACACCCCTTCCTGTTCTGGCTGTGCCCTCACTCAGGTGTCCCCTGCTGACATGTCCCTTGTGCTGCAGGCTGGGAGTGGGGCTGGCACAGAGCCCTTATGCCAGTTCTGCACCAGGTGGGGCAGTCCTCTGCGAGGGTGCATTCTGGAGATGGGGGCTTTAAGGCCTCTTACACTGCCAGACTGACATCACGGGGCCCGAGTGTAACAGCCTCAGGCCTCCTGAGCATCAGGACAGGTTGTGTCCAGCCTGGTGATGATGGGAAGGGCGGCGTCTGGCACCCCCTTCACGCCCCACCTTTGTGCACCAACCCGGGCGGAGCACAGTTCCCGCTGTGCATCCCCACATGTCTAACTAAATCACTGTCCCGAAGGGCGTGCCCTAAAAACACACACGCTGCACGGCATGGCGGGGCTAGGAGTTGGAGCGTCGCTCCCGCGTGTCCAGACTCCGCGTGAGTTTTAACTGCGCTGTCTGCGTATTTCAGTAGCGCTGTTCTCCTCCTACCTGTCATGGGAGCAGTCTGTGAGCTGAGGGATCCACATGTTGTTTATGGCCTAGTTAAGTCAGTGGGTGGCTGGTACAGTCTCTCTCACACGCACAATCTCTTGCTTCCCCTGGCACACCAGCGCTGTCACTGCTGTGAGAGGAGTCTGGATTTTCAGGTAGTTCGTGCTGTCGAGCTTTGTTCCCAGCTGCTAAAGAGGCTGGTCCTGGGCCAAGGAATGCAGCTTTCGTTCAGCATCGAAGAGGCCCTTTGCAGTTGCTGGGTTTTGCTGATGCTTGGCTCTTCAGAGATCTCTAGGGGCTAGTCTGCACGGGCAACGCCAACGTGCTGCTGCTCTCCCAGCAGTCTAAAAACACCTCCTCCCTGGGGGGCCCAGCTACCAGCGCTGGGCCTGCGTAGCTGCCCAGATACTCCACGCCGGCGCCAGGGGTGCTTCGTGCAGACGCGGCCTACTAGCCCGCCGGAGACCCCGGATACGTACTCGAATTGCTAGGCCACGCTGCAGTCTCTCTGCTGGTGCGTCTTTGTGCTGTTGTTACTCACCCTATGCCTGCCTGGGCCACAGTCACATTGTCGCTTGCAGTGTGGACACAGTGAGAGGCTCATGTAACTGCCTCCTGTCTGGCCGGAGAGAGGAGGGAAACCCTATGCCGCTGGAATGAAGAAATACTGCTCTAATCATAATGTCAGCTTCAGGACTGTGGGCCGCCCTGCCCTTGTGTTGACTCTGGATATGTCTACACCGCAATCCGAGGTGTGACTGCAGCACCTGGAGGCGCACCCGCGCTAGCCTTGATTCAGGTAATAACAACAGCGAAGCTTTTTGCATACAAACACAAGGGTCCCAGCGCGATTGCGCGGCCCATGCGGCAACTTCCCTGCTGCTGCTGTTCAAACTAGATCAGGTGTGTCTCCATGTGCTACGGGCGTAACCTCCTTGGGAGATCATCTCGCTGGTGCATGGAAATCGGCGCAATCAATGTTTTCTTACTATAATAGCAATAAATATTAGCAATAAACACTCGGTGCTTTTCATTCCCAAGGATCTCCAAGTGCTCAGAAACTAACCGTAGCACTAAAATGCAGCTACTTCTAGTCTGGAAACAGTCAACGGGCCCACTACGTAACCGTGGGGGAAGGAGACCAGAGGAAACCATTACTCTTTCCAAATAGGCCATGAGATCTTTTGGCTGAGGATTTCACTGGGGATTTCAGGGGACGGCCTGAGGAGTGAGGCACTACTCAGCAGGAGTAAGAGTATCAGAATCTGGCCCTAGGTGTGCCCTTTTAGCCATGCTCTTTGTAGCTTACCCCAAGATGTTCTCGGCTCTGCAGGGACGTCCTGGCTATCAGAATCCAGTCCTTGGAGTAAATTGCACTGAGCTTAATTTGTCTGCCTCACATGTGCAGGGGGCTGGGTTGACCCATCAGGATCTGAACCTAGTTTTGGGGTTGTTCCATCACCCCCACACCAAACGAGTTCCACTTTATCTAGCGACTGACACTTCCAAAGTGCTCTGCCAAACAGACCCAGCTGATTCTGCCCAAGACTTTGTGGTACAGGTCGGTATCGTGATGCTCTGCTACATCTGGGGAACTGACATACACACAGCTAAGGGCCAGAATTTCAAAAGTGGCCTCTAATTTTGTAGGGTTGGGTGCCCAGCTTCAGACCCCTCCACGTGACTTCCAAGAGATTCAGAGCAGCCCCAGCTCCCCCAGAGTTCATTGAGACATGCTGAGCATCCACAGCTCCAAAATTCAAGCTCTTGGTGTCCAAAGCTGAGCGTTCAGGAATCGGCGAACCCAGAAGGGGAGGGCGTTCTGGAGAATTTGAGCCTAGGTGGTTTGCCCAAGATTCTGTATCAATGTTACGGCAGCACTGGGATTGAACTCGGGGCTTCCTGGCTCCGAGCGCTTAGATCCTGCTGCTTCTTAGCTCAGAGTGTTTCCGTCTTCTCCAGTATTTATTACATGCCAGCAGTCTGTTTGCAGGACTGAAGTGTGTGTTCTTGATGCCTCAAAATGCCTTGCTCAGCTGACTCATCTCAGTTGATTTCCAGGCTTCCGAGGAGAATGGGCTTAGAATTGCTACTCCGTTGTTACTGTCCAGCTACGAGTGTCTGCGTCCCTTCTCCTGCATCAATGACGGCAGCGGCTTTGCGAGTCCTGCACAGATCCTCTCCATCTGGGCCCAGGAAGGAGTTGAAAACTGCAAGGAGATTCTCAAGGTTTTACAGATTACTTTATTGATTGATTTTAGAATTGCTTTTCCGTGTTACTGCGAGCCCTCTAGCTTCCTGCTTATGGGGAATGGAGGAGGGATGGCAGATGCCAGATTTGCATGGGGATTTCTATCATCTGTAGCCAAGGGGTAACTATCTGAGCACTTCCTTATGATGGGCCACCAGCCTGGGAACCGAGGGGCACGGTCTGTACTCAGGGGCATAACACTTTTGAGATGTAATTTCTTGTTCCCTGTCCTATATCACCATCCCTGTCTCACTCCAACAGAGAGGCAAGTAATTCAGCTTAAAACATTACTGTAGGAGTCACTACTATCGGTGTCTCTTGTCTTGTACTTAGATTATCAGCATCTTGGGACAGGGACTGTTGCTCTGTTTTGTGTTTGTACAGTGCCTGGCACAGTGGGATCCTGGTCCGTGCCTTCTAGCCACAGCCACAAAACAAGTAATGTAATAGCAATAATAAAGATGTGCAAAGCTCTCTTTTCTATTCCCTCGTCCAGTTGCTCATGATTTGCTGAAATGTGGGCAGACATTGTTCGGTTTTAGGACTGCCTGTCCTGGGCTATGATCCGTTCCGCATCGCATATTTCTCGTGCTGCTTTGAGCAACCTGACGATGATTGGGGTTGTGAACAACAGCAACCTCCTGCTGCTGTTCGTGTTCCAAATAAACGTCAGCCTTTGCCCGGTTCGTGATGAAGAGGCCGGGTCCCGGCATCTACAGGGCTGGGTTCTTGAGCCAGTGATCTAGTGCACAGCAAGCGCTATTCAGTAAATGTTCTCTGTCAGACCTGCTCTGCGGTATCCGCTGTGTGCACGTAGGAGAGGAAGGATGGCTCAGTGGTTAGTATGCTAACCTGGGACTTGAGAGAGCCAATTCCTTTCTCTCCTGCAGACACTTTGTGTGACCTGGGGCAAGTCACTTAGCGTCTCTGCTCCCCATCGGTGAACACAGGGGAAGTGCTATTTTAGGTTGCGAGGCGCTCAGGTGCTCTGGTAATGAGGGGGTGGGAGGCATTGCGTACCTGAGAGAGAGAACTTCAGGGGGCTGTTCTTGAATTTTTGCAGAGTCTGGATTTCAGCCTGGAGGAGAAAGTGAGCCTGGCGGAGCTGGCTGTGGCCTTTGACAATGAGCTGATGGTTTCCAAGAGTGGAGTCCAGCATGCGGCCTTTGCTTCCTACAAACATGAGCTGAACTACCTAGAGTAAGGCGTCTGCTCTTCCCTGCCCTGCTTGGCGGGGTCTCTGTACTAGAGCCGACAAAGGCTCTTATTTGTTTTGGTCTCAGGCCAGGTGAGACGTGTGCCGGACGTAACTGTGTGTGGGCACTCGTGGGCTCCTCTGAGGGGGTGCTTCTCTCCGGACGCCGGGAAGCCTTTGTCATACTGTCAGCATCATCTGCCTGTCCTTGCAGGGCCCAGGTGGAGCAGGTTTCCAGGGAGCGAGACAAGGCAAGGCTGGACTTGGAGAAGGCGGAGAAACTAAACCTGCAGCTCGTTAAGGAAGTGGATGATCATCATGAGGCCATGGAGCACCACCATGAGAGCAAACTGAAGTATGGGAGAGCAGCCTGTGTGCCTGTATACAATGTCTCCTGTGGATTGGTACACAGACAGCCAGATTCTCTGTCTGTGTGACTTGGGTGCAGCTCCACTGATCCACTCACTTCAGCGGAGCTTTGCCCATTTACACCAGGTGTGGGTCTGGTGCTCACGGATTTCAGCATTAGCAAGTAACCTGCATGTCTTACGGTATGCATGGTGTGCAGCCCCATTGTGAAGTCGAATGCTGCCATTAGGCTACAAAGATTTGAATAAGTTTCCAGCAATGTGACTGATATTGACCAAAAACTCACAAGAGTTTGAGCACTTCCCCTTTATAGACTTTAAGGCCAGAAGGGACCATCATGATCATCTAGGCTGACCTCCTGCACATCGCAGGCTACAGAACCTTCCCCACCCACTCCTGTAATAGACCCATAACCTCTGGCTGAGGTACTGATGCCCACAAACCATGGTTTAAAGACTTCAAGTTGCAGAGAATCCACCATTTACACTAGTTTAAACCTACAAGTGACCTATGCTGCAGAGGAAGGTGAAAACCCCCCAGGGTCTCTGGTAATGTGACCTGGGTGAAAATTCCTTCCCAACCCCAAATATGGCGATCAATGACGCTGAGCATGTGGGCAAGACCCACCAGCCTTTGGTATTTGAAGGGAAATATAGGTATTTTCACTCCTGTATCAGAGTGAGTTCCCTATCTGAGGAGGAGCAGAAGTGATGCTCTAATAACGCTTTAATTGGTTGTTTGGTTTTTTTTCAAACTTGAAAATAAAATTCGACTCATTTTCCATGTAGCTAGCCATTTTCTTCCTGTCCTGTTTTTATACACATCTCACACACGCACCCACCCACCCACCCCAGAACTCTCTCAGTCACACACACACACGTTTTGGAGCCAGTTATTAGTGGATGAGAGCAGGGGGAAGTGACCATTTGAAAGACAAGATGCGGGTTTGGATAAGGAGTGGCCTGGGACTCAGGGACCCTGTGAACCCTGGGACAATTCTCTTTTTCAGAAGAGACACTTTAGTCCAACCCAAGTTATTGGGCTCAGTGCCAGGTAACTGAGTGAGGGTTTCTGCACTACAGGACGTCAGACTAGATGACCTAATTGTCCCTTCTGGCCTTAAAATCTATGACAATGCCGAGGGTGGGACTTGCCACAGCATCTATGTGACTTGGGAGCACAAGTGCATTGAAAGCCTGAGAGAATTGTGCTCCCAAGTCACGTAAGAGCCTTTGGGAAATCTCAGTCTTCACAGTCACTTGCCCATGGTGGCTTTCTGCTGGACACTGAGCAGGGATGCTTGTCTGTTGCAGAGATCTGGAGCAAGACTATCGAGGGAAGCTGAGCATTATTAAATCTGACGTGGAGACAGACCGAGCGCTCCTCTTGCAACAAGTGACTGATCAGCAAACCAAACTGGAAGTGGATATAAAACTCCTCCAAGGCGAAAAGACCAGCCTGAGGGAGAAGCTGACCTTAGCAGTACAGGTGAAGCCACTACCCTGGGAGCCTATCGCTGCAAGGGGGTGCCCGATGTGCAGTCTGTGGTGTTCCTGCCGGATTGATGGGAGAGGCCGGGAGCCAGGCTAACATGGAAAACCCTCCTGTCTGAAATCAAACTTTTTGCTGCGGGAACTGTAACCTTTTTAAATAGGACAGAGGAGGTAGAAACACACACCCGGCAACATGCTCATATCACCTAGAAACAAACCCCTCCCCGCGAAACAGAACACTGCCCACACACCTCCCTCCTGGGGAGAGGATGAGAGAGGCAAGCCACACGTGACAGACCTTCGCCATGAATAAGAGCCCATAGAGAACAGAGTAGTGTTTAAAAGCAAGAAATCATGGGTTTTCTTCTTCACATCTCCTGATCAGGGTCTTACACTAGCCCAGCCCTCCCCTGAAAACATTATTGGAAGGTTATAGAACAGAAAAAGGGATTCTCCCATTAAGTTAGCAGCTCTTTCCATAAGGTAAGCGACCACCGCACCGCGTGGCTGTGCTCGGCCATGCTGATGGAGCTGTGTGTTGTGGGCAGAAACACGCTCCAGAAGAATTGCCCAAACTGGCTAGCTGCATTATGGATTGGAGTGTGCGTTTGTGAAGCATCAGGGAATATAACAGTAGGTCATTGCTTCCAGGCTCTGATGGCTTGGCTCTCTGCCATCCCATGTTCCTGCCTTAAAGCTCAGGAGGGAAACCCACTGGGATGTTAATGGTCCCCGTTGCGGGTCAGGCACACCCAGTCCCCTCCCGGGGTGGGGCACGAGTCTTGATGGGCCTGCGGTCATGCCTGTGCACCCCTGGCTCAGGACTGTGCGGCCTAGCAGTCAAAGTCAATAACTGCCCCCAGGCTCGGGGCAGAGTCAGTCATTGTCAGGATGGGCCACCACCTCAGGGGGAGCAGCAGCCAGGATAGGGGGACCTGGGCCCTCCCTCTCCACCGGGTCCCAATCCAGGGCTGTGTCGGTGGCAGGGTTGCCTGCCACCAGCTCGGCAGGGATCCGGCCAAAACACGCCAAACTAACCTCTGGTTGTCCAACCAACTCCCCGCAAAGACTCCCTGGGTTACTTCCTACCCACTTCTACGCATCTTGTGGCTTCCTAGTTCCCCCAGTTCCTTCTCCCTCTGTAACATCCAGCGCCTGGGGGTTGAGGGTTGCTATCAGTTGGCTGGCCTCCACGTCGTGGAGTGCCCACGGACCTTCATCAGGGGCCAGCAGCATACCTCCTTCCCCTATGGTGGTCTGCCCAGACTGAGCCAGGCTGCTCCCTTTTATACTGGTGTTGCACTTCGAGCATGCCTAGTAGGGCCGTGGGGGTGTGGTTTCCTCAGCCCACAGTGAGGGGTTAACCCCTGCAGTCCCAGTGCAGGGCATGCATGCCCCTTCACAGTCCCCTATTGCCTGAGATTACATCTTTGAATAGATTCATTTAGGATACTTAACAGGTTTAACAAGCACCTAATGTAACCTATTCCATGGCTGCTTTAGTCTGGGGTTTGTCCAGTCCATCACAAGTCCTTTTTTTTTTAATTTTCAGTGTAATCTCTGCCTCTTTCCCTCCCCTCCCCCCGCATGGCCAACAGATCAGAACCAGGCTGGCCTTTGTGGGCCCAGCTGTTTTACAGAGACAGACCCCGCTGCTGCAAACACTTTGGCTTGTAACTGTGTGCACTTACGTGTGAGTACAGCACCTAAAATGATGGGGCTCTGATTCCTTGATTGGGGCCTCCGGGCGCCACCACACTAGCAGCAGCGAAGTCGTGAGTGTGTGCAGAATCCTGCCCTTAATGATCCTGATGGACGCCCCATCCTTTGAAAGCTATTTGTGCAGAGTGGACGTCATTCTCAAACCTTCCCCCTAGTTCAGCTACAACTCCTTGTGCAGGAGTCACTGGGCGAGACTCTCCGGCCGGTGAAACTAGGGGATCATGACTGTGTCTGCTGGCCTGAAAATCTGTGAGTCAAAAAAAAAGTTTGATTTTTTTTTTCAAAAAGTCAATGGAAATATTTTTTACATTTTTTTAATATATAAAAAATTGAATTTTAAATGAAAATATTTGTAAAAAAAATATTTTTCACTAAACAACTCCTCCTCAGACTTCCCACAGAAATCCTGCTCTGAGTTGAAATATGGCCAAGGGAGCCGGCTGAGAACTTTTTCACTGAATAGTTTCCCCTGGGGAAAAAATGCAGTTTTGTCCAAATGAAAATGTTTCAGGGGCATGTCAGTTTTGACAGAAGAAAGTCAAAATGTTTCGGTTTTAGTGTCAGCATTTCATTCGAGAGAGACCAGGTGGGTAAGTTAATCTCTCTTATTGGACCAGCTTCTGTTGGTGAAAGGGACAAGTTAGTCCATGGTTTTTAGAGCCTAGTAGAGTTAAGCATTCAGGCTCCCAGGCTTGTCTTTTGAGGGTGTTGTGCAGGTTTCCTTTGAAGATGAGGACTGAGAGGTCAGCTATAAAGTGATCCCGCTGTGAAAAGTGGTGACCCACGGGTGATAGGGTGTTCTTGTCTTTTGTAATTTTTCTGTGCGGATTCATTTGAGGGCGCAGTGATTGTCTAGTGTCACCCACATAGCTGTCAGGGCATTTGATGTACTGGATGAAGTACACCTCATGTTGTGATAGGCATGTGTGGGACCCATCGATCTTGAAAGGTGTATTCTGAGGGGGTGTTGCTCACTGTAGCAATGGCGATATGTCTGCAGGTTTTGTATCTGTTGTTCCAGCAAGGTCTGGTGCTGCTTTGAGTTGGTGTGTCCTGGTCTGTGAGGAGCTTGCTTCTGATGAGGAGCTTGGAGAGGTTCGGGGGGATGATGTTTGAAGACCAGTGGAGGGTGTTCAGGGAAGATTTCTACAGCCAGACACCCAGATACCACAGAACTTGCTCCAAAGAGAGAGTCCAGGATATGCACTTTCACACACTTAAAACCACCTTCCCTAACCAAGGCTGCCCCACCAGAGAAGTAGATCACATCATGGAACGGGCCGCCCTGGGAGAATAAGTCCAATACAAAATAACGTCCCCACTTCCCGACCACAAACCCTTAGTTGTCACCTGCCACCCCGCACTTGAACCCGTACATGGCATCATCAAACAGTTACAGCTGATATTTGATGGGGAGTACATCCTGAAAGAAATCCCCCACCCGGCCCACAGAAATGTCAGAATTTCCCAGGGAACAGAAATTCCGGCTCCCGACCAGTTCTCGAGGCGAGTGAACTTTCAGGGGGCTAGGTCCTTTGGGGGCTGCTGTGTCAGAAGGGGTGAAGGAAAACTGGGCTTTATAATTAAGGCTATGTTTTAGTCACGGGTATTTTGAGTAAAAGTCATGGACAGGTCACAGGCTGTAAACAAAAATTCACGGGCCCGTGACCTGTCCATGACTTTAGATAAAAATACTTGTCCTGAATAAGACATGGGCGGGGGGCGCAGGTGCTCGGGGGAGGGCCGGGGGCAGTCCGGGGGCACCGCGGGTGCTAAGGGAGGTGGCCAGGGACCCCCGCTGGTGCTGGCGGGGGCCGGGGGGATTGGGCCATGGCACGCGGCCCTGGATCCCCGCTGGGGGCAAGGTGGGCCAGGCCATCCAGGAGCTGCAGGGGGGCCATGCCAGTGGGAGCCGAGGAGCCCCCCACCCCAAAGTAAGTGCCCCCCATACTCCCCAACCCCCTGCCCCTAGCCCTAAGCCCCCTCCCACACACCCAAACTGCTGCTTCTGATCCAGGGGCTGCTTGGCTCGGGCAGCCCCTGAGCCAGCACCAACTGCTGCAGAAGTCACGGAAAGTCACAGAATCTGTGACCTCCGGGACAGACTCGCAGCCTTATTTATAATAAGCCTTAATTCTGCCCTGGCTGCCACCGTTCTGCAATTTAGCTCACGACTGTTGCTGATCATGACGTTCCGACTCTCACACACGATGTTCAGCATTCTCATTCCACCCTTCTGCTGGTCGTGCATTCAGTGAAGAGACCCGGCTAGATTTAGCAGCAGTCAGGGGCATCATGGGTGGCCTTAGCCTCTCTGTGCCAGCATCACTCCGGTTTGCTATAGAGACTTGTGCTGCTCTTTCTGAGACCCCGATCCTGCAAGCTGCTGTGCACATGCATGGCCTGTGTCCCACTGAAGTCAGTGGGGCAGGGTCTCCGGTGCAGGGGTCTCCCTGCGTGGGACAGCTTGCAAAATCTGGGCCTAATTTCTTTGCACCCCTTTAACAACATCCGTTTAGCCGCAGAGCCAGTTAAAGTGGTCCAGTGCCCTTGCTTGGCTGCAGTCATACTGAGATAAGCCCCTTACAGCAGGGCCCACATTAGGGGGCTGCACTGCTTTAACTATTTCTGTCTAAACAGAGAATAACTAAAGTGGCACAAAGTCTGTGTGTTGACCAGGCGTCAGCCCGGCATGCAGAATCCGTGACTATGGGTTACGGACTCTGCCGAGACCGTCCTCATCGCTGTAGTGTTCTAGCAACCGCCAGTCACGCAGTAAGTGACGTAGCAACGCACCTGTCACGGGTGGTTCGTTCCCTCCTCCTCTCCCCGGGGGAGAATTGTGTGGGGAGGAAGGAGAGAATCAGCATGTCCTGTCTGAGGCTACACTGGGAGCTAGGGCTGTGTCTTCCCTCTCACAGAGCTGGCTCAAGCGTAAATAGCCGTGTAGCTGTGATAGCATTGGCAGGAGAGACACAAACCCACCTGAAACCGCTGCCTGGGCCCTGCTGTCGCTATTTACAGGAGCTCAATGGAGTGAGCACACAAGCGGCTATGCCTGGCTCGCAGGGCAGACGTAGCCTAAAACCGCCTTCTCCCTAAATGTGAGCTGCGCTGGAGTAAACTGTGCCGTCATTCAAAGGTGTCCCACAAGGAAGGTGCATGGCGCAGGCATCCTCTAAACATCAGTACAGTGGGCATTAAACAAAGCTCCCTTTCCCCCCTATTTAAAGGAAAACAGGAGGTTACAGAGTGAGGTTACGGCAATAGTTGAAAAGCTGTCGGAGTCAGAGAAACTGGTGTCGAAGCTGCAGAAGGAGCTGGACTTCATGCTGAAAGACAAGGTAACGTTCACTTCTTCAAACAGCACTTTTTCTGGAGCTGCTCCAAAAATGCCTGGTGTTTTATGGGGAAAACGTTTCCTTTTTCCAGAACCCCTCTCACCAAAATGTTCCCTTTTTTGCAATGAAAAACTGAAATTTTTGGCTTTCAAAAATGTTTGTTTGATTTTTTTTTTTAATGGAGTTTTCAGAAATGCAAAACTTGCACAGAAATACTTTCTTGTGTCCAAAAACCAGAAAATTTCTACTAAAACGAAACCTTCTGGTTGGAAATTTAATTTTGGTCAGAAAAATAATTTGAGCTCTAACCTTTTCCTCTGTCACTGCGATTGATACAGGAAAGTGGGCAGGGCTTGGAAAATGGACCTGACGCCCGTGAGGCAGTGTGAAAATATCTGTCAAACCACACCCCCTCCCCAGTGGCCTCACTCCCTGCAATTTAATGCTCTACCCTGAGTCATGACCTGTGTTCGTTCTGTACTTTCTTCCCTATCTCAGATCATGGTGGATCTTTCCCTTTCATGTCTTCCGTGTCTGTCTCTTCTTTCCTTGCTCGCCTTTCCTCTCTCTCCCCCTGTGTTGTGTGCTCTGCCGCCGTCTGTTTTCTGACTTCATTCTTCTCTCATTCCCCGCTCCCCCGACCCAAAATGGCTCACTCTTCTTTTGCCCCACCAGTCTCTCCCTGGCACCCAGGGCGTAGATTCCAGACCGAGGACTAAACCTAGTAGCCAAAGGCTGATACAAAATGTGGACTCCCCAGCGTCTTTTGGAAATGGCCTGGTGACCAGCCGACCCCCCTCTCTGGGCTTCTGCTAGCTGCTCAGCTTTCTTAAAGATCAGGTCACTCTGGGCCTGGTCCAAAGCCCACTGAAGTTCCTGGGAGTCTTTCCGTTGATTTAAAGGACTTTGCAGCAGGCTCTTCTGTAGATGCCTAAATATTGACTTTTAGGAGTTTACCTTTAGGTCTTGTAGCACTGTCAGAGGGGTGTTAATTCCTCCTTTTCCTGTGTGTAATGCATTTCTGGGGCTCTCTCTCTCCGTGTTGTAGCTGGGCGTGGTGGATCCACACAGCACAGAGCTGCTCCTTCAGGAAGAACGTTTTGCAGCGATCATAAAAGAATATGAGCTGCAGAGTCGGGTATGTACGGGCAGCGCCGTTCAAGAAAGCTGTTGTGATGACAGTGTGCTCCACGTCCCTGGTAGGGGCGGGGGTTGTGGCGGAGCCGTCCTGGTTCGGAGGTGGTGGAATTGACATGCAGGCTCTGCCCCGTCTTGGCAGAACCCCGCTGGGGAATATTTTGCGGGGCCTCCACACTAGCCCAGCTGGGCGACTCGCACTTCATGGCAGTTCAACACAAGGGTCTTTCAGCCCTCTCTGTTCTGGGTGCATCTTGGGGTGCTTGGGATCATCACCCCCACCCCAAATTTTAAATCCTCTCCTTTCCTAGGCTCCCCTGCTCAATCTGCAGTTTCTGTACCCTAGTTCAGTTCTGCAGCTACATGGGGGCGGGGGGGAATGTTTTCAAAAGTGCCTAAATGCCATTTCCAGCATAGACGGTGGCATGTAGAAGCCTACGTCTCACTGAAAGTCAGTGGCACTCAGGCGCTGACCTCACTGAAAACTTCCCCGTGATCTCAGTCACATCCTGGTCACTGCAGGGTGCAAATGAGTCCTGGAGCACACCCCGTTCGCGTGTGCAAAGGGGGAGGCCCTGCATAGCCCTGAGAGATGAGCACTGAGGCTTAGAATAGCATCTGGCCTCCCACATGGCAGCATGTTCTGTAGTCTGCAGAACCCTGGACCAACCCCGAAATTTTATTTGATCCCATTGTAGGTTAAAGCTGATAAAACACAAATGGAGCAAAAACTTGAGGATAGGTTTTTATAAAACGCCCCCAGTGTCACTAATGATTTCCCGAGAAGGGCTGGCGTGCCCTAAAGATCCCTCAGGGTAGCTGCAAGTTCATCAGAAACCATGGTGATGGGCATGATAGACAAACCTAGGGGCCTGGTTAAATTGATCCCTGGGAGCACAGGTGTTCTGAGGGGTGGGTCTTTTATTTTTCAGGAAACATAACTTTGTTCGAAGCCTTTTTTTAAAAAAGAAAGAAGAATCTATTGAGAAGTATCCGCTGTGTATGCCAGAATTTCATTTCTTTCTTTGTTGACTGGGTGTCTTAAGGGGCTTGCTGTAGCAAGGCAGTGTGTTCTCGTGGATAGAGCACTGGGCTGGTACTCAGACCTGAGTTCAGTTCCCAGCTGTGCCATTGGCCTGCTGGGTGACCTTGGGCAAGTCACTTTGCCTCCCTGTGCCTTGGTTTCCCCATATGAGGACCATGCTCCTGAACTCCTTCGTGAAGAATGTGCTATGGGAGTTACTGGTGAAAAGTGGTAGATAGGAGCTAGGTACTATTATTGTATTCGATTGAGAGTTTATTTCTCACCCTCCTTAGGTCTGGAATGAGCCCTTGCTCAAAGCCCTTTGTGTGGGGCAGTCCCCTAGAGGAGCCGTAGAGAGTCACGATTCCTTCCCTGGCACCCCTTCGCTCCCCAGGGAGTGACTTCCTGCAGCTCTCTCCTCCATGCTGTTTAATTCCCCTGCCTTGTGGGGACCACCCACTGGGACAGCAGAATGCTGTGCCACCCCTTATTCTGGGCTGGGTCTTGGGGCCAACATCTAGCCCTGTTTGTAAACTGAGCAGTAGCTGTAGAAATCGAGAGGGGCTGTTCTTATAGACCATCAAATGATGTCACCTCCCTACGGCCAGTGCAACTGTTACTGTTCCGTGTAGCTGTTGTTAGAAGGTATATTATCAGCTCACCTCTTCCTGTTTTTCTTTCCCCAAATCTCACAAAACCCCAACTCCCCCCAATTCGGTGCTAGAGGGTGAAGGTGAGCACTCCTACCTTGTGCATGCATGATTCAGACATTCTTGTTGTGACTTTCACATCCTGCATGGTCTCTTGGCACAGCCTGAAATCTTGGGTGTTTACAAGGATCATTCTCTCAAATGCTTGAGATTATGTTGTTAATTGACTCGTGTATTTTGTATATCGTGACTCACTTAGTCTTTGTAACTGGTTTTCTCTGTGTGTGCTTTGAACATGCCAGATGTCTGCACTTCATGTACACTTGTCACCAGTTTTCCTGTTCCAAAATGCTAACTGTGTAGATTGCAGTGTTGTTGTAGCTGTGTTGGCCCCAGGATATTAGAGAGACAAGGTGTGGGAGGTAATATCTTGTATTGGACCAACGTCTGTTGGTCAGAGAGACAAGCTTTCCAGCTTTCACAGAGCTCTTCTTCAGTAGATTGTTGTCTAAACAACCTTGGTGATACCACCTAGTACAAGGCGCAAGTCAGCAAAAGCACTTTTATGCATCCGATGAAGTGGGCTGTAGCTCACAAAAGCTTATGCTCAAATAAATGGGTTAGTCTCTAAGGTGCCACAAGTCCTCCTTTTCTTTTTGCGAATACAGACTAACACGGCTTTTACTCTGAAAAAAGCACTTAGCACATACTTAGTTTTGAGCAGGTGCTTACACCCATCCCTATTGAGCGAAGCATTTACACATGGGCTTAAGTCCCATTGAAGTTACAACAGAAGGCAAGTGTGTGCTTAATTTGTTCTCAGTGTGACTTCCGTGAACTGCAACAGGAGAGAGGCTCTGTCTTCTCTGCAGAGTTAGCTCAAGCTAAGTTACTCCTCTAGAGTTGTCCTAGTTCTGGCAAAAGCCAGCCACCATGTGAAATAACACCCACTGGTTCGGCACTTGCTGGTGTGAACTTGGAACGGGGTTCAAGAATCCTGCATCTGGATTGGCTATCACCTGCCTGATTGACAGATGAGGGGGGTTGCCCATTGGTCCATACTGGTGTCGCTATATTACAGAGATCGATTAATGATATGACATACGCGTATGTCCACGCGCCTCTTGTCCCAGGCTGGCTGACCCAGGGCCTGACTGCGGGAGGGAGGAGCACCCACCGTTTCCACACACCCCTGCCCCGGGAGCTGTGGGCACTTGGCACTTCTGAGGTAGTGCTGTGGCTGGTCTGTGTCGGGTTTAAATGAGATCTGCTGTGTGCCCTGCAGGAGTTACGGGATAAAAACGATGAGCTGCAGACGGAGCTAGAAAGGCTGCATTCCCACCTGCAAGAAAGCCAGTACCGCAGGGCCTGGCGGAAAATGAAGGAGACTAAGCCGGAAGGAAGGCTGCTACCTGCTGGTAACGTTACTGAATTGCAGGGAGGGGGAGACGCTATCCTATGTAAACTCCGTTCGTACAGCAAAAGGTCCATGAAAATTCGAGTTACGCTGAAATTGCCCCATAGTTCAGCACGTTACACTTGGATCTTGCAGCCCATGTGGCGTATAAAATCACTCTGTTTCCTGGCCCTATGGCTGAGTATCAGATAAGCTACAGCAATCCCACTAGAACTAGCTGAGGTCAGGGTGGAGATTGGGATTTACAAAGCTGACCGGGAAACTCCATTGAAACAACCAGGAGTTGTGTGGCTAAATCCCTCTGTTGGCTTTGAAAACCGCAGCTGTACACCGTTTCTCTGACTGTCGGAGCATGAGCCAGGCCACTTCCACAAGCGCTTTGCACAGAGAGCTGCAGGTTCGGATGATGCTGTGCTGGAGGATCGGGCACATAGCTAATGAAAGTTTGCTTACAGGGGGTATAATACTTCAAGGTATGTCTGTACTGCAGTCACAGGGTAGGACTGCAGCGCTCAAGTAGACATGCCCGAGGGAAATAGACTAAAGCTAGTTCGGATCCGGGAGCAGAAGGCAGCATGGAGTAATGGCCTGAGTAATTACCCATGGATCCAGGCAGCTTGCTACGGCTTCACTGCTCTGCTGGCACCACTAGCTGAACCGATGCTAGCTCAGGGATGTCTGTGCGAGCTGCAGTCACCCCCTGTGCTGGCCACGTAGACGCAGCCTCTGGCTGCGACGCACTGGGAGACGGACTGTTCCAGGTAGCACTGTACACTTGGTTTTTTGTTGTGCAGCGAGTTTGGCAGATTGGATTAAAATTCCTTCAAAAGTTTGTTTTTAAAAATAAGCCCTTTTCTAAATGACATGGTGCATTTCACTGTCTCCTTTCCTGCCCCCTCTCCCACCACACCAATGTTCCTCAAAGGCGCTAGACCACGTGGTGAATGGGGGAATCCTGCCAGCTAGCGCTGGACGCGTGAAGTGACTCCCTAAGTGTTTGGTGAGTTAGTTCATGGTCTGATGGACCTCGCTGCCAGGAGAGTCTCTCTCGTCCAGAGGGGCTGGTGCTGGGCGGGGGCTGCTACACCACCTGGCTGGAAGTGGTTTCCATCACATGCAGGGTTTACAGTTTGGTTCAGTGGCTCTCAGCACCCCCACTATACACATTGCTCCAGCCCCCCTGCTCTCGTCTTTAATCCCCATGCGTTTCAGGGTTGGGGGGCTTCAGCTAAGCCTTGTATTTACTTGAGTGAAAACAGATCAGATGCCGTTAATCTTAGTTTGTTTCTAAGGTTAAGAGCTGCCAAATCTGGGGTGGGTGGGGAATGCGGAGTCTAATCTCCATGGCAATGCTCAGCACAGAGCAGACGCTGATAGCAGAGTGTTAGAAACTCCTAACCGCAGTCTCCGTTCTGAGGTCAGACCCATTCTGTGGAGAATGACGAATTCCAAGTATGGTCCATGGGCTAGGCTACGAGGCTGGGCCATGGTAGCACTCCATGTCATTGGGAGCTCTGGACTGAGAGCCAGCGGCACGTGTGGCCCTTATGGAGTACCTGGAGCTCTCTGTCGCGGATGACTTAGTCGGTACCTGATTGTCAGATAAGCTACAGCGTTCCCACTAGAACTGAGGTCAGGGGAGACAGATCTTCACTTCAGGCTGTGGCTGTTTCTGCCCCTTGAGTCTCTTCTTCCCTTCTGCGTGTCGGTCCTTCTTCCTGTCTGTGTGTCTCCACTTTTTTTCCTTGGTATTTCCTTCCATGCAGCAAGTCCCCATTTCCACTCCCACCCAATCTCCTTGTGACATTACCCGGAGTGCAATCTGAACAGCTGTGTCCCCTCAGTTCTCCAACCTGGGGTGCCTTGTACACTGCTTTGCTGTGAGAGCAGCCACTCCTGACCCGCTCGCACCCAGCCTCCAGCATGTAAGTCACTCCCAACCGAATTACATCAAAGCTCCGGCCAGCCACTCATGAATTACGTTACAGGGCAACACCAGCAAACTCCCAGTTTCAGACTTTCCCCCAGAAATGTGCGTCTCGTACTGCCCAGCTCTCTACTGGACAATACAAGATCATGGAAAGTCCGTCATTTTATTAATAGAAAATTATATGCACCAGCCATGTTACCTCAAATGGCGTGTCCCAAACACTTCAGTCCAAACACACGGGTCTAGGTAAAACAATAAAACAAGCTTAACAACTACAGACGATAGATTTTAAGTGATTACATGTAATGAGGCATAACGGTCAGAATTGATTACAAAGAAATAAAAGGTAAAACACAAACTAACACCTAACTTAACCCGCTAAGTGATTTCAAGGCAAAAGTCTCTTTCACCACATGTTCTAGCAGTCTGACTGGCTGAATTCCTTTCTGCCAGGATCCCTCCCCCAGTCCAGTGCTGCTTCCTTTGTCCTTCAAGTGCTGTTGATGCCGTGCGTAGAGATGAAGGGAGAGCTGATTTGAGGTGTCTGTTCCCCATTCTTTATACTTTTTCCTCTTCTTTGAGAATCATCTGCAGCTGGAGTTCAGGAGTCAGAAAGTCTGTGGGGACGGGAACCTCCAGCTGTTTCTTTGCCAAGATGTAAATTTCTCACTCACACCCTTTTTCCTGCCAAAGCATGGCCACTTAACCAGATGATGATCCATTTGATTTCATTGACACCTGGCTAAGGCATCAGTTTGCCTTTTGTCTCTGATTTGTGGTTTGTGGCTGCTTCCCCAGGTTTGGAATACATCTTAATAACATCAGACAGTAGAATCTTACAACTTTGCATACAATGTTGCCACACATATTTGACCAGGACAACTGTGATCAGCAAATCATGAGTTTTCAAATGATACCTTACAAGGCATAGTTTGAACAAAATTTATCATAGTCTTGAAAAAGGGGTGAACGTAGAGTACACCCTGTCACATCCATCCACTAAAACAATGAGCAATTAAATAGTTAATGATATTTTAAATGTCACCACTGGCTGTTAGAACTGACACCCTGGTGAAATTTAATAGGGAGCTGAGGAAGTCACACCTTGTGGCCATGGTTTCAGGCTGCATGCAGACTCAGGTAGACGGCGCTGCCTTGGTTGTATCTGGAGTGTTTTTTCGGCAACCAAGCAGACTGGAGACTCTTTGTTAATGACAGCTAGGATTCCCCATGATCTGAATGCACCAAGGGGGCCATGTAAATCCATCAAGTGAGTTGGATGTTGGACTCCTCGGCTCTAGATGCATGTAGAGCCACCACTTGTATGTCTTCCTTTTGTTACACTGAGTCATCAGAGACGGTTAATAACTCTGTCCTTTCTTCCCCTTGCTTTTAAGACGAGACCCAGAGAGGAGATCAGTCCCTTTTGGTGAGCCAGCAGCTATCTGCTGCAGGCAAAACCGGTAAGGAGCAGCTGTATGTGGGCGCTGATCGTGGCTGGTGTTTACATGGAGAGTATATTAAACTGGTGCCACATTTCTGCATCTACGTGCTTCAAATGGAACTCTGTCTCCTTAAATAATGTCTGCAGCGTTCCCAAGGAAACCAGCGCTCTCTGAGCTTGGGAGTGGCTTGGGAGTGGTTGTTTTTTCTGGAGCCCATTGCCTTGGGCTCAGTCTCGCTTCTTCTTGGAAAAGAGACGGGGTGAGGGGGGTGGATTTGGGAGGCTGTACAAGCTGCCATTCATGGTGCTAACTCCCCATATGTCTGGCTGCTGACTAATGGTTTGACAGCATCCCCTGCAACCTCCGTGGCCTTTGGCTGCTGCTTTTGTGGCGTAGCTGGGCAGTTCTTCGGAGACTGCTCCTGCTGGAGGTTCCCCTGATCTAGAGCTGTCGGGGCACTCCACTGTCCTCTCCCGTGCAGGTAGGTGGATCCTGCTTGTCAGATTGTACTGTAGCAGCAGGACTGTCCCTAACACCTCTAGTTCTTCGTCCACCAGTGATGCTGCATTAGGTGGATCCCTTCTCTTGTAGCAGGGGAGCTGTGGCAGCCCCTGGGGGGACAGGAAGTAGAGAAAAGGAGGACTTGTGGCACCTTAGAGACTAACCAATTTATTTGAGCATAAGCTTTCATGAGCTACAGCTCACTTCATTGGATGCTGTAGCTCACGAAAGCTTATGCTCAAATAAATGGGTTAGTCTCTAAGGTGCCACAAGTCCTCCTTTTCTTTTTGCGAATACAGACTAACACGGCTGTTACTCTGAGGGAAGTAGAGAGTTTGTACTTGGGCTGCGAAGCGGGTCTCTCCAAAGCTGCCTCCATCACCAGCTCCTCCATCACACCCAGGACAAGCTGTGGATCTAGTTGTTTGTTCTTCGGGGGAGCTGTGGGCTGTCAGGTGTTTTGAGCACACCATGTGAGTGAGGATTCTGCTTTGTTGAGCACCCACTTACTCACCACTTTGAAGTTAACTCTCAATTTCCTATGCATTTGCAGCTAACCTAGTTACACTGATTTTCATGAGGGAACTGCCCCCCGTTCATTATCACAGGGATAGATAAACTGAAGACAATGTAGATAATACTAGTTCCCTGCAGCATCTCACATCTTTGATCTGAAGGTTAACTGAACAGAGTGGCATACGTAATGTAAGGCAATTCAGACATGAAAAGGATTTAGCATCTACAAGCTAATTTGGTTACATTGGTAAACATCTAACAGGACTCAGGTACACAGACAAACACATTTAGCATCTACCCTTGATTTCTGTTACAACAAAGGAATGGGTTAGTGATGCTGGTCAGTAAATCTTTTTGATATTCACACACAAGTGAAGTGTGCTGCTTACAACTGCAATGCCTCTTGTCAAGCTGTTATGGGTCAGATGCAGGCTGGCTGGTTTGCCAGTGTAATCGTGGGGTGCAGAGCGATCTTCAGTTCTGCACTTGTGGGACCATTTCAAAAAGCTGTTTTCTTTTCAGGCGTCCTTTTTGTAGAAGCAGGTGCCAGTCCAGTGAGTATAGAAACCGAGCTCATGACAGAGCAGCTGAAAGAGCAACTTCAGGACCTGAAAATACAACTGGAAACCAAGGTGATGGGGGGAGAGGGGCCCTGGGGAACTTACAGACGCTGGGGCAGAGCAGTGTGGCTATTTCCTGTCTGCATTCGGGTGACTCAGTGCTCTTAAAGGAAAGGAACTGGAGTCAGCTGGGGCTTGGTTCTACTTTGCACCACAGCTGTTCTAGAGGGAACGGCGCTCCTGATTCATGTGTGGTTCAGGTGGGGGAACTGGGGGGGACAGAGTTATAGGAAGGTGGGGCCGGAGAGATCTGTGCTTTTCCCCTCAGATCCGGGCCATGGATGGTTCTCTAGGGGGTGCTGACTCTGTTTGCGGAGGTGCCAGGGAGAAGTCTGCGTGCCTTCCCGCACCCATCCCAGGGGTGCACAGGACGTCTTGGCAGGCAGCAGGAGTTGAAGCCACAGTTGGCTGTGTGGCTTAGGAAAGACTTGTAAAGGGTTTTGTTCATTTGCAAGGGCACGTCCTATTGCACCAGCCAGCCCAGAGGAAACGCCTGCAGATTGGACACACTTTAAACAAGGAGCTGTGTTTGTTATTGTCTCTTGGAGTTTCTTTCCTCTGGGATTTAAGAGGGATTCCAGGCGTGGTTCTTGCGCTCTGCGAGGATTCTAGATTCTCTGCCCTGTGTCACACCCCTAGTCCTACTAGCAGTAAAAGAGGGATTGGTTCACATGCGGGTTGGAAGGAGAAGTAGCAAAAGAATTCTGTGAACCCCTCCGTGCTTGCCTGAGTCACGGCTCCAATTCGCAGCTATTCAGACTCTATTGGACTAATTTTCATTGTTTCCAATGGGATGGTTGCCTTGTGGGCTCCTGATGGGGTTGTTGAGCTGCTGAAGAAGACACACACATGCCATAATCTTGGGGAGTCCCGGCGGTAAATAGGAACGAGATTTTTCAAAACAATTTAGGGAGCCTTGGATGCTATTGATGCTAATGGGAGCTGTGAGTCCAAATCCCTTGGACAGCATTGTAAATCTCAGCCTTGGTGTCTTGTCTCAGATCAGGTGTATGTCACTGACCTCGGTGGGCTTTGGGCCCATAGTGAGCAATAAGGAAGGTCGTGGTTGGCTTCTGTGTGGATGTTCATGGGGCGGAAGGCGCTCGGTTCCTCCTCACTCCACGGAGGGGCAAGCACATGCTTCCCTGGTTGTGAAGATGTCAGAATTATTCAAAAAGCAAGAATACAGCATAGGATTGCTCTGCTTTTGTTGTAACCCCAGAAAATGTTTAACTGAAATAATAAATCCTATTGCCTTACGTCGTCCACTGGCTTTAATAGAAACACTGCAGGGTTCCTCCAGGAGAGATTTTAAAATCAGAAGAGACCATTGTGGATCATTTAATCTGACCTCCTTGGTATCACTGGCAATTGCATTAGAATGTTTTAACCTAGGTTAAAGGAGGCCAGAGATCTTTGCAAACACTTTCTGTTCAAGCTAGGATGCTATAAATGTGTGATTCCTAGCGGAGTGCAGAAAAGTGTATTCAGGAGTGCCTCGCTAACACAGAACTATTTTTCCTCTTGCAGGTAAATTACTATGAGAGGGAAATTGAGTTAATGAAAAGGAACTTTGAGAAGGAAAGGAAGGACATTGAGCAAGGCTTTAAGATGGAGATCAGCGAATTAGAAGAGCAGAAAGGTGACCTGGAAGAGCTCAAAATGAAATACCAGGAGGTAATTGATGGCTTGAAAGACCAGCTCCAGAAATCCACTCCAAGTCAGGAGCTTGAGAAGAGGTTTGAGAAGGAGAGGTCAGAAATGGAACAATACTATGCCAAAGAGATTTGCAACCTGGGACAGCGGCTGGCTCAGGAAAGAGACAAGCTGGAAGAAGAAATGAAGATGCAGCACAAGAACGAGCTACAGTTAATGAGGTCTGACACCCTTTTCTTTCCGGAGCGTGAGTGCATAATCATACAAGAGATTGGGAATGGATCCTAACTCAGTTCTGCTCGCCTCTATTCAAGCTCTTGTAATAGAGCAGGCTTATGGGATTGCAAGAGATGGGGTATTATGCATTTGGCTCTGAGAGGTTTCCTTATTTTGCAAGCAAGTCAGGACAGTGTAGCAGTCTGTGGATCTAGTTTAAAGCAAGAAGACTGTGCTCACCTTGTGTGAGCATTTCAACGTCTAGGCTCTCTGCAGGTTTCCCTGACACTGATGGGTCTCCCCGATGAACGCAGAATGTCTAGTATGTCCAGACGAGGGGGGGCCTTAACGAGTTCAGCTCTCACCAGCATCTTAATTCTTGCTGCTCCAGCAAACCGGCCTGCCCTTAGACTGATCCACAGGCAGCGAAAGTGGGTTTCGTTTCTCTTAATTGGCCAACCAAGGAATTAAGCGGCATGTAGAAGAGGAAAGTAAGGGCTTTGTTCCACATTTTGGTCTCCTCCCTGCCCCCAACCGGGCAGCTCTTCGTTAGCTGTCGATTTGTTTTGCACAATAGCTTATTCTTTGCAAGTGTGTGGGGGTGTGGGGGGAGGGAGAGGGGGAGATTCTCATGCTTCGTAAATGGAATCAGTTATGAAAAATCCAGTAGCCGTTGTCTGCCCCTCTGCTGGTTCATCTCCTCTCCCATCACTCTCCACCTCTGCCCCTGGGCTTTGCTCAAACCTCTTGCTCTGTTGGTCCCTTTGTCTTCCCACATTCTGTACTGTTCCTTGTCTGGGATAGACTCCGGGCTCAGGAGTGGGGCGTGTGTAGGATTTGGTGTAAAAGAACACTCCAACAAAGACTGAATTGGGCAACTGGCAATGAAGCCTGGTCTGGGATTAAAGAGTGAGTGGCACCTACTCCCATCATAGGTAGGTCGCTTTGAACCTACCTATGTGTGGTCTCCTCAAATGGCCACTGCTTAATATTTGCATTATAATAAAGTAGGCTTGGTAAGCCGGTCAATTGACTAGTCAAATAATATCAATTGACCACCTACTATTTGAGCCCGGTCAAGTATTCCAGCAAGAATGCCTGGAGGTGGGTAGCGGCCTTCCTTTCTGATGGCCCATGGTGCCGTTCTTTCATTTATTAGAGCTACATTTCATTATGTTTTGCATTTTTCTGAGTTACAATAACTCAGGTAAGTCCCCTTTGATTGTACAGTAATTAGGCATAAGTATTGATCTGAGGCTAAACTTATTGGAGGCTTTTTGTTACTGTCCTAAAAAATTACTGCTCTGAAATATTTGACCATTATTTGGCCAGTCAAATGACCAATTATTTTTGGACTGGTCAAAAGCCCAAACCTACAGTTGATGCCTGGTGCCTCGGTGGACTAGGCACCGGACAGACACACAGTGTGCGGGGTACTCCTCTCCAAGGAGTGTGCAGTCTCATTTGGCAAGACAAAGGATTATTCTCCCCATTTTACAGCTGGGGAACTGAGGCGCAGAGAGACTAAGTGACTGGTCCAAAGTCACACAGGAAATCTGGGGCAGGCTGCTACAGGTCCCCAAATAACAATTTCTTTGTGTGCAGAATGGAGCTGCACAGGGTCTTGGAAGATAACACTTTGCTGAGAAGTAAACTCGGGAGATTTCAACAGGAAGTGGAGGATGTGGAAGAAGCAAGTAATAAACAAAGGTAAGAAAAGAACCCACTAACATTTAGCAGTTTGCTGAAGATGTTCGTCTGAGTTCCTTAAAAGCGAAAGCCTCTGTCGGAAATGGAATATACCCAAGTCCATTGTCTGAACAGGAAATCCACCAGAAACTGATAATTCAGTGCAAAAAATCCTAATGGGATGTGACACAGCAATTCAGATCTGGCTTTGAGAGGCTGCTTTGAGCTCAGAATTTCAGTTGCTATCTGGTTGTGAAGTCAGCTCAGTCATTGAGTTCTGGCTGGCTCCACGCTTCAGAGTGCCAGGGGGTTGGAGACAATTGGTGATACCGCTTCTGGCCCAACCCAACCTTCTGGGGAAGGTCTGACCAGCTCCCAACACAGGCAGTTGGCTGCAGGCTCACTGAGCAAAGAACTCAAGGCCAAGAGTGAGCCATGACTTTTGGGTCCCCGACTTTTACAGGGCAGCTGCTTGGTACTCTCTGAAAATCAGGTCCCTTTAAGATGTGTCCAGCTGGACACCTAAAATCACTAGTCAGGTTTGAAAGTCTTGGCCTAAATTGCTAGCACAATGTTATGTTGTGAGTCCTGGGCTAATGCTGGCATGATTACTCAGACTAGAATAACCATTCTCATTCTTTTAATCCAAACCAGTGTTGTCATGGTGTTCATTCTGTGCCCGGGAAGGTACTTTTACAAAAAGAGGTCTATGCTTTGCAATGATATGTGTTTCCCCTTCCAACAGGAAACAAATTGATGAATTGCAAAGAGAGAAGGAGACGGTGCTATCTGAGACAGAAGAGTTAAATCAATTGGTAAGAACCTACTAATGCTATACGGCACTTAATTAGCCCTTCTGCTTAAGGATTTAGCAAGGCAAAGAGGGGCAGAGAAGGAGCATCCTGTGTATAACATGCAAGGTGTTTTGAGCAAACACTTGGATCTGTGCATTAATTAACTTGTCTCTGGACTCGCCCTGCTGACTTCAACTTGGTTTCAAAGCAGGCTGGGGGGTTTAGGACACCCTGTTCCCACCTATTTTAATGGGAATCAAGCACCCAAGTCCTTTAGATGACTTTGAGCATTTCAGGAGAGCTGGATGGGAAATGTTCTTCATGTCTCAGATTGTTTAGAGAGTGTGAAATTTTCCCCCATCTCAAAGCAAGTAGTAATTTTGGGTTCACTAGCTGAGGCCCCATAAAAGGAGCTGGATCATCACAAAGCGCTGAGCCACCTGCTTTCGAAAAGTCATCTCTCTGCTAAAATGCCTCAAAAAGAGGCCCCACAAATCACTAATCACTTTAAATTTTGGCTTGCTTTTTTTTCCTGTCTCCCTCTGAGACTTGTGGATTCGTGGCTAAGACCTTTAGATACGCAGAGAGAATGATGCACAATTAGCTACTAAGCAGCACTGGAACACGCTCATAGGCCAGCGTTGGGGGCAAAATACACTGCGTGTTTTTGGGGCTTGTTGGGGTGATTTGAATAGCCTGCTGAGGCTTTGTCAGGTGTTCTCTCTAGCTTCTTCGCACCGCAGCATCTGTAAAGGCTCCGCAGCCAAACTGAGGATTGGGCTT
Organism: Lepidochelys olivacea; assembly: GCF_965140295.1. NCBI lineage: Eukaryota > Metazoa > Chordata > Testudines > Cheloniidae > Lepidochelys > Lepidochelys olivacea. The sequence goes on along the minus strand of NC_140413.1, from coordinate 211,164,735 downwards.
TCAGGGGTCTTTCATTGCTGGAGATGAAAACAAATGTGCGTTATCCCCAGAATGACTCCCCTTGTTCCAAGGAATTAACTTCCTGCAGAGCTACTGTGCACGGCTTCTCTTGAGAGAGGGTCGCCGTGCACTCTCTTGACACACCCTCCCATCACACTTCGCCGGGGCGGCCACGTAAACTCCCCCCAGTTAGCGTGTGAACGAGTTGTTGCCATTGTGAAAGGGGCTTGTCTTGGGATGCTTTAATTCTGACTGTGTAAAGACACCCAGGTGAATCTGTGTGAATCCATCACCAACGTCCACATCCTCTTCTGTGCATGGCCCCGACGCCCCCCAATCTTCCCCTTCAGAACAAGACGTACAAGCAGGAGATCTGCCGGCTAAATGCCAGGACCCTGCAGCTGAGTAGCCAGCTGTCGGACCTCAGCCTCCAGAGCGAGACCAGCCACAGTACAATCCAGCTGCTGAACCAGAGACTGGCCCAGACGGTGAGCCAGAAAGAAGAGGAAGCTGCTGTTGCCAAGCAACTGCAAGCGACGTCAAGTAAACTGAAGCTGGAGTACGGTCAGCATCAGTCAGCATGGCAGCGAGAGAGGGAGCTGCTCCAACAGCAGCTCAGGGGGTCCAGAGAGAAGGTGAGATCTCAGCGGGGTGTTAAATCGACAGCCTGGGCTTAGGTTGTCCTGGGTGGGGTGGAGCTCCTCCTCTCTCGGGGGGTGCGGGGTGCAGCCTGGCAGTGGTGCAGAGGGAAAAGAAGCAACCCGTACTAGTTTGTGGTGCCCGCCTGGGTCTCTTCGAAAGGGATTTGCAGCGCTGCTAGCGAGGGGCATCTGGCCCTGCCTGGCCACAAACCTATGGCTGCTCTGTGGGGTTAAGTTTGCAATTCCCTGCGTGGTGCTGCTCCAGCACGGTTGGACACGACACGCCTGTGGGCAGTTTGGCCTGTTGTCTCTGGGGCTGGCGAGCAGGATTGACACAAGCCCCCAGCCTTGGGCTGGCTCTGCGCCCATTGCAGTCACTGGGGAGTTTAGCCACTGCTAGGCTGAGCCTCAAGGCTTTAAAAATCCCAGCTGGCAGGTCTGTGAATGACGTTGCCACGCGCCAGGCTGATGGATGTGCCGCGACACAGGCACCCTGGGACCAGGAGGAGGGCGCAGGGCTTCGTTCATGTCCACGGAAACGAGCGCAGGAACCCAAGAAATAGCCGTGTCCTGCCCAGAAGGCTGGTCTGTGGGTTCCACGCTCACGGGCGCCCCCCACCCTTTGCCTAACAGGTCAGCCAGGGGCAGGACCTGGAGATGGGACTGGAGTGCGCGGCGCAGGAGTGCCAGACGCTGCGGCTAATGACCGCACAGCTCAGAGAGGAGCTGGAGGAAAGCCAGGGTCAGGTACGGACTCGATGCAGCTGCAGGCTGGGCTGGGTGGTGGCTGGTCCTTGGCTGCATGTGGGGAGAGGCCTGGGTGCAAGGAGCCAGCTATAATTGCAGTACCTGCTCCCTGCTAGCAACCGCTGTGGTACAAGCCATCCCTGTGGGGAGCTGGAGCCGGTTCGCACCGGCTCGCTAGAACCGGCTGTTAAATTTAGAAGCTCTTTTAGAAGCTCCCACGAGGGAGAACCGGTTCTAAAAGGGCTTCTAAATTTAACTGGCCAAAAGTGGCTCCTTAGGCGCCGACTCCAGGGGTGCTCCAGCCCTGGAGCCCCCACGGGGAAAATTTGGTGGGTGCAGAGCACCCACCGGCAGCTCCCAGCCCACCTCCGCTCCGCCTCCTCCCCTGAAGGGGGGCGCGAGGAGGGCCGCCCGCGCTGCAGCAGGTAACCCGGGGCGGAGGGAGCACGCAGGGGAACCGCTCCCTGCCCCAGCTCCCGTCTGCCTCCCTCGGCCTGAGTGCGAAGCCACCGCCTGCTTCTCAGCCCTCCCGGCTTCCGGCCGAACAGCTGATTCGCGGGAAGCCGGGGGGAGAGGAGGGGTAGAGAAGCAGAGCGGGGCGGTGGGTTCGGGGGAGGAGGCGGAGTGGAGGTGAGCTGGGGCCAGGCGCGGGGCAGGGAGCTGCCGGTGGGGGCTCTGCACCCACCAAATTTTCCCCGTGGTGCTCCAGCCCCGGAGCACCCAGGGAGTTGGCGCCTAAGGTGCCACTTTTGATGTGATCAGTGGGGGGAACGGCCGCTCCTCCTGCTCCCCCCCAGCTGTGCTCCCCCGCCCCTAGGAGCCAGGGGGACCTGCCAGATGCTTCCTGGGAGCTGCCCCAGGTAAGCACCGCCGGGACTCCCCTCCTCACCCCCTGGCAGGTGCCTCTGGCTCTTAGGGGTGGGGTGGGTGCCCACTACGGTGGCCCACGAGACCCTCCTGCCCGGTTCTGGGGGCAGTCAGGGGACAGGGGAGGGGGGTGGATCGGGCAGGGGTCGGGGGGGGGCGTCAAGGAACGCAGGGGGGTTGGATGGGGCAGGAGTCCCGGGGCGGGGGTGGGCAACGACCCCCTGGTGGGGTGAGGAGGGCACCTGTTGTTAAGATTTTGGCAGCTCATCACTGGGCGTGAGCGGGGGGGTTGGCTCATGTTGGCAGGGAACGGCTCCAACTGAGGGGGGGTTAGAGACAACTGCCAGGTGTTGGGAGAAGCCCCCTCCCTCGGGGGGATGAGAACCAGAGGAGATGGTGCCTGATGTGCAGGCAGCCACCAGCTCCTGGGCGGTCTTGGACGCGTGGCTAAACCCCAAAGATGGCTGGGGCCCTCCAGGCCACATGCCCAAGAGTTATAACTTGGAGCAGGAAAACGACAAAACCGGCAAACAGGGTCACCAGGCGCCCTTCTCCGACATGAGAGGTCGCTCTGGGGTGAACTCCCCAGGCACCCACAGCCTTCTGCTCAATGGGAATCCTCCAGCCGTCTCTGAACCCAGCCTGTCTCAGCTCACAGACAGAGGAACCGTCGTCAGTCTCAGAACAGACCAACAAGAGCAACCCTAACCTTTCCCAGTGTGTCAGGGTCTCAGTTCTCTAGTCACAGGCCTTACACCTGTTACTGATGGCCTCTTGCAGGCAGGCCTGGTGCATCGGTTCTGCTCTTGTGACGGACGAAAGGGCAGCTCCCACAGGGCTGGGACAAAGTGACCTCGTCTCCCCCCCTGCAGCGAGTGGCACGTTCTGGAGGTGCTCTCTCAGTCCAGGAGCGGGTAGTCCTGCTGATTAACAACATACAGCAGGACCAGCCGTGTCTGACAGTGTTGCATTGATGTTCTGTCTTGTCGAGGAAGCCAATGGCTAATGTCCTTCTGGTTGTCTGTACATGATCATTGAAATACCAGTGGGAGTCCCCTGGCCCCGGCCAGCCTTTCTGGCCTCAGTGACCTCACCCCGGAGCATGGCTCAGGCATGTAGGTTACACTGCTATCTTACAACAGGAGTACATCCAGTTCTCATTGCACCAGGCCCCGGGATGATCAGTGAGCCTCTTTCTGCACTGTGGGTTAGCTGGGAGCACCCCTAAATCCCCACCCTTTGTGACTCTGTTGCTGTCTTCTGCTGTGAAACGGTGCCTCTGTCTTCATTTTTCTCTTGTGCTGTAGTTATTAGAAGCCAACACGAGACTGAGCCTAGCCCAGTCTCAGCACAGGCAGGAGCTGCAGCTGCTAAAGGACCAGCTGGAAAGCACAGTCCCCAGGGACTGCCTCGCCCAGCTGCAAAGTAGGTGGGCAGAAGAACAGCGGAAAGTTCAGCAGCTACAAGAAAACCTCAGCTTCCAGGCCGAGCAGGCGAGCAGGCAACTGGCCGCCTTTCAGGTAAGAAGCAGGTGCAGAGATTTCTCATCAGCTTAGGCAGTGTGACCCAATGGAGAGGCCGCTGGCCTGGGACTTGAAATCTGGGGTCTGTTCCTGGCTCTGCTGCCAGCCTCTGGGTTGACCATGGGCAAGTCACGCCCCTGCTCTGTGCCTCAGTTTCCCCATCTGATGAATGAGGAGGATGATACTTCGCTGCCTTTGTAAGGTGCTTTGAGATCTGTGGCGAAAAGGGCAATGTAAGAGCTCAGTCATGGGACATACCATTAATCTTAAAAATCTAACACAAAGCGCAATCCATTGTGTTAATTCAAACTCCCCGAGTGCAGCCTTTTCATTGCGCTGTGTCCCAAACGCTGGGAAACAAACCTTTGCATGCAGACTGCTGAGCTTCGTCCCGCTTCCAGGAACAGGGCTTGCCATGGTGAGAGGCCGTACGCCTGTTTGTGTCCACTGGGGGAACGCCGGAGACTGTGGAGTGGGGAGCTAGTGCTGGGTGAGGGGTACAGGAGTGACATGTGCTTGGCGACCCCTGCTACTAAGCCAGTGGGCAATTGTGCTTGGTTCCATCGGGCTGGTCTCAGGGTGTGTCGCTTCAGTCCCAGTTTCAAAATGTTCCGATTAAATCAGACAGAGCAAAATAAAACGGAAAAGAATGAAAAGCGAGCCCAGCAGGTAATGCCAGCAATGGAAATCGAACCCAGGGAAACGTCAAAACAGAGCTTCCCAGGTCATGGTCCCTGCCTTTGGGGAAGGAATCTCCACTCAAAACAATTACTTTTGAAGACATTGCTGTAAAGTTCACCCGGCATCCTTTAAAGGTTTTGTGTTAATCCCTAAGAGCTTCCACATAAAACTCATTCAGTCCTATCTCTGCCACTTCATTTAACTTTGGGCCTGTCTACATTTACAAGGCTGCAGCGATGTTGCTGAGCGCTCCAGGGAGATGCTACCTACGCCAGTGGGAGCGCAGGTCCTGCACCTCCCCAAGAGGTGGGAGTTGGATCGACAGGAGAATCGATGTTTGCACTGGGGGTTAGTTCAGGTTAACGGCGCCGCTCAGGCTGTGGATTGTTCAAACCCCTGAGCAACATGGTTATACTGATCGAATTTCCTAGCCTAGACCAGGCCTTATTATCCCTCATTTCTAAGGTCCCGCCGGGGATCGTGGCCCCATTGTGCTAGGTGCTGTATGTGCAAATACAAACACAGTCCCTGCCTCCGAGAACTCACACGCTAGGTTTAGACAGTGTGTAGAGGGGAATGAGCTCACGCCTGGGGGAGGAGGAAGGGAAGGACGAGGAGCAGCAGATGGGTGTCTGCATTAGCAGTCACAGGGGTTTCATTCACAGGTGACCGCCAGTTCAGCCAGTGCCCGACAGGAGCAATGGCTAATGGAAAACCTGCCAGGCATGCACGGTGCCGGGTGCGGCTCCCTGGTGAGTGCTGGGGTGGTTTGGGGCTGAGACCTGATGTGCCTTTGTTGCCGTGCATTGCAGGAGGAACACGAGAGGCTGCTCAGAACAAGGGAGGAGAGGACAGAGGAGCTGGAACGGGATGTGGGGAGCATGCAGATGATGCTACAGGAAAAGGTGACCCAGCTCCAGGAGCAGGTTAGTGATAGAGGGGCCTTAGCCATTGAGTGCCTGGCTGTGAAGGGCCGAGGGAGGGGCTGAGTTGTCAGGAGCTGCCATTTGTGCCTGTCGGAGGCACCTCTGGTTTTGTTTTTGCTGTCGGCCCAGATCAAACCCCCACCCGCAAGTGTGCCAGGCTGGGTGTTCACCGGATGAATCTCTGCTCCATTCTGCAGCACTGTTCCCCTCCATCCCGCTGCGGAGGGGTCTCTGCTAGGCTGGCTGGGTGCAGGGTTCAGAGACAGCTATATCCCATATATTGCAGCCCGCCCCGGGTCCTCAGGAGCCATCATGGCCAGAGGAGGGGGCCTTGCCTGTGTGCCACCAGACCACAAAACTGGCCTCTGCAGGATGGGGTTGCAAGGTCAATTTGGCGTTAGCTGAGAGTGGGCCATGGGTCTGTGTTCTTAGATTCACAGAAATGATGGGCTGAAGGGAACCTCAAGAGCTCAGCTAGTCCAGCCCCCTGCGCTGAGGCAGGACCAAGTAAACCCAGACCCTCCCTGATGGGTTTGTCTAGCCTCCCTTGGAAGCCTGTTCCAGAGCTTAACTCCCCTGAGAGTTAGAAAGTTTTTCCTAATCATAGAATACCAGGGTTGGAAGGGACCTCAGGAGGTCGTCTAGTCCAACCCCCTGCTCAAAGGAGGACCAATCCCCAATTTTTGCCCCAGATCCCAAGTGGTCCCCTCAAGGATTGAACTTCACAACCCTGGGTTTAGCAGGCCAATGCTCAAACCACTGAGCTATCCCTCCCCCCAAATCTCTAACCTAAATCTCCCTTGCTCTCCTCTGCACTCTCTCCAATTTATCCACCTCCTTCCTAAAGTGTAGCGCCCAGAACTGGACACAGTGCGCCAGCTGAGGCCTCACCAGCGCCGATTACAGCAGGACGGTTACCTCCCGTGACTTACATGCAGCACTCTTGCGAATACACCCCCAGCTGCATCACATTGTTGACTCATATTCAAACGGGGATACGCTATAAAACCTCCAGATTCTCTTCAGCAGCACTACGACCTAGCTAGCTATCCTCCACCATTTGGAGCTGTGCATTTGATTTTTCCTTCCTAAGTGCAGTACTTTGCACTTCTCTTTAGTGCATTTCATCTTGTTGATATCTGACCAGTTCTCAAATTTATCAAGATCATTGTGAATTCCAGTCCTGTCCTCCAAAGTGCTGGCAGCCTCTCCCAGCTTGGTGTGATCTGCACGTTTTATACGTGTACTCTCTGTGATACCAATTAAGTCATCATTTAGCCTCTAGACTAAGGCTTCTCATTCTTCCTGTTTATTCCCAGACTCCTTGCATGTGTGTATAGACATGTAAAATTTTGAGCAGATTCCCCCACTGATTTTTCCCCCTCCTGTTGCTCCTATGACCCCAGTGTAATGTTCCATTTGCCCCCAACATTTAGTCCTCTGTTACAGGCACCTTTTGTTATACTTGCCTGGGGCTTTTGTCGCGTAGTTTAAAGCTCTCCTCGCTCGGCTGGTGAGTCCATGTGCAAAGATGCTCTTCCCCGATGCAGACTCCGTTGGCTTCAGTGCCCTGCTCAGCCACCACAGAGGGGCTGTGCATTCTGCTCCCGCCCTTAGGGTGGAGTAGCAGCCGCAGAGGGGAGGTGCTATGGGGGGTAGCCCCACATCCTGGCTCTGGATTGGAGGGGTGGAGTTCATCTCCCTGCACTCCTCCTTATCTCGCCCCAGTGCCTGGGCTTAGTGCTGGGGAGAGAGCCCCATGGCAGTATGTGGAATGTCAGTCGAGTTGGGATGACGAGCTTCTCTGTACAGGACCCTGTCTGTGCTCAGAGGAGGCTGGATAAGAAATCGGGTTCTAGTTAGAGCAGCTGGGCAGCGATGGGCATCAGAGGGCCGCTCTCCTGGCATCAAAAGCCTGCCCCATTGTCCAGGTGAAGAGCCGGGGAGTACCTGTTAATTGTGGCTCCATCTGATTCTGTAACAATTATTTTTACCAAACAAGATGAGGCCTAGAGCCTGACCCCTAGGGGAGTTCGTGCAGGGCTGCATGCTCCACGACTGGATCGCTAACACAGAATGGCTGTTGACCTAAAGCTGCTTCCTCCTGCTTTCCAGCGTGACAGAAACGTTAAGTGTGACCTGCTGCTGAAAGACCTGTACGTGGAGAACGCGCAGCTGGTGAAAGCTCTGCAGGCCACTGAGCAGAGGCAGAAAAATGCTGAGAAAAAGAACTTGGCCCTGGAGGAAAAACTCTCAGCCCTAACCCAACTGATTAGAAGAATGGCGCAGGCATCTCTCAGCGTGTGAATGGGCCCCGGTGCCGGGTTTGGCTGCAGCTGGAAGGACAATCAGCAGCGGACACCTGTCGCTGCACTCCATTATCTCAGCCTGGGAGCAGCTGTGCTACAGGGGATCCCGGCCTGGCCTAGTGGAAAGTGCAAAGCTCTTTCGGCTGGGGCCTGCACAACTGGGTCATGGTGAACTCCCGTCTGCCGCTGGGATAGGCAGGGTTAGTGGTGGGTGGGGACACCGTATGTGCCTTCCCCAGCTGTGCCCAGTAGGGGAAAGGGCTTGCTGAGATCTCTCAGGGAGCTGGGGAGAAGGGATAATGGCCATAAGAGAAACATGCCCTGTTTTTTCAGTGGGAAAGCATTGAATGCTTGAACGCCGTTCAGGCCATTCCAGACGATAGAAGGAAGCTCTCTGCAGCGCGGGTCTGTCTTGGGGCCAGATGGTATTTACGGTAATTGCAACGTGCCCTCTGAGTTTGTCTGCACACTGGCAGTTTGTGTTGTACACACACAGTTTTATACACAGAGAAAATACTCTTCACCCCTAAGTCCTGGCTGTCGTTCAGTGGCCCATGCTGCTGGAAGTGGAAGGACCTGCTCTATTTGTAGGGTCTTCTGCTTTCGGGTCACTTGGAATGGGAAATGGTTTTAATATTAAAATTACATTTTTACCATTGGTTTCTGGGTTGATTTTATTTCCCCTGGGATTTGGCTCTGCCCGGCCTTACAGCTTCCCTTGGATTCTAGGACACACAGACCCTCGCTTACGTCAAGTCAAGAGTGCAGGCCCTGGCCCAGCTGCAACGGCAAGCAGGAGAGCTGGCACAATGGAGCGACCTCTCCTTGTTCTCTGCCTTGGCTGTCAGAGGAGTCGCTTTGCTCCCTGCTCCTCTCCTGTGAAATATGGCTTGGCTCATCTCTGCTCCTTCCCCTCTTCAGTGCTGCAGCACTAGGGCCCTGTGGGCAGGGAGCGAGGGGGCGTGCAGAATTAACTAATTAGAGCACTGGGGCTTTAGTTTACAAATATGGAGTCACTCATGTGGTTACCCAGCATGCAGAACTGAGAGGACATGAGGACTCCATACTTGTAAGCTAAAATGGCTCTTTACTGAGAGAACTATTTACAGAAACGCTGCAACGGCCAACAGCACTCCAGCCCTGTGCACACAGATGGACTTCCAGCGCTGCCTCCAGTCTTCTCCCTCCTGTAACCTGTGCTCCTCCCTCCAAGTTCCATGCAGGCTGCTCCATCTTTCCTTTCCGAATTTTTTGTGTGTGGTGTCTTTTGTACAAGCATTTGCTGACTTGCTGGGGTTGCTAGTACATCACCTGGTCTAGGGATATGGCCTTTACCACAGCCCATTGTGGCCTGTTAGGCATTGGTCCTTCAAGTGTGCTGGTTGTGAAAGCAGTCTCCCACTTCTTGTTTATGGTCTCGCTCTGGGTGGGGGACTTGCTTTCACCCCGTTGCTGCCTTCATTCTGAGGATGCAGGGGGGCATTCTGTTCGCCTTCTGTGTTGCTCCTGTACCTCGTTTCTTCTGACTCCCCGACGTCAGGCCAGCTGATGCTGTGGCTCATTCTAAGTCTTCCTGGTCCTGGCCTTGGACTTGTCTGCTGCTACTTCGCAGTTGTCCTTGGTTGAGTCTCCACCGCTGTCCTGAGTCTGTAGCTACCTTGTAAGACATCTGTCCCACTGCAGCTTGGGCTGCTGCCTCTGGCTATTGCTTTGTGTTGCTGTTCAATGGCTGGACTCAGACCTGGTCACCTGCGCATAGTGACCTCAGGTCCTTGTCTCCTTTGTTGTAGGGGCTGCCTGCCTAGCATGGTGTTCTCTTAATCTCTTCTATGCCCTGTCTGTCCTCTGCGGGGCTGGGAGAGTCTTGGTTCTTTGGCCCATCAGTCCCTGTGCTGGGTGACTAGCTAGCCCCTGGGAGAGCGTAGTGCCATGGTCCTCCAGTGACAGGTGCAGTTTGTCCATTGTGCATTTGCAATGTGTCTGGGACTACATTGCAGCTGACTTCACAATCCAGCAGGCATCGGATTGGTCATTGCAGCTCTGGTATTAGCTCAAACCTGGCAGGTGAGTGGCTGGTAGCCGCCTTGTGCGATGCATGTGCATGGAGAGTCTGGATCTGCTCATGTGCCCCTGCCAGTATCCTCCTCTTCGCTGAGCGTCTCTACGGCCTCAGTCACGGCACATGCTGCTGCTGCTTCTTGTGTTCCTAAGTGGGAGGCTGGGCAGCTGGTCTGCACGAGTGGCTGTCAGGGGTTGGATCCTTTCCTGCCCTGGCCGTTTGGAGGTATGGCTCTAAGGGTAGCGCTGTTTCTCCCCACTCTCTCCTGTAAGCTGGAGCCGTGTGGCGCACAAGGAACCCATCTCTAACCAGGGCCTCTCTTCTATCTGCAAAGTTACCTGTGAACTCCACAGTTCTCTGCTTGTAACCTAAGTACCTCATCCCTCTTCTGCTGCTTGGTTTTGTTTAAAAAACCTCTTTCGCAGCACTTTCCTGCCAGGCGGGGTCGTAGGGGGTTTACCAGCTGTTCCGGGCATTATTTCTGGCGACAGCCTCACTCACTCATCCTCCTCCTTCCTGGGGCAGGGTCAAAAGCTTTACCTTCATTTCCTCCCGTTTCTCTGCCAGGCCAGTTACACAGACCTAGAGCGCCCCTCCGTGTCAGGCTGTGGAGGCTGGTTGGGGGAGGACGCAAGTGCTCCCAGCAGGCCACCGAGGAGCCTATCAGCACTGTCGGTGGTGGGGGAGCAGCTCAGCAGCCCCCCTCCTAGCAGGGCCCTATCCTGGCCTGGCACTGACTGGGGATAGAGCCAGGCCCCAGGGTCTGCCCAGCAGCAGCGAGTGGCTCTGAGCGGTGCTGTGTGGGGGGCGTGTAGAGCCAGTCCTCGCGGTGCCCCAGGAGCAGGAGCCATGCATCATCCTGTAGGGCAGTGAGTGGAGTCTGCATACCCCACCCCCAGGCTCAGCGTCCCTCCCTGCCCAGCATGATGGAAGGAGGAAGAGCAGGCACCAGTGTCTTGTCAGCAATACCCCAGCAGAGCCCCTCAGTGTAGGGGCCATAGGAGCCACCAACTACATCAGCTAGGGCCTGGAGCCAGGCCTCTGATGGTTCCCAAAGAACAGCAACGCATCCCTCTCGGCTGGGCGATAGAGGAGCCTGGCATCGAAGGAAAACCAGGGGGAGTCCAGCCTTTGGGGCTCTATGGTAGCAGGGGCTGAGTGTCCCTCGTTACAGGGGAAGGGAATTGCCTGGCATTGATGTTAAAGTGAGGGGGAACCAGGCCCCTTGGTCTCCCCTGCAGGCCTGGGTAGCTGCCTGGTAGTGCTGGTCGGTGGGGCCCAGCAGATGGGGCTGGGTGTGTGGCAGGCAACTTGCTGAGCAGCTGATGTCCCAGCACAGGGCACTGCAGGGGAGGCAGTACTAGAATGGTGTTCATGCAGGGAAAGGGAAGGGGGTTAGGAAATGAGCCACCTCTGGGGCTGAAGGCAGGGGCCCCCAGGGAAGGAGCCATGAAGACAGGTGGGGGCAGAGGGGCCACCTAAGGGGCCTGGTGTTAGGGCTTTCAGGGATCTTGGCTGAGGGGCAAGACCAGCCAGGGCTAGGAGGGTAGCAAGGGCCAGGCCAAGGAGCAGCCTGGGGTGACTCTTGTCTCCTTCAGGCTGCTGTCCCTGGCAGCAAGAGGCCCCATGAACCAGAGTTGTTGCAGAAAGATTAGAGAAAAATCCTCTCTGGGGTTCCAGGTAGCTGGCTCTGTGCATCCAGGGGCCCTGAGTGCATCACTCGCTGTCCATCTCACTCATCCCTGCTTGAGTCGAAGTGCGAGTGTAAAAGCACAGAGTTGCCAAAGGGGACTCACACAGGTGATGCCCCAGAAACTACTTCAGACTCTTTGAAACTACTCAGTTGCCAATTGGCATCACTTTAAAAATGCTCCCCAAAGCCTCTGTGTATTTTCCAACAATTAATTGTTCCCCCCAGGGCTTTGCAGACTATAGCAACACACGGACACATTACACTAGAAAAGCTGTATTTGCCACTGCTAAAATCATCACTACAGTTGGTTTGATTTCCTTCATACAGAGAGTTTGTCAAGGAAGGAGGGTCGATGGAGGCTGGCCCACAACTCCCACACTGTGTTCATGACAGAACGTGCTCCAGAACTCCTTGTCTGATTAACTGTTCGCATTTCCAGCGTGGTAAAAAATGCTGAAAAACAAACACACCTTTCTGAGTTCAAGGCAGACCTATTATGTGAAGACAGCCAGTTCTGCATTTGTAGCAGATACTTGTCTTGACCAGAAGCACCAGGCTGCACGTTAGGGACAGCTGGAGAGGGCAGCAGAGCTAGATTTGCGCAGCTGCTGAGTCCTGTGTGGAAGCAGTAAGCGCTCCGTGTGAAAAACGACTATCTGCTCCACTTACTACTGGGTGGACAGTGGCCGCAGTCAGGGAAGCAAGCATTCCGCCCATAGTAATGGTTTCAAACCAAAAACCAGAATTACACACCCCCCCTTCACTATTGGGCATACACCGCGGTGGGCAAGCTTTTTGGCCTGAGGGCCACAGGGGGGTTGCAAAACTGTATGGAGGGCCGGGTAGGGAAGGCTGTGCCTCCTCAAACAACCTGGCCCCTGCTGCTGCCGCCCCTTGTCCCCTGACCGCCCCCTGGGACCTCACCCCCTATCCAACTCCCCATGCCCTGACTGCCCCGACCCCTATCCACACCCGGACCCCACCCTCCCCATTCCCTGACCACCCCATCCCCTGCCTGCCCCCCAGAACCCCCTGCCTGCCCCCCAGAACCCCCTGCCCCTTATCCAAGCCCCCGCTCCCCACCCCCTTACCATGCTGCTCAGAGCTGCAGGAGCTCGCAGCCACACCGCCGTGCTCCCCGGCAGGAGCAGCGGGCCAAAGCACTAGCAGAGCGGCGAAGTGAGCCTGCGAGGGAGGGGGGACAGCAGAGGAGGGGCCGGGGGCTAGTTTCCCCAGCCAGGAGCTTGGCCATAGTTTGCCCACCTCTGGCAAACACATGGGCAGAGCCTCAGCTGCTGTCAACTATTACAGCTCCGCTGACTTCCACGAAGCTATGGTATTTTACTGCAGCTGTGCCACCCTGAGTAGATCACAACAGGCTCTGGGATCCTTCAGAATCAAGAGCGCTCACTGGACGGTCAGTTAGCCCCCCTCATGCCTTTGCCCAGAACAGCATTATGTGAAGGATTCCAAAGAAAGCGCTCCCCGCTGGGGCAGGAGAGTATGATTGTCTCAACTTGTTCCTACACAGGTAAGGGTTCAGTCATTCGGTTTTAGTAACAGTCCTGCTCTCTTGGCATAGGTACCTGGCTATTCTTCTTCAACAGAATTGTTGTACCGTCGTCAATCTCAAATTCTCCATGATCCTTTAAACACCGAACCTAAAGCAATGAGAAAAAAGCGTCTCCTTCAGCATCAGCAGATCAGGAGATGCACAGGGACAGGAGTACCAATGTCACAGGCACAGAATGCAATGTGTGTGAACCAATCACTATGTACTCTTGTTGCATGTCACCTGGGCTGTGTTTAAGCCAGACACACTCACGCCAGCCCAACAGCATCTCACATAAAACAGGGAACTGATATGCAAAACCAAGCAACCTCAACCTTCGTTTGTGTAAGTTCCCTGTTTGGCCCACCTTGCTTAACACCAGCACCCCCATCACATTATGTATCTCGCAGTAGAATGAATTAAGGGGTGATCAGGAGTCTCTATGGAGATGAGGGAATAAAAGCAGGAGCACGGCGAGAAGGAGTCCTAGAACCAGAGGGCGTATTGAGCACATTCGGACCAGAGTTTAAGGGAAAAGGAAGAGCAGAGCCTCCTGGCATTCAGCCACTACCTGCACATCTTCAAACTCTTTGCTGCACAAGCTACCAAGTTGTCAGGTGTTGCTATGCAGTTTTATGTCTTCAAAAAGAGTTGAATGTGGCTCACAAGTCTTGTGTTGCCAGCCTGGGTATGCGCTTTTAATATATAGTTCCACGCACAAAGCTCCTTCAGAAGCCCCAGCCTTGCACTTACTTCGATGTATAAGCTTTTGGGAGGTTTCATGTCCTGTGTAAGGTCCAGCCCTTCCTCTCCTCCTAAAGACCTCATGTAGGTAGCAAGAGACTTTTTATACTGATTGAACCACTCCGTCTGTAGACATAAGAACACTAAACTAAACCAACAATCCGACAGGGACACAGGAGCTCAATAATGAGCACACATGCTTTAAAAAACACAGCTTGTAGCCACTTTAAAATATTTTTCACTGCCTTTTTATATCTTCCAGTAGAACTTCCATTCTACCCTGAGTATTATACAAGTCAAGTTTATAACAAAGCTGGGCTTACTTCTTCAGCGGACATGTGAAATCGGAGGTCATTTGGCAAGACACTGCCATACTCCCACCTGAGGGCTCGGATCCGAAGCAACCGGTCATACCTGGAAGAATTAATTAGGGATTAAAACCACTGTGTTCTCAATCAGAAACAGACGTATTAATCCAAAAAGGAATCTGAACTCAATCCCCTACTTATACCAGATCTGATGCTCATGAATAAAGCATAAAACCCAGTTATTCTAGTCTTCCCTCCATAGGCCTACCAAAATCATATATTTAAATAAAAACAAGGCCCCTATAGAATAAGGGAAAACAATGATACAGAGACCTTCCTGTATTTATTTTACTACATTTGTCAGGTGCTTGGATACTATTGGGAAAAGAATCAAGGCCAGAATTTTCAAGCGTGGCCTCTGATTTGTGTGCTTAGTTTTTAAAACATACATTGCAGCTTGATTCTCAGAGGTGCTGGGCACCCACAACTCCCACTGAAGTCCCTGGGACCAGCAAATGCTCAGCACCCTTCGAAAATTAGGACCACGGCATCTCAAGCTGGACACACAAAATCAGAGGCAGCTCTTGAAAAACCAGCTCTTTGTCTATATAACAGACCATACTCCGGTCACAGACAAGTGCTGTGAAAGCAAGATACACCTTCCATTAGAAACTTACAGATATGCAACAACACATCGTCGATTTCGCAGCAGAGAACAATGACGAAATTTGATTGTTCGGATTAAGTCACTTCGTCCTGATTTAGCCTCATTTCTGGTAATAAGACAAAGGGAAACAGTATTACATTACACTGAGACCAAGAAACTATCAAGCATATATTCTTCCTACTATTTTTCCCAAAACTACACATTTACAAAGCTCAGATGCAGTTTAGTTTAGAATTTCTCTGGCCCTTTGCTCCCACCTCACCACAATCTCGTTTTTATCCCACTAGGAGCTACATACTAATGTTCAGCTAAGTAAATAATCTCTTGACCACATGGGCTAGTTTGCTAGCTGTTTTGTGTGTTCACAGAACTAATTTTTCTGGCACTGGGTGATTTTGTTCTTGGAAAATACAAAACAAAAAAAGAACAAAGGCATCCAAATAATTGATCCTTGCTGCTTATCTCATGCACATGCCTCACTCCATTTTAAAACATATTTTATTAAATACAACTGAAACAGTGACTTTTTTTTCAATTTTGTAAAAAAGTGACATTTAACAATGCATCCCCTTTCCTATATTTGGGGATGCAGCCTTAGGTCAGTAAGTGCATTATGTACAGCTGAGTGAATCATCTATGGTCACGCAGTTTCACATCACAGATACGCTGAAAATGAAATTTGATTAATAGCAGCGCGATTTTTTATTCGGTCCAGTCCAAACTTTTGGACGTTTTGGTGAACATGTTTAATTCAGCTGCTTGATAAATAATTGGATGCAAAGCTGTTCTTAAAGATGCAGCATGCTGGTCCCTTCAGTTAAAGCCCGAGTTTCTAATCCACAATTCCAGGCCTTCCAATGAAGACCTTGAACAACAGGAAAGAGGTCACATTCCTTGTACGTCAGCCTTTTTTTTTTTTTAAGCCCCCTGCCCCAAAAATTTAGCGCTTCTTTAATTATCATAAGAGAGACAAAAAATGCACAAACTCTAATGGCCTCTTTAACACACGTGAATACAAAGAGGAACATTCCTGTGTTTGGTTTCAGAGCAGCAGCCGGGTTAGTCTGTATCCGGAAAAAAGAACAGAAGGACTTGTGACCCCTCAGAGACGGCTATTACCAGCAGGAGAGTGAGTTTGTGGGGGGGGGGGGGGCGCGCGGAGGGTGAGAAAACCTGGATTTGTGCTGGAAATGGCCCAACTTGACGATCACTTTAGATAAGCTATTACCAGCAGGACAGTGGGGTGGGAGGAAGTATTGGTTCATGGTCTCTGTGTGTATATAAAGTCTGCTGCAGTTTCCACGGCATGCGTCCGATGAAGTGAGCTGTAGCTCACGAAAGCTCACGCTCAAATAAATTGGTTCGTCTCCAAGGTGCCCCAAGTCCTCCTCCTCCATTTATTTGGGCATAAGCTTTCCTGAGCTGCAGCCCACTTCATCGGACGCGTTCATTTCTAAGTAAGAGGCTTGCTTTCCCTTTCTTCTGGTGCGCAGCCCGCTGGCCAGGCTTTCCTCCCAGGCACCCACGCTTACACATCAGCCTGGTTCTGTTCATACAGGGCTTTCATCTCCTCAAGGACTTGCCGGAGCCCATCGTCCTGCAAGAGAGGAATTCCGGGAGGTCAGCAGGTAGTCGGGGTCGGCACGGGGCACAGGCAGAGCCGCCCGCGCCGGGAACGGGAGCGAACTCCTGAGCCCCGCAGCGCAGCGCAGCGCAGGGCCGGCGCGGGAAGGGGGCAGCGGGCGGGCCGGGCCCCGGGCCCCGGGCGGCGGGACGGAGCCCGCCCGGGCGCCTCGCGGGAGGGGAGCGGTCTCCGGAGGCCGGCTCGAGCCCCGCCCGGGGGCCGCGGGAAAGGGGGGCGGGAGGCTCGCCGGGGCCCCCGCGCAGGGGCGAGCCCGGGCCCGCCCGCAGCGGGAGGGGCTCACGTGGAAGGCGGGAAGGTGCCCGTCAGCGGCGCGGTGCAGCCCCCGCACCAGCTCCGCGGCCCGCTCGGCGAACATGGGAGAGGCGGACCGAGCTGGGAACCGCGCCCTTTGGCCGCGGGAGCGCGCCGCCGGCCGGCGCCGCCAATGGGAGCGGCGGGAGAGGGTGGCCACGCCCCTTCCCTTACAGACGCCGGCGAGGGACAAACTGCCCCGTCCTGCCCTTCGCAACGTCCCGCCCCATGAGTCCGGGCCCCGCCCTTCTGGGTGCCGAGGGGCGGGGCGTTCCGTCGCCCCGCCCACGCCCTGCGCTGAACCGGGCCCCCCGCACCTGTCCTAGGTGTGGCCAGCCCTGAGGCCCGTGCCAGGCAGCTGCAGCCCCCCCTCCTTCCTGCCCGGCTGGTGGCGGGGCTGGCTGGAAGACGAGCTCTGTGCAGCCCCCGAAGTGGCCGGCCTGTCCCTGCAGCTCCTCGCAGGAGGGACGGCCGGGGGGCTCCGCGTGCTGCCGTCACCACGAGCTCCGGCTCCGCAGCTCCCATTGGCCGGGAACCGCAGCCAATGGGACCTGCGGGGGCGGTGCCTGCAGATAGGGGCAGCGTGCGGAGCCCCCTGGCCCCTCCACCTAGGAGCTCCAGGGACAGGCCGGCTGCTTCGAGGGAGCCCCCCCCGAGGTAAGCGCTGCCCTGCACCCCAACCCCCTGCCCTGAGCGCCCCCCAGGCCCAAACTGCTGCTGCTCCTTGGGTGCGGTGGCCAGAGACTGCCCCAGCAGCGGCCAGTGCGGCTGGCCCAGGGGCTGCCCGAGCAGCCAGCCGCACCGGCTGCTGCAGAAGTCACAGAGGAATCCGTGATCTCCGTGACAGACGTGGACCCTTAATCATGCTGAAATGTATGTAGCAACATTATAGGTAAAGTGATGAACATAAGCTGCAATTATGACCGAAATGTGTTTCCCAGACAAGTCTGTGGAGGGAGTAAACCTGTTTCTCAAAGACAAAGGACAAGCTGACACCTCTAGCCAGGTGCAATCAAACCTGATCAGCAATCACTGGTCAGGTGGCCATTCTTTGGCAGTGAAGGACGGACAGGAACAGATCGATTTGCATTTTAACAAACAACAACAACAACACAGAACCTCTGTCCCTGTTCCCCATGAGACTCCATGGCTCCATTCTTGCAGCTGGAAGGAACTTGACCAAGGGGGAACACTCAGGAAAATGCATTTCAAAGGGTGACTGGACTGTAAAAGTGAGGGACAAAACACCCTGGGTACAGTCTCTTTCTTTATCTCTCACTATGTCTTTTACCAAGACAAATGAACCAGACTTTGGACTTTGGGAGGAGGTTTGACCTGAGAATTTAGTTAGCCATGTTGCTAGGAGCATGTGATAAGGTTTTTATCTTGAACCAGGTTATTAAGTCTTAGCTACTAGGAAGGATTTTATCTTTATTTATCTTGTAACTATTTCTGACTTTAATATCTTGTACTTGTACTCACTCAAAAGCTCTCTCTCTGTAGTTAAATAAGCTTGTTTATTCTTTAATAAAAACTAATCCAGGATTGTGTTTAAAATGAATTGTTTGGTAACTCCGATTAAAGTAGCAAACCACTGTACATTGACAACGGACCTCTAATATCTGAACTGATCACAACAGCCATTTTTGAGGAAAATTTAGGGTCACCCTGCAAATAGTAACCAAGGCGTCTGGAAGCCAAAGCATGGCTGGTGTATAGCTGGCAGGTTACAACTATACACAGACACTCAGGATTTGACCTGCGCCTGCTTGCTGTTTGAGAGTGGCCCAGGTTGGAAGTTACAACAGCAAAGCGTTGTGAGGCACCCCAAGACACAACCCTTCACTGATCTGGATTGCACCCCGGAATGTGATAACACATCCTTGCAGGGGATGAATTCTGTGATTATTTAGGTCTAGGTCAGGGGTGGGCAAACTTTTTGGCCCAAGGGCCACATCAGGTTTGCAAAATGGTATGGAGGGCTGGGTAGGGAAGGCTGTGCCTCCCCAAACAGCCTGGCCCCCGCCCCTTATCTGCCCCCTCCCACTTCCCGCCCCCTGACTGCCCCCCTCAGAACTCCCCACCCATCCAACGCCCTGCACTTTGTCCCCTGACCACACTCTTTCGGGACCCCCCACCCCTAACCACCCCCCGGGACCCTATCCAAGCCCCCCTACTCCTTGTCCCCTGACTTCCCCCTCCCGGGACCCCCATCCCTAATTGCTCCCCCAGGACCCCACCCCATATCTAACCCCCCTGTGCCCTGTCCCCCCCTCCTGAGACCCCACCCCCTATCCAACCCCCCCTGTTTCCTGACCACCCCCCTCCCCGAACCTCCGCCCCATCTGACGCCCCCCCATCCCCTGACTGCCCACCAGGACCTCTTGGCCCCCCCTTCACTCAGAGCAGCAGGACAGGTTTGTTGGAAAGCCTGGGAGCTCAGGAGACGGGCAGGACGGTCCCACGGGCCGGATGTGTCCCGCGGGCTGTAGTTTGCCTATCTCTGGTCTAGGTCCTACAAGATTATCAGCATGGGTGCAAAAGGTTCACCCATCTGGTTCTTGTTGAGGTCTTTAATCTGGAATACTATTGTCACATAAAATTTTATTTTAGAAATTTTTGCTTAGATAATGGCAGTGAGCCCATAGAAAACTACTGAACCGGTAGTATGACTACTATGAACACCTTCCTAAAGTCTCAAAGACTTTGATTCTGGATATGGTGTGATAACAAATAAACAATTAGAATTGACAAGATACATTCTTTGAGAATCCTGAGATCCTTTTAAACTGTGTTCTTCTAGGCAGTGCTGGAGAAGTGTATTGAATACAATCTCTTTAAAAGAATCTTCATACAATTTTAAATGGTCTTTTTTGTTTATTTGTATGATAGGAACGAGACAGGAGAGGAGGAAAGTAATCTTTTTTTAGCTGTTTATCATCTGTAGTTAAAATATGACCAAAGCAAGATTATATGCGTAACTTTTCCAAATCTATATTAAGATTGCTGTGTTAAAATGTAACTGTACTGGAAAAAAACAAGTGACAAATATGTCCACAAGTCTTTAATTTAAATGCAGTAACTTTTCAGATAGCTGCAGAGCTAACTGGGATATAAAGTCTCCAGCTGTGACAAGGAAACTTGTATTATCAGGCAGAGTGATTTGAAAGATATTAGAGAGGCAAAGTCGGTGACGTAATATCTGGTGAAAGAGACAAGCTTGTCTCTCTCACCAACAGAAGTTGGTTCAGTAAAAGATATGACCTCACCCACTTTGTCTCTCTAATATTCTGGGACCAACACGGCTACAATGTTGAAAGATAATGGTGGGAATATGAAGTAGAAGGTGATGTTTAATGATTGTGCAGGGAACTAGAAGAACATAAAGAGCGGCCATACTGGGTCAGACCCTGCTCCATCTTGCCTAGTATCCTGTCTTTGACAATGGCCCATACCAAATCTTGAGAGGGAGTGTACAGAACAGGGCATTTATGGAATGATTCACCCCCTCTTCCACTTCTGGCTTCTGGTAATCCAGTTTAGGGTCTCCCCAAGCAAGGAGTGCATTCCTTAACATGTTGGGTAATAGGCATTGATGGACCTATCCTCCATTAACTTATCCAGGTCTTGTTTGAGCCTAGCTACACTTCTGGCAATCATAACATCCCGTGGCAATGAGTTCCATGGTTAGGTGTGTGTTGCATGAAAAAGTACTTCCTCTTGTTTGTATTAAACCTGCTGCCTATTCATTTCCTCAGGTGACCCCTGGTTTTTTGTATTGCGTGAAAGGGAAAAGATGATGGGGTCTACGGATCCCACACTAAGGGTAAGGGAGTTGTGGAGCACTATTGGGCCACAAAGGCCCTGCGCCTCAGCAGCTGCAGACCATGCTCCAAATGGAGGGCCTGCTTCAAAGGGGACTCTGAGAGGCAAGCAGGGGGTGAGTGAAGGAGAAACTGTCTGCAGGAAAGCAGCCAGGCTGTAGCTTCTGGGATAGAGGGATCTACGGGGAAGAAACTGGACTGTGGGTAAGACCCAATGGAGAGGCCAAGGGCTTGACCCCTTCTCTCCTCCCCCTTCTTTCTGACAAGGTGGAGCAATGAATTGGGTACTAAAATGTGAGCTGGGAAGCCCCAACTGACTGTCTGAATTATTGAGTTTGTTTGAGCAATCATCTGCTGAGAGGGAAGCTGAGTGCTAGGACCATGCCCCAAACTGAAGAGAGAACAAAAGAAGTAGGAAGTGGCCCAGGGGAGGCTGGCATGTTGTACCAGCCAGAGGAGACTGAGCCTCCCCTTCCCTTGTGGGCCCTGAACTGGGACCTGGTGGAGTGGGAGGGCCTGGGTCCCTCTACCCTTCTCCCCCCTGCAGCTGACCAGGGGACTGTGGGGAGCACTGGGGAACAAGGGATTGTAATAGCTGCCAGATTGCCCTCAGGCCCTCAGATTGCCTGGCAAGACCATCCCAAAACTAGGAGACTGAGCCGTCGCCTGTGAACTAGGCCTGCTGTCTCTGAGTGAAGCCCACTACACTAAATATCATTTTCACTTTCTCCACACCATTCATGATTTTAAAGACCTCTATCATAGTCACCTTCCTTAGTCGTCTCTCTTCAAAGGTGAACAATCATAATCTTTTAAATCTTTCTAATCTTTCCTTGTGTGTAATCTGTTCTGTGCCCTGGATCATCTTTGTTGCCCTTCTCTGAACTTTTCCAGTTCCACTATATCCTTTTTGAGATGAGCAACCAGAACTGGACACAGTATTTAAGGTGTGGGTGTACCATGGATTTATATAATGACATTATGATATTTTCAGTCTTATTTTCTATCCCTTTCCTAATAGTTCCTAACATATTGTTAGCCTTCTTGATCATTGCTGTGCATTGAGTGGAAGTTTTAATAGAATTATCTATGATGACTCCAAGATCTCTTTCCTGAGGGGTAAGAGCTAATTTAGAACCATCATTGTCTATGTATACTTGGGATTATTTTTTTCAATGTGCATTACTTTGCATTTATGAGTGCTGAATTTCATCTGCCACTTTTGTTGCCCCGTTACTCAGTTTTGTGAGATTCTTTGTAACTCTTCAGAGTCAGCTTTGGACTTAACTATCTCAAATAATGATATATTGTCTGCAATCTTTGCCACTTCACTGTTCACCCCATTTTCTAGATCATTAATGAATATACTGAACAGCAGAGGTCCCAGTACAGATCCTTGGGAGACCCTGTAGTTCACCTCTCTCCATTGTGAAAACTCACCATTTATTCCTACCCTTTGTTTTCTATCTTTGAACCAGTTGCTGATCCTCTTATCACATTACTGCTTACTTTGCTTAAGAACCTCTGGTAAGGAACCTTGTCAAAGACTTTCTGAAAGTCCAAATACACTATATCCACTGGGTCAGTGACCTTGGTCTATGTTTGTTGACCCTCCTCAAAGAATTTTAGTAGATTGGTGAGGCATGACTTCCCTTTACAAAAACTGTATTGACTCTTCCCCAACAAATCATGTTTATGTGTCTGATAATTCTGTTCTTTACTATAGTTTGTACCAATTTGCATGTTACTGAAGGTAGGCTCCCTGGCCTGTAATTGCCAGGATCTCCTCTGGAGCCCATTTTAAAATTTGGGGTTATGTTAGCTACCTTCCTGTCATCAGCTACAGAGCCTGATTTCAGTGATAGGTTACATACTACAATGATCATTTCTCCAATTCCATATCGGAGTTCCTTTCAAAATCTTAAGTAAATATCATCTGGTCTTGGTGACTTATTACTTTTTAGTTTTTCGGTTTGTTCTAAAATCTCCTCTATTGACACACGAATGTGGGATAGTACTTCAAATCTGTTGCCCAGAAAGACCGGCTGTAATGTGGGTATCTCCCCCTCATCCTCCGCAGTGAAGATTGATACAAGACTTCAGTGTGCAAGAAATACTACTTCTGTTGTTCTTTGAGTGTTTTATTCCCTTTTTATTGTATAGTTTGTGGGTAGTGAATCCTATAGTATTACAGAGAGATTTTTCATTACAGTTTTCACTGACTCATAAAATATTCTAATTTTTTTCTTTTTGGGTGAAACTTCCCAGACTTCATTTCAGTCTAAAGGTGATGTGTGTGTGTGTGTGGGGGGGGGGGGGTGGACAGAAAGAAAGAGACTTCACAGAGACCTCTTCCCAGAGTTTTGAGGTTTGACAAGGGTATTTTTTTTGCGGGTGGGGGAACAGTTGGACCTGATCAGCTGAATTTTCTGAAAATTCAGGCCCAGGGTTGAAGTCAGGGGGGCTCAGTATTTAGGGAGGGATGCTGTGATTTTCCTCCTCAGAAGGGTTGATGTATGATTTAACTAGGAGAGGCATGAGGAAAGCGGCCTGCTCTGGACAATGTGGGGGTGTCGTCACGCCTGCAAACCCCCCATTGCACGGCCCTGGCAGGGAAACGTGGGTGCTAAGGAGGGCTGAAGAACCCTGGGTTGACATTTTCTCTTCTGGTGGTCTCCGTAGCTGCCCTGTGGGAGGGGCAGGGAGGGTAGGGGTGGCCACACGCAGCACCCGGTGCAGGGGTGGCAGGTCTGGGGGGGGGAGGGGAGGGGATGGAAGAGCAGCCTGCGTTGCCCCACGTGCCCAGACCCGGGAAGGGATCTTCCCTCGCGCTGCCTGTGGAGGCCTAGATACCACCCCCACAGTGCCCGCTTGCCCCCACTCAAGATGGCCGCCGTGGGCTTGTGCCCGCTTGCCCCCACTCAAGATGGCCGCCGTGGGCTTGTGCCCGCTTGCCCCCACTCAAGATGGCCGCCGTGGGCTCGCTAGCCATCTTTGGTGTGGGCAGGAGAAGCTGGGGCCACCCCCTGCGCCCCTAGCGACGGGCCGTGCCGTCACGTGGTCTCCCCGCCGCCTCTGATTGGCGGGGGCGGGCCGCGGCCTCGCCGCTGCCGGTGCGATGTAGGGAAGGGCCGGGGCTGAGCTCGGGGACAGGAGCCGCCGCCCCCGGTGCTGCCGGCGAGAGACGGGGCCGCGGGATGAGAAAGCGGAACGAGGCCGTCACGCTGGAGCACGAGCGCCCCGCCGGCCCGCCCGAGCCGGGCTGCAGCCTGAGGCGCGGCCTGCGCCTGGCCGGCGCCGCGAGCGCGCGGCCCCCCGGGGAGCCGGCCATGAAGCGGCCGCTCGGCAGGTGAGGGCGGCCCCGCGTCCCTGCGGCGCCCCGGGCGAGCCCGGCCCCGGCGGCCCCCTGGTGGCGAGCCTGAGCCGAACCCCGCATCACCTGCCGCGGGGGCCGGGGAGTCCCAGGCCGGGCCGCTGCGGAGCCGGCGGGCCCCGGGGATGGGCGGGTACCGGGCTGCGGCTGGGGGCGCAGGGGCCCTTGCCCCCGGGGTCCGTTTATAAACCCCCGCGCTCGGGCGGACTCCGGCCTGGCCGGGCTCTGCTGCCTGGGGGCGCGTCCCCCTCCCTCCCCCCCTCCCCCCCCGCCGCGCGCCCCTTGGGGCGCGTCCCCCTCCCTCCCCCCCTCCCCCCCCCCGCCGCGCGCCCCTTGGGGCGCGTCCCCCTCCCTCCCCCCCTCCCCCCCCCCGCCGCGCGCCCCTTGGGGCGCGTCCCCCTCCCTCCCCCCCCCCGCCGCGCGCCCCTTGGGGCGCGTCCCCCTCCCTCCCCCCCCCCGCCGCGCGCCCCTTGGGGCGCGTCCCCCTCCCTCCCCCCCCCCGCCGCGCGCCCCTTGGGGCGTCCCCCCCCCGCGTCTCTCCGCGGCCGCCAGTGGCCGGACCCGCGCTGGGAGTCTCCTCCCAAAAGCCGAGGCCTGTCGGGGAGCAGGGCGATGGCGATCTGTCGGAAGAAGCCCGGACCTCCCCGAGAAAGGGGATGGTTTTCTACCAGCTGACCCGCGCTCAGGGAGGGGGTGGCCGGGGGGGAAAGGGTTGGTGCTGTTGTTGAGTTCTGGGAGTGAAAGAAAATAAACCGGTTGAGAGTCATCCTTCCCAAAGGCATAGCCACGCGCCACACAGTCCATATGGAAAAATACCACTGCAAAGTGAGGTTTTTGTATTATGTCTACGAACAAACAGATCTTCCTGATCTCCCCCGCAAAAGGGGTGAAGTGCAATGCTGTCCTGTAATAGGCAATACGCTTATCAATGAGAACTTTATTGATGCATCTTTTCCCTTCAGTTTATCTTTTGTAAATGCCCAAAGGTATTTTATAATTGAGACAAGAACTTTGTGGTTTGGGTTGCTGCAGCCAGATTGTATTTATGAAGGATAAAACCACCCTGTAAAACGTTGAGTGCCTCTTGGAATCCTACAGATTATCCTTCTCTTCTGTTGCCTAATTACCAGATAAAGTTTTCATTTATCTATTTTAAAAAGTTATTTTTGTTTAGTCATTTCTCTATACTGAGGCAAGCTTTTGTGCTGTTTCTGCAAATTTTGGTTTGAACACTGTCGATGAAAGAGGTCTTAAAAGAGAAAATACTTATTGGTGGCATTTTTGCTTAAATTTATGACCTACAGCTAACAGGTGGAGCTGCTGTCAACACTGTGGTACATTAGCACAAGTATTTGATGATGGAGGATGGCATTCATTTGATCTTGCTTCGGATTGAATAACTGCACAGTTGATCAGCTTCCCTTAGTTTTCTATTTGTGTAACAATTTTCAAATCTAATCTATGTCAGAATAGATTACTTTAAAAACAAGTGTTAAATAAATGACAGGTCAATTCCAGCAAGTCTGGTTTTGGTGACTCTCTAAAACAGGACATTTTGGGGCAACATCTGGGAGATTAAAAAAAATAGTTTTTTATTGCATTACCTATTAAATAATACAGTATTGTTAATTGATATTCATTTTTTTCTGGGCTCAAATTGTCAATGTACTGTAATGTTTATACTATACAGATTAATTTATATAAATTGTTTTGGAGAGGGATGTTGAAGGAAACTGCAAGTTTTGGCAGCTGGATGGGGGACATTTAAGGTTTCTGGAATCTAGAAAGGTGTGTCAGACAGTTTGGTATTGTGGGATAAGCATATTAGCAGTATGTTCCTGATTAAGTAGTCATCGGTGAAATAGTTCATGACCACCAAAATGTTAGTGATAGATTTCGGAGTCAGAATGATTTTGGAGGAGAATGGGGAAGTCTGCATTTCTCAGAATTCTTGTCTTGGGCCTGGTCTATACTAGAGTTAGGTTGAAGGAAGCCGCCTTAAGTTGACCTGTTAATGTATGTGTCCACAATACTGGGTCCTTTATGCCGACTTAAATTGCCTCTAATGTCAACTTCTGTAATCCACCTCTGCGAGAGGCGCCACGCTTAATTAGATTTTCATGGGTCGACTGTGAGGTAGTGCAGACGCAGCATTGTGTAATTCGACTTAATTGGCCTCTAGGTGGTGTACCACAATGCTCGTCTGTGACCGCTCTGGAGATCATTCTCAACTCTGCTGCACTGCAGCCAGGTACACAGGAAACAGACCCTCCCCTGCTAAAGCCCCGGGAATTTTTGATTTCCCATTTCCTGTTTGATCAGCATTGGGAATGTGCCAGCTTGAACACAGCTGATCATGGAGACTACACGCCCCAAATGCGCTCCAGCCTGGTCTGCAGAGGACGTGATGGATCTCATTGCTGTGTGGGGAGAAGAGTCTGTGGAGACAGAGCTCCAATCCAACAGAAGAAACACTGCGATCTATGCGAAGATCGCTCGTGGAATGAGGGAGAAGGGCTACATGAGGGACGGACAGCAGTGCAGCGTGAACATAAAAGAACTTCGCCAAGCGTACCAGAAGGCAAGGGAGGCAAACAGTCATTCTGGTGCTGAACCCCTCACATGCCGGTTTTACAGCGAGCTGCATGCGATTCTTGGGGGTGACCTTACCGGTACCCCCACAAGCAACGTGGACACCTCACAGGTGTGAGTCTAGGACAACAGGGAGAACGATATGGTGGATGAGAAGGAGGAGGAGAATGGGAGACAGGCGAGTGGTGGATCCAGTCTCCCTAAGAGCCAGGAAATATTTTTAACCCTGGAGCCCTGTGGGTCGTAGGACATCATGGTGGCTGACTGTGATGTCGGGGAAGGCACCTCTGGGGAGTGTACAGTTACAATCAAAGTCCAATTAAACTTTAGCGGGCACACACGTTCTGTGGTATTGCATGTTTACTGTGAAGAAAAAGCAAAGTTCTGTGGTTCTCAGTTTACGAGAGGCTGCTCCAGCTACACCCCCGGAAAAGACTTTTTATGTGGACTGGGATAGCTTGGGAATCCTCCATGGATATCTCTAGGAAACTTTCATGGAGGTACTCTGCAATCCTTTGCAGAAGGTTTCTGGGCAGGGCAGTCTTATTTCTTGGACATTTTCCCACACAACTGCTGAATTAATTTGCTGGCATCATTGTGGTAACAGCATAGCAATATAAGGACCAGCATCTCCTTCCTTTTTGCCTCTGTTACTCTCAGGAGACTGATTTCCCCTAGGTGACCCTATGTGATACGGGGGAAGTTCTCATTAAAAGTGCACTTACAAGAATAGGGCGGGGAAGCATGGAGACCCACCCCACCCCCCACATTCCGGATCGCCAAACCACACGGCCGCTAATGTGCCTTTACTATGCTCAGCATAGGTCAGTAAGTAATTTAATGGCTGATATTCTCACCACCTGTGAGATTCCGTAATTTGGGAGTGAAAACGTTCCCCCCTCCGCCCTGTTTGTAAACAGCTTCCTTTGGTGCTATGGGAAGGGGCAATTGTTCGACTAGCTACCTCTGCTCCCAACATGAGCATGCCATAAACTTCATTAAAAGTGTGGTCACCTATGACTCGGGGTCGTGGTGGGGGCGCTACTCGCCATGGCTGGCACAGTGAACCGTTGCGGGTTCAGATTATGGCTTGCACCTAGTGAAATAAGTTTTGTTAATGAAAATGTCCTTGCTATGGAAACATTTTATGCATGTACAATGGTACCTTTTTTCCCATGACTGACAGCTGGAAATGTGTCCTTTGGCGTGTCATCAACATCTGAAAGCCAACTTTAGCTGATTAGAAGGAGGAAAAAGAGAACGCGGGAGGACATGTTCACCGAGATAATGAACGCCTCTGGGACAGCTGACACAGAACTGAGAGAATGGAGGATTTCATTGTCTGAGAAGTTAGACGTGGACATGGAGAGCAGAAAAGCTTCCCGTGAGTGTGCGGTGCAGGATGAGATGCTTCGGATTATGTGGGACCAATCAGACATTGAGGAGTCTGGGTGAACTGCAGGAACAGAAGCAGGAGAGTAGAGACCCTGGTGGTCAGCCAGCATCACCTGGTGCAGAATCCCCCTACCCCAAACGTTCCATGAAGTGTGGGCAAAAAGTCCATTATCCCTTTCACTTAACTCAGGGGTAGGGTACAAGGAACAGAAGGCGCCCATTCACGGACCTTTGATGGTCTAGAATGTGGTGTTATGTTACACTGCTGAAAATGTTTCTCCTGTTCCAGCTTCATAACCCCTTTTCCCCAAAGCTAACTTTTTTTGTTCTCCCTCTTTATTTATGTTTGCTAAATAAAGTAAATGGATTTGAGAAATAAATGTTATTTATTGAATAGAAGCAGTGGGCGTTGGCATGGGGTTGGCTTTACAGGGACCATGATACAAGCCCAGGTGAAGCTTTGGGAATACACAATGCAGACAAGCAGCTCACATAACTGTGACTTATTATTGAAACGGCTTTTCAAAGCCTTGTGGATATGCAGCGCTCCTTGCTATACTCTTCTTATTGCCCTGGTGTCTGGCTGCTCAAAAATGGCTGCCATGTGATCTGCCTCAATTGTCCACTCCTGTGGAAAATTCCCCCCTTTTTTTCCACAGACATTATGGAGCAGGCAGCTATAACCATGCGGATTTTCTCTTCACTGAGGTCCAACCTTGTTAAGTTCTCCAGCATCCTTTCAAACAACCAAAGGCACATTCAACCACCGTTTTGCACTTGCTGATCCTATAGTCGAGCCGTTCCTTGCTGCTATCCAGACAGCCGGTGTATGGCTTCATGAGCTATGCGAGCAAGGGGTAGGTTGTGTCCCCCAGGATAACTACAGGCATCTCAATGTCATCAGTGTTCATTTTGTGGTCTGGAAGGAAAGTCCCAGATTGCAGCTTTTTGAACAGACCCCAGTTCCTAAAGATGTGCCCATCATGAACCTTTCCCGACCATCCTACGTTGATGTTGGTGAAACGCCCCCTGTGATTCACCAGCGCTTGCAGCACCATTGAAAAGAATCCCTTTCGGTTTTATGTACTCTTTTTGGCAAGGTGGTCTGGTGCCAAGAGGGGGATATGTGTGCCATCTATTGCCCCACCGCAATTAGGGAACCCCATCGCGGCAAAACCATCCACTATGTCCTGCACATTTATCAGACTCACTACCCTTCACAGCAGAAGTCAATTAATGACCCTGCACACTTGAAGCACAGCAGCTCCCATGGTTGATTTACCTACTCCAAATTAATTCCCTACTGCCCAGTAACTGTCTGGCAGTGCAAGCTTCCAAATAGTGATCTCTACTCGCTTCTCCACTGTCAGAGCAGCTCTCATTTTTGTGTTGCTGAACTGCAGGGCAGGGGAAAGCTCTGCACAGAGTTCCTGGAAGGTGGCCTTCCACATTCGAAAGTTCTGCAGCCACTGCTCGTCATCCCAGACCTGCAAAACGGTGCAGTCCCACCAGTCAGTGCTTGTTTCGTGGGGCCAGAAATGGCACTCAACAGAGTGCAGCTGCTCTGTGACTGCCAGCAGCAACTCTGAATTGTTTTTTTTTTTTTTTTTTTCCCAATGGCTTGCAGCAGGGCTGCTTGCAGGACATCGCTATGTTCCGCGTGGTGGACCCTACTTTGGCTCTGGAGGTACTGCAAGAGAAGGCGCGAGGTGTTTGAGATGCTCACGGCAAGAGTGCACAACTGAGAAAGCTCTGTGCTTCTGGGGTTATGGCATATGCATAGGGTTTTAAGGCACGAAAACCACGGGGTTGTTTGCCACTGATATGAGGGAGGGAGGACAGTGCATCATGGGATGCCGACGCAATGTTCCCATTCTCCCCTGCGACAGTGTTTTGGTCCCATGAGGCATTGCACAAACTTCCCAAAACACACTACAGCAAGTTGCACGTTAGGATAGCTACCCATGATGCACTGTTTTGTGCATTGATGCAGGCGTTGCTAGTGAGGACATATTCCATCGAGATAATGAGTGTGGTGTGGTCACACGCGATCGACTTAATTAACTCGGAGGCTTGAGGTCGAATTAGTCTACTTAATTTTGTAGTGTAGGCAAGCCCTTAGTCTGTCTGCAGACTCAGAAAAACAATACGTTGGTTAGACTAAGTTAATGTTTTTAACCTTTCTTGCATAAACACTAAAGATCTTTACTTTTAAAATAATAGCTTAGACTGTTGCTCAACTCTGCAGCGAAGGGTGACCCTGTGGCTGATCCTATGATTCTGGAATGCACTAGACTGTGACGGTCATGCCAGTTGTGTGTGTTTACAGTGCTAGTGAATGGTGACTTCAAAGTAGTAGCAGAGTGTTAGCCTGGGCTTCCCAAACAGGATTCTCTGCATTTAAGGTTGCTCAAGTGCACGTCTTCAGAGCAACATAAGCACTAAACAGCAAAGTAATCATAAATTTAGGTAACATTTGCAGAATACAGTACCAATCTACAAGGAGTAGCCTACCACCTTCAGTATGTTAGATCACACTAGTAACGTTTCTGTCCCTCTGTTTCAGTTCATGCTGCCACCCAGTGTGCATACATCCCAGAATGGAGAATCACACTGAAGTGCACAAACATCTGTTTAATTAGCTATTTTGTTGTAGCATATTATGAGTATACATTTGAAAATGGTTGTGTACTTTTGGATAAGATTTGTGTGGTTTGGTTGTATATTGTAGTTGTGACTTTTTTTAGTGGTAATGTAGATGTTGCTTTTCAGAAGGTAAGAAATAAGTGTATGGAATCAGTGCTTGAATTCTTTGTCTGGTATATGGAAATACTAAAACTCTAAATATTATACAGTCACATTTTCAGAAATGTTCACTAATTTTATGGACCTCCAATTCCTGTGTTCCTACCTTGAGAAATTTTCAGCCTTTCTGAAAATCAATCAATTTCTTCTCAGTTCAGGCACAAAAAATTAGTGAATGATTTTGAAAACAGTAGCCATAATTATTAAATATAGCATTGGAACATTCAGGTGTAGGTTGTGCTATGCTCTGAGTTCTTGGTATCTCTCTATGTACAAAAGGTCTCATAATTTTAACTTTAAGATCTAAACTACTTCCACTGCTGGCTGGTTTAAAAGCAGGATCTTCAAGACTGCTGAAGATTGGTATGTTACAAAACAATTTTTGTCCCCACCCCTTTAAAAATGTAAATAACACTGATAAAGCAATATAGTGATAACTTACAAAGTGTGGACTTGATTCTTCTGAATCCAAATTGTATTGGAGATTAGAAACAATTTTAGAAGTGTTAAGCAAAAGCACCACTTAATTTTAAACCATCAGAAATCAAAGAAATGTTATGCTTTTAAAATGGTCACTTGATTCTCTTGTCAAATATCCTTCTCTGTTGTTCCTTTATTTTGTTTTTATTAGGATGGTAATTTCAGAGTGCTTCCTGTCTGAGTTAATAATCAGAACCTGAGCTTAATAAATGGTTGAGGAATTTCACTTGGGTGGTAATCTTATTGTGGGCTAATAGGAAGGCCTTTAACTTAATATTATCAAATCTTAATTTAAAAAATAAGATTAAAAAATGCTACAATTGCTTCCTCCCGTACCCCAACCAAAATTGTCTGTCAAACTGCTGAAATAAATATATAAAACATATTTTTAAACAATTGCCTTTCCTCTCTTCTCTCCTCCCATGTTTCTCAAATGTGGGGAACAGTGTGTGAGAGAGACCCAGAATGACGAATACAAAAATTGTTCGTAAAGGAAACTTACACCCTGTGGGATGCATTCCTTCAGTGTAAATAACTGTCTTTAGCTTCTGTTTCATGATTATTTCTGATGTAGATACATTCTAATAATGAGTGGACACCACATATGTGTGAACTTTGGGATTGAAGTGAAGGATATTTGAGCGAGGTGTCACATCCTGTTGCACTTATCATAATTGGAAGGCGGAAAGGGCATTCTTCATCCATCCCTCACTCCCAGTTCTCTTCCTTATGAATGGTATTTGGGAAACAGGTATCAGTGGTCATTTGGCCAAAATTTCGACAATTTAGTTTTGTACTACCCTCTGATTTTCTTTTTCAAAGCTTTGTGTAATTTGAGTATTTAAAATGACATTGGCAACTTGAATTTTTTGGAGCAGACTAATTTAACATTAATTTTTCTGATAATACTTCTAAATTTTTAAATTTAAAAAAAATTAAAGGCTTTTCAGGTTCCCTCTCCTGTGTTTGTGAGGGTCTTTTGGGTGGGTCTAAAAGCAATGCCTCTAAACAGGCATGGGCCACACCCTCTCCCCCTTCTTTTTATGTATATGCTTGCCTTTTGCCTCTTCAGTTTCAGCTTTACTGCTGCTACTAGGAAACACCCTCTTGCTGAGCCGGGGGAAGAACACACACATGAGCTCTCTCCAGAACAGGGCATGAGTAATATTGTCAGGTTAGTTTGTAGGACAGAAAGTGCAAATGACCATCAACAAAGCTGTGCCACTGATTATACACGGTGCTGTCAAATACAGAGTAAACAAACTGGAAATATTTTTTTTCTTTCATGTAGAGTTGTGTTAGGTGTTTCTTGTGACATAGTAAGTATAACGTTTTCAGATGGAAACAGGATTTTCAAGTTAAATGTTTAATTGTTGACACCAGCTACGTAAGTGCATCTCTTTTGAACTGTGACTGCTTTTAAGATCAGCACATACTTTACTCCTGGGGGAATTCTGCACCACTGCGCAATGCAGAATTTTGCAGAAATTAACATTGTGCACGCAGCATTTCCTTTCTCCCACAGAAATGTGCTGCTGTACCCAGCAGAGCCCAGCTCATGCATAGAAGACACTGCCAACGGGGGGAGGACGGAAGAGGGAGGGAGCTAAAGGGTTCCTGACAGCTGCAGTTCCCAGCATGCCCTGAGGGAAGGAGACAGCAACGCGCAGGAAACTCCATGCAAGCCTGGGACTGAGCATCAGGCTGTTTCTCCCTCTGGATCCCTGGGCTCTGGGGGTGAGGGGGATGAGTGTTTTGGCAAGGGGGGGGCCCTGCAGCTGGGCTCTGGGGGAGAGGGGGTGCAGGTGCTTGGCCCCCCGGCTGGGCTCTGGGAGGGGGAAAGGGGGCAGAGAAACAGGAACTGGGTTGTCATAGGGGAACTTTCTACTTCTGGGGGAATTTTTGTGTGTGTCTGTATTGTTAGACGTACTTGCTGACAGGTATTTTGAAATAAAAAAAATAATTGAAACTGGCGTAATTATTTAGCATTATTTTGACAAATAACATTTGCAGAATTTTAAAATATCGTGCACAGAATTTTTAATTTTTTGGCACAGAATGTCCTCAGGAGTAATACTTCTCCAATACGTTCATCTGGAGGGGTGATGAGTGCCCATTAAGGCTGAGATTCTGGTATGCCCTTTCTCCTTTAAGGTTCCTTCTAACTCTCATATCAGTGAATCTTCACCAAAGTATTACTGACCTATTTTCTTGTTTTGTTTTCCTCAAACTCTTCTAAAAATTTGGGATTAAACTAAAGAGGGGTAATTTCAGGGGCATTTGGTTTTGTTTTGGTGAAATTTGGGCTTATAAGGGGAAAATTGACCAGAATAACTATTCTATAATAACGCCTTGTGTGGACACTCTTGTTCCAGAATAAGTCTCCACAGGGGGAGTTATTCCAGAACAGCTATAACACTTTAAATACACCCTGCCTTACTGTGGAGCAAGTTCCTCATGTAGACAAGCCCTAACTCTTCATCAAGTATGGAAGAGCTTCTGTAAGAGGGCTTGAAAAATCCACTTACAAGTTGCGAGTAGGAAACTTTTTTCTCCCTGGAGGAAGGGGAGCCTAAGCCTCCATCATCTGCAGAACTAGCTTTCACTTAGAAACAAATCCAAGTCCTCTTCCATAATCTTCTGGCACTTAAAGTTATGAAAAAAGCTTTCCAAACATGAATAAAAGCTATGTTGTTTGCTAAAGCTTGTGACAGACAGCTATCCAGTGTTACTGTTGTTCAGAGCTTTCCTGCGTCCCAGCAGAGTTAAAATAAAATGCTCTGGTTAATTTCACAGCTGATTTGGCAGTAGTAAAGCTTAAAATCATGTCAGTTTTGTTTTGCTGCTGTTTAGGAAAGATGTGAACATCAGCAGAGACGGTCACTGGAGCTGTTGATGGGTTTGTAAGGGCTTAAATGGAAGCTGGAGTACTGGTAAATTGGTGGGGGCGGGGAAGGGGAGAGAGGGAAGGTATCTTACTGGAGAAGAAAGTACATTCTTCATTCCAGCTACCAGAGTTGGGCTTAAATTTATTAGACACTTACTAGCCAAAGGACAGTGCTCCCAGGCAGGGTCTGGGGCAATCTCTTGGCAGAAATGCCAGCATCCTTCCTTTTCCTAGCACTTGAACATGCATGTGCTGGACTTTTGTTGTCTCTGAACCTTGGTAATGGTAGCTGGGCCTCTGACTAATCAGTGTTTGGTTAATATTTTAAAATGTATTCTTTGATATTAAAGCTTTGTTTACAACACACAAACTAGGGAAATGAAATCTAGATGGAGCTACTATAAGCTGGGTGCAAAACTGGTTGGAAAATGGTTCTTAGAGAGTAGTTATCAGTGGTTCACAGTCATACTGGAAGGACATAACAAGTGGATTCCTGCAGGGATCAGTTCTGAGTCCGGTTCTGTTCAATATCTTCATCAATGATTTAGATAATGGCATAGAGAGTACATTTATAGAGTTTATAGAGCGAGTACATTTATAGAGTTCTCTGGAGAGGGTCCAGAGAAGAGCAACAAAAATGATTAACAGTCCTAGAAAACACGACCTCTGAGGGAAGATTGAAAAAATTGGGTTTGTTTAGTCTGGAAAAGAGAAGACTGAGAGGGGACATAACAGTTTTCAAGTACGTAAAAGGTTGTTACAAGGAGGAGGGAGAAACATTGTTTTCCTTAACCTCTGAGGATAGGACAAGAAGCAATGGGGCTTAAATTGCAGCAAGGGAGGTTTATGTTGGACATTAGGAAAAACTTCCTAACTGTCAGGGTGGTTGAGCACTGGAATAAATTGCCTCGGGAGGTGGAATCTTCATCTTTGGAGATTTTTAAGAGCAGGTTAGACAAACACCTGTCAGGAATGGTCTAGATAATACTTAGCCCTGCCATGAGTGCAGGGGACTGGACTAGATGACCTCTCAAAGTCCCTTCCAGTCCTAGGGTTCTATGGATGTGTGAGAATTCTGGCTTCAGGTAAGGAAAATATGAAAAGCAGGAGCAGATGAACTTTCCTGGTTTTTAAAAATAAAATAATCCTATGTTGGAAGGCTTTGAGCGCTGGCAGCTCTGTAAGTTAGCCATATGTTTGCTATTTAGTTGGCTTTGCAGCCTTTAAGAACATGTGCTTGTCAGTTGTTTCAAAGCCTGACTTGTAAACAAGTCAGTTGCAAAGGGTATCTGAACTACTTTCTGAAAGTAGTCAGTCAGCTGACTTACAGTCTATGTAATATTTTGGCACCATTTAGTATTCTTGCTGACCTGAATGGGTAGAACCTGTAGGCAGCAGCTGTACCTCGGGGGAGGAGTCAAAGCAATAGCATTACACTTCTTTTTAGATGCTGAGCATAATGTATTTCCTCTTTTTCCTATGGGAGTTCTGCTTGAGGTGTACATGCACCTCTCGCTAGCCCTTGAGTGGAGATTTCTAGCTAGCAGTGTCCATTTGGCCTGCATATACATCCTATGTCGTCTTGTGGCAGACACTGATACTACATAGGGGTGTGCGGACAAACAGTCCTCAGTTCCTTCTCTACTGCCTTGGCCTGAGATGCAACTCTAGCGTGTCTTCCTAGCGCATACTCTGCCTTCTGTTTTTATTGCAGTTAGTTGTAGGTTAGTGTTTAGAATAGTGAGTTCATTTTAGGTGAGAGAATTTTTCCCCCCCCACTTTTCACTTTGGGAGACTTGTCTGATCCTGGCAGGCATGCCTGGTTTGTCGGCCTTCAGACATTGCCTGTCTTGTCAGGAGGCTATACCAGTAAGCAACGGGCACTGGTTGCCTCGTCGAGGTGTTTTTTTTAGAGTGCTGCATCTGTGCAGTTTCTGCGCACTAAGTGGCTTGGCAGTGTGTACACCTCGGGAGTTACCGCGCGCAAAGCTGCTTTAATGTGCAGAAACTTGCCAGTGCAGATGGGGCCGAAGAGAGTCAGCTCCAAAAAAGACCAGGTCCCCATCAAGGTCCTCTGTCTCTGAGGTTACTGTTGGAAGAATAGTAAGAGGCCATTATAGCTCCATTAGCAGCTCGTTAATGACCTATGGATAAAGTGCTAAGGAAGAGTACAAAAGAATAGCACAAGCATGTAGGGACAAAATCAGAAAGGCTAAGGCACAAAATGAGTTACACCTGGTAAGAGACAAGAAAGACGATAAGAAGAGATTCTTTAATTACATTAGGAGCAAGAGAAAGGAAGGAAAGTGTAGGCCCTCTATTTAGCGGGGAGAAGGAGATCTGATGACATCAAGAAGGCTGAGGCGTTTAATGCCTGTTTTGCTTCAGCCTTCACTAAAAAGGTTAACAGTGACCAGATACTCAACACAATTAATATTAACGAGGGGAACACAAGCCAAAACAGGGAGAGAACAAGTTGAAGAATATTAAGCTAAGTTAGCTGTATTCAAGTAGGCAGGGCCTGATGAAATTCATGCTAGGGTATTTGAGGAAGTAGCTGAAGCAGTCTCAGAATAGTTAGCAGTTATGTTTTGGGACCTCACCATCCCCCATAAGTTCTCAAAGAATGGAGAAGGGTAAACATAGTACCTATCTTTTAAAAGGGGAATAAAGAGGACCCCCAGGAATTATAGACCAGTCAGACCTAACTTTAATATCTGGAAAGATACTGGAACAAATTATTAAACATTCAGTTTGTAAGCACCAAAAGGATAATAGGGTTATGAGGAATAACCAGCATGGATTTGTCAAAAACAAATCATCTCAAACCAACCCAGTTTCCTTCTTTGACACGTTACTGGCCTAATAGATAGGGGGAAACTATTAGATGTGAGAGATCTTGGTTCTAGGAAGGCTTTTGACTCAGTCCCACATGATATTCTCATAAACAAACTAGGGAAATGATAATTTCATCTAGAAAACATAAGGTGGGTGCGCAGCTGGTTGAAAGCATGTAGGGACAAGAGTAGTTGTCAGTGGTTCGCTGTCAAACTGGGAGGGCATATTGAGTGGGGTCCTACAGCAGTCAGTCATGGGTCAATTGCTAGTCAGTGTTTTCATTAATGACTTGGATAATGGAAAGGAGAGTATGTTTATAACGTGTGAATGACACCAAGCTGGGTGGGATTGCAAAGATTTGGGAGCACAGGATTAGAATTCAAAATGATCTTGACAAATTGTAGAATTGGTCTGAAATCAACAAGATTAAATTCAATAAAGATAAATGTTTAATATTACACTTAGGAAGGAAAAATCAACTACACCAGACCCTCGCTAGAATGCGCGTCTATGGAGCATGAATTCACATATAACGCGGTCACAGCCATGGATCCCAAATTTAATTACTTTAATTGGAATTCATTTTAACGCGGTCCCCGCGCTAACAGTACCGTGCATGGATCCCAAATTCCACGTTCTAGTAAGGGTCCGGTGTACAACTACACAATGGGGGATAACTGGGTAGGTGATAATAGTGCTGAAAAGTGTCTGAGGTTATAGTGGATCACAACTTGAATATGAGTCAGCAATGTGATGCAATTGCAAAAAAGGCTAATATCATTCTGTGGTGTATTAGTAAGAGTGTTGTATATAAGACACGGGAGGTAACTGTCCTGCTGTACTCAGCATTGGTGAGGCCTCATCTGGAGTACTCTGTCCAGTTCTGGTGCCATACTTTAGGAAAGATATGGACAAACTGGAGAGTCCGGTCTAGAGCAAGAAAAATGATAAAGACTTAGAAAACCTGACCTATGAGGAAAGGTTTAAAAACACTGGGCCTGTTTTAGTCTTGAGGGGAAAAAAAGCTTGAGGCAGGATTGGATAAGTCTTCAAATATGTCAGCGGCTGTTATAAAGAGAACTGTGATCAATTGTTCTCCATGTCCACTGAAGGAAGAACAAAAGGAAATGGGCTTGATCTGCAGCAAGGCAGATTTAGGTCAGATATTAGGAAAAACTTTCTAACTCTCAGGGTAGTTAAGCTCTGGAACAGGCTTCCAAGGGAGGCTGTGGATTCCCCATCACTGGAGGTGTTTAAGAACAGGATTGGTCTGGGGGTTTACTTGGTCCTGCCTCAGCTCAGGGGGCTAGACTTGATGACCTTCCAAGGTCCCTTCCAGCTCTACGTTTCTATGATTTCATAACAGAAAAAAGATGCATTTGAGTTTTTTTAAAATGGAAGCTCAGAATTTGCAGAATGTAGCAAAAAATTGTGAAGAGACGCTGATTCTTTCAGCATAGCAGTTCCAGAAGAAAACAAAGCTACTCTACAAAATCATCTTAAATCCTGTTACATGTGATATTTGATTTCATAAGTGGTAATGGAATGGAGAAAAATGT
The DNA here is from genome assembly GCF_965140295.1 of Lepidochelys olivacea. NCBI lineage: Eukaryota > Metazoa > Chordata > Testudines > Cheloniidae > Lepidochelys > Lepidochelys olivacea. The sequence goes on along the minus strand of NC_140413.1, from coordinate 211,126,329 downwards.
GTAAAGCATTATCCTATTATAAAGATGTTCCTAGCATTTAAGACTATCATTTCACACAGGAGCAGTTCTGGTATATAAACAAGATCTGTGTTGCACATGATGAGCTAAAGGAAAGTAAACAACCTTAAACTGCGAATCCCCAGGCCTGGTTTTGATCCCAAACATTCATTGTTGCAACCACCCTTGGGTGCAATTATTAAGTGTTTGCAATGTACTATGTAAGTGCTAAGCACTTAAAATAACTGTAGCATCTGCTTAGTTCTTCTTCCAAGTTTTTTAGGGCAATAGTTTTCTTGTGACATATGCATAATTCCCCTCAACACTAATGTGAATTAGGCTCATATAATGGAGAATAATGTCGCTATTGTCTGTACTGTACACTCAACATATTATGTAAATTTATTTTAATTATTTTGCCACACTTTCCATTCTTATTTTCTGTTACCTTCAAGGGGATGGGAGGATTTGTTTGTGACTTTTTCAGGTTACTTTTACTAATTTAGAGGTGATCTGGAACTGGGTGCCTATTGTAGAATACCAAAAGGGACTAATTGTGATAGATATGGTAATTTCCTGCAATATCCTTGAAAAATCATATTGTATCTTATGCAAAGTTTATGTATATTGTGGGGTGGGGCTGTATGTAACCTCTCTAGCCTGGAGATGTGATGTGAGGCCAGGAAGTTCAAAGAATTATACTGAAATTGTGCAGACAAGAATGGATTTTTGGTGACAAAACGTGTGGTGTAGATTTCCTGGGAAATACCCAGGGAGAGTTTAATGCAGATTCCCCGTCTCCAGTTATGAAAAAACTCAGCCTTTTGAAGCTATATCATGAGGAAAGGGGTGATTGTCTGATGATTACCTGTTCCAAAGGCCCAACCTATGTAAAGGACCAGGCTTACTGGTCCAGTCTGAGTTCTGGTTCAGAATCTGATACAGTTATGAACTTGTAACCATGGGGAAAACCCAGTTGTGGGTCTCAAAGGACAGATGCCTACCAGAGCCTGAGGTTGGAGTTGAGGGTGACCTTTGTGTAAGCTTTTTAGCATGGGTGTAGGTTCTTTTATTGGTTTCTAATGTTTTCTCTGTAACACGTTCACCTTAAGAATAAATGTGTTCGCATATAAAGAGCAGTGGTGTAACTTGTAACTGCAGGCAGTACACTGGGTGTAGCCTGGAGGGAGAGCAAAGAGCAGACATTAGTCCTTTAGACAGTCTGGCTTGCTGGGGCTATCGCAGGGCAGGCAGAGAATTGTACAGCCTGGAAAACCCTCTGGTCAGGAGGGAGAGACGTGGGTTTCAGCCCAAGAAAGGTGACAGCTGAGAGGAGTGGGTGCTCTTGAGAAACAACTCGGGGGAATACAGGTGCAGTTGGCCTGAAACTGACACTAATAATTAAATCAGGCCCGATCCTTAAAAGTATTTAAGCACCTGGCTCCCAGTAAAATCAATGGAAATTAGTTGCCTAAATACTTCAGGAGGATCTGGGTCTCACTGAATGTTTTTCTTAAAGGAGCTTGCAGCCTTATTCCTCCCTAAACCTGACTTTCTGTAAAATGTTTAGAATCTCTTCTTCGGACTGTAGGTATCTCTTCTGTAATCATATTGTGTATGGAGCTGGTAGGAGGGCTAGTAAGGAGGCCTGGGGTGCAGTGTACTCAATATGCTGATGCCACCTAACTGTTGTCTCTCTCTGATTTGGGTGATGCAGTTAAGAGCATCAGCCAGTGTCTAGTTGAGACCGGGGCAAACACAACAGCAAGTTGGCTGAAGCTCAAGCCAGACAAGAGTAAGGTGATGGTGGATTGTAGAAAGCAACTGGAAGAGATGGCAGAGGTAAAACCCTTTGACGTGATTATGTCCACCATTAGTTACCACAGTTCACATTTAGGAGAGATTTTAACACCCCTGGCTGCTATTTAAGAATCACATTACAGCAGTGACCCAGTCCGCCTTTTTCCCAGCTGTGTCTGCCAAGGTGGTTGCAACCCTTCTTTCTACATGTGGACACTTGACACTATTGTCCATCCTATTGTTACCTCAAGATTAGGCAATTGCAGTGTGCTCTACATGGGACTATGCCTTGGAATCATGTGGAGGCTGAAGTTGGCGCAGAATCCAGCGCTTCACTTATTAAGCAGAGCATCTTGCTCGGCACATGTGACACTAGTGCAAAGTCTGAGATCTGCACTGGCAGCCCGTTGATCTCTGAGTGGAGTTTAAGGTGTTGGAGAAAAGTCAGTATGGAAGTTCTTTCTCTTGGTGTGGATATATTGCAAAGCAAGAAAATAGCTAGTTTAGTTACATTGTTTATTTCACTCCTACAATTTTCAACATTTCCATACTTCAGTAGGGTACCATCTATTTAATGTCCATGAAAGAAGAGTGGTTATAACTATTGATGGCTTGAGGCTTTTGCCTGGTTACATTTTAAACAGGCATCCCCCTAATGACTAAGGTGTAATGTGCCATTAACAACTAGTATTTGGAACGGGTGGCTGAGCAAACCAAGACATGGTTCAGTTCAGTTCTGCTTTCAAAAAATGGGAAATGAAAGACATTGTTGTGCTCTGACTGTGTGACAGATAAATGCAGAGTCATCAACTTTTTACTTCTCTGTTTTTACTAACGTAAGTACTCTGGGGTACTCTGTCAAACCCTTTTTGCAACCTGATTGTTCTTAAAACTGTAGCTTGCTCAATTTTGATAGTGGGTCAGAGTTCTTTCTTGTGTCATCTTGAACAGTATATTAGCTGTCCAGGATTCTGTCCTACGACCTTAGGGCTAAATTCCATTTTGTTTGAAATTAATGCCAAACTCCAGTTGACTTCAGTAGGATCAGGATTTGGGCCCCAGAACAACTCGTTCCTTCCCCTCCGCCCCGACTTTTTCCTCCTACAACCAGTCCTTGGCACTAATCATACAGTCATCCTTGGTGAGTAGGTGGTTGATGGCAAAGTAACTCCTTGAGTGTGAGAGGAGAGAAAATTGGAAAATTCTGTTACACTGACAGAGCACTCAAATGAGAGAAACAGGAGACTTAAAAAAAAAATAAAAATAAAATAAGAGCAACCCTTTTTATTGCAGATCTCTAAAAATATAACTTAAAAGGAGAGGCTTAAAAACAATGACGAGTCTGGTGGCACCTTAATGACTAACAGATAACGTTAGACTCCTGGTTAGAATCATAGAATATCAGGGTTGGAAGGGACCTCAGGAGGTCATCTAGTCCAACCCCCTGCTCAAAAGCAGGACCCATCCCCAATTAAATCATCCCAGCCAGGGCTTTGTCAAGCCTGATCTTAAAAACTTCTAAGGAAGGAGATGGTTGTTTTTGTGGATAGAGACTAACACGGCTACCCCTCTGATCCTAAAAGCTTAGCTATGCTGTAAGCCATCTGAAACCTCACAACTTCAAGAAGGCTTATGACACTTAAAATGTTTGGGGTGAGGAGGGATTTTTGTTTTAAGGATGTGGAATATTTAAAATTTTTATTAAAGCTAATGTTAAAATTATATAATACGCAGGTTAGGGAAAGAGTATCTGTACATCTGGGTGTAGTGCTTAGGTTATCCAAAAGTACAAAGTTTGGTTTAAAAATCATAAGATACATATAGTACATAATCTGTAATAACCAAAATTTAGGTGAATAAATTTAATGACAAAGTTTAGATATTAGCATCCAAGTATTTGGGTACATCACTCCTGAAAAGTTATACAGAGAGTTGATTGTAAAATGCAAATATAGGAATGAGTGTAGATTGTCCCTCAGTGATTTGAAAATTTAGGATAGGTTGTCCCTTAGAAAATACAATCCATCAGGGAAGTTTGTCAGTTACTTTCCCGACTTTGCTTCTCATTGGCACTCCAGTATTGCCGATGTTTGGTGATGTGTTCTAGATAGATGTCCCTTGATCACCTGATGGTGTCTGACACCATGAGTTGCCGCATCAGCTGAGCACAGTGCTGACCGATTCCTCATTCTTGCAATACTTGCTCGTTACTGGGGTCCCGTGTGCCCACAAGGTCCTGCTTCAGGGCTTTGGTCCTGGGTAACCCATAAGGCTTCTATCAAGGTTCCAGTTGGTTGTGTATGAGGGTAAGGGAGTACAGCTGATAGGCTCCTCTCAAGCATGGCCACCTTGTAGGTAGGCAAGACTAGTGGGTTCTATTACTACCACAAGAACCCAGAGCCCATGTGGGTTCTTCTGTTCTCTTCTGTTGTCCAGAAGCAGGGTTGGTTCCCAGCATGTCAGATACAAATGGGCAGAAAGTCACTGGCCAGTTATGGAGCTTGTGCTCTGATGTCGACACAGAGTGTGTGTTTTGGGGCCAACTTAATGCCTAGTCCACTGCTCAGTTACCATTCCCCTTCCCTTGTTTTTCCACATTACCCCCACCAGCTCCCTCCCCTCCGCATTCCTAATATCTAGAGAATATGGCAACTGGGGGTAAGGCTTAGAAATGTAATGGAAGTTTTGCTTCTTGTTCACCTCTTCATTGCAGAGTTCTGGACAGGAGGACCCAGAATTTAAAGTAGTTTTCTGTTGAACCATTCAGGATATGGGCTGGTTGGAGGAATATTTAAAATTACTTGAGAAACATTTTGAGTGATAAGAGCTGGAAAAGAGATCCAGGGATTTGATTCTTCCCAGTCTTTCAGTGTTATGGCGTTTAGCTCTGCTTTGGGCACATTTCCTGTGTCAGCTCCTATAAACAGCTCATATGAGATGAATAGCACCTTGCATATTGTAATAACTGACCTCTGCTTTCATATGCAGACAATTCCAGGTACTGAGGACTAGTTACACTTTGTCCTCAGTATATGGAACATAGTTTGCTGGTATATCAGCTTTACAACTATCTGTCGGTATAGAGCAAGGAAATCTGAATGGCATAAAGAATTTTATTTGGATTTTAGGCATTACTGATTAAGGTCTGGGCTGGTTTCTCCACTGCACCTGGCTAGTGGATGTTCATCAACAAATATTTATAAATGCAGTACTGCGTATATACTGTTTTAGTGTCTAATAATCAACTTGTTTTTGGAGAGAAGATATTCAGGGTCTGAAGATCTTATTTGTTGGAGTTGGTATCTTCTTAGAAAAAACTCTGAAAAAAATGGTTTGCAAATATAAGTAAAATTTTTGTGGGAAGTTGTATTTACTTTGAAGCTGTTCAAAGCTCAACCCAGATTTATCAGAGATCTCATATAAGAAACCTTTGTCCTCCTGTTATTTATAGAAATATTTCCTGTATTAAATAATTAATATCCTCTTAGTTGGGCAGAATATAACTTTTAGCTTGTTGTCTTCCATGCCTTTTAAGTGTGTTTATTTTTTAAAGGTGACCTTGGAAAAATGACAACACTTTACTCAAAAGATCTGTTCTTGTGCATCTTCAGAGTAACCACTACATGCAAAACGGTGTGGAGAGCCGGGTAGGGAAGGCTGTGCCTCCCCACACAGCCTGGTGACTGCCCCCCTCAGAACCCCCGACCCATCCAACCCCCCCTGCTCCTTGTCCCCGACCGCCCCATCCCGGAACCCCACACCTTATCCAACCCCCCTGCTCCTTGTTCCCTGACTGCCCCAACCCCTATCCTCGCCCCATCCCGGAACCCCACACCCTATCCAACCCCCCCGCTCCCTGACTCCTGACCACTCCCCTCCCCTGAACCTCCACCCCATCCAACCTCCCCTGTCCCCTGACTGCCCCCCGGGGCCTCCTGCCCCTTATCCAACTTACCCTTACCCTTACCATGCCGTTCAGAGCAGCAGGACAGGCTTATTTGAAAGCCTGGGAGGTGGGCAGGCACAAGCCATGCTGCCCACACGGCGGCATTGCTGCGGGAGAGGGGGGACAGTGGGGGAGGGGCCGTGGGTGAGCCTCCCTGGCCAGGAGCTCAGAGGCCGGGAAGGATGGTCCCACGAGCTGTAGTTTGCCCACCCCTGCATTAGACTATATGTCAGGTACAGGAAAGCTATCAAAATTAAGGCAGGAAAAACTTAAAGGACATGAGTAGTTTTTACCAATCTAGGAATATACAGCCTGATTCTTCTTTTAAAAAGACACGAGTGATTTTTTTTTAACTATTACCTTATTTAGAGTGCATGTTCTTCACAGCAGAAACTATGTAGTGTTCTTTGCCTAGTACAGTGCCAAGCACAATTATCAGAGTTTAATAAATAATAAACTAGGCCTTGAGTAATCTTGTTACCCTGTCCACTGTCTCTGCTCGTCCACCCCTTTATTTTGTTGTTTCTTTCTTGTCTTATTGAGATTGTATGCCCTTTAGGGTAGGGACAAAAGACTCTCACTCTGCTGTAAGGTGCCTGGCATCTGTTTGGACTCAGTAAAATAAATAAATGATTATAGATAAACTCACTTGAGTAATTCAGTATTTTCTAAACAATGATTTGTTGTTTGTTCATTTAACTTGTAAGTGTGTGTATGTATGTAAGACAACTGTGTAATCCCAGAGGCTTGCTGTTTTAGAGCCAGGGTCTGCTCCATTACACTGCAATGAATATGGTGTAACTCCATTGACTTCAGTGTATCTTTCTTCAAAGTAGTTATTCCAGAAGTACAGCAAAGTAACTGAGATCAGAATCTGTCTCTTAATGATTCCAACAAGAAGTGCACTCAAATATATTTCAAGCAAAGATCAGAGGAGCAGTGTTATGCAAACTACCTCCTCCACACCACAGACTCGGAAATCTGGAAAGTCAGCAGAAAAAATAAAAGCTGTGGAAATCTTCTGTTCTGTTCTTTGGACTGCATCTCTTATTTTCCTGTCCTGATGTTATCAGTCTAAATAATATGGCTACTTTGTTTATTTCCTTTATGTGCATGTATATTATAGAAATATACTGTCCTTTTTTAAGGAATGGCTGTATAAAGTCAAGTATCAAAATCCATATTCAGACATCTTACTTTTCTTTTCTCCTCTTACAGGCGATATGGATTGTGGTTCCGATTACGGAAGTTGTTAATCTGGTTGTTGGGAATATACATAGCCATTCCGTTTCTAGTCAAACTTTGTCCTGCTATTCAGGTGAAGCTGGTCTTCTTAAATTTTGGTAAGTGCTCATGTCCTTTTTTCCCCTCTCTCTCTCTCTCTCTCTCTCTTTTTCTTTTTTAAATGAAGCTGATAAAACTTTTTTTTTGCCAGAGTTGCTTTTTAAAAATTTTTTAGCAAATCAGACACTGTATTTGTCTTCCTACTTGTGTATGTTAGTCTGACAATTGCACCCATGTGTGACAAATGTGTATTGGTGCTCCCTACTTTGTCCTGTGCAAAAAAGCTGGAAAAATCCTTTGGCCATTGTACTTCAGCCAACTAAGGCGTAGGGTGTTGGCTGCTTTTTCATATGTGAGGCAGCTGTATTTTTGGTGTCCATCAAAATTCCATGGTGGGAACTGCCCAAAATAATTAGCAAATAAAAAAAAATAACCACTTCTGTGCATTAAGAAGCTCTGAATTTGTTTAACTGTTGTGATATTTGTTCCCCCATCCAGTTATGGTTTGTGAAGGATGTGCCTTTTTATAGGTTTTGTGAATTAGGAGGCAGGTAGCCTCTTCAAGTTTATGGCTTAAATGCTAATTGTGCGTAACAGTATGTTTTTATATAGATATAGCAGCCAAACTCCAATTAGCCTCTTAATCTGAAATGATCAAAGACTATACCTGTGGGAAAAGAAAACAAAATAGAATGTAATCTGTAAAGGGATTATTAAAGATGCATATGGAGAGTATTCAGATGATCAAGATCCTATTTCAATTGAAAACAACTGAAATTGTTGACAGTGCATTAATTTTCCAGACTGCAGTTCCTCACGCAAAAGCATTTTTAGGAAAACGTACTGGCTGTAGTAGAAGAAACAGTGACTCGTCAGCAGCACATTTACACCATCATTTGCAAATACTACTGCATAGGATTTTCCATATTATCAGATCAGCAGTCTTAGTCTTGTATTGTCTCAAGCCTTATCTATGCTACAAATGCTTTGCCAGCATAGCCATACCACCAGAGCTCCCAGTGTAGATGCAGCTTATACTGACAAGGAGTTTTTCTGTTAGCCTAGTAACACTGCTTTCCAGAACAAGGTTAGTTGTGCTGACAGAAGCATTCTTCTGATAGCTGCATCGAGGCAGAAGATTTTGCCAGCATTGGTCTATGTGTGGGAATATGGGTGGGGTGGGGGTTGTTTCCTGACCATACCCACACCTCTGACTAGCACCTGTACTGACAAAACTCTGCCCTAGACACACTAACTCTAGGTGCTTCAGAGAGAGGCACAAGAGACCTTGTAATGGAAAATTGTGGAATACCTGTCTGAGGGGAACTTATTCTGTCTATACAGTATTAGTCCTTTAAGTCACTCGTAACACAGTAGTTAGCATGTGTAAAGCAAAAAAGCAAAAAGAAGCATCAAACTATGTATAGATCTAGCATATCCTCCTGCTTAGCAAAAAGAAGCATCAAATTTAGTGTAAAGCATATATTTAGTTGCAAATTAACATGTTTTAATGGTTACCAGTGAATGACTATCTTTCTTTAGGAAAATGACTAAAAAGTAAAAATGCAAAAAAACCCCAAACCATAAGTTACTTAAATCAGGGTTTCCTAATTGCTGATTTAAATAGTGGTTAGAATCAGTGATTTTAAGTCATTTTGATTTAAATCAGTCTACCTTGACAAAGATTGTGTGTATCACTTGATGATTACCTGTTCTGTTCATTCCCTCTGGGTTACCTGGCACTGGCCACTGTTGGAAGACAGGGTACTGGGCTAGATGGATCTTTGGTCTGACCCAGCCTGGCCATTCTTATGTAAATATAAAAATTAAAAAACAATGCTTTTCCCAGTCTAATTTTTATATGTCTCAAGTTACAGGGCTTCCACTTGAAAGACTGCTCCCAATTTAATGGCTCTCCACCATGAGGCTAAATATCAGGAAAAGCTCCTTGAATTTCCTTTTTCCTCATTTCATCCCATTACTTCCAGTTATACCTGTTTTGTACCATTCTGAGCAATTCTTTTCCTTCCTTGATGCTTATACCTTCCCAGTACTTGTAGCCAGTTACCCATTTTCACCTGCGACAAAATGTCTTTTTGGCACAACAGACAAATGTAAAATTAGTCTCCAAACACGTTGCGGTTTTTTGGACAGGTTTTAGAGTTGCATTGCAATTAGCGGTGTTGACTTGCAAGAAAATAGAATTTAAAAGTTCAAGTTTCTGACCTTTCACTCTTTCCTTTGTGTTTCAGTGAGGGTTCCATATTTCATTGACTTGAAAAGGCCACAGGATCAAGGCTTAAACCACACCTATAATTATTACCTTCAGCCAGAGGAGGATGTATCCATTGGAGTCTGGTATGTAAAATTATGCTCCCCCTGACATCCCTTAGCATGTCCTCTGTATCCTTAGTGTGGAGATAGTACTTTGGATCCCAGTGCAGAAACCCTGTCTCTCAACAACTGTCTTTCTAGTCAATGGTCATGACCATTGCTTACGCTCATCTGTGCATGTGTGTATCTTTCTCAGCTTAGGGGCAGAGTTCATGCTAAAAGGTATGTAAATCTCTGGACCTCAACTGAACTAAGTTTTAGCAGCATGTGAAACACAGATAAATCATGAATGCAGGGAAGTTTTCTAATTTGGAAATTTGAAGGTGTTGCCCTGCATTGCTAGACAGGTCATGTCCCTGGACTGTGGAGGCGAGCTGATGAATTAGAGGTTTGCTCACCATCCATGTCTTCACGTTCTTCAGTTTTGTAAAATCATTGCAGTGGAATGTAGAAACAGAGGATCAGAGTATTCAGAGTGTGGGAGGAAAAATGTTCTCTAGAGAGTTGGGGAATGAAGAGGCTTTGCTCATATTCTAACCAGCACAAATCAGTACTGGGGGGTGGTTGTTGTGTGGTTTTTTTTTTTTTTTTTTACTGAAATTCAGTTGTCACTTTAGTTCATGGAGAAGAATTTAAGGTGCTTAACTATAGGCAGTTTCTTGCGTTCTCAGTGCGTCATCTGAGGCTTACAGATGCTGTGACTGGTGCTACATAAACTTTTTTTGAGCCGGTCAGCATTCAAGATGACTAGTCTAGTGAGCTAGTTTTGAACATCTACCTTTACTGATAGCTTTCTATTCTCTCTCAGTGCACCTGTTTTTTTTTCTAATTTTTTATAACCATGAAGAAAGTTTCCTCTGTCTTAAAAAGAAGAGAGATCACTACAGAGTTAACAACGAGGAGTCCAGTAGCACCTTAAAGACTAGCAGATTTATTTGGACATAAGCTTTAGTGCATAAAAAACCCACTTCTTCAGATGCATGGAAAAGAAGTGGGTTTTTTACCCGTGAAAGCTTATGCCCAAATAAATCTGTTAGTCTTTAAGGTGCCACCTGACTCCTCGTTGTTTTTGTGGATACAGACTAACACGGCTCACCCCTCTGACACTCACTACAGAGTTGAGATGTATATCAGAGTAGCAACCAGCTAAAGAAAGGTTAGGCAGCTCATGGGGGATGGGGTGAGATGGGGCTAGTTTTTAGTGATCCACCCACTGAAGTCAAATTAATGAATTCTGGGAGTCCGTTTGAGTTTGTATTGTAGTTTGTGTGTCATCACACTGATACAGTGACAGGATAGGGGTCTTTCAAACTTGAACTGATTGGAAGGAGTATCCTCTTCTGAATGGTGCAATAATAGCCTATAACATAAAATTCTTTATTTGTAATGAGGTCCACAGATCCATGACATTGCATAGTCTGAGCTGTGCATCCTTGCAGGTAGACCAAGTTGGAATGTCAGACATTGCTATTTTTAGCCTTGTACCCAAACCAGGTCATGGACTGAGAGACTTGGTGCTGTGGGCTTTTCTTTGAAGTGATGACATACCCAGGGAGTGCTTAGTTTTTTTCCCGAGGCCATGGAAATGCCTCAACTGGCTCAGAGGTGGAGCTATGCCTCCCCAACCACTGACAAGTTTGGTCTGCCTCTAAGCTTGCATAGAGCAGAGGACCCAATATCATGGATCTGTCAACCTCATTATTCCAAAAAAGGAAATTTTGGGGCAAGACATGGATACATTTTCCTAACCTTTCGTCTTAAAGGAGAGCTTTGGTGAGGACTACTTTTAGAAGCTGAATCTTGAGCTTTCCCGAGCTAGATGGGAAAATCATAGCAGCTGGCCTGACTCTGCCTACTTGTATTGTAACCACTGAGCTATAATATAGTACAAATGGATTGAAAAGTACAGATATGCAGCATGTAGTGTTTGCTATTTCAAAGGCTTAGTTGATATCCAAAATAATTTGTGCATTACATGTGTCTGGCTGCACTTGAGTCCTACTGAGGTAAATAAATCTCTGATCCAGAGTGTGAAAAGTTGAGTAACCAAGCCATATTAATTTTCTGTCTTCGTACCTAGGCACACCGTTCCTGCAGCCTTATGGAAGGATGCTCAAAGCAAAGGCCAGCCATGGTATGAGGACACGTTGGGATCCAACCATCCTGTAATCCTTTACTTGCACGGAAATGCAGGAACTAGGTAAGGAACAAGTATCAGTTATAAAGAGGGATAGCATTTCTTTAATTGTATGTATTCTTGTTTACATTGGATTCCAAAATCGGGCCAGATAATGCCAGAGCAGTTTGTTTCTGTGGGTTAAAAAATAACACCTGTTTTTAAAAATGGAAATACTTTGGATTTAATAAGTGTGGGGAAGGGAGAACTGACTACGTTGGATTTACTGCTGGAATGAGTTGTCATCAGTTGCCTTTCCAATGCATTGTCTATCACACTCCTTCACCCAGAGGTCTGGGTATGAGAGAGACAGGATGAGTGTTCCATATGCTGCGCGGAGTGGGAAGAGGCTTTTGAACTTACTGGGTCAAGTGTGGGAGGGAAGGGAGCACTTATTTCCAGCATTGTCAAATGTCTGGCCACGTAAACTGCGGAATGAAAATAGCGGTGAGAAGTTGGCTATGCCAGTTTGCTCATGCGCAGCCGAAACACGAATGCCAGATGCTGCCGTCAGTTCATTTTATAATTTCATGTTGAGGAAAGGAAAACAAAGGCAGAGAGAGCAGTTGTTGAGTTTGTGTAAGTTTTGTTATTGTGTTTATACTGGATATGTGTTTAGAGCATAGGATAGGAGCATTTTATAAATCCAGAGTAACTGTAGATACCTTTTTTGTGTGTGTGTGTGTAAATTCTCAGGGCTTTGTTCTGGGGTCCTAAAAACCATTAGTATGGTAGGACCTTACATCAGTGGTTTCCGCAGACATCAGCATGTATGGGCAAGCTTACCATCCTATCTCTGTGTCTGTCCCCTTTTCCTTACCAATCTGTATATTCCAAAGTACGGTGACCAGATGTCCTGATTTTATAGGGACAGTCCTGATATTTGGGGCTTTTTCTTTTTTAGGCTCCTATTACCTCCCACCCCCTTGTCCTGATTTTTCACACTTGCTATATGGTCACCCTATTCCAGGGGTTCTCAAACTGGGGGTCAGGACCCCATGGGGATTGCGAGGTTATTACATGGGGCGTCGCAAGCTGTCAGCCTTCACCCCAAACCCTGTATTGCATCCAGCATTTATAATGGTGTTAAATATATTAAAAAGTGTTTTTAATTTATAAGGGGGAGGTCGCACTCAGAGGCTTGCTATTTGAAGGGGGTCACCAGTACAAAGGTTTGAGAACCACTGCCCTATTCCAAAGAGTATTGGCACATTTCAGAGTTCATTAACACCCATGTTCTTTTGAAGCCAACATCCACTTTAGAGAGTGTCTACACTACAGGGAATGCAATAGTTAGGTAAGGTATTTAAAATGTATATTTGTAGAATACCAGCATTTGTCCATATTTAATTAGAGACCTGGAGGAAAAAGTACAACTCTGAAGATAAGTGCCTTTGGAATCTTAAATACTAATGTCTTTTCCTCCTCTTTCCCTAAATTTCCTTTCACAGAGGAGGGGATCACCGTGTGGAACTTTACAAGGTAAGTGACTCCATGCGTCCTCCAAACTGTTGCATTACACAGATTGAGCAAATAAAAGCACTAAACGTGTCATCACAAAATATCCTGGTCTTATTGTACTTTTATAGAAAACGAATTAGTTCTACAAGCCTGTGAGTATTCTCTCCTGGTTTTATAGATTATATCTTTCCCTTTATATTGGTGTCAGAGTGCTGGTGCCTGTAAAACGATCTGATTGCCATGCTGCTTATCCTGTGAAATTCCCTTTAGCAAAGCCTTCTTAAGTCAGGTCACTTATCCAGCACAATTTGGCAACTCAAAAGAGGCAGATGACTGTTTCTTTTCCTCCAAAACAAAGAGCAACTGAGTTTCGGCAACATGGCACCTAGTGTTTAAAGAGAACGTAATGAAAATATCATCTCGATTTTTAGTTTCCTGGGAACCACTGCATTCTGTAAGACATTTTCCATTTGCCCAAATGGACAAATTAGCTTTGTAGTTATTGTATACATGAGCAAGAAAGTTAAAAAACACACTACAACTGCTGAAATAAATGGAGCCTGTGCATAGTCTAGTGGATATAGCAGAGGACTGAGTGTGCAGACACTTGGGTTCTAGTCCTGGCTCTGCTGCTGCCTTGTGGCATGACCTTAGACAAGTCACTTAACCTGCCTGCCTCAGTCAGCTTATCTAAAATATGTTGTAACAGCTGGACTCAAAAATTATACTTGGTCCATTTGCCAATGGTATGTAAAAAAGAAACCTCTGTAAGTGCATGTAGCAGCAAACTCAAATTGGCTAGGTTCTGGCCCCTTTCTTTGAGGCTGCCTGTAGGTTCTAAGCATCAGTGGAGTTGCCCAGAGTCTGGAAAATACCAGAGCTGCTTAGAAAAGATGGAGCAGTTCAGGTAGTTTTCCCTAACTTCCCTTGCCCAGATTACAAATTTCTGAGCAACTTGGTATGTCTTGCAGGTTGCAGCAATGAGATCAAGATAACATCACTCTGCTGCATGGAAACTAGATGAGCATCAGATGTTCGGGGGTGATTATTTTGGTGGGGTGTGAAGAAGATCACTAGAAAAATTGAGAAACAACAATGAGTAAGCTAGAGGAAGGAGAGAGAAATGGAGTGGAGCAGCCCTTCTCAGCGCCGGTAGTTGGGTGGTGGTGCCAGGGAAGAAGAAAACGCAAATCCTTAGACACGTACCTGCTAAGACCAATAGGAAAGTTGGTGATGTGGGAGTGGAGACATACCTGCGATGTCCACTGACAGTGCTCTGTTGAAGTTGAGTTTCTGCCCCTCCCCTAAACGCACCCTGGTGTCTTGGCATAATAATTTCTAAAGCACTTCAGGGTTAGCTGATGAAAAGCACTGTATAGGCACATATATGATTATGGATTACACTGTTTAGGACTATAAAAGGGAACTCACTTCCCTCACACGCATCCAGCTTCAGAGACTGTCATCCCTATAGTCAAGGGTCCCCCTGCCGCCAGTGGCAGCTGGGGGCGCCCTGCCGCTCATGGGGGTTGGGAGGGGCTCCTGCCAGCGGCAGCAGCTGCTGGAGTTCCTCTGCTGCCAGGGGTGGCTGAGGAGCTCTGGGGTGGGAGCTGGGGGGTGGGGGGGATTCCCTGCCACCCTGCAGGTCTGGGGAGCTGCCGGGGTCTCCCCGCTGCCTGTGGTGACTGGGGAGTTTGGGGGCCCGCACTGGCTGGTCAGTTGCAGAGGTCCCACGTCGGCTGGGCTGCTGTGGTGCCCTAATGGCACTGAGGTCTCTGGAAATCACAGAATCAGTGACTCCCGCAACCTCTGTGACGAAATCGTAGCCTTATACATAATTACTGTCACCCTGTTCTTTTGGTGACCTTTGTTGTGGTGTTGGAGAGCTGATCCAGGCTTCTTTGTTCTGCATATCACAGGCCTGTCCTGTTCACAGCAGTAATTGAAACAATGAGAGCATTGTGTCTTGGAACTACGTATTTATTGGACACAAGCACAAACAGTTGTAGGGAAGACATTGTCCTGTGTACCATCCAGGGGCATGACAGCAAAAAGGTTCTGTTTATAGTTCTTGAAAAATATATAGAGCCAGCCTTTCCTTACCCGCTATCCCCCAGCGCACCACACTGAATGTGTCAGAGTAAATCAGTCTTGTAAAGCTAATAGCCTTGTGCCTGATGACTAGAACAGGCCACTCTTAGTTTCAAAGTATTCACACAAAGGAGTTGCCCTGATTGCTCCAATTGTCTGGTGTAGACAAGACCTAAAAATGCCAAAATAGACTTTAGCCACTGTAGGTCCTTTAAAATGTTGTAAGTTGGTACAAAGTGATTAAAATCTGGAACTTTAACATCACTTTTGCTAAGGCATTTTAAAAACAAATTCCTTTGTTAATGTGGCAATTTTTTGCTTGTTTGCAACAGAATTTACAAGGGTCATCAGTGCTAAGACATAAATGTAAATCTTCATGATAACAGACCAGTTTTCTGAACAATTTGTTTTAGATGAGACGTTTGTGCTTGTTAAAAACATTCAAAATCTGAAACAGCCACTTTCGATCTATCGTACATGTTAATGTCATTAAACATTCACAAGCATCCACAAAATACATTCCATGTATCAGCTGGGTAGGAACAGCTTGTACATTTGAATAATACAAATAAGGTAGCCTTTGTACTGTTTCACTGAAAAATCTAAAGGTTGGGGTGTGGGGTAGACAGCAGCAGAATTTTGAAATCCCTAATGGTAAAATAGTTCCAGAAGAGGCTGTAGCTGGAATGATATCTGTCTCCTTTTGGATTTTTGCTTGATTTTTCAGATTGCACTGATACAAACGAGGCAAGGTGTTGTCTGTTGTTTTCGCAAACTTAAAGCTGGTGTTCATACAGATGAAAATAGTGCTTCCTTAAGACACTGTCACTTGTGCAAAACTATAAAGCCGAGTGAGTATTTACAGTCTCAAAGAAAAAATTCATGCTTCAAGGGAACATTTAGAAAGACTGTAAGGCTCTTGAGTGGTTCGTCTTGTAGTTTATTACTGGCGCTATACAAAAAGCGACCTTAAGGGTTCTGCTTCAAGCCATCACATCTGGAAGAGTGTGGAGTACTGATCAAAACCAGATGAGGGTAACAATGAAATGTTCAGACTCTTCTGGGAGCGCATGTAGAACAAATACCTCTGTGGAATGGTCTGTCTATTTTATTTACTCCTATGACTCCCATTACCATAGCAGCCAAGCACCTAGCTGTCTTTAATGTGTTTATCCTCACAGCACCCGTATTGTCCCCATTGCATAGATGGGGAACTGAGGCACAGAGGCTAAGTGACTTGCCGATGGGCACATTGAAGTTTAAGGAAGATCAAGGAATTGAACCCAAGTGTCATGAGTTCCAGGCCCCCACTCTGACCACAGGACCATTCTCCTCTCTGTCTGAGGCTGGGGAAATAAGTAGAAACAAAATTACAGTCTGAAATAATTGGATGTATGCAAGCCCTTGCCTGGATCATTGCGTATTCCCTTCTTCTAGATATTGGATCGTTGCCATAAATTAGAACACGTGCCGTGGAACACAGCTCTCTGTTGCTGGGTGTGACGTTTAAGTGACAGTACAGCCGTTACTCTGTTTGTGGCTGTGTATTAAATACTTTCTTTTTCTGTTTAGGTTCTAAGTTCCCTTGGTTACCATGTAGTCACATTTGATTATCGAGGTGAGTGTGTGTGTGTTTGTTTATTAGGAAGCTGTGTTTGGCTCTGTCTGTCTTATCTGGACACTGCTAATTCTGATCTTACAGCTAACTGCTGTTTTTTACAGTTTCAGAAGCTGTTACCAGTTAGTTAGACATTTCTTGAATTTTCATTGAGTTCTTAAAATCTCAGTAGAATGTGTTACCTTCTTCAGTGTTTCTCTGATTTGTCTTTTCCTGTGTAGCACATAAACCATGAGATCTTACTACCTTTTCCCCTTCTCAAAGCATGTAATTATATGACCCGCATCACGATAGTATCTGAACGCCTCACAGTCCCAACATCTCTCTGAGGTACAGCAGTGCTATTCTCCCCAGTTTATAGGTGTGAAACTGAGTCAGAGAGAGGCTATGTGATTTGCCTATAGTCACCCAGGGAGTCTGTGCAGAGCAGGTAATTGGACCCAAGTCTGCCCAGCTCTAGGCTAGAGCCATAATCACTGAACCATCCTGAAACTCATGGATTGAATGGCCACTGCTGCAGCAATATATTCTCTGTATTTTTTAAGACAGTCTGAGCTATCTATAGGTTTCTTTACTACCCTCCCCAACTTTTGGCGTGCTTCCAGCAGGCAAGTTTTGAAAGCAGTTAATTGGGAATGCCACCCACTGGCCGTGCAACAATTGGATGTCTGGAACTCTGCTCAGCAAAATGTACATTACATCTACCGTTAGTAATGCAGGGAAGTCCATACAATTTCCACTGCTAACAAGTGGTACAGGGTATAGGCTGTTTTAGCTCAGTACTCTTTTCCTAAATCACACAGGCTAAATGCTATCTTTTCTCCAGGCTTGATCTAGTAACATGTTGCTGCCCTTTCAGAGCATTTCACACCTGCTGTTCAAGGAGAAAAGTCGTAAATATAAATTGTTTCCAAAAGCTCATAAAATTCCTTGTTATCTTTTAATTTTAACTCACTAAAGGACCAAGTGAACATCTTAGACTGGGCTGGTGTATAGTCCTGCATTAGCTTGTTGAAGGATTTGACCCAAGCCATATATATAAATATGCTACTTACAGTCGTCCACAGATTATACTGGTGTTCTGATCTGTGAACCAATATCAAACGCCTGTTGAGTAACAACCTCTTGTAGCTCAGCAGCGACTCTGTTGGACAAGGTCTCAGCAGAATCTACTGCACAGCTTGTACCCCCTCTCTTTAGAGATCAAGCATCCAAATGTTTTGAAAATTTGTTCCTTACTCTTGCTGGTGTGTTTTACCTCTGTATTTGGCACTGGTGTGACTGCTGCTGCAATACTTTGTCCAGTTCTGGTGCCCACAATTTGAGAAGGATGTTGATGAATTGGAGAGAGTTCATAGAAGAGCCATGAGAATGATTAAAGGATTAGAAATCATGCTTTTTAGTAATGGACTCAAGGAGCTCAATTTATGTAGCTTAACAAAGAAAAGGTTAAGGGGTGACTTGATCAGTCTATAAGTATCTAAATGGGGAAGAAATATTGAATAATGGTCTCTTCAATCTAGCGGAGAAAGGTCTAACATGATTCAATGGCTGGAAGTTGAAGCTAGACAAATTGAGTGGAAATGAGGCATACAATTTTAACCATGAGAGTAAATTAATCATTGGAACAGCTTACGAGGGGTCACGGTAGATTCTCCATCACTGACCATTTTAAAATCAAGTTTGGATGTTTTTCTAAAAGCGTAGCTCTAGGAATTATTTTGATGATCCTCTCTGGTCAGGAGGTCAGACTAGATGACCACAGTGGTCCCTTCTGGCCTTGGAATCTGAATCTGAGGAGAGGCATTTAAGACCTGAAAGTGGCCGCTCTGCATGCAAGAACTGGCCTATAGTGGAACCAGAAATGCAGGGTACTGGAACATTCACTTCCAACAGGAGCACCAGCTCTTGCTTTCATTGTCTGCCAAACCTACAATCTGCCTGGCAGCTGACAGTAGCCAAGTTCTAACAGTAGAAGCTTGACTGAGGCTTTAAGCAAGACACGCTGAGACACTGTGCTGTGCCAGTCTTTTTTTTTTTTTTTTTCCCTTCCAGCTTTAATTTGGCGTGCAGGTACAATACAGCAAGCAAGAATATTCTCACGTTTCAAATGCCTTCACAGTTGTGGGCATGCAGCTTTTTGATGAAGGCATAAGAAATACCTTATTTTGCTGGATGGCTTAGGTGTGACTTAAAACGTTTGTGTTTCAGGGTGGGGAGATTCTGTGGGCACTCCGTCAGAGAGAGGAATGACCTATGATGCACTCCATGTTTTTGACTGGATAAAAGCAAGAAGTGGAGACAATCCTGTCTATATATGGGGGCACTCCTTAGGCACAGGGTAAGCCTCCAATTCAGATGGCAGCTCTCTAGAATAATCAAAGTAGATCTATGTTGATCTTTGACAAATGTAGTATCATTTATGGATAGTGGCTATAATCCATTCTGATTTGTGTCTAAATTATTTTGCAGTGATTAAATTCAGATTCATTCTTTGCTCTTTTTAATTTAGGAAATGGGATAGTGAATAGAACTTGTATCCTAAAATTCCAGAGGGCTGGATTGGAAATTAGAAGGCAGTAAGATCAGCATTGCATCATGTAATTAGAGAAATAATGGGCAGATCGTGGGGAAGAATCGTCACTGGTGTAAGCAGGCCCAGTTCCATGGATAGCAGTGGAGTTGCACCCCTTCATACCAGTGTGTTGTGTGTGTTTTTTTTAAAGCCATACCCACTGGATTCCATCCTGTACACTCTTGAAAGGGTAAAATTTTGTGTAGCTGGAAAATATATTTCTCAAACTATCTTACTGCACATGTGCATGATTTACAGATCAGCACTGGGGCAATTAAGCCGTTAAAATGGTGATTTCACTTGTAGAAATGAAGTATGAAAAATTCTTTAATAGCTCGACACAGCAACAAAACTGAATGCATTGCCTTAATTGGCAGGATGCGGATTGTGAAGTCGTTTCAGACACGGTCTGGCTATTGGTTCATAGTAAAAAGTTTTGGAATCACTGACTTAATAAGGCAACCAAACCAACTGCTTTTTGTTGTCTTTTGCAACCACCATTGCATATATGCATCCTCCACCCTGGCGCCGGGACACTAACACTGGCCTGTGGGCAGGGGAGACCCTCAGGGGAGGAAGGGGAGGGCGAGTTGGAGAGTGAGCCTGGCCTGCACTCACCCCTCAGCACGGCTCCTGTCCCACAGGCTGGGCCCGTCTCCGGGCGTTGTGACCCAGCGCATGGGGTTGCAGCAACACCCATGTTTGGCCTAGCCACCTCTCCATAAAGACAGAAGAGCAGCCAGGCCAAATGTGAATGAGTGGAGTTGTGACCCAATACTTAAGGTCACAGTGCCACTGAGGTTTGGTGCGACTGCTCCTCTGTCATGGGGAGGCCTGGCCAAACCTGAGGGGTGCTGCGACCCTGTGCACCAGACCATGATGCCCTTACCAGGGACCTGGGTCCAGTTGCACAGGGCAGGAGACACTTCTAAGGGGTGAGCATGGGGCAGGCTCATTCTCACACACTCTCCCCTGAGAGCTGGGCTGGGAGAAGCAGGTGTGCACCTAGGCCAAGGCCCAGTGATGGGTTAATCTGGCCCTGGACATGGCAACCCATCTAGAACCTTCCTGTGTCCCACTTGTGGGTCAGGACCCACCATTTGGGAAACACTGTATTAAGCTGCCTGCAAATTTAACTTTGTGGCACTTCAGAACTGAGTGACTTTCTGGAGAGAGCTGTCTTTTGTTAACGACATTGCAAAGCTCTTTCCAGAATTGAAAGGAGGAATTACCCCCACGGAAATGGGAACACTATGAGGATATGTGTTCCCAGATCTGTCACCATTGTAGACATTAGACTGTCCTGCTTTGAGCTGGGGGTTGGACTAGATGACCTCCTGAGGTCCCTTCCAGCCCTGATATTCTGTGATTCTATCATAGTGTGTAGTTTATGATAGGCAAAGCCTGCAATGGAAGTACTGGGATATTTTATATTTACAAGAGAGAATAAGTGTCTGGTCTTAAAAGGGGAGGGGCAGGAAATTTTTTTCAAAACACCCTGCCAGAACCCTGCCCGTACAGTAGAATGCAGTTGTCACTTCAGATTTTTCTGCCTATCTCTCTCCTGTCTTTGAAAATGTGCTGCCTTTAATTAATAAACAGCTGTATTTCTATAAATGATTGGGACGCTCAAATTGACACCGGTTCTGTATTGCTGGAATGCCTGCTGTTGCACAAATCATATGGGTAACAGTGAAGTGTGAATATTAAATGGTAAGTGTTTATCTGAAATTTGTAAGCTTCCATTTTCTCTCCCTCCACTCAACCCGCAGTCCTCCTTTAGGGCCTTGTCTGCACAGCTGAAAAAGGTGTGTGGTTTACCTTTCGGTAACTAATATGCATGAGCTGTCCCATGACAAAAACACAATGAAGACTAAGAGGTAAACTAGGTAAGGTCAGGCCCAGTGCTTTTATAGCAGTGAAGACAAGGCCCAATGTCTCAGCTTGCCTGATGAGCTGAAATTTGCAAGCTCTTGAGCTGTGCATCCCAGAGCACAGTTACCTATTCCAGAGTGAAAAGAACAGGAGGACTTGTGGCACCTTAGAGACTAACAAATTTATCTGAGCATAAGCTTTTGTGAGCTATAGCTCACTTCATCGGATGTATCTTATGTCTGCATCTGTACGAGTTTTTTCATGAAGTTGATAGATTTCCACTCCATACGGCTAAATGCTGTGCCTTGCATAATGACAGGTTTCAGAGTAGCAGCTGTGTTAGTCTGTATTCGCAAAAAGAAAAGGAGGACTTGTGGCACCTTCGAGACTAACCAATTTATTTGAGCATGAGCTCAAGCATAAGATGCACAAGTATTCCTTTCTTTTTTGCGAATGCAGACTAACACGGCTGCTACTCTGAAACCTATTCCAGAGAGTGTGTGTGTGTGTGTGTCATGGGAGCTCAGCGGTAGTGGGGGCCAGCAGAGGAGAATTTGTGAGCAGTAAGAGGACCGGAGAGCCTGTGGAAGCGGAGCCTTTGGGAGGCAATGTGTGAAAAGAGGGGGAATGGCGGTCTGTTGGAAGGTTTCAATGCAGGAATGCTGGTCATGTTAGGAGAGTGCGTGGAGCATGAGTAAGGCTACGATTTAGTCACAGGTATTTTTAGTAAAAATCACGGGCAATAACCAAAAAGTCACGGCCAGGGACCTGCAGTGAGGTTTACTAAAAATACCCCTAACTCTAGGGCTGCCCCAGCTGCTCAGGCAGTCCTGAGGTCAGCGACGCCAGCAGCTGAGGAAGTCTTGGAAAGTCACGGAATCCGTGACCTCCTTGAAAGACTCGAAGCCTTAAGCATGAGGAACTAGGGAGGGCAGATTCTGTGTCTGAACTGAAGAAAACTCCTGCATCTCTCATTGACTGTGACTCATCTCCCAGCTATCTCTATGTCCAAGGAAATGGAATCTGGCTGAATAGCAGCTCCTTTAATCTCCAGTCATATAAAACAGAGCAGTAGGGAAGAGGAGGAAGTATTTTGAGGTGTTCTTTAAGCCCTCTGAAAGTCTTTCCAGTATCCGAGTGTTAAGAATTGCAAAACATCAGTCAGTTGAGCCACTCACTGTCTTGCCCTGTTGCCTACACTTCCAGCCCTGATGCTGGCTTGAAGTGCAGCTGTCTTGAGATCCGTCTCAGAGATGGATCTTTCAAGTGACAGTACGTCATGCTATCGCTTTGAGTTGCTGCTGGTCTTTAACAGTGAGTAACGAAAACACTTGATTTAACACTAAATTTATTTTTTTTTCCTTTTAGAGTTGCAACAAATTTAGTGCGACGTCTTTGTGAAAGAGGTAAGGCTAATGAGAAAGGGGCACTTGCTGTGTGGCACAAATTCCACTTATGGCCCTAACTGCTGCTTGGTTATCTGCTCACTTACCTTGGTCTGACTTCACTGCAAAAGTAATTTTATCTTATGCTTTTGTATAGTATACTCTTACTTGGAACATAATTCCCCAAAACTTTTATCTTTTAGTATTATGTAAGCCTTTCCCAATGCAAACCATGGCATCCGTCAGTGTGAACTTTGTCTCTCTCCTTCGGTGGTTGTATTACCAAAAATTATTTTATTTTATTCAGAACTTTCAATGTCGTATGGCTAGATGGAGTATTTTAGTTTTTGGTTTGGCAGCTTTCATAAGGGTTGAATTAACTTAGACACCCCTTCTTCCCCACTCCAAAAATGCAACTGTAAAGCTTTCCAATATTCATCACAGCTCTTTAAAATGACTTCATGAGCTTGACTGTGACCTCGGTACGCATATTTGTGCTGCACATGTTCCCAGCCATAACTCAGTGGTTCAAGGGAGGATCTGAGGCACATGTAATTGTTTTATGTACCTTTTCAGACATTAAGAAATGGGTAACTCATGTCACTATATCTGAGAGGAGAAAATATTGTCTCACTTTGCAAATGTACCCTGTCTTGTAGCATCTCTAGCATATAAAGATTGCCCCACTGTAGCTCCACTTCTGATATATTTGCTCTGCTTTGTCTTAATTCACCGGTGTTTAGTGCTTTAACAGGCTGTGCTGTGTGCTCCTATTTCAGAAACTCCTCCAGATGCCCTAATACTGGAATCACCGTTTACTAATATACGTGAAGAAGCAAAAAGCCATCCGTTTTCAGTGGCAAGTACAGACTTCAGTTTTTATTACCTCATAATTTTAGTCACAAAAACTTAACATATTTAAAAATTACTCTTGGGCATTACTAGCACATACCTGAGTTAGTTCTGTAAGCCCTTCTCCCCCCCACCCCCACCCCCGGTGATTGCCAGTGTTTGTTATTAAGACTAAGACATGTAGGACACAAAATGCCTTCATAGAAATGCACCTTACAAATGAAATTAACAACCATGTTTGGAGTCTGATGCAAGAAAAGGAAAATTGGGAATGAAAAGTAATAAATCCAGGGGTGAGAAATACAGACCAAGTTGGCTATGTCAGTGGGGACTGTGTTTCCCACCACAGGGTTCACCAGTGCAAAGGCATGGTCCCCTGCTGACATAAGGCATGACTGACACACTTACAGTGAGTAGCATGTGAGTGCAGATGCCACTCAGAGGAGGCTCAAAGGAGCATCAAATACAGCCAGGGTACGCGCTGTTTGGGGCTTTTAAAACTGTGCTATTTAATAATCAACATTCCATTTCATAGCCAACCAGTCCAGTTTTGAGCTGGCTGAATGTGGTGGAGAAGCTGGGCCAAGAAGTTAAAATGGCCCAGACTTTCAAATGAGTGCGCTTCTGCCTGAGGCATGGAGCTGTGTACACACACATGCAGATGCAAATCCAGCTGGCATCCGCACATAAGCGGTGTTATACTCCTAAATCAGGAGTGCACAAAAGTGCATGTACATTTAGGTGTACAGCTGTTTGAAGGTTGGACTAAAATAATTACCAGTCCTCATGGTCACAAGGCCATGTGTGGCTACTACAAGTGCACTCCCTGGGCCGGATTGGTCCTGTGATGTAACTGGAAACACTTCACCTACCTTGCAGCTATGTGGGTTTCCATGGAAACAGCAGGGTTGAAAGCTTTGCCACAACTCATACCCTGACTACTTGCCAGTGACTCTCCTGTGCAAGCCAGGTACCTGACAGCTGGGTGAACCTCCTTATGGTCACATCTCTTCCTAGCAGCCAGACTTCTGTTTTCCCAGGGTGGATGGTGAAGTTGCTCTGACACCCAACAGAGGTAACCAACACACAAATAAGCAAACCTGCAGGCCATGTCAATGTGGCCAGGCCTGTGGGAGCTCTTGTGACATTCTGGGTAAAACAGCAGCAGATTGATACCCAAAAAAACTCAAGCAGCGGCAATGCTGATGTTAGCTTGGAGAACTTGGCCCTTAAAATCATCCATGACTGTGCACTAGTAGCCAAAACAACAACAAACAGTGAAGTGTCTCTGCAGCAGTACCTGTGAGTTTGGATGCATATACCCGAGTAACCAACGTGATATCTGGTAGTGTATAATGCTCTCTTATTCCAGGCTGGAATGGTCTCTCTCGCTGTTCAGTGGAATATGTCTATTCATATACTTAAAATTTTTTTTCTTCAGATATATAGATACTTCCCTGGATTTGACTGGTTCTTCCTTGACACCATCACAATGAGTGGAATTAAATTTGCAAATGATGAGAAGTAAGTAATGACTCTCATATGTGATCTGACCTGTGAGCCCTTTGAACGATCTACTCATAGATGAGACTGACTAGAATAAAGCCAACACCATGGGAATATATGCCAAATTGCAGTCTCTCTTCTTTTTTGCTGAAGCATTTGGAACTTGCGTAAGGAGGTTTCAACAGCCCTAACTGGCCTTGGGTGTGACATAAGTGTATAAAAGTGTGGGTGTGTCTGGCTCTGTCTCGGGAAACTCCAACACACAACTCAGTATCATTTTTTCTTGGTTGCTTTTTCATTTTTTAATGTAGTTAATCATAGTGTAGGTGCTGTTTAAACCAACAGTTTTTTCCCTTGCACAGGAAATAGCCTATCTGACTAGCTAGCTAAAGAGACTGCATAAAAGTGAGAGACTATATGGGTGTCTATAAATACGATTTTTTTGTTGTTGTTGGTTTCTTACAAACATCTCTATTTAATACGTTGAATAGAACTATCCTATTCAGAGAGTTAGATAGTTGGAGATTTGGCTGTTATAAACTGACATGATCCAGGCTTTCTCTAATAATACTTTTCACTATTATAGGTCTGCCATCAAAGAATCTAAGCACTTTACAAACCTTAATGAATTAAATCTCTCAACACCTCAGTAGAGAAGGATCATGCAGCTCTACAGAGAGGTTAAGTGACTTGCCCAAGGTCACACAAGAAATCCGTGGCATAGCATGAATAGAATCCAGGCCCTCTGTCTTCGCCAGTAGACCAGACGCTAGACCAGTGTTTCTCAAACTGGGGTGCGTGGACCCCTAGGGTATTCAAGAGGATCAGTTGGCCCTGCTAATCGGCTCCTCCCCCTCCCTCAACTCCTTTCCCTCCCTCCCAGTGCCTCCTGCACGCCAGGGAACAGCTGTTCAGTGGCATGCAGGAGGTGCTGAGGGAGAAGGGGACGAGTGGGGATGGGGTGCGCTCGGGGGAGGGGACAGAATCATGTCCAGGGCCACTGGCCCCACTGATCAACTCCTCCCCCTCCTTCCTAGTGTCTCCTGCGTGCTGGGGAACAGCAGTCCAGCACTGTGCTGGAGGCGCTGGGAGAGAGGGGGAGGAGTGGGGATGGGGTAAACTTGGAGGAGGGGGCAGAAAGAGGCAGGGAAGAGGGGGGGCAGGAAACGGTGGGGTGTGGCCTTGAAGGAAGGGGTGGAGTTGGGGGTGGGGCCTGGGGCTGAGCAGGGGATTTGAGGGTCTGTGAAAAAATTTAAATCAAAATGGGGGTCCTCGGGTCGCTAAAGTTTGAGAACCACTGCACTAGACTGTTCTTCCCCTTTCTTTGTAATAAAAGCACTTTTTCAAAATGCACAGTAATTTCCTTTTATAATAGTAAAAAAAAAAAAATCTACCATTTTGTTGACCTTACCGTGGGGTGATGAGGTCCCCAGCAAATAGATTCTCCAGTGGTCTTGTTAATCATTTTTTCCTTACATCTTATTAATTGGTGTTTTTAACAAAATCTGAAATGTGGTTAATTTTATGTAGGAATTGTTTGTAACTATAACTTCCCTGGAAATACCACCAAATATAATTACAAAACTTGTTGGTCATAAAACTCCCTAATGTCTCCTAATAAGCACTTTCTGATTAGTGTGTAGTGGAATAGTTTGTTGTTTCGTTACACACGATGGGCTTACTCTTTATTGTTTAAAAAATAAACTCTGTAGCAATCCACTGCGCTGCATATTCTTTTGCCAACTTTGCAGAATATGAATGGGACTCTTATTTATTAGTGGTGTTTGTTCGAGAAGAGGGACAATAAGCCAAAGATAACTGGCTCTATTTGCATTTGAAGGGACAAGTGTTGAATTTGATGAAGCTAGTAGTTTTGATTGTGACTGTAGCTTAGCTTAATGGTGATAAAATTGTTTTTCAGAGGGCAAGGAGAGATGGAAATTGTTGGCTTCTCTATAATTTCTCACTTCTAAAACCATCTACGGTAAAGAACTGCTTGTCTATAGACAGGCAAAATCTTACTCAGAAATAACAAGTATTCAGAAAAAAGAAAAGGAGTACTTGTGGCACCTAAGAGACTAACAAATTTATTTGAGCATAAGCTTTCGTGAGCTACAGCTCGCTTCATCCGATGCATGATGATGAAGTGAGCTGTAGCTCACGAAAGCTTATGCTCAAATAAATTTGTTAGTCTCTAAGGTGCCACAAGTACTCCTTTTCTTTTTGCGAATACAGACTAACACGGCTGCTACTCTGAAAAGTATTCAGAAAGCATGTCTTTTTCAAAAATGTAACCAGAATGTGCAGAGTGATTAATCCTAAAGTTTACTTGATTATTTTTATTCCTGGTGACAATTGTAATCCTTTTTGCAGTGTAAAATACATTTCCTGTTCGCTGCTTATTCTTCATGCTGAAGATGATCCTGTTGTACCATTTCATCTTGGAAAGAAGGTGCCTTTCTTCAGCTATCATAACAGATCTGCTTCAAGTTACCCATTTGATAGGAGGGAATAGTGTGTCTTAAACAACCACCCAAACAAATTATTCCATTCTGTTCAGAAAAAGGTAGCAATATGATGTTAAGAACTAGCAGCTTTAATAATTGCAGAGGTGCATAAAGTGAGTGGTGCTGAAGGGATCAGATTTTGGGTGGCAAACCTTATCTGTACGTTGAAACAAACT
Source organism: Lepidochelys olivacea (assembly GCF_965140295.1). NCBI lineage: Eukaryota > Metazoa > Chordata > Testudines > Cheloniidae > Lepidochelys > Lepidochelys olivacea. The sequence goes on along the minus strand of NC_140413.1, from coordinate 211,098,746 downwards.
CTCCAAGTATCTGGTACTTGCCAAGGGAAAGGAGTGTGAAGAATTCAGCCTGCCAAAAAAAATTTTGTGGGAGAAGTTAGGGGAAAAGTGTTACGGTTATACTAACCCAAGCATGGGAATGAGAGAGAATGAGCACAGATTGACAGAATACCCGTTCGGTTCCTGGATCCAAGGGTTCAAACACTGTTAAATTAATTTTAAATAGTTGTTTTAACTAAACCTATGCCAGGCAGATTTTACCTAAATAGAAACTTAATTGCAACAGGTCTTTACCAACCTACTGCTCAATTAGTTAGTTGAAAGCACAGGAACTTGATCTCTGGTTATAATTAATCCCATTGCCCAGTGTGGTTTGGGATTTGTTTGTGTGTGCATAGTTATGGTGTTCGTAATTCATATGCATTATTAGTGGGGCCCGAACTGCAATCTGCCAACTCATCTCATTCAGGACTTTAGGCTGATTTCAGCAAAGTTAGTTATGTAATAGCTCTCCTACAGAAGCTCAGTTTTGTCCAACTGAATCTACTAACTGTCCTTTGTAAGCAGAATTTTTGTTGGGAGAGTTACTGCATTGTCCATTAGAGGGTGGGGGGAGAGATGATTAGGTAAAAGGGGAGCTCTGAGAGTGGAGACGCAAAATGAGAGCCACAGAGATACAGTAGAACTGCAGAATTACGAATGCGTCGGGAACATTCGTAGCTCTGAACAAAATGTTCTGGTTGTTCTTTCAAAAGTTTACAACTGAACATTGACTTAGAGAAGGTTCAGATCTGTACTATGCAGAAGAAAAATGCTGCTTTTAACCACTTAATTGAAATGAAACAAGCACAGAAAGAGTTTCCTTACCTTGTCAAATCTTTTTTTTAATTTATTGTTTTGGTAGTTTGTTTAACACAGTACTGTATTTGTTTGGGGGGTTTTTCTGTCTCTGCTGCTTCCTGATTGCATACTTCCGGTTTCCAGTGAAGTGTGCGGTTGCCTGGTCAGCTCATAACTCTGCAGATTCTCTGCATTGCAAAATATATGGTAGATACATATCCCTTTGGGCATCTATTCTGGGACCTTCCCTTTTATCTAATGCTACGGATTTTTTTCTCTCACCCGCCACTTCCTAGTGGATGCTGTATTTACCTTTTTCTTCCACCAAAATCCCCCCTCCCCTCCCATCCGTGTGTGTGTGTGAGGGTTTACACCAAATTACTATGTATTTTAATAAAATAAAGCCCATTGTATCAATACAGCAAGTGTACTGTTAGCCAGCTAGCATTGCAGCACTATTTTGAAAAGCTGTGATTTGTACCTCACTTTTTTTTTTTTAAATCCTTTCTACAGCTTTATAACATTGCTGCACCATCTCGGAGTTTCCGTGACTACAAAGTACAGTTTGTTCCATTCCACAGAGACCTCGGCTACAGGCATAAGTACATATACAGGAGTCCAGAGCTACCTCGAATACTGCGGTAATAAGCAGGGTCATGTTAAATGTATTAAATCCGCATTGTTACGGAAGTGTCACAGTTTGTAGGGAACAGATGGATAAAGCTTGTTAGATCAAGGCTGCTCTGAGCTGACTTGCAATTTGGAATCTGTTCTAGCTATAGACAGTCTACTGTAGATAGTTGCTGGGATCCACGTTTAGTTTTGCCCCCTCAAATTTCTGTGTGACCATAAATGAATCAGAACACACTGAATGCTAGAAACCTTTATAACAACACTTGGCATTTACTAATTTTCATCTTCAAAGGAATATGTAAATATTCCTCATAAGTTTGGCTATGTTCCTGAAATATAGGCTCCAAAAATCAACTTGCAAATCTGTATGTGTATCATTTATAGGGTGACCAGATGTCCCGTTTTTATAGGGACAGTCCTGGTTTTGGGGGCTTTTTCTTATATAAGCGCCTGTTACCCCACCACCCCCATCCTGTTTTTTCACAGTTGCTATCTGGTCACCTTAATCATTTATAACTGTGTATTGTATGTGATTCTATGTGAGGAGAGGGAGAATTTGTATTGCCCTCATTATGAATTAGGGAACTGGAGTCAGAGCAGTGACATGACTTGCTGCCAGAGTGTGAACCTGGTTTAGAAGTCAGGAGTTCATGATTTCTACTCCTGCACTCAGCCCACCAGCCACCTCTGTCCCACACTCTTCCTGTAGGGTCTCCAAGGGCTTGTCTACACTTACTGGAGGATCCATGCTGCGGCACTCGATGCATTGGTGGTCGATTTAGCGAGTCTAGTCTTCACTTCACTGGTAAATCAACCGCCGATCGCTCTCCCGTCACTCTCCTGTACTCCACCGGATCAAGAAGAGTAAGGGGAGTTGACAGGAGAGCATCTCCCGTCGACGTAGTGTGGATCGCGCAGTAAGTAGATCTAAGCTACGTCGATTTAACACTATTCACGTAACTCAAATTGGGTAGCTTAGATCGACTTTTCCCTTTAGTGTAGACAAGGCCCAAGGCAGATTTTTCAAAGCTGGACGTCTAAAGATAGGCACCTAAATCCATAGAGAGTCCCCTGCACAATGGCCTGACTTTGAGGTTTTGGTCACCCCCCACTCCTGTTGACTTTAATGGAGCTGCAGGTACCCCATACCTTGGAAAATCGGACCACTCCTTTGGATGCCTGCATTTAGATATCAAAGTCAAAAGTTTTTGCTTGCGTCTATTCGTGGATGTGACTAAGGTCTAAACTCTGCCTCCCCTGCACAGGAACTCTATGGGAAGGGCTGGTAGTCCTCGCCCACCCCGCAGGTCACCTCTGGGGGCAGCCCACCATACTGTGGCTGTGGGCGCTCTGGCAGGGCTGTTTGTGCTGCCAGCTGGCACCACAGCCGCAGACCACGTATCACGGGTAAATCATTGTCTTGCGTTTAGGCTGCATATATGCAACGTAAAGCGCTATGGACAAGCTTGCGATGGCTGTCGTTCTCCTTCGAGTGACTGCGCGTGTGCATTCCTCTGTAGGTGTTTGTGCCCCCCAGTGCACGGTTGTCAGAGAGTTTTTCCCTTAGCAGTGTCCATCGGGGCAGCAGGAGCACCCCCGCTGCCTTGCTCGCCACGTACAGGTATAAAGGGCCGAGCCACCTGCCCTCCTCAGTTCCTTCCTACCCTCTGTGATAGGTGTTGGAGCTCCCTGTCCTTGCTTCTGCAAGTCTTCAGTCAAATCCTCTATCTAGTACCTGTCTAGTTAGTGTAGTGTATTAGTGAGTTAGCTGATTGACTAGTTAAAATAGTTGTGGTGTTTTGTGTGGCTCTGGTACCAGGTCTAGGTTCTGGACCTGGCACTGGAGATATGCCACACTCTCCGGCTTTCAAGCCTTGCTGCTCTCATGGTGAAGCAATGCCCAGTAGTGACCCTCACCCCAGCTGCCTTAAGTTCTTGGGGGGGGGGGGGGGCTTGTGAGCGACAAATGTGTGACTTGTAAGGGTTTTAAACCTTGTTCTAAAGAAGACAGAACAGCCACATTAAAATATCTGCCACTGGAATCGGTGCTACCTCCTCCATCTGAGCGATCTGCCTTGGTCCGGGTACCGAGCAGCAGTATGTACCTTTGGCGGTACCATTACCGAGAGGCAGATTGGTGTTGCCGGTACTCAAGAAGAGGCATTGGAAATCAGACTCGGTACCAGATTGTCGAAAGAGATGAAGAGGTTCAGCTGTTCTAAAGACTCAGGAGGGTGTCAGAGAGGAAGCACTCTACAGAGCACACCTCTAAACAGGGGAGTTCATTGACTCCAGAGCCCAGTGCAGGCTAGTCGAGACCAACTCCTGAAGCACCTTTGTCGGGATCTCCTTATGCCCCGGTACCATCTACTCCTGAGGTGTTTGAGGCTGCAAGAGAGTTGTTAAACCTCTTGGAGTCGCCCAGCACTGGCATCCAAAATGCCATCATCAGCGCCTTCCCCTCTGCACCAGGCAGTTCCATTGGATTTGGCCAACAGGGTACCAATTAATGAGGTGCTCTCTAGGGGGAAGCCACAGATGACAGCTCCCCTTTCTTCCAAGTCCCTTACAGGTACAGCACCACAGTGCTCACAAGAAGAGGCTTCTGCTTCACCAGACTCTGAAGTGGGCTCCTATGTGTCCAACCTAGGCAGTCCCGTCATCAGGAGTATGTCAGCTGCCTGCTTTCGTTTCAGTTTCAGTACCTGCAAGGGGCTTATACTGATTGCCCCAGTGTGGCCCTGTCAGCACTGGTTTTCACAGTCAGTGTGCGATTCTCACTCCTGATGTACACAGACCTCATTTCAGACTCATGGCTGCCTCCTCCATCCTAATCTTCAGGCCCTTCACCTGACAGCCTGGAAGCTTCCTGGTTAGCATCGGCAGGAGAGTCTTGTTCTAGAGTGTGCAGGAGGTGCAACTGAACTGTAGAAAACCATCAACTGGGACAACTTGCCTTGCCAAGTGGAAGAGGTTTTCCACCTAGTCAAGACTGAAAGGGGTCTCTCCTAGTACAGTACATGCTGAATAGAAGCAAGAATATCTTCTGTATGGCGGGCTGTTTCCCTCAGTCAGGGTACCCCTAGTGGTTATACCAGCATTTCACCCCGCTGTGGACTACCACTTCCAACCCAATGGCAATAACTCTTTAATGAAAGTTGCATTTCTAGTAGCCACTGTATCAGTCAGGAGAGTGGGGGAGTTGAGGGAACTAGTGTCAGAACCTCCAGATAATGTTTTTTTACATAGATAAAATCTACCTTGATCTTCCCCATCCAAGTTTTCTTATGCAAGTGGTCTCCACTTTTTATGTCAGCCAAGCAATTTTCCTACAGATCTTTTCCCCAAATCCTCACGGTAGTAAAGGTGAGGAGAGACTACACACTGCAGAAATCAGAAGAGCTTCAGCATTTTATCTGGAATGGACTAAATATTTCAGGTCTTCATTTCAATCGTTCATTGCATTTGCAGACAGAGTGAAGGGCAGGCGTGTTTCCACACAAAGAATTTTGACGTGATATCCGGTTTTATTCACCTGTTGCCAGCTGGCTAATGGAATCCACTGGATAGAGCACTGGGTCATTCAGCTGGATCCCAAGCAACTTCTGTGGCATTTCTGGCTCACAAGCCATATTAGACATTTGCAAAGCAGCAACCTGATCATCCGGTCACATGTTTACCCCCCACTGCACCTTCTCTCAACAATCTAGAGACGATCCTGAGCTTGGATGAGTGGTCCTCCAGCCCCTGTTCAGATAGACTCCGAGCCCATCTCCAGGGAGACTGCTTGTGGGTCACCTACAGTGGAATGGATATATGCAATTACCCCAGGAATTAAAAAGGGTTACTAACCTGTCCATAACTGTTGCTCTTTGAGATGTGTTGCGCATGTCCATTCTACAACCCACTCTCCTTCCCTTCTCTGTCGCAGTCTTGCCCATAGAAAGGAATTAGGGGAGTCAGAATGGTTAGGCCCTTTATGCCTGCATGTGGCAAGCAAGGCAACAGCGAACGCTCCTGCTGCCCCAGTGGGTGCTCTCGGGGGAACTGCTGACGCCTCTGCAGTAGAGGGCACAGACACCTACAGCGCAATCGACGTGCAGTACATCTAGAAGAACAACAGTTATGGACAGGTAGGGAACCATTTGTTCAGTGGAAATGCAAAAGTTCCTGTATAGGGCATTTAAGATGTCGTCTCTGTTGCTCTGTGCCCAACTCTCTCTTAACTGTTGGGGCATTCATAGTCAGCGGTGACTATCACATTGGGAAACCAGGCTTCCGGAGCCAAAGAGCGAGCTTTACTCTGTAGGACTGTTCATGATATTTTATCAGCAGGTCAGATCATAGAATCATAGAATATCAGGGTTGGAAGGGACCCCAGAAGGTCATCTAGTCCAACCCCCTGCTCAAAGCAGGACCAATTCCCAGTTAAATCATCCCAGCCAGGGCTTTGTCAAGCCTGACCTTAAAAACCTCTAAGGAAGGAGATTCTACCACCGGGGGGGTTCCTGTTTGCTTTAACAGGAGAGCACTGTGCGCGGGAGGCCTGCTCCCTTTGAAGTCAGTGCAGAGACGCCCTTTGGGAGTGTCCGCGCTGCAGAGCGAACGTGTGACTGCAGTATGGTGCAAGCTCACGATGCCGGCTTTAATCCAGCTACCACGTGCACCAGTAGCAGCGAGGATGTGGTGGCGTGGGCTAGCAACCAGCGTGCAAGCCCTCCAGGGGCCTGGATCCATGCTCAGGTAGCCAGCCTGGGCTGATGCCTATGCTAGCTAGGCTGAAGCTCCCACAAGTATGCCTACCTGTGCTACAATCACACCTTCGCCGGGAGCATAGTCAAACACCTTGGTTTTAACGGGCTGTGCCTCAGACCTGAGAGGAGTGTGACCTGGTTTTGGAAAGTGGCAGAGTGGATTTGTCACTGTCGGTCTCTTGTTTTCTTTTCTAGGGAATTCCTGGGAAAATCTGAACATGCACATCATCACTGAAGACGGGCTGCTTGGTAGCATTAAGGTGGTTCTTTTTGTTTTTTCTTTCGGTAAGTGTGCCATTCTTTAGCGCTTGGCACTGGCTAAGCCAGGAATTCCTTAGTTTGTCCTGATGCATACCCTTGGAAATCCAAACTCCCACATCAGTGTCTAAGACAGTAGGAGAAGAAAGAAATGAAGTTAGCTGGCTTCTGTTTTAACATGGACAGAAAAACAAACCAACCCATGCACCAATACCAGCCCATTCAAAACTTGAGCACAACAAAGACCTACCAATGCAGCATAATAATTAAAAGAACAGACATTCCTAGAAAACATGTTTTGGGACAAATGGTGGTACTTCTACATTTAAAAACAGCGTAACATTTTGGATCACAAATGGACTGTGATTTACCCACAAAATGGTGGCTGTGACCATCTTTAAATATTGCAGTTGTCTTGCTTCAGTTCCAGGGTGTTTCCTTTATAGAATATATATATTTAGTTCATCATTTTCTCTCAATGGTTATAATCAGGAAAGAGCTGGAGATCATGGGGAATATTGATGTTTTATTGAAATCAGTTAACTTTTAATTTGAGGTGTACTGCAAAAGCATAAGGGTACTTGCAAGACAAACACATTTTGAAATAAAAAGGATGTTTTTAAAAAAGTAAGACACAAATATTTAATGTGATGGGGATGTTGTAACACTTTTCCATTCGCCCCCCCCCCGTGTCCTTCTTTCTGAGTATCATTCCCACTCCATACATGCACATCTCTGGAGTATTCCTTTTCCCCCTTCCCATATACCTTTGGTAGGAGTATTGGTACCTTAAGTGACTTCAGCAGATGGGATTGTACTTTAGAGAAAGTTTTTTAATTTTTTTCTGAGATTTCCCCTTCTCTGAATCATATGGGCCTAGAATATGTAGGAATTTATTTAAACAAAAAATGTCTTCCGTTCTTCTTTAAGCATAAAGAGACACAAGCACTTTCTTGGGGATGAGAGGACAGAGATCCGTAAGAAACATGTTTTAGCTCCAGTTGTCAGGCACAAAGGGAGAGGTGAACTTGTCAGTTCCTTAGGCAGAGCAATTCCTGCATAACTAAAAGCAAGCAGCAGTAGATAGTTAGTAATGCAAATAAACTGTGGTTCTGTTTTTTTCTTTATTCCCCACACCCTGATTTCCATGCCTTGGGCAAAGACTCAGCTCTCCTGTTCACACGGAATACACCTGGTTCATCTGTGGCCTCAGTCCGTCTTTCCTCATAGCAACATGTGCTGTCCTGGATGGGTGGCTGGCCATGCTGGGAGGCTGTAGATTCATAGGGCCCCACTCCACTGGGGGAGATGCTCAGTGGAAGCTTCCTCCTTGTACAGCGGGAAGTGATGCGCAAGCTGCTCTGTGGTGGAAAGTTGGGCTGCTGGCTGTGCATCCCTTTATCATACCCCTTAGGGAGGCACATCACAAGTGTCCCCATTCTGTTGTGCCTTCCATTCCCCCCCCTCCTTCCCTGACTGCTTCCACAAAACAATTCCTGGTTCAGGACTCGCACCTCCACCCCCACTAGCATGGCACAGCCGTTTGGGGCATGTGGGTGGGAGAATGTCACGTGCTGGACAATGGGAGCTGTAGCTGGAGAACCCAATAAACTGGGGCTTTTCAGGGTACTCTAGCCTTGTTTGAACTGGTCCTAACAAATCATCCCCTGTAATACTCGGTGTAATAGTTTTAGTTCCTAGTGTTCAGAAGTGAACCTTACAGCCTTGAGGGGTCTGTTCTCTTATGCAGTTGTATAAGGCGTAGTGTAACCAGTTCAGCATGCATCCAAGTTATAGCTACAGGCTCATAATAGTTACAAAGCGGACAGTAGATTGTCTGTCTGCCGTAGTGTGGTTATACTAAGGTTTTGACCCATAACACTTCTGAGCTAACTGTGACACTTAAATTCTATTTTATGCACTTACTGATATTTATTGCACTGACAGGACAGAAACACTATTTGGCTCTTTGCAATTCAGTCTCTACATTCCATCTAATGCTGCTGCTGTCATCTGACTCATGTTAAAGTATAAACTTAAATGAAAATGTTGACTCTCCTCCCATGTGACACAGATTAGATTCCAGAGCATGAACCAGTGCAGTTTATTTCAACATACATTCCAGTTAATTAGGCCAGTAATGTGCATTGATTGAAATGTTTATCTAAAAATGTGTAGCTTTAATAAAACTTCTGATCACTCCACTGTTGACTTATTTGTCTTGTTTTTAACTTGGAAGAAAGGAGAGAGCTCAGCTTGAGGCAGAATTTAATGCCTCCCTTGGAGTTGGCAAACCTCAGATCCATCAGTGAGTTTCCAAGCAAAACCTGCGTACATTGAAGTATCCCTTGGCGTCCCAAACTTGTTCTTTGCTTCTAAAGGTACTCGGTGCTCCTCTGACGACAAGTAATGCTGGAGAGATGATCAGAATGGGCTATGCCATCGGTTCTCCGGGGTGGGGCACCTCACAACACCACCTTTTCATGGGATTGGGGGTCACTGGAACGTTTTTCCTGCTGTATGAACAAACGGGGAGGAGTGCTGGGCTGTGCCAATGAATGTCATAGGGGATAAAAGAGGGGCTGTGATGGGTTATGCAACAACCTGTAAGTATACAAGGCATGTAGTTAATATAAAACCACCTGCAGACTCAGTACTTTCCCACTGAACCTAGTTCCTGTTCTCGACGTGGTTCTAGGCCCTGATAAATGAGTGTATGGTAGGAATTAAAGGGAGGGTGGTAGCTTATCCAGCCAGCAATCTTTGGCCAAAGCTGACAGTGTAGGCATGGAGGCTGGTGGGACCAAAGTAGGCACTGCGGGTCCTGTGTTGGTGAAGGGGTGAGAGCTCTTGGCATTGGCTGCCTGGTGAGGGTGTGAACCTTTGGGCCTGGGGGAGGGGCTCTGTTCTCCACCCCTCCCTTGGACCGATTGTGATCACACTTAATCCTTTGGGTGGATCTGGATCTTTGGTCTCCTGAGTGGCTTTCAGCTCTAGCAGCTTCTATGATGTTTCTTGCCTATTTCTATAGTGCATTATTTTTCATCTCCTAAGAACGCAGTGGGAAGGAGGCCGTCACCCACGCTGAGCCGTTTTCCATATTGCCCCTCAGCCCTGCCTTCTAGGTGCTTTGCTGCAGGGGTGACATGACTTAATTAATACCCTGCTGAATTCCCAGCCTGCTGGGGGTTGTTGAGCTTGTCACTAGTATGTGTTAGCACCAGAGCTTCTTAAACCATGTCATTGGCATATGGGAGATGTGTTGTATAGCCAGAAATCGCTTCCGCAGGGTGGCATCAGGGCTGTCCCTAGAAGTTTTGGTGTCCTACGCAGCCCCCCCTCTGTGGGCAGGGGGCTGGCCCTAGGCCTCTGTGGGGGGACAGGAGCAGGGTTGGGGGCACAAGGGGGAAACTGCCCCCCAGCATGTGCCAGCGGAGTGGGTTGGGGCCAGGTCACTCCACTTCCTGCTGCCCGGTGACTGCAGGGCAGGCCCGACCCTGCACTTATGGGGTGGCGGGACGTGGAGTGACCTGGCCCCAGCCTGCCTCTGCTCTGCTTCTCTGGCTCCCGGCCTTGGGACTTGGGGGGCAGAAGGGAACCACCCTCCAGCACTCATTGGTGGTGTGGCTGGGAGCTGGCAGAGAGGAGCGACCAGGCCCTAACCTGCTCCAATTCCCATCGCCTGGTGAGTGCGAGGGCATACCCGACCCCTGCTGCAGTCCCCCAGGCCATAGCTTGGGGAAGGGGTGAAATGGAGGTAGGGCTGGGGCAGACCAGGGGTGGGAGCTTTGGGGAAGAGGCAGAGCAGGGGCAGTGGCAGCTTTCCTAGCTGGTGCCCCACATTTCCTGGTGCCCTACGTAGCTGGTGTATGGGTAAGGATGGTCCTGGGTGGCGGGGAGGGAAAGCAGAATCAGTGATTACTTAATTTGCTGAGCCCCCAGTCAATTTCTAAGGTTTATATTATTGTGAGGCTATCAGTACTAGAGAGCAAGGATTTGAACACAAACCAGCTGGCCGTTTTGATTGTTTTAATCAGTTTCCAATGCACAAGTGAGGAACACAGATTCACTACACAGATTAATATCCATACTTCATGCCAGCATGTTGAAACAATACACTAAATCTATTTGCATGTCCCATTAGAGGCAGATACGGAAGCAACTGGGATGCTCTAATTTCAAAACCTTCCACGTTCCTGCTCAGTACGAGCTGATCTGCAGTTCAAATATCCCAGTTCGTGGAACACAGACTATGAAATGTGAGTAACACATTGACAATCCAGCAAGTACTCTGCCTAGTACAGATCAACACAAAACACAATGGAAGTAGATCAGCAGCTGCATGCAGATGAAGTATGGTACATTCTTTAGCAGAAGTAGCGTTGTATACTCAAGAAATTTGACAGCATTTAAAAATCCTAGAGCCACAAGGTGAGTGAGATAATGCTACACTGAGCTCTTCAGGTCTTCTCCAGCTCATGAGCCATTAAAAGCCCTTTTTCACCCATCTTGTCTCTCCACGATTCTTGGTCTAACATGGCTGCAACAACACTACAGTGAAAAATTGTTAAGTGGACTTAAGGGTTGGTCTTTTTGATCATTTAAAGAAGGGACTGTACTTGATTTCAATGCACACCAAAAGTGTATCCCCTTCCTCGCTGGGAAGTGACGGGCTTAGTCCCTTTCTTTGCTCATGGGCATAGAGACATGATGTAAGTTAACACATCAATGGTCACAGCAAAGGTGCGCCAGCCCGGACACAGTGACTTAATTTCAGGTGTGCTATTGCAGATGAGCTTTCCCAGCAATTCTGTATTTGGCAGTCAGCTCCTGGGCCCAGAGCCTCACCTGTACTGAGGTTCCTACTGACTGTGCTTTTCCTGGCTCCACTCGTAGGACTAAGGAAATGCACAGGGGGAGGCTTGGCGAGGACAATGCAGTTATCAGAGCTCTGGGTGAGCTGGGCCAAGGGAGACCATGCAGGAACCTGGCTCTTCCAGCAATAGGAGCTTCAAATTCCAGCAATGCATGGGCTGTGATGGAGTCCAGCTGTGGCTGATAACATACATGGAGCCTAATACTCAGGTCCTTCCCTGGGCTGTGGAGGCCCCTTGCTGTAGAGCCCATCCATACTGTTCCAGGCCTTTTCCCCTATTGGACAACAGGGGCAGCCGCTAAGAGCACTGGGGCTGTCATGGTCCCTGGAGCAGGGGGTTGCTGCCTGCCAGGCTGTCCTGACCCTGCCTTATAGCTCTGAGCAGCCTGAAGGGCTTTGGGGGAAGTGACTTGCCTGCTAGCTGATGGTTCCAGCTTTGGGCCTCTTTCCTTGATGGAGGTGGTCTGGTTGGTAGCCAATGCCCCAGGGTGGGTGATGGCTTGTTCTGGGCATAGGTCACAGAGACAGTTGGGCTTGGGTGGGGTAGAAAAGGGGATGCAGCAGTTCTGTGCAGGAACAGGTCAGCGTGGCCAGCAAGGGCCCTTGGCCAGCACCGTAACTGCAGGGCCCTTGGCCAGAGGGAAAGTGACAGTGTCTTTGTCCCTTACTGCGGGGCCAACAACTGCACCAACAACAAAAATGGATCTTGGTTTCAGGCGGGGCTTGGGAAGCCAGGGGAAGTGCTAAGCTGATGGGTTCCTCTTTGCCCTGTGCCTGTGGCCACATGCCTCAGAAGCCATCCAGCCCCACCATGCTATCTCACAAGCACAGCGTTTACAGGCTGGTGCTTGCAAGTATTTCTTCAGAGACCAGTCAGCCCTTCGGCCAGCATGGGCCTTGTAGGCGTTACAAAGTGGAAACAGGAGCGCAATCCAGGCCCAGCCACAAACTGCTTGATGAAAGCTAATACAATCTCACATGCCTTCCTAGCAGCTCTACAGACACCACTTGGAGCAAGATAGTGCCTTAGACCAGGACCTATAACAGCTCCAGGGGGCACCTCCATATTTAATTGCTGTCTGCAAGCTGCTTTTTAATTCAAATGAGGTGCAGTCTTTGGTAAGGAAAGCAGGTGGTTTCAATCTTGGCTGAAGTCCAGTAGCTGCCTCCTTTCAGCATGAAAAACACACCCCACCTGGGGCTGCTAGATGCAGAAACAACCATGAGGTTAGGGCTCAGGTGTTCTCCAAAAGCCCCCTGCTGTGCACACACAGAGCCTGTCAGCTCCTTCTGCAAGTTTCCTACAGGGCAGTTTAAAAATAAATAAATCTCATTTCTTGATCATTAAAATGGGCCTGCTGGCTAGTGGAGTTTAAGCCTCTTTCACCCCATGCAGCAAAACCAGACACTTGGCTAGAGTGGGGTCATTTACCTTTAAATAGGGAAAATGACCTGTGTTGGTTCCACTCCTGCTTCACCTAACCAGTGTCCCAGCACTGACTGTGGCTAGAAGGTGTAAGAACCCAGGTGAGGCTCCTAGCAACGACTGGTGGGGTAGGAGGCGTGGGCAGGTTCAGACCATGCTGGCAGATCATCTGAGCAGGGTGTTCAGTGATCACCCCCTCTATAGAGATTAGAGCAGCCTTTCTACGGAAGGGGAAAACAAGAATTTCACTAAGTGCTTGGCCTAGCATGGGATGTATCTTCAGGAAGCCTAGGCAGCCATTAGCTCACTCAACATGGTACAGGACATGCAAGTTGGTTAAATGAGTAACAGACAGAATGGCCTTAGTTCTAACCAGGTTTCCTGCTGCTCCTTTTGTTTTACCTGTTTTCACACACAAGGCTTTGGCCAACATCTCTCCTCTCTGCTCTTATTAAAAGCACCCGCCTCTTCTCCCTAGCAAATGCCCTATTTTATAGATTCCAGACCCTCAACTGGTGTTAAGTTCATCTGTGCAAACCTAGCTGGAAACCAGAAGCACCTTAAGCCTGGATCAACCAGACACACATTTAGTGCCAAGCTTAATCCCTGGGGATGTTAGGTGGGGGGATCTTCACAGCTGATGGCTCCACACCCCAGATTTCTCTGGCATACTCGGTGATCGTCCTGTCGCTGGAAAACTTCCCTGAGGAAGCGATGTTCTTGATGACCTTCTTAGTCCACTCTCTTGGCTTCTGTAATGAAGATGAAAAGGCAACATGAAACCGCATGGGTCACAGCTTTCAGAGTGTGACTTGGAGCGAGCTGCTTCTGGGCTGTCCCCTCCCAGTCACTCTGCTCCCGGTTGGAACAACAGCCCTGTACAGACTGCCCCGCTCGCTAGCATGGACGGGGTCAGAGTGTGGGGCAGGCAGCTTGTTCACGCTTTGCTTTGTGAAAACACAACCACATTCATTGCTGCTGCAGCAGGGTTCCTTATGCAACAGAACCGAGAGCCGGAAAAGCCGGACAGGTCATCTACTCTGGCGCCCGGCCAGTGCAGGTCTGTTCTCTTGTACATTTATTTACTAGCCTTTTGGCCAACATACTTCTAATATCCAGGGGATGGGGTCTCCACCACTTCCCCTGGAGCAGGACGGTGGCTGAGGACAGCTCTGCACTAGAAACTTTTACCCCTGCTTTTTGCCAGAAGCTGGGAATGGGCGACAGGGGATGGGTCACTGGATGATTCCCTGTTCTGTTCATTCCCTCTGGGGCACCTGGCATTGGCCGCTGTCAGCAGACAGGACACTGGGCTGGATGGACCTTTCGTCTGACGCAGTCTGGCCGTTCTTATGTGCAACAAGTTTCGGTGACACTTCTAAGACGGCAAAAGCCCTAGTGCAGATGTAGTTATATCAGCACCAAAGGGCGTGCGCTGGGCTGGTTATTTCACTTGCTGAGCCAGTGTGAGCTCTACCGCCACAAACTGGCTCTGTACTAGGAGGGGTTGCCAGCAGGGCTACGCCGGTTTAGCTTTGCCAGCAAACCCATGAGTGGAGATGAGGCCTTCGCGTTCACCGTCGGTGTTGCTGACCATCCAGCCGCTTGCTGCAGTGCGTAGTTCTCTTACCCTGTACAATTGGTCAACGTGGCCTTGACACTCCATGTAGGCCTGGTAGTCGGCAAACACTTTAAATCTGAAACCAGAGCAGAGGAGAGTGAGATGCGGAACTCAAGCCTGAGTCAGCTGCTCAGGTCAGTGCGAAGGATCAGGGACGATCAGGAAATGTGCTGCTGGGTTTCTCCAGCATTAGGAACCGACACAGCCCTGAGCTGCTGAAGGAGCCTAAGTGGCTATCGCAGACTGAAGGAAACTGGTGCTGTCTGCTCATAACCCAGTCCGTGCCCTGTTTCTTGGCTCTCATTTCCCCCGTGCATCTGTGAGTGGCAGGGAGATGAATCCATGGTGTTAGCCTGGTACTGGCGCTCCCCGCTCCCCTGCAGAAGCCCCAGGTCCGGGGTGGGGAAGCGGGGTAGAGGGCTGCAGGCCCAGTGGGGCCCCTGGAGCGAGTTACTGCACGTTGGCACCGGGGAGGGATTCCGAGGGCAGCACCGTGCCATGGCTGCAGGGGTGGTGATGCCAGGCAGGGAGGCAGAGATCCTCCGCAGCAGCGGCTCTTGTCTTTAGAGAATCGCTAGGAATCCAGGGCTGCCCCCCTGCTCTCTTCCAGGGTGGGGGGACCAGCCCCCCCCCGCAAGCCACCCCTGCTGGAAGGAAGAGAAGGAAGCTGGCTTGACATTCACGGCGTTTTACCCTCCCCGGGGCAGCAGTACCCCAGGCACAGGAGGGTGGGGCCCTGGCCCAAACGTGGGAAGGAGCCTGGCCCGCAGCCCCAGGGTTACAAGCGCAGGGAAGGCCCCAGTCACTCACTGCGGGCCGGCTGCGTCCGCACGAGGAGAAGGGAACCAGTGGGTGAGACCGACGTGCACTGGGCCGGGCATTACGCCTGCTGTGACAGCTGCACACTAGCCCTGGGTACAAGGGCCAGCCGCTGCCCTGGGCTGGGAGTCCACGGCCAGAGCACGGGTGCAGCGTGAAGTCCAGCCCACTCGGCTCCGTGAATGGGGCCATCATGGGAAGGGGACCGGGGCTTTCACCAAGGGGCAGGTTGGACCTGGTCCGACGTCCTTAACTGGACTCCAGCTTCCATGGCCACCCGACCACATCTCCCCAGGCTGGAGATGGATGGGGAATATTGCACCAGAGGCTCACAGGGGCTTCCATACCGGATTGGAACGAAGGACCAAGTTCACTGGCTCCTACCTGTCGTGGTTCATCAACATATTGACGACATCCCGGAAGCAGCCAGGGTCTCTAGGCGAGAAGAAGCCGCTGCTGAGCTGGTCGATGGCTTGTCTCAGCTCCGGAATGCGCTCGTAGTATTCCCTAGCATTGTACCTACGCAGGAGAGACGTGCATGCTGCAGCCGGCTCCGTACGGCTTGGGCACACCCAGCAATAGGAGCCACGTTCTCGTGGCAGTGAAAGGTTAGCGCCTTCCCCCGGCAACAGCTTTCAGGGGAGTACCAGTGTTTGCACCCAGCGCCGCGGGTCGCCGACTGCCCTCGGCTTGCCAAGGCAGCGAAGTGACCGAGGAGCCGAGGCCCCATTTCCAAAAGGGGCTTTTCGACCAGGGCTCTGCTAGCAGCTTGCTGGGATAGCGGCAGTAAGCAGGGATTTTTTTAATCCTATTTTGATACCAGAAAAAGACTTGTCCTTTTGCCAGGCTGGCTTATTTTGTTTGGGGGACCTGGGCTGAACTGTACCAGCCCAAGGCCCCAGTCGCTGGTCCGAGCTGCGTCGGCACAAGCTGTGTGCACAGGAGGGGGGTTTGGCTGCACAGCGCTACCAGCAAGCACCTGCTAGTGCAGGCCAAGCCTGAAGGATTTAGGAGCCGAAGGACCGTTTTTCAGTGGTACTTCAGCACTTAGAGAGGCTCTCAGTGTGGCTTTTAAAAGTGCCTGAGCATCTAACCCCCCTTGGTTTCAGTGGGAGTTGGGTGTGTCAAAAGTCCTACTAGGTACCATCTTTAGGTGCCTAAATCCCTTTGGCACATCTGGCCCAAAGTGCTGAGGTCGCGTCTGACCAGGGGATGCAGGTGCTCTTTGGAGTGTCACCATGTGTCCACACTGGCCTTTTCCTCAATGCCCTGCGCTGATGATTCACTGGGGCGGGCTCCTCCACGGCGTGCTGATGCCACCAGGCTGCGAGCCCTCGGCCCTATCCTCGAGTTCAGCTGGAGCAGGGTTTAGAGGCGGGGACCTGTCTCCGTTCATGCGTCCAGGCTTCCTCCCACTGGCGGGGTTGCAAGGGTGGGAGTTTAAGAGCTACTTAAGCAGACCTGGTCTCTCTGCCATTCCAGCCCCTCTGCGGCGGGGCAGGACACGGGACCAATGTTCCCTCTAATTTTTGACAGGCCATGTGCGCTAAAAATGTCTTCTGTGCGCATTTTTGTGCGCGCGGGGTTTAGGATCTGCGTGCACAGCTTAGAAGGAACAGTGCACGGGACGCGGTGCTGGCCCGGACCTGCTGGATTCCGTGACGCAAGGGGACTGCGTGTGGAGCTGGGTGGGGGGTTGGTTTGATTTTTTTTAACACATCAGAGGTGAAAACTGATGCTACAGCCCCGATCCGCTGCAGCCACGTACCCCAGCGGCCACTGCTGCTTCCCAGGAGCGGGGCTCATTCCCCAGCGCTACGCAGGGGTGGGGGACGTCTCACCCAGCAACCTCTGCTAGTTGCTGCTTGGCATGGCTTGGCATGGCTACCCAATGCAGCAGACGCATGACGGTCAGTGCCCTAGACCAGGCCCTAGTGCCCCTCCCACCCGTGCCAGGGCCATGAGCAACGCTCCACGAGTCCCTGGCTCTGAATCCAACCAGAGCGACCTGCTCCTGGCAGCTATTCCTGCTCCACTCCCGTAACGCTGACTCGGACCCAGACCCGTCTCCTTCCCGCACGCGGCTGCACCTATCTCGCCCTCTCCCCTTTCCACACAACAGCTCGCGTCCTTCCCCCAGCTCCCACTCCGGCCCACGGCCAGCTTGCCCTGGAACGCCTGGGGCAATGGGGGAAGGGGGGGCGGGGGGGCTAAGGACGTTCTGGCAGGGGGCAGCCTGGGATGCACTGGGCAAACACTTTAAATCTGAAACCAGAGCAGGGGTTTGCTGTTCTTATTGCTGTTCTACAAACCCTCGCTTGTCTAATGCCTCCACGTCCTCCACCCGCATGCCGAAGATGAACAGATTCTCCTCGCCGGCTTCCTCCGCCATCTCCACGTTGGCCCCGTCCATGGTCCCGATGGTGAGGGCCCCGTTCAGCATGAACTTCATGTTCCCCGTGCCTGAGGCCTCGGTGCCAGCCGTGGAGATCTGCTGGGACAGATCGGCCGCGGGAATCACTGCGGGTGGGGGGGAAGGAGGCAGTTAACAGGCCGCTGTTCTTTACCCCTTGTCCCAGCTCTTACAGGGGCCAGCCCGCGGGGGCGGGCCGTGGCTGTTGGGGCCAGCTGGCTAACAGCCCTGTGCACCTCTCTGCCCCGCGGAGCCAGCCAGGGACAGGCCCCTCCCTCCAGTACAGGGATTGAACAGCAGTGTGGGGCCAGCACCATGGCTCCTACGCACCCCTGCCCTGCTGCTGGCTCGCAGCTCCTGGGGCCTGCCCAGTCCCCAGCGGCTCCGCTGGCCCCGTGGGCGGATACAACGCAGGGTGCTCAAGCTCAGGGCACCAGCTAGGTGCAGAGCCGGCCAGGACCTGGGGGAGAGGGGCACAAAGTCACCTCTGCAGCCCAGACCCAAAGCTCCACAGCCGAGGGGCTGGGCCGACATCTGCAGTCAGGCTCTCCCAGGCACTCGGCACACACCCCCATCCTCACCCCGCTCCCAGGAGCCACTATCACCAGCCAGGAGCACTGCACCCCTCGCCGGAGCGCCACTGACAACCCCTTCCTGGAGCAAGTCTCTTCCCAACCGGCACCAGGAAACCAGGATCCAGCCCGGTCCTTCCCCACAGGAGCCTGGGGTGAAGTGCAAGTGGAAAATCACGTGGCTGGTGATGGCTGGGGAGGTGAATCCACGGCTGGGCACCCGAGGACAGGCAGCCGGCTGTGTCAGAACAGGAGACCCCAGAGCAGCGCTATACATGGGCGCGTGTTCCTGGTTCAGGGCTGCCTGAGCCGGGACATTCAAACGCAGGGAGAGTTTCCATGACAACACACAGCCAGAGCTCCAGGCCCCTTTGAACGCATCAGGTCTCCGACACACGTCTCTGGTTCGCCCAGGATGGGGAGCACTCAAATATCACCCTCGGGGCTGTTCTCAGCTGGATCTCACTCCTCGCGTTTACGTGAGCGGACACATCGGAGCAGGAAGAGCGAAGAGCTACAGGGGCTGCATCCTCGTGGCGAGGTCTCTTCTGCCCGTGCAGCTTCTCTGGTACTTACGGCTGGAGCACCCCACGCTTTGCAATCCCACAGCAGGGAATGCTGGGAAAGCTCCAAAGGGAGGTTTCAATGGAGACCCACAACCTGTGCCCTGCTCTGGCCAGATCCACCCAGCCCCACAGTCTGCTCCCGCATTTCCCTTGCTGCGTTTGCTATTGCCAAATACACAGAGTTCCCTTATCCCCATTTCTCAGTCTGACCCTTAATCCCAGCACTGCCCCTAGTGAAAGCGGTTCCTGGTTTCCCTTACGAACGGCCCGGACACCACCAACTCACAGCATCCACGCAGTCCACGCCCTTTGCTGTCTTACCTTTCTCAGCGAAGGACACCCTGTAGTTCTCCAAGAAGATGACTTTCAGTCGATCTCCTATATAGGGATCGTTATTGACGATGTCCCCGATGGACGTGATCAGTTTGATAATCATTTTGGCCATGTGGTAGCCGGGAGCTGCCTGCAGAGGGGGACAGAGACACAGAAAAAGTTAAATAAAGAAATACACAGTAATGCGAAAAGAAGGGACTCCCAGGGGGACTGGACCAGTGTGTACAGTGGGGGGTGCTGAGAGCCACTGAACCAAACTGTAAGCCCTGGATAGGATGGAAACCGCTGCAAGCCAGGGCGTGTGGCAGCCCCCCAGACTGCTAGTTCCAGTCCAAGTGGAGGTTGCCAAGATGAACAGCCTAGGCCAGGGGTTCCTGAGATGGTAGGCGTGAGCTTGAGCTGTTCTCTTCAAACGGTCTTTCAACAGGGTGGTGCAAGACCAAGAGAGTTTGGGAGCCCGGGTCGTATGCTATTCCTAGGGGCAGGGCAGTGAAAATTCTTACTTTGGTTCAAGAGGCCGGGGCCCTGCGGGCTTACACGGGGCACAAGGCTTACAAATGGTTTTAAACCGATGTGCTGAGGCCTGCGTACTCCGCGAGAAGCGGGCACCGCAAGCGGCCGCTGCAGAGGAGCTGCGATCGCTCCCGCCGAAGAGAAGGCGACTACGGAACGGCAGCCGGCTCCAGGAGCGGGGCTGAGCAGAGGCAGAAGAAAGGCGCTTTCAAAC
This sequence comes from Lepidochelys olivacea, assembly GCF_965140295.1. Classification (NCBI taxonomy): domain Eukaryota; kingdom Metazoa; phylum Chordata; order Testudines; family Cheloniidae; genus Lepidochelys; species Lepidochelys olivacea. The sequence goes on along the minus strand of NC_140413.1, from coordinate 211,078,929 downwards.
CAAGCATCCGCTCTGGCGCCGGAACACAGGGTGCACGGGACTGCAGCAAGACGATCCGGCCGCGCTGGAGTGAAGAGCCAAAGCCCACCGGAGTCCTGCAAAGACCCCCACTGGTGGCCACAGCCTGTGATTCTTCGTCCCCAGGCCAAACCCTTCCCCAGGTGGTTTGAGTCTCTCAGCCACTGGGCTCCCTCGGCCAGGCCTCTGCCTCCACCTTCGTGCTCTCCCTCGGTGTCTGTGCAGTGGAGAACGGGGTGGGGGGGGGCTCCGGTCTTTACAGACCGGAAGCCATAAGGTCAGTAATACACGCGCTCTCCAGCAGAAGGCAGAGGTATGCACCCAGTTCAGCGTATTAAACGGTGCTCAAAAGGAAGAGTTAATGGAACGTCTCACCTTTCCTCCAATCATGACAGTCCTTGGCACGAAGGACTTTGATGGGTCTTTTCTCATGCCTGAAAGATTCAGAGGATAAAATTAGAGTAATGCAGGGTGACGGTGCAGAGTAACAAAGAGATGATGCTATTTGGCTGCAGTAGCGGTTGGAGGCACCGGTCACGAACAGGACCCCGTCGCGCCAGGTGCTGTACAAATACAGAACATGTGGTCACTGCCTTAAGGACTTTATACTCTAAGTAAACATAACTATAGACACCAGATCTGCATCTGCTTCTGTGCTAAACCTTCCAGTCATGGCCACCTCAGAGCACCATCAGCATTTCCGTGAAGACACAAGAATTGACATTGACCATCCGTTCCCGGAGCAGAAATTGGGCTCTGGTATTTCTGGAACACAGCGTGACCATGGGGTTATACAGCCCACGTTAACCAACAGTAACTGGGGTCTTTGGAAGTTAGGAAACCCATTTGCACTGAAAATACATATTTAGGAACCAAACATTGCTTGGGAAAGGACCAACAACAAGGCCAGAGGGGCAGAACTTTGTGAGACAAACCCAGTCGTCCCCCCCCCACTGCCCTGGACTGGCGCCTGGGGGCACAGCCCTCCTTCCTGCACCCAAAGGGCCCTCGGGTCCCAGTGAGCCACACAGCTGCGTGGAGAGGTGGGAGTGAGAACCCAGCTCACGGTTGTAGAGGGTGATGATGTGCAGGCAGTTGAGGAGCTGCCTCTTGTACTCGTGAATCCTCTTCACGTGCACGTCAAACATGGAGGACGGGTTGATTTTCACCTTGTACTTCTCCTCCAAGTAGGCAGAGAACTTGAGCTTGTTCTCCTGGGAAAGAAAGTGGGGAGACAGCTGAGTACCTGTCTGACAGCTCGTCTGTCACCGTGCAGCTGGCTGGAAAACAAGAGCTCCTCTGGCAGATTCTCTCTCTGGCCAGTGAATATTTACCAAGTCCCTGCTCTGTCTGATTCACAGCAGAGCCTCGAACCTGGGTTTTCCTAGGTGAGAGCCTCACCATTGGGCTGCTGGCAATGCTGGGGTGGGTTTCTCTCTCTCTCTCTCTGTCACAGTTCCTTCCTGGATCTGTGGGTCGTTCTCAACAAAAGTTCCACTGAAACGGACACACTTCCAGGAACAGTTTTGGTTTTCATGAATCGCCATTTTCTGACAAAAAACATTCTGCTGAAAAATTCCTGACCAGCTCCAGTCACGAGTGCTCAGCGCCGTGGGTGGGGAGTGAGTGGTGAACTTCCACCCACCCAGGGATTTGTAGGATGGGCGTCTTCTACCTGCACACCAGACACCTGCCTCCAAAGCTAATGCCACGGATTGCTCGACAAAGGTGCAAATACACGCTGTGTGCACGTGTTTGGAAATGCACGAGGAAATCCCTCTTCTTCACAGCTTGAAGCACTTCCGGGAACCTCTGGGATGGGCGGATGGCTGCCTGAAGCAAGGACTGCGCAGGGAGGTAGATTGGGAACTGCTAAGGCAGTGCAAGAACAAGAGGACAGTCACTGAAATAGAAAGATCCCAAATTTCAAACTGATCACTGGAAATACCTCTTCGCACAGCGTACAATTAGCGTGTGGAATTCACTGCCACAAGGTATCATGGACACCCTGAGCTTAGCAGTATTAAAAAGGGATAATTTATACAGATAACAAGAGTCACACGAGTAAGGGTCAAAAAACCAAGAGTTTTGGAAGGGCTATAAACCTTCATGCTCCAGGGCACAAACCACCACCCAGCTGACTGGGGTCAGGAGGAAACTTTCCCTGGGGTCACATTATCCCATAACTGCTGGGCTTTCTTGCTCCTTCCTCCGGAGAAGCTGGGAAAGGCCACTGTCAAAGACAGGATGGTGGGCGAGATGGCCTGCTCCAGTCTGGCAGTTCCCAAGTTCCTGCCCAGCCAGCTGTGGAAAGGTGGGGCCAGATGGAAGATGGAATGAGGATAAGAAAAGAAGAAAACAAGAGCACGAGAAAGACAGGGGCAGGGGGAGGGAGTAAGAAGATAGAAATGGGAGGAGCATTTCACTACCAATGGGGCACAGCCAGACATCTAGAAATGGGGACAAATCCAAAGCGGCCTGTTGCCTCCAGCATGAATCTCTTTGGTGCTGCAGCTCTCTCGGGTCCTCTCTCTGGTCCTCTCAGTCAGGTCTCTTACATTAGAGCTGGTCAGGAATCTTCCATCGATGTTTTTTGCTGGAAAAGGTGGTTGCAGCAAAACTAACGTTTCCCGTTAGAAAATGTTGATTGTGCCAAAATGTCTCGATTTTCCGTTTGGAAAATCAAATTAAAACATTTCCTGCTGGTTCAGCATTAATTTGTGTCCGCGTGAGCCATCGTGGTTCAGGTACATCAAACCCCATTTCCCCTATGGGTTAGGCTCCTTGGCCAGACTACATCTCCCATGATGCACCAAGATACCCATTCTGACTGAGCTGCCACATTGCATCATGGGAGTACCATGAACACCATGCATCATGGGAGATGTAGTGGCCGTGGAGCCCAGCCCATAGGATGAATGGGCATGAGGTACCCAAACTACAGCTCTCAGGAGGCGATGAAGCAGCTTGGGCAGGTACAGGGTAATGCTGTGCTGCCCTGAATCAAAGTGTTTCAAAGTTTCCCCATCAAAATTTTTCAGAACTTCTCATTCTGGAATGAGTTTTGGTATTTCAACTTTTCAACCTGAGTCAGACAAAAAATGGACAATCCTGCACGGTCAGGGGAATGGGCAAGACCAACTAATAGGTATTTTCCATCTCGAGATTCTATGGGCCCAATTCTCTGCCAGGTAAAACACCACGGATGTCAACAGAGTGCACCCATTTGCCCCAGCAGAATTTTCAGCCTGAGAACTAGGCTGTGAACTAGTTGCCCCGATGTCCACGTTACCTGTTTGACTTTGGCCACATCCCTGATAAACACCTCGTCAGTGACAAAATCCAGTAACTTCTTCAGCTGGCTCAGATCGGTTACAAAATCTTCTCCGATTTTCTGAGGAAATAAAACCAGAGATGAATGTCCTTTGCTAGATGTCTGACTTGCTGCAGAATTTCACTTCCCTGCTAGAAGTGCCTCAGTCCTGACTGGGAAAGAAAAAAGAAAAGAAAAAAGCCAGGCGTGGCAAAAATATGACAGCAATTATTGTGGCTGGGTTATTACTATGCATTGTTTTAGAGTTCAAATGTACTGGGAATAAATGATTGGTACAAAAACATTTCAGTCTATCACACAATTCCACAGCATTCCCATACAGCTAAGCAAAGAACGGCCGTATGTGCCGGGAATTACTTCCAGCTGGAATATCTGATGGACAGAGTACTTGCAGTGTATTATCAGCCACTAGATGTCTTAGTGTGCTGTATGGAGTTCTTAGCAAGGTGTGGTCCTGGTAAACAAAGGAGACGAAGCTGGAACTCAAGCTGTGTGAGAGCCGGTTTGTGAGAGTAGCTGTACATATTTTCTTTAGTGCATGCCCCATTTAAGACAGACTGTCATTCCATATATCATGACATCAAGGGAGGTGATGCTGTTCCGACAATCTACCCTCAGCCCATGGGAAGATGGAGCCAAAGGTGTGCAGTTCTTTGATTAACTCCTGATGGCTGATTTTAAAGCTCAACCATCAATGCATGTGTGTGTCAGAGGCTCAAGAAGAGAGACAGCTGCCCCTCTAGACTTGCCTGGAGCTACGTGGATTGACACCTGCTGAAGATCTGGCCCCCTGTTTGTTTACATTGCTCTGAAGACTATTTTGTGGCCAAACACTAGGATTAAGTAGCTCCCGTTCGAGTGGCTCACCTCAGCAATTACACTTGCTAGTCCTGGGTTGCACAGCAGGAGCCAACGCCTCGGAGTGATGCCGTTCGTCTTGTTCTGGAACTTCTCTGGTTCCATCTCATAGAAATCTTTGAATCTGAAATGCATGGGCAGTAGGGGAGACACTGAACAGGTCCATTCCCAGCAGAGTTTTATCAAACTGTAACCTCGGATGCTCCTGACTCTATTTACAACTCCAGCTAAAATCTTTCTGCTGACATCAGTTGGACCTGTACTAGGCCCTTACCTGTGCTCCAAGCTGCTGAAACTGCGATTCCACACCTAGGCTCTGAATCTACCCAAAGTCTGCTTCTCTCTCTTGCAGAAGGCCCTGATCTACGGTCCCCTCCATCACCATGATGTAAGTGCATGCGTCCTTCCTTTTTAGGAGCAAGTGGTGGGAAAGGGGGAATTACAGCAGGGTTTGCAAGGGTGTACTTAGATTTTCAGAAAGCCTTTGACAAGGTCCCTCACCAAAGGCTCTTAAGCAAAGTAAGCTGTCATGGGATAAGAGGGAAGGTCCTCTCATGGATCAGTAACTGGTTAAAAGATAGGATACAAAGGGTGGGAATAAATGGTCAGTTTTCAGAATGGAGAGAGGTAAATAGTGGTGTCCCCAGGGGTCTGTTCTGGGACCAGTCCTATTCAACATATTCATAAATTTTCTGGAAAAAGGGGTAAACAGCGAGGTGGCAAAATTTGCAGATGTTACAAAACTACTCAAGATAGTTAAGTCACAGGCAGACTGCGAAGAGCTGCAAAAGGCTCTCTCAAAACTGGGTGACTGGGCAACAAAATGGAGGATGAAATTCAATGTTGATAAATGCAAAGTAATGCACATTGGAAAACATCATCTCAACTATACATATAAAATGATGGGGGCTAAATTAGCTGTTACCTCTCAAAAACAAAAAGATCTTGGGAGTCATTGTGGATAGTTCTCTGAAAACATCCACTCAGTGTGCAGCAGCAGTCAAAAAAGTGAACAGAATCCTGGGAATCATTAAGAAAAAGGATAGACAAGACAGAAAATATCATATTGCCTCTCTATAAATCCATGGTACACCCACAGCTTGAATACTGCGTGCAGATGTGGTCGTCCCATCTTTAAAAAGATATATTGAATTGGAAAAGGTACAGATAAGGGCAACAAAAACCATTAGGGGTATGGAACAGGAGAGATTAATAAGATGGGGACTTTTCAGCTTGGAAAAGAGACGACAAAGGGGGGATATGATTGAGGTCTATAAAATCATGACTGGTGTGGAGAAAGTAAATAAGGAAGGGTTATTTACTCCTTCTCACAACACAAGAACTAGGGGTCACCAAATGAAATTAAGAGGCAGCAGGTTTAAAACAAACAAAAGAAAGTATTTTTTCATACAACATACAATCAACCTGTGGAACTCCTTGCCAGAGGATGTTGTGAAGGCCAAGACTATAACAGGGTTCAAAAAAGGATTAGATAAGTTTATGGAGGATAGATCCATCAATGGCTGTTAGCTAGGATGGACAGGAATGGTGTCTCTAACCTCTGTTTGCTAGGAATGGATCACTTGATGATTACCTGGTCATTCCCTCTGGGGCACCTGGCATTGGCCACTGTCAGAAGACAGGATACTGGGCTAGAAGGACCTTTGGTCTGACCCAGTGTGGCTGTTCTTATGTAACAGAAAGCTTTGTATGGCCTGCAGAGTCGAGTACTGGTGGTGTGAGGAGGAAAGAACCCAGCTTGACTCTCAGCTTCCAGGCTAAGTTTACAGGGCTGGGCGGTGAGGAAAAGCAGCCTGCTCTGAATGGGAGGCTGCTCTGTGGGTGAGTCACTCACACGGAATTCTTCACGATTTCGGAGTGAATCCTGGCCACCCCATTGACGGCGTGGGAGCCGATCACGCAGAGGTGGGCCATGTTAATCCTCTTGCAGTCCCCTTCCTCGATCACGGACATCCTACGCAGACGGTCTAGGTCTCCAGGGTAGATGGCGGCCACATGCTGCCAGGACACACACACAGAAATGTCAGCAGCGCAGCCTTAAAATGCAGACACGGGGCTAGACTGTCACTGGGGCTGCACCCAGCCTGGGGGAGTCAAAGCCCTCCTTACGCTGCTGGGGGGAGGCTACTCGGGGTAGCTGCAGCTCTGCCACTCCCCCAGTGCCAGTGAGGAGCAAAGGGGGGGGTGACAAGAGCAATGGGGGGCAGGGAGGTACTGTGCCTTGGAGCAGGAGTGGGTCACAGCGCCCCCAGGGCTGCTCCTGGGCTGGTGCACCCCACACATTCACATTTTTAGCGGGTATTTTCAAAGGCAGACGGGGCACCAAGGACCCAGGGGGGCCTTTACCAGCCACTCCCTTCCTGGTGGTGACAGGGACCAGCCGGGCAGCGCTGGAGGCTGATCGCCGCTATCTATCCACAGCGTCCCGAACCGCCCTGTATGGGGCAGCCACGGCGGGAGACGGCAGAGCCACGGCCCGGCGGGGAGCGGCAGCTCAGAGCGACAGTGATTCTGAGCTGCAAACGCTCGTCCGGGGGCAGCACGCCGAGAGCAGCAGATCCACGTCCCACAGGCCAGGCCTGGGCCGTGGGACCTGGACGAGACGAGGTCCCTGTTAGCCGGGGCCAGCTCCTGTTCCCGAGCACGCGAGCCCCTCACATCCAGATGCCTTTGGTTGATGGTATAAATGATCTCCAGGTGACGCGGCAGCAGCTTCTCGAACATGGAGACCGGCCAGCGCTCCAGGGCCTCAGGCAGCACGGTGTGGTTGGTGTAGGCGCAGGTTCGCTTTGTGACCTCCCAGGCCTGCGGGGGGGACAAACACGCTCACATCAAACGCCTCAGAGGCTCGAGTCTGACTCACGTCATTACTGGGGCCTCTGGGTGAAATTCAACAACAGGGTCAGACTAGGAGCCCCCGCAGGCGCTGGGCTGGCTGGTCCACGTCCTCAGGGTCTAACTGATCGCCACACGTGGGGTGGGGAAGGAATCTTCCCCCCAGGTCACCTCAGTCCCTCCTGTTCCCTGCCCAGGGCACGATTGTCTATCTGCTGTGGGCTGCGATACCCTGCGGAGTTCGGTTGTCGGGTTGTGCTAGAGGCCGTCCGACTAGCTCATGGGCTGGTTCCTTCTGGCCTTAAACTGTGTCAAATTGTGACCACATCTCAGAGCAGAGGGTGGCACTGCCCAGAGACAGGGAACGTCTCTCTCTCTCTCACACACACACACAGCCGATATCTCTAACCGCGCTGCCCAGGAACGACCTTTCAGCGCTCAGACCAGCTCGGTGGGGCCGACTCGCAGGCCGACGACGTTTTTCCATCAGAAAATGCTGACTCGTGGCCCTGCTAACAGGCAGGGGTTGGCTCTGATGAAGCCCCTGGTCCCAAACATTTCTAAGAAAAAGCATGTGGACGCTGTTGAAAGGTCCCGTTTTAACCGCCTCAAACCCTAGATCAGGCTCGTATTTCAGTTCACAACCGTTTCCATTTTTTAGCTTAATTTATACTAAAAAAAGGTAAAAACCAGGATTTAAAAGGTCAAAATTGAAAGGGAACATTTCGGTTGGCTCAATCGGAATTTGCATTTATTTATTTTTGGTTCACAAAAATTTTCGAGATTTTGACTTTTCATCCCGACTTGGGACAGGAAAAGGGTGTTTCAGGTGAACGTGCTGCTTGGAGGGTGGGCTCAGGCTGGAGCCTGGGATTGGGGATCTCACAAGCGAGCAGGGGCCCAGAGCCCGGGCTCCAGCCTCAGCATCTGCACTGCAATTCTATAGCCCTGGTCAGCTGACACGGGCCAGCCGTGGGTGTTTTACTGCAGCGTAGACATACCCCAAGGCTCTTACAGAGTCCCCCGATAGGCCAGCGCCTCAGGCCCTCACCTGGGATTTGAGAGCCCCCGGTTCAAGTCTGTGCTCCAATCAATGAATTTACTCTGAAGCCCACTAGCCCTGGGCCCTCCAGAAGCTCTGCCAGGCCTATCCAGTGCAGGCCAGCCCCACAGCTGCTAGGAGAGCGGCCTTCCCTGCTTCTAGGTCGCTTTGCTTCTTCTCCATGAGATCTGTGCCGGCAGGGGGCACTTCCTGCCCAACAGGAGGGCAACCAGGACTCCAGTTACAGCAAAGAGCCTGTGTGTGGGGGGGTGGGGGAAACAGGACAGAAAGCAGACCCAGCTGTGGGGCGGGAAGGGAACAGTGTGGGAGAAGGGAGCGCAGTGGAAGTGGAGTGGGCAGGACAAAGCTCTGGCTGGGATGATTTAGTTGGGGACTGGTCCTGCTTTGAGCAGGGGGTTGGACTAGATGACCTCCTGAGGTCCCTTCCAACCCTAATCTCCTATGATTCTATGGGAGATGGGGAGAGGGGAACAGCCCAGCACAACAAAAAGAGAGGTGGAGATCAGACAGCAGGAAGTCAGCAGGAGAAACTGCAGGGCAAGAAGCTCTTGGAGAAGGCACGGTCAAGAGGAACCCGGGCCGCTGTGGGCAGCTCCCCCACTCACTGCAGCTGCAGAGAGGAAGCAAGAGGCAGCAAAGACAGGAAGGCTTGAGAGGGAGAGTAAAGTCCCCACAGAGGAGGATGCATGACTGGGGAGAGGGTCAAAGTCAGGGTTAATTGAGGCTCTCCTGGGTCTGGCCAAGGCCACCCTCCTGCAAGAGCCGGCGAGGCAGGGTCTGAACACAGGCCCAGCCCAGCTCCACCCCTTCACACTCACCTTCTCCCACTCCATTTTCTCCACGTCCACCAGGATCCGCATGAGCTCCGGGATGGAAAGTGCTGGGTGAGTGTCGTTCAGCTGAATGGCGACCTGCAGCAGAGACATTCCCAGGTGAGACCCACTCGCGGGGACATGCTCCTGTGCTCCCAGGCCGGGTCTACACGACACAGCTTTGCCGCAGAGCTATATCAGCTCTGAGTGTGGAACCTCCCCCCGCAAGATCGCTATGCCAGCAAAACGCTTGGTGTAACCACACCCACCCCGAAAGAGGAGTCTCTCTTTTGACATAGCTAATTTTGTTCGGGGAGGTGATGCAGCTCCACCGGCAGAACTCCAAGGTCTCCACGAGAGGTTCTGCCAGCAGAGCGATACCAGCCCACGCTCTGTAGAGCGGCCAATCCACCGGGCAGCGACCGAGCTAATTCAGCGTCCATGGCCATCGCCACCCGCCACGCACAAGGTCTCTGGGGCGGGATGGATGCCAAGGAATGCCTCTAGCGGAGCTGGCCAATGTTCTTCCAAAAATTCAAAGGAAAAAGGGGCACATTTTTCACAAGAAATGTTCACTCTTTTGAAAGTAGCTGTAGGGGCTGGAGTTCGACACCTAAATCCTTTGGCAATGTGGTCCTTAGTGCCTGCTTTCGAGGGATGTGATGGAGAGAGGTGGTATCAGCAGGGCCTGGGGCGGCAGCATCTGCCGCGCGCTTACCTTGTCTGGGAAGGTCTCAAAGCACGTCCTGACTGGGTCTCGGGAGCCGAAGTTGGAAGACTTGAAACGGCGAATGATGTCCTGCAGGGTGGCAGCTACCACGAAGTATTCCTGCTTCAGCCGCAGCTCCTTCCCTTCAAAGAACTAGACACACAAGGCCCAGCCATCAGCTTGGCTCTTGCTAGCACCCCGCTGCTGCAACACACCCCGCTGCGGTTAACCACCACGTAGGTGCAGTGTGACCTGCTGGGGGGCCTGCGAGGTCAGTGGAAAGGTGCCCATCGCCTGCAGTGGGCTTTGGGTCAGGCCCTAGGTGACCCCGACTACTGCTCTGGCCCCCTTTAAATGTTCACTAGGCACAATGCACCCAAGGGGTGAGAAGGTGCATAGGGAAGGGGGTCACTCACATTGTCATTCGGATACAGGACTCGGGAGATGTTTTCTGCCAGGTTTCTATCCAACACAGCCTCGATATAATCGCCCACATTGACTGAGGAGAGAGACAGCATGCAGAGCCATACAGCCGTTAGGACAACACACTTTTACCTTACTCCCTAACACGCGCATGCCTTGGCATGTGTTCTTCCCACAACTGGCAGGAGGGAAGGAGCTAGGACCTGATCCCACTCCCTCTGGAGCCAACATCCCTGCAGCTGAGATCAGAGCCCCGTGGCGCTAGGCGCCACAACACAGCATGCCAGTCCCAGCCCCGAGGAGTTACAGACTCAGCAGATAAGACAAAGGGTGGGAGTTTAGAGCTGAGGAACTGAGGCACAGAGAGATCACGTCACTTAGCCGAGATCACACGGGGCATCAGTGGCAGAGCCGGGACCTCACAGAATCAGGGAAATAAGGGACCTCGAGAGATCACCAGTTCCAACCCCCTGAGCTCAGGCAGGACCAAGTAAACCCTAAATCAGCCCTGACAGGGGTTTGTCCAGCTTGTTCTTAAAAACATCCAGTCACGGGGATCCCACAACCTCCCTGGAAGCCTGTTCCAGAGCATAACTGCCTTGAGCGTTAGAGAGTTTTTCCTAGTATCTCACCTAAATCTACCTTGGTGCAGATTAATCCCACGGCTTCTTGTCCTACCGTCAGTGGCCATGGAGAACAATTGATCACCATCCTCTGTAACAGCCCTTCACATATGTGCAGACTGTCGTCATGTCCCCCCACTTCAGTCTTCTTTTCTCCCGAGTACACACACCCAGTCTTTTAAGCTTCCCTCAGAGCTCAGGTTTTCTAAACCTCTGTTCGTTTTTACTCTGCTCCTCTGGACTCATTCCGAAAGTGCGGCGCCCAGAACTGGACACGGGACTGCAGCTGAGGCCTCAGCGATGCTGAGCAGAGTGGGACAGTGACCTCCCTGCCTTATGTACGACACCCCTGTGACGAGCCCCCGGAGTGACATTAGCGGCAGCATCCCATCGCAGCTTGAATAGGCGTCATCAATCAGCTAGAACCCCAACTCCTTCCCAGCGGTACGACCACCTTGCCAGTCCTCCCCCATTCTGTAGCTGAGCATTTGATTTTCCCTTCCTAGGGGAAGTACTTCGCACTTGGCTTCATTGCACCCGGATCCCTTGAAGCCCGGTCATTTCATCCCCCTCCGCTACTGCGTAACGCTCCATTCGGCCCCCAGGGCTTCAGGAGAGCTAGATTAACCACCTGAGCCCCTCGGCCCCGCGTCCGGAGTCCACGATGCGTAGTGAGTAGCGACACATGGGGGGCTGCACGCTGCCCTCCAGCCTCTCACGCGGCTGTCGCACACACCTCGACTGAGGGTGGCAAGCAGCCTGGAAGGTAACCACAGAGGCTTAGCGGGTAACTCGCTGTCCCAGCGCTGCCCAGCTGACAGCTTCGGGATGTCTCTGCGTGGTCTGTTTTATCCAGGACTGGCCAATGAGCAGCGCTGAGGTGCACTGGACGACCATGTGTAGCCGGGGAGATGGAGGAGCAGAAAACCTTGCACAGAGCAGGCTGTTAAAATGGCATCCCCAGGCATCCCTCCTGTTTCATGCCAGTGCACGGCCCAATCGTCACACCCCGGCCAAGTTTTCTGCGGCTCCACATGACACGGTATGCAAACGATTGAAAGAGTCAATTTACATCTTTACAAAGTCTGTGCATAACCTCAGGGACTTGGGTGTACGGTCTGCAGATCCTGCCCCAAGCCCTGGGGGGGAGGGGACTGGTGGGGCGGCACAGAACTTGGCAGCTCTAGGGCTGGGCAGGGACAGGGTGGGTGGCTAGGTGGGAGGGTGTCCTAGGGTGGTGGAGGCTAGAAGCTGCCTAGGTTTAGCGGGCGGATGCTGGGGTATCTGGATCAATGGGGGCTAGCTGCAGTCACGGGGTGGCTGTGTAGAGAGGGGGTGCTGGGATGTCTGGGAGCACTGGGGTAGGTGAGTAGTGGGGTGTCTGGGACAGGTGGGGGGGTGCTGCGATAGGCAGGTGCTGTCTAGGCGGAGAGCTGGGTCCCTCAGCCGGGGAAAGAGGACTTCCCTGGGGCCCCAGGGTGGGGCAGAAAACCACCGCTCCTCATGCCAGAGCCTCCAGCAGCAGGAAGCCAGAGAGAAGCCGCCTGAGGCAGGCTCAACGGTGGCCTCTCGCAGCCACAGGTGGAATTGCCGCTTCTGCCCCGTGCAGCCAAATGCCTGCTGTCCCAGTGGGGCTGCAGGTGTGTGAGTGGGGCTGGGAAATTCAGCCTGTGGCCTGAGATGTGCGACGCCTGGTAGCCTGGCCGCATCGCTCCACACCTGCATGGCAGATAAGTGGACTGAAGGCTCAAACTGACTTGCCCTCCAACAGAACCGACATCTAAAGACTCAGAACAATTGTTATTTTGGCCAGACGCCAGCCCTTCCCGCACAAGTGGGGGGACGGATTTAAATATACCCGCACGTGTTATGTGTTATTTACAGGGTGTGCTATTGTATCTGGGCCCCCCCCGCCAGGTGCCACACACACACCCCCTCCCTGCCCCAGCGATCTTCTGAGATAAGCAATGACCAGAGACTGCAGAGACACAGCACTTACACTCCTGAAGGTTGAAGTCATTGGGTGCTTTGGCAGACCACAGCCGCATTGTGTTCACGGTGTTGTTCTTGTATCCTGGCACGGGGGTATCATAAGGCATGGCAAGAACTACCTGTAAGAGGAGAATACGTCACTACCAATTAGTGACAGGACGTCCTCAGGGTACAAAATGGGCAAGAAAACAACCCAAACCTAATGTGAGAGAAAGAGAGAGAAGGAACAGCAGAGACATAAAATTCCTGGTTTATTTAAAGATCACATAAACTAAAATCCATTGGTCGTTACAATGGTCACACTTTATATTATGGGCACATTTATAAATAGTTTATAAAGGGTTAATAAGTGATGAATAGACGTAGCGTGCTCTTATTTCTGTAGCAATAGCATCCAAGCAGCCTGTGTTATAGACAGTAACTAGCACATCAGTAAAAGGTGCAATCGATGATCATAAGCAAACTGTTGACCTTTAGAACTGCTTAACATCTATTAATTAAAAAGAAAAGGAGGACTTGTGGCACCTTAGAGACTAACCAATTTATTTGAGCATGAGCTTTTGTGAGGTACAGCTCACTTCATCGGATGCATACAGATTCATCCGATGAAGTGAGCTGTAGTTCACGAAAGCTCATGCTCAAATAAATTGGTTAGTCTCTAAGGTGCCACAAGTCCTCCTTTTCTTTTTGCGAATACAGACTAACACGGCTGTTACTCTGAAACCCATCTATTAATTATTCATTCACATGTCATAAATGCACCCTCAGCGGCCATTAAAATCCAAATCATCCTGCAGAATTCAATATAAAATTATATGTCTGCCATAGATGGGTAAATAAAACCCGTTACAGAAAGGCTTTCATTCTCTGTTTCTAAGCGTGATTCCCCCAGAACCCCATTAGATGTTTATTGAAACGTACTGGTTAAATTCCACAGGGCTTTTACGTAAGGGCTGCACGTGAGCTATTGCGGGTGTAGTAAACTGCAATCACAACTACACCCATCTAGGGCTTGATCCTGCAAAGACATAGATACATGCTTACCTCTAAGCACGTGAGTACAATCCTTTGGGCTCGTATTTAACGTTAAGCATGTGTGTAAGCGCTTGCAGGGTTGGAGGATTTGCAATGGTCTATCCCCCTGTGCTTCCTGGACAGACACTCCAGGAAACATGCGAGTTCCCTTTCCCCTGGTGCAGTGGGTGAGGAAGAGACAGTCGGGGGAGAGACTGAAGGCTCCCACTACAGCCACAGAAACAGCTCAGTTGGAGCTGGGAAATCAGAAGGAATCTGAAGGGTTCCTGAGCAGAGATTCCCCGGTCAGCACTAAATTGCCCTAACTCCAATTCCTCTTCCTGAAGCTTAGGAGAGCTCATCAGTAGATCATTCTGCATGGCTCAAAACCTGCCAAGCAGCAAACGTGGGGCACATCAGAAAGGAACCAAAATAAGGGATGCAAAGAGCAGCAGGGCATCGAAAAGCAGGCCCCGATCCTGCACAGACTTAACACGTGCTTAGCGTTAATACTGTGAGTAACCCCATTGAAAGGTACGGCACTACGCATGGTAGGGCAGTTCAGCACGGAAATGTTTGCAGGATGGGGGCTGATACGTGGGCGCCCATTGTAACGGAGATGTGCTGTCGGCTGAGAGCTGTATGAATCTGCTCTTCTGAGCATAATGCAGCAGTAACGAGTTGTTATTTGTTTGTATTACAGCGCTGCCTAGGAACCCGGGTCATGGGGCAGGGCCCTGTTGTCTGGACAGGTTACAAAGTCCCTGGGCGCGGAGAGCTCCCTATCGGGTGGTTTCGAGATACACTTCCAAGGGCAGAGCTACAATTTTACTGTAGGGGAGGATACAGTACGAGGAACAGCTTATGTCGAGTGACTGTGCCAGGGACGCATGTTCAAAGTGCTGATCTGTCCTGCACCGTGAGGCTGCAGAAGTGGCAACTTGGGGAGGTGGGCGTGGGATCTGCCAGTGGCAGGCTGGGCTCAGAGTTCTGCCGCATTCTTTGCGCCTCCCGCATGCCATCCCCCGCTGCAGGATAAATTCTGCCTTGCTGACCCTCCGCGACCCCCTGGCCCTGGACAACACCTGGCGGATCCCTAGCAGATGTGCAACAGGGGGAAATTTTTCAGATACAACGTTTTTTCCACTGAAAAATGCAGGTTCTGGTCGATGGAAACATCTTGCGAATTCACATCGAATTCGCCGATTTATTTGGTCTGGGGAAATGAAACTCACCTCTCCCCACTCCCAAAGGCTTGGATTTTTTAATTTAAAATGACTTTTCGTTTCCAATTTCACTTCACTTTTATTTTTTTTTAAAGTTTTAAAAAACTCTAAAGCCAAACAAAACGCTCCATACGCCCAGAGACTTTTTTTTCCCATTTTTCGGGTTGGCCGTGCACCGAAGCTCACCTAAAGAAACCAGTTCTTCGCGCAGCTCTCATTAGACACCAGTGGGCTTGCGTAAGTGAAACAGAGGGACGATTCAAAGGCAATGGGGGGCCCAGCTGGGCCCAATTTGTCCCGCAGAAACTCAACTGCTGGTGATGCTGCGCGAGACGGGAAGACGACTGCCTGATTCTTTTCTGCTGTGCTCCTTGCGTTGTCACTGATGCCCGGGCAAAGGGCTCCCTGCCTGGCTGCACAGTCCTAGCGGATCAGAACCGGAGCATTCTGAACCCAGTTGGCCCAGCTGTAAATGACAGCCCCAGGCACAAGAGGGTGGAGACCCAGCCCCAAGCGCTCAAACATCACGGGTCAAGCCCCTCATCAACCATAGGCCTGGCTTACACATCATGAGGTTGTAAATATAATACACTTGGGGCTCTTCTGCCTTATTTGCCTTCTGGTATTTGAGCCTTCAGAATTCATATTTTCAAGCTTTTCCCCACTCCCATGAGGATTAGACACTTACTGCTTTTTTAAATGAAAACTATGAGTCTCTCAGAACCAGCTGACTCCAGGAGCTGGGGCTTTAATGAAAGCACCAAATTTCCTGAGCTTCGCAATCAAATGGAAAGCGTGGTCACGTGGACAGCCCAGGAGGAGTTTGTGGGGCTGGCAGTTACAACAAACAGCCTTTTACCTGCAAGCGGAGCAAGTTTCCCACAGAAGCCCATGAGAGACCATGAACAGGGAGTTCTGGGGGCTCGGCTACGGAAAGGGTGGGCGGCGGTTGGTGTGCTAGGCTGAGAGGGGAGCCCTGGGGTCCATTCCCTGTCCTTGCGTGACCTTGGACAAGTCACTTAGTCTCTTGGTCCCTTAGTTCCCACCTGTACCACGGGGATAAATCCCCTGAAGATCATGAGCTGCTCTGCTGCCAGTGATGAGATACTCTGCCCAGGCAGAGACCTGAGCTAGACAGACTGGGATGGCGGGTGTTTATTTCCACCCACACATCACATTCCCCTGCAACGTATGCTGCTGGGTGACCCAGCCGCTGGCTCCTCCCGATTTACCAGCAGAGACCTAGAGCGCAGCGATGCTGATGTGAGAATGAGCAGCATCCACAGCCAGAACAGAAAGGGCTCATTCGGAACTCACATCGGTTAGTATGTTAACCCTATCTTCTAGATGAGGAAACTGAGGCACAGAGAGATCAACTGACTAGCCCACGCTCACACCGGGAATTGTGGCAGACATACAGAACCCAGGTCTCCCTGTTCCCAGCCTTACCCACCTGAGCATCTTCCCTCTTGTCTAGGGAGCGTGTACTAGAGGACAGGCTCTTGTCCAGCAGGTGGTAGGTAAACAGTATGGGCGGAAGACTCACCTTCTCTCCTGTTGGGTGCCTCTCTGGGAAAGCACCCAGGACTATATGCAATAATCACGGTTATCTGGCAACTACTGGATTAAAAGACCAGATCTTAGAAATTCACACTTATTAAAACACCCTGAAATCAAACGTTTCAATCCAGATGCGAAATTCTCGACCCACTGAAGTCAATGGCAGTTTTGCCATTGACTTCAATGGGGCCAGGACTCTACCCCAATGTTACAGTCTTTGCTTCACTCTTTTCATAGAGCTACTCTCACTTTCATTAGTGCCACTCAGGGTTCAGGGCCCAAATGTGCTAGGCGCTGTACAAAACACAGGATAAAAGAATCACAGAATATCAGGGTTGGAAGGAACCTCAGGAGGTCACGAAGTCTAAGCCCCTGCTCAAAGCAGGACCAATCCCCAATTTTTGCCCCAGATCCCTAAACGGCCCCCTGGAGGATTGAACTCACAACCCTGGGTTTAGCAGGCCAATGCTCAAACCACTGAGCTATCCCTCCCCCCCAACATATCCAGCAACATATCCAGCAACTGCAATAACGATGAATTAATCTTCTCCACCCAAACCTTCCGGACTATCCAAAGACACCACTCTTTCTCAAGAGCCACAGAGTAAATCTCATACAAAATCTCCACACACACTGGCTTTGAGACATACATAGCCAGAATAAAAGGGAGGGAGATTTGCCCCAAAATTGAGGGAAGAAAAATAAACCACCCACCATGAGTCTAAATCTCCACCAACCTGCACTGGGGTAAATCTGGAGTAGCTCCACTGAAGTCTGTGTAAGTAAAGGGAGAACCGGGCCCTGAACAGTTTGATGCTACGTAGGTTACTGCACCCTGCCCGATTTGTCTTGGCAAACGATCATCGTGTGAAAGCGTAGGCAGATTGGTTTAGAGTTGGCAAAGCTGGGAGTGTGGCTGGGATCATGTTTTTAACGGGAGACCAGCTTCAAACTTAGTTCTGGACAGACCAGGGTCCCTCCCTCGTCGCATCTGGGCACGTCACTACCATTCCCAAAGTGAGTGGGGATCTTTATACCTGAGTATCAATCCACTTCACGCCCTCCGCAGCGTGCTCCACTCGGCCATAGAAATGCACAGGAAGCATATACTCAGGGCGGGCTTTTTCCCAGGGGTTGCCATAGCGCAGCCAATCATCAGCTTCCTCCACCTGAAACATACCAACCATAGAAGATTATTCTAGCTGTGTCCAACCTGTCTCTGCTAAGAAGGAGATTTTTTTAATCGGCATTTTAAAAAACTAAAAAAAACCCCCAAGTTTTAAAAAAAAGGAGTTTTAAAAAGAGACACATGAACCTCCCTGTATTTTCCACTGTATGCATCCGATGAAGTGAGCTGTAGCTCATGAAAGCTTCTGCTCAAATAAATCGGTTAGTCTCTAAGGTGCCACAAGTCCTCCTGTTCTTTTCATGAACCTCCCTGAAACCCTAACCATTAATGGCTGGATTCCCCACTGGTGCAAATCGGGACACTCCACGGACGGCATGGAGCTGTCCCAGTTCACATCAGCTGCTTGTTGTGCCTCCTTGATTCGCCTGCCAAACGTGCACAGCTGAGAGTAAAAAGGCGGGGCTCTGTCCACCCCGCAGACGCCGCCAGTGATCTGAACGCCAGTCAAGCACGTCCTTTGCTCATGAACCATCATCCGTAGCCAAAATTCTACAGCTTGTTGCGGTGCTCAGGCCAGCAAAGAAACCAGCTCTTTCTCCCATAACTGGGCTGGCTTTTGCAGAGCTAGCGTGAGTAAGAATGAATGACACAGTCACGTGGGTCCGTAAGGCAAGCGGCTGTCTGTCGGAATACACAGAGGGACCGGCCCGGCACTGGCAACCTGGAGAGCCGGGCTCCGTTCCCAGCTCTGCCACCGATGCCATGTGTGACCTCGGACAACTCACTTCATCTGCCTGGGCCTCAGTTCTCCACCCTCGGTCTAGTCAGATTGCAAGCTCTGCGTGGCAGGGACGACCTCTCCCTACGTGTCTGCAGAGCACTGTGCACAAAGGGGCCCCGCTCTCCGTTGGGCGCGACAATACCAGCCATGATCGATTGTCAGAACAATCAAAGGGAACGGTGGAAACCAAACGCTGAACTCCCCCAGCGACAGACCTGCCAGCCATCGACAATCTTCTGATTAAATATGCCAAATTCATATCGGATCCCGTAGCCATAGGCTGCCAGCCCCAGCGTCGCCATGGAGTCGAGGAAGCAAGCTGGAACATGAAAGCGAAAGGACCCTCTTAGGAGCAGGTTTGCAGAAACCCAGCCAGGAGACCTGGGCCTGTGTCCACATCTCAGCCATGTGACTGGCTTGGGGCTACGGGCCCGAGACAGCCGGTAGCTTTTCGTTCCTGGGACTTGAAATTTTTCAAAAATAGTGCACAACCAAAGGGCCAAGGGGGGTGTTGGGAATTTCTACCCGACTTTGGATTAGGCTGTGCCCCAGTCCCCAGGAGTAGCTGCCCTGACCTCAGAGAACATGGTGGCAGAGGGAAGGGGCAGATTCTGACCCCTGTTGGGCTCCATTGGTGAGGGCAGGGGGGCCGAGATTGATCCGTTCTCCAAGGAGCTTATGTGGAGGGAGGGAACAGATGGATTTGTTGGGAGAATGGATGGGGTGTTTGTACAAACATGTGCGCCTGGTAGGGGGTGGGATTGATGGATTTGGGGGAGCTGTTTCAGGAGCACCCACTTTGTATTTTTATGCCACCCATGCACTATTGTTTCTTTGGTTCTTTGCCAAACACCTGTAGGCAAGTCTGGCTGGGCCCCAGCTTCCCCTCCTGCGTCTCATCAGAAAGATGTATGCTAGAGGCTATCTGAGCTCTGCTGTCGTCTTCCAAGGGGACGCAGGGAGGTGGAACTGGAAGCTAGAGTAGGAGCTGGGTGCATTCTCCCATGCTCCCGGTGGGGGCAGTGACCTGAGCCTTGGGCATGATGCAGAAAGGGGATACTGATTCCAGCTGTGCCTTCCCGGGGCGCGCTAGGGCTTGCTAGCTATTGTTTATAAAGTGACGCCAAGTGTGATTTTTACTAGTGTCCACAGCACTAGTAAGTGCGTGTCAGGACTCCGTGGCTAACAACCAGCCCTAAGCTGGACGGGAGCAGTGAGATCTGGTCTTGACACAGGGCTACAGGGTGCTGAACAGTGATGGGGATGGTCCCGGGGCAAAGAACAGTTCAACAGCCCTATCTCAATGTGAGTTCAGCACAGCTGTGGCCAAAATGGACCCAGCATGGCCTGGCGGGGGTCAAGCTGTTTTATAAACCAGTTAAAACCAAGTCTTTGTCCTGGGCTCTACCTGAGCTAAAGCAGGGCTTTCATCTTCCCACGGCTGCTCTTTGACTATTAGCGGTAAATATGCCCAATGGCCTGTGATGGGACGCTGAATAGGGTGGGATCTGAGTTACTACAGAGAATTCTTTCCTGGGTGTCTGGCTGGTGAGTCTTGCCCATATGCTCAGGGTTTAGCTGATCGCCATATTTGGGGTCAGGAAGGAATTTCCCTCCAGGACAGATTGGAAGGCCCTGAGGGTTTTTCGCCTTCCTCTGCAGCATGGGGCACAGGTCACTTGCTGGAGGATTCTCAGAGCCTTGAAGTCTTTAAACCACGAGTTGAGGACTTCAATAGCTCAGACAGAGGTTAGGGGTTTGTCACAGGAGTGGGTGGGTGAGATTCTGTGGCCTGCGTTGTGCAGCAGGTCAGACTAGACCAGTGGTTCCCACACTCGTTCCGCCGCTTGTGCAGGGAAAGCCCCTGGCGGGCCGGGCCGGTTTGTTTACCTGCCGCGTCCGGAGGTTTGGCCGATCGCGGCTCCCAGTGGCTGCGGTTCGCTGCTCCAGGCCAATGGGAGCTGCTGGAACCGGCACGGGCTGAGGGACGTACTGGCCGCCACTTCCAGCAGCTCCCATTGGCCTGGAGCAGCGAACCGCGGCCACTGGGAGCCGCGATCGGCCAAACCTGCGGTCGCGGCAAATAAACAAACCGGCCTGGCCCAGCCCGCCAGGGGCTTTCCCTGCACAAGCGGCAGAACGAGTTTGGGAACCACTGGATTAGACGATCATAATGGTCCCTTCCGATCTCTAAGTCTATGAGCAGCAACACAAGGTAGACTGACCCCTAGCATGTCAACCAGCACGTCACGTAACCTCGCTGCAGCAGGCCGAGATGACACACTAGCTAAAATGACGGCAGATGCTGGCACCTTGTCTACACTAGAGCTGCACCCGTGTTAGCAAGGGTGACAAATTTTAGGGGGGAAAAGGCTACTGTAGCCAAGGCCTTGGGCCTCCTCCAGTGCTAGCCCAGACGTGTTAGCAGCCAGCTTGGTCAGCTGTGCCTAAACCATGCATGGCCACAGTCATCAGAGGAAGTTAATTGCCCTTTGTAGAGGGGGGCTAATTAAGGAGCACAGGGGCCAGCACTGCCAAGCAGCCAAGCCTTGCCAAGGGTATCACTGGGAATACAAAGAACAGGGGCATTACCTGCCAGGCGACCCAGCCCTCCATTACCCAGGCCAGCATCTTCTTCAATCTCTTCCAGCTCCTCCAAGTCCAGACCCAGCTGTTGAGAAAGCGGCAACTTCAGCACCAGGGCATCACCCCCACAGAGCCCTGAGGCATGTTTCCCTGCAGCCCTCCGAAGGAGAGAAACACACCCAGGCTCCCCCCCACTCCCACAGCAATCTAATTCCTCAGACAAATGACCCTATCCCACTGCCAACGTCATTTTTATTAGGATCTGCAGGTTTCCTTTGCTACATCAAACACCAAACGCTTCTTGGCTGGCAACCCTCAAAAGTATAAAGACCTTTAATCTGGGAAGGGATGCCAATCAGCCAGTCACAGTACAAATCATCACTGCTGGTTTATTTGCCTAACGATTTGAGGATGCGCCTTCTTTCTAGGGTTAATAACTGTACCTTGAGCCTCGAAGGATTCTGGGGCCCAGGGGTTTCTTATCCCAGAATATGGTTAATGCCAAGTTCACGGGTTGACCTTGCAAGTTATTCCTGCTATGCTGAAATGTCCCCCAGTGTTCTGGCTCAGAACTTCCCAGCAACAAAGGCTGCTTCAGCTTCTGACCTTCCAAAACCTGTCCCCTGACCTACCCCCAGCAACAGTCTCTCCTTCCCCCACCATCTCCACAGCCACTCAGGAAGGCCAAGCCTCCACTCCCATCACCAAAACTAATGCCTAGGGCTGGCTGAAAATTTCAAAGATAACCTTTTCCCATTGGAAAAATGGGGTTTTGTCAACACTGAAATTTTCGGTGGGAAAAGATCAATTTCGGCAGAATTTTCCATTGGGAAAAATGGAAACAAACTGCTCCATTTCAGATCTGCATTAATCTCTGCATCTGCCAGAGTGCATCATGGGAGATGTAGTCCAATGGGGGAGCAAGGCCCACAAGAGAGACTGGGAGCAAAAAGGACTCAGAACTACAACTCCTAGGAGGCAACAGAGCAGGCTCAGGGGGATGCAGAGATTAACGTGGACCTGAAACAAAGCACTTTGTTTCTGAATTGAGATTTTTCCAGAACTTTCTATTCCATCAGAAGTTTCAATATTTCAAATCGGGATGAAAACAAATGTTGAACTATTGGGAATATCCTACAGGACAGAAATTCTGGTTTTCCATCATCTCTTCTAATTCCACTTTAAATTCACTTTACGTCTGAGGATAGCTGGTTACCAAGAGCAGAGTGGGATCAGGAGCTGAGGCTGCCATGTTTGCTGTCCAAGTATGGAGGAGCAGTTCTGGGTGTGATTATTTTACCAAAATAATCCCGTGCGTGGAGGCAGTTATACTGGCACAAAGGTGCCTTACACTGGTTTAGCTTATTCCCCTTCCCGTACCGGGATAGCTGCACTGCTCTAAAGCACTTTTATACTGGTATAAAGTCTGTGTCCACACTAGGGAACTGACACCATGTCAGCTACACCAGCATTGTTAAAGCAGCACAACCAGTGTGTGTTGACAATCCCTTGGTTGACCTAAAAGGCTTTTCTTCCTCTAAAGGGATGTGAATGGTGCGGATGGGAGGGAAAGAACTACTTAATTACACATTTCCCCACAAAACCCTGTCTGCCTTTCCTATTACCGATGTAACAGCAACTCCACGTAGCAGTTCCTGAGTCTTGCACTTTATTTAGCCCAGAATTTGTTTTTTATTTCTAAACAGGGAGCACCACTAAGTTACCGTTTAAATACAGAAATAGCTCACTGATATAATGAACTACTTGTCAGCTAAGGATCTCAGAGCCCTTACCAGGGAGGAAGTGGTTAGACTGCTAGGCTAGGACTCAGGGGACCTGGGATCTTTTCCCAGCTCCATCACTGACCTTGGGCAAGTCACTCCAACTCCCCATGCCTCAGTTTCCCGTCTGTTAGAAGAGGATGATAATACTTCCCTTAGGGGAGCATTATGTGTGTTAATTAGCAATTGTCAGTAGATTGCTTTAAATAGTAAAATGCCAAGTATTAACAAACATTCAGCCTCTGCACTATTATGCCCACTATTATGCTGTCACCCACCATTTATGGTGAGTGACAGCAATGGAGAACTTTAGCGTTGGTCAGAGACACTTACCAACATGTGGTTTTTGGACAAGTCCAAGTAGGTAATTTTGGGTGCGATTTATTTTCTTTTACCAATATAATTATGCCAATACAACCCCTAGTGTGGACACCACTACGCCCCACAAAGGCATGCAGCTAACCCCTAGAAGCACATTTATACCAGTATAACGGCGTCCACACTAGAGGGATTGTTCAGGTACAGTCATATCGGAATAGTTACATGTAGCCAGACAGCCAGCCCCCCCCACCCCCAGACCAGCATTGCTGGAAACACAGGAGGAAGCAGGAACAGGGCACTTAACATATATTCCAGCACAGCCTTTGAAGCTGTGAAAGCACAGGTGTGCTGCTACAATGTGCCTCTGGGAACAGATACAACGATTAAGCTCACAGCAGGCAGAGGCCCTGTGACAGACATGGCTCTTAGCCCCAACTAAATAGCGTGATGCACACACACCAACATCCTAGTTGGGAAAATATTTACCCTGATAAAAGAAATGTCCAGTAGTCAACACTTATTGTTTCTCTCCTTTGCAAGTGTAAACTACTCTTGCGAAAGCTGGCATCACCCCGACAGACCAGCCTCAATTTGGCATAAGAAAGGAGAAAGAGAATAAAGGAGTAGAGGTATAAGTAGGGGACCTACAGCACCATGATTTTTGAGTGCTTTTCACTATCTATCTGCTGGTCAGATAAGTGACAGCCTCCCAAGGCTTCTGCAGCTAAGAGGGTCCCTACGCCTTGTCCCTTATTCGTCTTTCCGCGGAATTGAGTGACCGATCCTGGCTTGGCACCGCTGGAATCGAGAGATGCAAGGAGGGTAAGAAGCACCCACACCTGATCTCCTATCTTTAGTGTACACATATTTTGAAATAGAGCTCTATACTTTGTTTTCTTTCTTTGGGATTGTGGCTTCAGTTTTGTAACTTGTTTGTGTGTGTAACATCTCTACATTTAAATAAGTAGGCACTAGCAATTTTGTAACCACATGATTAGAATCTAGCTTAATAAATGTTGGTAACCATTTATGCATAAGCCTGACTTGTTTTCTCTGGTTTACTGTAAAGCAGCCAACACAATTAAAGAACCTCAGCCGTTTTGGCTCTAAAGCCTGGCCATTAGGTGAGAGTACTAAGAGCCTAGCGTTGAGTTGTGCCGCCTCCACGGGGCAAACTCTTGGGGCACCTGTCAGTCAATCCTGGCTGCCCGCTGCGAAGGAGCTCTGAGCTCTAGCAGTTAAAGTCACGGGTGTGGAGAGGCTCTTACTGCTGCCATTGGGGCACCTGTCAGTCAGTATTGACTGCCCGCTGCGAAGGAGCTCTGAGCTCTAGCAGTTAAAGTCACGGGTGGTTAGGACCTTGGGGCATCCGTCAGCCTAGCCCGGGCTGCCCGCCGCGAAGGGACAGTGCGTCCTAGCGGTTAAAGTCACGGATGGTATAAACGGGCATAGCTGGCACCTCACCAAACATCCTTGGCCGTCGGCTAACATTACAGCAGTGCAACTTGTGTGTGTAGATGCGGTCTAACTGTCTTCTCCTTCGGCCCAGAGATGGATTATTCAACATCTCTCCAAGTCACCCTACCTCGGCTGGTTGGGTTTAATTTCCAGGTGGCTTTACTGAGCCGCAGTTGTGAGCAAAGGCCAGGCAGCAAAAGGAGACTGAAGGCCTATGTGATAAGGCCCTGACCCTGGAACGACCTCTGTGTGGGCAGAGCCCCAGTGGGGCTCAGGGCAAGTGCAGGGCCATGTGCAGGATCGGGGCTTAAGTCCCCTATTACTCACAGAGGATGCTACAGTATGAAGAGGTTTCAAGTTTATTCCTCACGGACCCGACTCCCATTGCAATGTATTGTGTTACCGGCAGCCTGTGCATCGCACACTGCAGACGGATCCTGCAGCAACCGGTTTCCACGACAAAAGCTTTGTTATGATCAACAACCTCTGAAACAAAAATATGCCCAAGCCAAGCCCAGCCTCTTGAATCTTTAACAAGCTGGATGATACACATATACATTTCAAGCTATTAGAATTGCTTCAAGGACAGAGGGATACTGGGGCCTCTGCCAAAGTAACTGGCTTTCATGAGTCACGGCACTTTCAAGGGAGTAATAACATTAGACCAAACGTGGGTAGATTAGATGGACACTTCAGGATGCTGTAAAATTAATTAGCTTTGCGCAAGCCGTTTGCTTTGGTTACCGATGGCAAAAGGGGGAGGAATTAAAGAGAGAGAGTGAGCGCACTGATGCTGATAAGACACGGACCACATGTGTAGGTTACATCCCCATTCCTGATTCTCCATTTGTTCTGTCTGCTTAGGCTGTAAGCTCTGGAGGGCAGGGTCACGCCGCTGCCCTGGTCCATGACAGGATACAGAACAATGACGAGCCACCTGGGTTTGCATTTCCCTGCCTGCCCCTGTGTTTTGACAGACTCCTGCCCAGTTCCCCCTCCACACAAGTTCTCTTCTGGCAGAGGCAACCTGGTGGGAGCCTGACTGGAGCTGGGCAGGGATTCAGGACACAGGAATGACAGACTCATAGAAGTGTGGGGCTGGAAGAGCCCATCTCGTCCAGCCCCCTGCACTGGGGCAGGACTCAGTAAACCGACACCCTCCCTGTCAGGGGTCTGTGTAAAGCAGTCAGTCTTCAAATGGAAAGCGAGTCTGTTACAGAAGCACTGCATAACTGTGGGAGCGGGTGAGAGGAGGGGCTGCTCCATTTTTCTTCTCTTACGATGCTTCCAGTCCCAAGGAGCCCATGCTTTGCACAGGGCCGCACCACACCCGGATCACAAACACTTCGTAACAAGCTACCACAACGTGTAGGCTCTACCGCCCAGATTCCCAGAGGTATTCAGGCTCCGAACGAACACTGAAATCAGTGGCAGCTAAACGGAGGGTCTGGGCCTACCGCCCCAGAGCAGGCTGCAGAAGAGTCTGGGCTCTGCAGGCCAGCTCCAACACCCACCGAACTCAGGAGAAAGCCTCCCAGTGGGGCCTCAAACCTTGGGCCTGAGTCTCCTCTCACTCACACTGGTGTAAAGTACAGGTAAATACACTGAGGCCAATGGAATTACACTGGTGTAAACGAGAGGCCTCAGCTCCCTCTGATCAATGGCTTCATGCATACAAGAGCCCCCGTTGGGTGGTGGATGTTTTGGCTTTAGACAGACTCTTCAGAGTGACCTAGATAGTAACTGGTGCACAGTCCCAGGCAAAAGCCCTGAAGCAGGACATTTAAACAGGAACGATACTTTTATATTGGCCTAGTACATCAGTGTAAGGGACAGAAAGCTTTTGAATGGGATTGTCACAGGGCAAGCTGGCCCTTTAAGAATGCTGGGGCTCCGCCTCACCTGTGCCAAGTGTAGCTAGGGTTACCAATTCTGATTGGACGTATTCCTCAAGGTTTCATCACATGGCATAATCTTTAATTAAAAGGTTAATCTTTAATTCCTGGGGACTCCAGGACAATCCTGGAGGGTTGGCAATCCTAGAACCTCCCCAGGTGAAGGGAGTGAGTCCAAGGGTCATGTGATGGGAGCATGGGATTCGGAGCCAGGCCTACTGCAGGACATACGGGCAGCCTGGGTTCAGAGACTGACTTTTGTGAGCTCCCAGGCAGCAGGCCTGGGTGAAGGCAACACCTTGAAGAGGCCGGGCTTTCAGGCCAGGGTGACAAAAACTATGAGTTCGTAGGAGAAGCTTTTACCACAGAAACTGCATCATGCTACACTTGCCACGACAGGCCCTGATCTTCCGAGCTGCATTCACGTGAATAACGTTTTGTTGTGGTGTCCCATTGACTGCACTGGCCTTCATTGAAATATTTCTGTTTCCAATTTTTTAGCTAATTTTTTCATCAGAATATCAACCTTTAACCAACTTCCCCTCCACCCTCAAAAGTATGGACATTTTAATGAGAAGATTTTCATTTTTCTGACAAGTTATAGAGCTGGTTGAAAACTGAAAAGATTTGACCAACTTTTGAAAAATCAATTAAAAAAAAAAAAAAAAGTCATGAAAATTGTCATTCACATTTCACTGCTTTTCACCAGCTCTACGTCGGACTAAACGAGCATGCTTGTAGTGAATCACGTCTAAACATTTCACCCTGTCGCATGCAAAGTGCTCAATGCCTTGCAAGGTCAAGCCCCGAACCATTAGCCGGCTGCATCCCTGAAATGGATGGGTGTTGGGCCACTGTCTTCAGTCACGGCTTCCTCAGACCCTGTGAGTCCCAACTGATGCTAGGAGAAAATGGGGAAGGGAGCTGGTTGGAAAGTGGGCTTTTTTCTGGGGAAACGTTGACAAAAATGAAAACACACGTACTTTTTGTTGCATTTTCTACAGAAAACTGACTTTTCAGTGACAAACAAAGCTTTTTTCTTTTTAAACCAAAACCTGAAATATTTCTACTAGGAAATGCCGCCGTGGTGCCTCAGGGGAGTTGTGGGAAAAGCCTCTCATGTTCCCATTCGCCTCCTAGGCTCGGCTCCCTGGTCAGACTACATTTCCCATTATGCACCGTGATCTCTCCCCCGGTTGATAGGAGGCAGTTGCATCATGGTAATCCTTAGCTATAGTGCATTTTGGGAAATGTGTCTGGGTGGGGAGCAAAGCCCACAGAGGAGAATGGGGACATGAGAAAACCGAACTACAACTCCCAGAAGGAAATACTTTCATTTACAGGAGTTTGGCTTTTTGATGAAAAAAAATCAAAAATTTCCATAGAAACCAGACATGGCTTAAAAAAATTAGTTTTGTCAAAATCAATTTTCTTTCTAAACAAATTTTGGCAAAAAAGTTTTGCCCAACTCTAACCAGGACTTGCCAGAGAAATTTACCTGGTAAATGGCTTCATCACAGACATTCTGCATACCCAGGTTCACCATTGTATTCTGCAGGGTGCGGCCCATGTAGAATTCCAGAGACAGGTAATAAATACGCTGGTGGAATACATCAAAAGGACAGAAGGAAGAAAATTAATTTTACTTCCCAGGCTGAGACTTTGCAACACAAAGGGGGCTGAATATGGAGGTGAAATTTACACATATTCTATGAAGAAAAACTAATGCTAATGCACAATTAAGACTGCAAAAATGCAATCAGGTCCGTTGAGAGACATACTGCCTCTTGTTCCAGGACATGTGAACAGTGAGGACAATTAGCACTGGAACAAGTTACAAAGGGCTGTGATGGAGTTTCCAACTCTGGCAATTTTTAAATCCAGATTGGATGTTTTTCAAAAAGCTCTGCTCTAGGAATTGCTCTGGGGATGTTCTCTGGCCTGTGTTAGACAGGAGGTCAGGCTAGATGGTCACGATAGTCCCTTCTGGCCTTGGAATCTGTGAATCTTTCTGTTTCTGAATCCATGCTTTCTCTCTCAGTAGCTATTCTGTCTTTGAGCCAAGTACTGATCCTTCCTCACAAGGATGTCTGAGCAATGTGCAGAGAGGGACACACTCCACCAGACCCCGGGAATGGGAACCCTCCCCCCGTTCTTGCCCCTCAGGTCTAAAGAGTGGGGTTTGTATTTCACATGGAGGGACTGTATCCTCCCCTATACCCAACAGCAGCAGGGTAGTATCCTTTGCCAGAAAACACCCTCCCCCGCCCCCCCTTGTTAGCAGATGTTGATCCCGCTGGGGAATGTTAAGTGGGTTCTGCTGACTCAGGCTCATTATCCTACTCAGATATGAGAGAGGTGGGAGTGACACTCTGGAGTGGAGTTAAGTGACACGACCTCATCTCGCCCTAGGAGCAGCCAAGCCTGGGAAGAAGATCTGCCCTGAATTTTGCGTGATCTTTGTTCTTATTTCCTTGTTAATAAAGCCAGTCCCTGGTCAGCCATTAAGTGCAGGCTGTTTTAGAGCAGGCTGGAAAAGCTATAAAGATATCATTAATTTTATTAGTTATTGGTGTGAGAGCACCCATGACTCCCACACCGCATACGTGCCCCATGTCATGTTCCTGTGTGGCTTGCTTTGCCTTTTGAAGAACAGTTTCTGAAGTACATCCTACCAGCAATGTCCCCCATATGTTCCTCCCCAAAAGGAGGCATGCAGCCACCAAGCAGTCCCTCCTAACACAATACACTTCATTGTAAAGAAGGTTCACGTTAGGTCTCTCTGCACTCAGAAGCGATTCTCAACTTGCCTCGCTTCAGGACAGCACTAGAGCTGGGGAAGGAATTGTTTTCCCTTTTCCGCACTGGGACAAAACAAGACCCTTGGAAGGTTTTTTTGAGAGAGAGCAAGCATGCCCCTGGGAAGTGGGAGGCTCATGTTCACGTCCCTGGTCTGAACCAGGCAAGCCCAGCCTTGAACCTGGGTTCCAGTCCTGAACCTGGGTTCCAGTCCTGAACCTGGGTTCCAGTCCAAGTGCACTGACCACTAGGCTATTGGCGATTCTAGGGTGGGTCTCTCTCTCTCCAGTTTTGATCGGGAATTCCATCCTCGGTCTAAGAAATCTTTCCCAAAAATTGGATTGAAACTGGCACATTCCCGCAGAAAGTTTCACTTTCATTGGATTGACATTTTCTGACCAAAAAGAGTTCCATCCAAAAACTCCTGCCTGGCTCTAGTGAACACGCGCTTGTTAACCCCTTGAAATCAGATCAAGCGACGCGACAGGGAGGCTTTCATGAATTGCGGCCCGGCCACCTGTTGCGTAACATGGATCACGTTTTGTTTGCCAGAGAGATTCTTGTGAGGAACTTGTCAGCGGAGCGCCCCTGTGCCTATCTCGGCCCAGAGCGTGACTTTCCTACAGCAGCTGTCATTTTCTGATAAGATTGTTTCCCCAATTAACTTAGAACGCAAGTGATCGGGGAGGCCTGGCGGCGTATTTACACACCAGTTCTTCACAGTACAGTGCTGCCTTTTCGCAGCTGAAATGCCACGCCCAGGCCCTGTCGCATAAGATTCCTAATTGTATTCATCAACGTGGGCTGGATCCAAAGTCAATGGGAGTCTTCAACAGGCTTTGGATCAGGCCCTATGCCATGCACTATTTCCTAGTATGACGGTCACCCCTGCTGAGAAGCGTGGAAACGAACCAGTGCCACGCTGATCACCCACTATGAGATTCTGGGAACAAAAGGAAAGTGCCGTGACTGGGTATTGCTCAGTAAATATGGACTCAACTTTCCACAACCATTTTCAGCAACACACATCCCTCTGGGGCTCTTATGGAGGGCTGGAATTTTAAATTAATCCCATCTTCCAGGAGACTTGGCTTGCTGAGGCAGATTAGGGCTGAGAAAATGTCATGGCTGGAAATCAGGGAGAGTCAAGTGTTATTGACGGGGGGTTTTGGTTATAGAAGGCCATGGGGTGAATTCCATCCTAAACAGATCCACCCAACTGTTCTGTTTCAGAAATCCATTTCACACAGTGAACAGGAAACTTGAATTATTGATCCAGTTGGTACTTCAAACCACCCTTAATTTTGAGACTGTGGCATTATTTTAAGTATCACTTGTCTTTCTACACCATCACTGCAAGCATACAAGAGCCATGGGGATTTATGGGTTAAACAGCCCCACTTGTCTGATCCGCACAGTGCAACAATATTAACTAATATCTGATAGGGACATAAACACGGTAACAAAAAGTTATGTGGGGAGACATTCCCCTCAGCTCCCGTGAGTCTGGCTGTAGCAAATGGCTTTATCCGAGCCCATTTTCTCACTGGACAAATATTTGATCAGCATCCGTCCTATGGTTCATTTCTTCCCTAGAAAACACTAAGTTAAGGAAGTAGGATAAGCAATAACATTGATTAGTTCCCTCCCACTCTGACTTTAATACGTTTCATTCCTTTAAAATAAGCAACTGGTACACACCCCTGGGGTTGCTGTTATATTCTTCCCAGCAAGTATAATATACCTAAGGAGGAACTCTTGTTTGGGGAGACCATCCTAGTTTTAAAAGAGCCATATTTTGAAGTGTGATGCATGCTAAATAAAGCCCATTTGTAGGATTCATATCAGGATGTGAGTGACTCAAACAGTAAGAAGAAGTGGGCCACACAGAACCAAACAATTCCTTTTACAGCACTAGGAAACTGTCCTGCAAGAAAACCAGGATGTATGAATCAAGGTTCACATTCTCAGCTTGTGCACAGCAGCTGAGAATCTGGCCTCAAATTCCTATGTTAAACCGACACTGTTCAAGGCAAATTTGACTTAAATTTGAGGTTCCGTAAAAGCTTACAAAACTTTAGACACGTTTCCATTAATTTTTGTTCATTACAATAGAAACAATTTTCTTTTAAATAGATACCTATTTCTCTGCACTTTTGGCATCTCAAACATTACAGCACTCGGTTAGTATGAGAACTTGACAGTGAAATCGATTAGAAACTGTCAAGCAGAAGAAGTGAAACAGAGTTGCCCATTTCCATTGGCCAAGCTGAGCGGAATTAAAAGTGTCAAAAGGCACAGAGAAGAGTTCTTTAATGTTCTCAATTTTAATAGTCTTCTGCAGCTTCCCATATCACTGCATGCCTTGATTTTACTAAGCTGAGAGTAAATATGAGTGCGATGTTTTAAATCTTTCTTCAGACACTTTTCCCTGTATGCCTCCTAGCGAGCCTCTGTCCAGCCTAGTTTTTGAGTGTGCCAAGTGATGTGATCGATCGCCTGCAAAACACTCTCTCCTTCCTTGTATCTTCCTGGATTAGGAGGAAGGATGGTGCATATTTGCTCTTCTGTATTAGGGACAGAAAAGGTACTTTAAGACAGAAAACATGGAATGTTCTCTTCATCTAAATCTCTATTGGGCGCATATTATAAATGAAACAAACACAGGGTCCTGCGACAGTCCCTGGTCCAACGCCCACTGACGTCTATAGCGACGTCTATGTGAAAGACCTTTGTGGGCATAGCAAAGGCAGTGGTTAAAGTATGACTTGTTGGGGGGAGGAGAGGAGGGTGTCACATTTCTATCCCGGCAAAATCTCTAAAGTAGCCACAGTAATAGCAGCATAACAATGCTCTCAGCAACATGTCTTCTTTCACTCGCCAAACCGGTCCAGGAAATAACAGAAAAGGAACTTTTCTGACAGCATAAACTGCGTTTACGGTAGCAGGCTTTGCAGGTATAGTTATTCTGGCAAACTCTTCTAGAGCCTGCCTGGCCTATGGAAGCCTTTCGGAGCTCCCCGAGATCAACAGAAGCACTGGCCTTTAATCCGCGCTGAGGATTTGAGCTGACAAGTTTTACATTTCCTGATTTTTGTAACACAGCTGTTCTGCTGTGATGTGTCGGCAAGTAGTAGTCACAGCTGCATCCTTGTACCGCTCTCTCTTCCCCAAAAGAACTACACAAGCATCGGTCCCCCCTGCAAGGATGCAGGAGACAACCTGCTGAACTGGGTGAAATTCTCTGGCCTGTTATATGGATCAGATGAGACCTGTGAATCTAGGACAGCCTCACGACTTGGCACATTTAAAGTCACACACGGAACAACCCTCCTCTGACAAGGGGATAGACTAGATCAGCATTTCTCAAACTGGGGCCTGCGGACCCTTGGTGGTCCCTGAGGGTATTCCAGGGGGTCCGCAGGCCCCACTGATCAACTCCTCCCCCTCCCCTTATCTCCTGGAGGCTACTGAAGCCAAACCAGGAGATTTTAGGCGCTAAAAGTCCGGCAGTGGAATGGGGCTAAGGCAGGCTCCCTACCTGCCTTGGCTCTGTGCCGATCCCGGAAGCGGCCAGCATGTCCCTTCAGCCAACCCCCTGCCCCACCCCAGAGCCCGCACCCAAACTCCCTCCCAGAGCCTGCACTCCGCACCCCCTCCCGCACCCGAACTCCCTGCCAGAGCCCGACCCCGCACCCCCTCCCGCACCCCAACCCCCTGCCCCAGCCTGGTGAAAATGAGTGAGGATGGGTGAGAGCCAGTGACAGAGGGAGGGGGAATGGAGTCGGGGTGAGGCCTGGGGATGAGCAGGGGGGCTTGGAGACCCCCAAAAAGTTTACAATCAAAATGGGGGTCCTGGGGTTGCTAAAGTTTGAGAAGGGCTGGACTAGATGAGCCGACAGCTCTTTTGAGGAACAATTCTAGGACACCGCCTTCCTCCCATGCCGCCTTCTGCTTCCCTCCCAGTTGCGGTCACTCCCTTTCCCAGCAGATTGCTTCCTTACCGCAGTAGCGACCCCCAGACCTGCCAAGAGCACGCAGCCCTTGGCCACCACCGGTCGCCTTGACTCCAGGGATGTTGGACCCGCTGGGAAGTCGTAGGTTTGCCCTGCCCGGGCCTCAGAAACCTCTGCCAGGGCACCCCCGCTCCGGCCCCTGGATCCCGGGGCAGCCCCCGCCCCGCACGGAGCCCTACCGGCTGCGGGCGGCGCTGCAGGGCGGGACGGGCGCGTTGAACCCGGCCGGGAGCGGGGCGACCGCCCCGCACCGCCCGCCGGCTGCGGGGCCCCCCCCGCCCGCACCGCACCGCCCGCCGGCTGCGGGGCCCCCCCCGCCCGCACCGCACCGCCCGCCGGCTGCGGGGCCCCCCCCGCCCGCACCGCACCGCCCGCCGGCTGCGGGGCCCCCCCCGCCCGCACCGCCCCGCACCCCGGCTGCGGGGCCCCCCCCGCCCGCACCGCCCCGCACCCCGGCTGCGGGGCCCCCCCCCGCGGCCCCCCCCGCGGCCCTACCTTGGGGTCGCGCTCGTAGTAGCGCTGCTGGGTGCGGATCCAGCGCCCCACCAGCTGGTCCCGCACCGCGTGCGCCAGGGCGAAGAAGTAGTCGCGGGGGGTGGCCACGTTGCGGTCCTTGACCAGCGTGAAGTGCAGATGCCGGTTGAAGCTTTTCCGCACCTCGGCCACGTCGCCCAGCCCCGCGATGCCCCGCACGCTGATCTGCTTCCGCTTCTCGCTGTCGCTGCGGGGCGCCGCCATGGCCGGGGCTGCGGGGCTCGCTCGGGGCTGCGGGGCCGGGGCTCGCTCCGGCCGGAGAATGCGGGGCTGGAGGCTGCGGGGCTCGCTCGGGGCTGCGGGGCCGGGGGCTGCGGGGCTCGCTCGGGGCTGCGGGGCCGGGGCTCGCTCGGGGCTGCGGGGCCGGGGCTCGCTCGGGGCTGCGGGGCCGGGGGCTGCGGGGCTCGCTCGGGGCTGCGGGGCCGGGGACTCGCTCGGGGCTGCGGGGCCGGGGGCTTGCTCGAGCTGGAGGCTGCGGGGCTCGCTCGGGGCTGCGGGGCCGGGGACTCGCTCGGGGCTGCGGGGCTCGCTCGGGGCTGCGGGGCTGGAGGCTGCGGGGCTCGCTCGGGCCGGGGGCTGCGGGGCCGGGGCTCGCTCGGGGCTGCGGGGCCGGGGGCTGCGGGGCTCGCTCGGGCCGGGGCTCGCTCGGGGCTGCGGGGCCGGGGCTCGCTCGGGGCTGCGCGGAGCTCGGCCGGCGCCGGCTGCTGCAGTGGGGATCGCGGCGCCTGCGCGCCCGCCAAGCCGGGGGTGGGGGGAGCTCTGCAGCCTGGCCGCGAGCCCGGCGAGCCCAGCGCGGCTCGCAGGCGCCGCGCTCCGCTCCGGGCTCCCCCTCGCGGGGGCCTGCAGCTCCGGCCCGGACCCGCCTGCGCCCCCCAC
Source organism: Lepidochelys olivacea (assembly GCF_965140295.1). Classification (NCBI taxonomy): domain Eukaryota; kingdom Metazoa; phylum Chordata; order Testudines; family Cheloniidae; genus Lepidochelys; species Lepidochelys olivacea. The sequence continues at coordinate 211,044,265 of NC_140413.1, read as the reverse complement.
GCGGGCTCCCCCCCGGCACCGAAATCCGAGCTCGCCAGGCCCGCACGGGGTTTAAGGGCTGGTCCCCGGCGCGCACCACCCAAAGGCAGCCCCCCCCGCAGCAAGCGCCTCCCCCCAGCATCCTCCAGCCCGGGGCAGAGCCCCCCCCCGCGAGCAGGGTGCCTGACACCCCCAGCCCGGGGCAGAGCCCCCCCCCGCGAGCAGGGTGCCTGACACCCCCAGCTCAGGGCAGAGCCGCCCCCCCCCGCGAGCAGGGTGCCTGACACCCCCAGCCCGAGGCAGAGCCCCCCCCCGCGAGCAGGGTGCCTGACACCCCCAACCCGGGGCAGAGCGTCCCCCCCCCCCCCGCGAGCAGGGTGCCTGACACCCCCAGCCCGGGGCAGAGCCCCCCCCCGCGAGCAGGGTGCCTGACACCCCCAGCCCGGGGCAGAGCCCCCCCCCCGCGAGCAGGGTGCCTGACACCCCCAGCCCGAGGCAGAGCCCCCCCCCCCGCGAGCAGGGTGCCTGACACCCCCAACCCGGGGCAGAGCTTCCCCCCCCCCCCGCAAGCAGGGTGCCTGACACCGCCAGCCCGGGGCAGAGCCCCCCCCCCCACAAGCTGCCCCCCGCCACCTGCCAGCCCGAGGCAGAGCCGCCCCCCCCCGCGAGCAGGGTGCCTGACACCCCCAGCTCGAGGCAGAGCCGCCCCAGCAAAGGGGGCAGGTGGTTCGCTGCCCAGCTCAGAGAAACCGGTTCTGAAGTTCACTGCATGGAACAAACGTTGCGGGCTCTCTCGCGTTGCAGGTGGCATTTCCCCAGGGGAAGCTGCTTGCCTTGGCCCCTACAACCAGGTGCCCCCATCACCCCCTCCCGGGAATAAAGGTAACCGCTCCTCTCACGCTCGCTGTGTGTAAAATCCTGTGCCCATGGTTTTACAGCGTCTCTGGTGCCCCCTTTCAGACATGTCCCAGGGGCCGGGTGGGCAGAGGCTCTGTTCTGAAATCACACCCCTTCCCGGTGTCTCAAGCTGGGCACCCACCCGCCCTAGCCCTAGAAAACACAGCCTGCGAGGTGCGGCGCAATTTGGATAGAAAGGGGCCGCAAGCTCGTCGGCCTTTCCCTGCACCCCGGGCTTCCTTATTCCTCAACCCTGGCGCAGAGGGTGCGTCAGGCCAGGCTGGAGTAGCCGCAAGAGCAGCTATTTCAGAAGGGCATAGCCCCCCCCTTTCCCTCACTAGCTCCCAGTCTCTTTGACCAGCCAGTCCCAGCCTCCCCTCCCACCAGCTCCTAGGCCCAGCTGCCTTCCCCAACCAAGAGGGAGTGTGTCTTTCTCAAGCCCCACCATCCTCCAGTCCCACTCTACTCCTTTCCCTCTCCCCAGCCCCTGGTCCAGCCCTTGTCCCTCTCTGACTTCCTCCTCCCTGGTGCCTGGCTGCCAGCAGAGGAGAGGGGTCACAGAGCATTAGAGGGGCTCCCTGCTCTTATTTCTGGTGCCTGGCCCCAGCTCAAAGCAGCTGGGAGCAGGAATTACAGGGAAAGCCCAGTTTTGACCTAGCAGCCTGGGCTGGAGGGAGAACACTCAGTTGCTCTGTGGGGATGGCACACAGGCAGTCCAGCCATGGCTAAGAGTAGCGAGGAGACGAAGCATGGCCAGTTGTCTGTGGAAATGGTGCATACGCAGTGTGGTTAACACTAGGAGCTGTGAAGGGATGGAGCATGCTCAGTGAGGATGGAAGCTTTGGAGACTTCTAGCTGCTAAAATCTAAGATGTCTCTACTGAGCAGATACAAATGGAGATTTTTCAGAAGTCTGTAAATTGGCCAAATCTGAGCAGGTCTTCATAGGGATGGCAAAAAGGCACAACCCTGAAATAAAGGCCCCTCCCTGCCCTATGTCAAGTCCTTGTCCGAAAGCATGGGATTGCTGGAGATTCTGAAAGAAAAGGTCACCAGGGTTTGGTTTTTTTAAGTTGCAAAGCATTTTCCCCTAACCTTGTTCTCAGAAACCATGGAATAGTTTGGCTGAAATTAAAACTATAAATACGTAATTCAGTTTCAGACAGACAAGCAGCATGGAAAATTTCAGCCCAAATAGTTAAAGTTTGGCAAAGTAATTAGCAACCAAATACATGGTCTTAAAATTGGAAGTGTTGGGCAACCTTTATTAATAGACACTGCTACCAGCCCCTATAATATTAAAGGCAAAGGAATTGCCAGAGTGGGGTCCATCTAGTTCAGTGTCCTCTATGACAGTGTCTAGCATCAGTTGCTTCAGAGAAAGATGAAAGACGCTCCAGTAGACGCACATCCTAACCCACAGGGAAATTGTCTTCCTAAGCCTTGACAGTTAGTAGCTGACTTATGGCAATGAAACCAAGCCCAACCCTTCTTAAGGTAAGCCCATCAGTATGATCCTGGTCAAAACAAAGAGCTGGAAATACCATTACTGTATCTTACACTTATGTAGCAACTTTCATCCCAGGACCTTGGTATGTATTCAGAAGTTTCCATGTTGCAATAGAAGAGAGGCTAAGATGCAGTGTTTTCCCATTAACACATAGCAGCTTACCTTCATTATCAGTGCAATGACTTGTTATACAGAGACAATCACTCCACAGTACCATGCATTACTCCAAATAGGAAACATCCCAATTTATAATTAAAATTTTATTGCCAATAAAATAGTTTTCAAATATTCATCGTACAGTCACATACATGCTACTTTACAGACAAAAACGCCAATGACAAGCAGAACAACATTTTAGAAAAATCTGATGAGTTTCCCCACATGGGTTTTACACCAAGTTTGTGCTTCTCAGGCAATGAAGATTGAGCTTTATTCAATTAGGGTCTAACCCGAAGTCCTTGGACAGACTCCTAGTGACTGTATGGGGCTTTGGATAAGGCCCTTATAAAATATTAAAAACCGGCTAGTGTCTATGCTGACTACGTATTAACATGACGTAATCCACTACTTATGGATAACTGACACATCGTTTCCCTATTGCAGTGTGTGTGTGAGGAACAGCCGTCCCCCTGTATACAGTACACCGATAGAAGTGTTGCAGCCAAAGTGCCAACCACCTCTGCTGAGCCTCCTGCCTCCTCACAGCTCAGGCTTCTGCAATCCATGCTCAGGGCAGCAACAATACATTCATCTGTCCAAGGGAGACAGGGGCACTCCAAGCACTGGTTAAGAGCGAGTCTCTTCAGGTTCCATGCCTCTGAAACCCAGAGATACACCAGGCTCAGGATTTTTCCTGTATGAAGTTATGTTAATTAACGACTACACCTATTCAAGCAGCAACAAATTTCAAGTATATGTGGACGTGTGTAAGTACTGCCCCCCACAAAACCACATGACAGATTCTTCTCACCATCACTGAAGATTAAAATACATGCCCTGATGTCTAGGAACTACCCGTTTTACTAGTTAACACTTCATGTTAGGGTGATGAATACCAATTGCCCAGGAAATCCAGCAGCAGGGGACCTGAGGAAGCGGGTGGTTCTGGCAGTGTGTCCTCCAAAATTCTTCCACTTGGGAGTGGTGGTAAGGGTTTGGCCCCTCAAGCCCTGCAAATCTTAGGGGAGCAGCAGGAGGCTACCAGCCCTATAGGAGACCTGTACCAACTCCAAAGCCCCATCTCCCTTCCAGTCCCAGTGAAGTCATGCTGCCTGGGACTCCCCTAAGGACTGAAATGGAGTTCCACCACCCCACCTCCAACAGCAAGTGCCTAAAGTACCTCAGCCTTTAGGGCCAATGAAGAGCTCCCATAGATTGCAATGGGCTGTGGCTCAGATCCTTAAGTGTGCCCGTCATCTCCACAATACGCCCGAGTTCTGCTGGAATAGGGGGCCAAAAGCTTAGCCATACTCCAGCAGAATCAAGTCTGCCACACTGCATTCCAAAGCCAACATCAGCTCTTACCAGCAGCTTGGCTAGGCAATGCCATTGTCTTCACTTACATACATTAATTTTCAAACATTTCAATAGTTAAAAATTCACCAGAGACCATTACCAAAGAAATACATTATAAATCAGAACCATAAAAGAAGAGGTCCATCTGGAGTGGCCATTTCTAACATTGACCTCAGCAAACAAGCAAAAATGACACAGACATGTTCCACAAAGGTGTACTTTTCTCATAGAATTTGTAGTTGCGTTGTGAACAAAGCCCCTTAATGAATCCCAGAATTCTCACCAAGATGATCTACTTCAACATCAAGTCTTCTACAAACACTGCAAGATCAATGGCGAATTCTTTAGCTGCCATGCTCTGTATTTTCATAAATTGGGATTTTGGGTACCCAACTTAAGATCACCTTTTAAAAGGGTCTGATTATCAGAAAGAGTGAGCAAAATCAGTCGCCTGTAAGTCCCCTTAGGCTGGGTACCCATAGACTGAAGTACTCAAAATCCTTTTGAGGGTTCAGGCCCAGAAGCCTTAATATTGCAGTCTGTGAAGTGAATCAAGGTAGTGAAAGGTGGCTCCCAAAGCCCAGCTTGTTTCGACATTGTCAATTTTTCGGGCAAGCTAGAAAGAAAAAAGGAGAGGAGTAAAACTATTGTTGTGTGTGTACATCACTAGCAAGTTGAGAGGCATCTCAACACAGCACTGAGAAGTATTACCTGAAACACCTGGCTTTTTGGAAAGCCCAGTTCTTGCAGTAGCAAACTGATATAGGTGAGGTCCATGCAAAGGAAAGGATTGTCTCCCGGCTTCACCTCCATGGTCTTACACACTAAGAAGAATGAAGAGAGAGAATTGACTCTTCAATTTATAAACAACTATTCAAATCCCTAAGATAGGTTAGTTTATTCTCCCTGTGCATGGGTGGAACAGAAACAGAAGGAGGAAAAACAGGCCAAGATTTGCAAAAACAGCTGCCTAAAGAGAATCCACATTTAGGAACCTACGGAAATAGCTTATTTTCAAAAGCGCCACAGTCCCAAGGTTGAAATTGACAGGTGCTCAGCACTGGTGAAATTCAGGCCACTTATTTCGGCACGGAAATATGGACTCAGGAGCCTAATTTTAGGCTCCCCAGTCTTAACACCCCTTTCATCAACGGACATTATGTCTACACTATGGAATCTGTGTCCGCATAGCTCTGTAGTGTAGACACGAACTATACCAACAGACAGAATGATGCTGTTTCTAGGACCACCGCCCTCAAAACGAAGTTAGCTTGGCTATATCTACACGACAAGTGCTACGGCAGCACCGCTGCAGACACTTGCTACAGCGATGAATGGGGTCTTCTGCCGCTGTAGTTAACCTATCCCCTTGAGAAGCAGAGAATTCCTCTACTGACCTAATGATGTCCACACTGGGGCGTAGGTCGGCTGAACTACTTCTCTCAAGGGGTGTGAATTTTTCACTCATGAGCAACATAGCTAGATGGTCCTATATTCTAGGTGTAGACCAGGCCTATGTCAACAGAAGCCCTCTTCCATCAACATAACCTCCAGCATAGAGGCAGCTGTGTCGGCATAGCGACATCGGTCAGGGTGTGTTTTTTTCACACCCCTGCCTGATGTAGCTATGCGGATAGAACTTTTCTTTGTAAACCAGGCCTAAGGTAGATATAGAAAAGAGTACGCATCTCAAAATCTGTTTGCACCTTGTTACGCAGCCATCCTCTCTCAAAAGCATTCTCCTCCCTTCCCCAAAACATATTCAAAGTCTAGTAAAGCGATCAAAGAGGCAGTGACCCCTCTGCGAAAACCTTTACTTCCTAAAAGTGTACTTGACTGTACTGGCAGAATGATCCTGAAGGTGACGAGGCTCTGCATGGGTGCCAGGATGCGACTGCAGGATCTGGAGGTTAATAGGATGTAGTCAAGAGACAAAAGGCTTGATTCTCCACTACATTAAAGTGGTTCTGCTCTCGTTTACACATCCCAAGTAACCAAATCGTAATGAAATGTCTTGGAATAGTGCACATTTAACAGACGTTTTTAGCAGAGAATATGTACAAACTGCTCAGATGCATAAACATTTCTATTTATTTGATATGGATGTGTTTAAGCGAGCAGAGAGAATTAACTATTGTACTGCAATAATCTGCAACCCAGAAAAGCAACAGTTTATATCCACAGACAAATTCTTACCTATGGTGACTTGTAGGCATTAAACATTTTATAATCAACCAGTCAGTCAGTCAGTTTGTGATATTAGTCAATATTATTTGGGTATATAAACAAACTTGTGACATACCTCTGCAAGCTAAGAAAAACTGGCTTGTGTCTTGGGGTTTTTAAATTTTTTTTTGCTTCTTTACAGATATTTAAAGAGGGCCTGCAAGTTTTTTGTAGAATCAAACAACTTTTTTCTGCTTGTTTAGAACCTTAAAATACCAGGAATTTCAAGCCTGATCATCGCTGGTTTTTGCTGGAGAATTCATGAAAGTGTTGAGATGTAAACTGTGAACAATCTCAGCCCTTGCTTGACAGGGCAAGAATGCTGAATCTTTCACAAAGGCAACTTCTCTCTCGAGTGTTTTTAAACCATTTGAGTTAAATGTGCATTACCAAAACCAGAGGCATGTAAAGAGTCAGAATAAAAATCACTTCCTTTCACAAGTAATCAGATTTTACTTGAATGGTATTTCTGATGTCAAAACAATAACATGTCATGCACAGAGTCTCCGGGGGAGGAGGGGGAAAAAAGGAGGGGGGAAAAAGCCAAGTTTCTAATAAACAAATACATTTACCGATTTTTAAAAAACTTTCAGATCGTCTTTACACAACAAAAAAGTCCCCACCCCCAAAAAAGTAAAAATCTATTTTCTCCTCTTTCCAGATCACCTTTAAACACAAGTATAAACTTTAAGAAAAAATAAACTGGATAAGAATAGATTAAGAGGACACTCCACTTATTTTACACTTACGATTTCAAGGTAATTGCTAAATGACATTTATTATTCTTATTGCAAGAGAGCTCAGACATCTATATTGTGAGATTTTTTTTTTGCCGTCTTTGTAAAAAATAAGGACTTATTAGAAAAATTGTGGCCAAAACTTTCAGAAGTAACTAGTACTTTTGGGTACCCAAGTTGAGACACTTTAGAAGGGGTCTGATTTTCGACAGTGGGTGCCCAACGCTTTCTGACAATAAGGCCTCTTTAAGATCCTTCAGATTCACCCCCGAAAAGAGACAGCCCCCAAATCATGAGTCACTTTTAAAAATCTTGGCCAGTGTTTTCTGCTTTACTTTACTTACCATACTTGGCTGCAATTTCGAAGTCACTGACTGTCAGGCTACCTCCTTTTCCCTTATCTAGAAGGGGGGAAATAGGGCATGTTTTACAGTGTGCATGTGAAGTCAGTTGTAAATGCTGAGCGCTAAACTCTTCTGGAAATTGGACCACCGAGGGCTGGATCCTGCACTCACTGAAGTAAGTGGGAGTTTTGCTACCAACTTCACTGGTGCAGGATCAGGCCTTTATTTAGATGCCTTAATATGGACCGAGAAGCGGAACTTCAGCCAGTCTGTCCTTTTTTTAAAAAATTGTTTTTTAGCCTTAACAGGACACTGTCTACTTTTGAAATTTAGTCATTAAAAATAAAAGGTTGAAAACTGTTTCAGGTCAGACCTCCAAGTCCCTCTGCCTTTTTTCCAAAATAATTTTATAGTACCCGATCTTCCAAAAAAGATTATAAAAAGATTATATAACTGTACATTATATAACCAAGGACATAATGCCTTGATAGCTTTGTGAAGTAACTGGATTTTTTTTTTTTTTTAAGGGCCACAAACTCTCCCATTAGCTACCTTTGCATTACAAAGAAAATCAGAAACAAATGTACCTATTAGACCAACCTCTGCTGCACAGTCATAATAATAGGAGAAAGCATAAAAATCCAAATCCTTTACGGCTTCTGTTTTATGCACCTTCTTGTAGAGCAGTTTTGCAACTTTGTTAGCACAGGATTCATACAGATGCTCTCCTAAAAGAAACAGAGACACCCAGCAAATCGTATGCTGGTGATTAACCACCACCACCACCGTTTAATTTCTTCAGGGTCCGCAAGGCCTCTGGTCCCCTTAGGTCAGCAATGCTCTAATTTACTAGAGACTATCCATGGAAATAAAGGACCAGATCCTCTTTCTGATAAAGCCAATGGCAAAACTTACTGACTTCAGTGGGAACCAGATGGGTCCAAAGTACGGACGAGATCATCAGTGGACAAAGCAGCCCATAGTAAGACTATTGCAGGGCTGCTGACTTAGAGAGGTACAATCTCTTTCCTGTGCTCTCTGGTGCTCCCAGGAGAGTGTTAACTGTGCTGGGCTGGCAGCATATTGTGATGAAGTGGGACTGTTCTTAATGTTTCCTCTGAATATTGTAGGGGTGCCTCAGTTTCCCCTATGTATTTCTTAAGTCTCTAGGTGGTTGGATGAGGGGGTGTAATTGTTGCAGAGCAAGGGCCAGTATACCTAAATGGCAGACACTCTGTCTCCTGGCAACTGATGGCCTGGGTCCTTCCCCCCTGCAAGGTGACAGCTAAAGGGTTGAAGAACAAAGGAATCAGGTGACCTCCTGGCCTGGGAAAGGTACTAAGCCCAGAGGAAGAGGGGGTGGAGAATGAGTCATTTGGGGGCTGGCTGGGGACGTGGAGTGAAGTGCAGATGTGGTTGTCTGGCTCACTGCCCCCCAAAATGGACCCAGCTGAGGGGTCCTGTTCTCTGTACCTACAAGCTCTGCTTTAGACCGTGTTCCCGTCATCTAATAAACCCGTTTTACTGGCTAGCTAAGAGTCACATCTGACTGTGAAGTTGGGGTGCAGGACCCTCTGGCTTCCCCAGGACCCCGCCTGGGCAGACTCGCTGTGGGAAGTGCACAGAGTGGCAGAGGATGCTGAATGCTCCGAGGTCAGACTCAGGAAGGTGCAAGTCGTGTGAGCTTTTTGCCTGCAGACAGGCTGCTCACACAGAGGAGACTTCACCAGAGTCCTGACTGGCTTCGTAGGGAGCAGTTCCAGAGCATCGCCTAGGGACTCCGTGACACACATGCTCTCCAATGCACTGGTATAACCACACGGCTGGCAGTGCTGGGAGGGGTGGGATCAGGTCTCTGCTCACTCCCCTGTCCCATTCACTTGCATAAGTTGGGTACTTGCAGGTTGGCACTGCAGACCCTGCTTCCCCCCATGTGCAGGGAATGGTGGAATGGCACACCAGTGCAGGGAAATACAGGGGTTCCCACACCCTCTTTACTCCCTCATGCCAGCACACTGGATGGTCCCCAGTTTGGTCCCATCTAGGTTACAATACATCATTCAGAAAGGATTTGTAGGTGTGGTATGACTAGGAGAATAAGGATTAGTAATAGGGCTGTCAAGTGATTAATCATGATTTTTTAATCATGCAATTAATCGCACTATTAAACAATAATAGAATACCATTTAAATATTTTTGGATGTTTTCTACATTTTCAAATATACTGATTTCAATTACAACACAGAATACGAAGCGTACAGTGCTCACTTTATATTTTTATTACAAATATTTGTACTGTAAAAACCAAAATAGTGTTTTCAATTCACCTCATACAAGTACTGTAGTACAATCTCTATCATGAAAGCTGAACTTACAAATGTAGAATTATGTACCAAAAAACTGCATTCAAAAACAAAACAATGTAAAACTTTAGAGCCTACAAGTCCACTCAGTCCTACTTCTTGTTCAGCCAGTCACTCAAACAAGTGTGTTTACATTTGCAGGAGATAATGCTGCCTGCTTCTTGTTCACCATGTCACCTGAAAGTGAGAACAGGTGTTCACATGGCATTGTTGTAGACGGCATTGCAAGATATTTACATATCAGATGCACTAAAGATTCATGTCCCTTTATGCTTCAACCACCATGCTGATGAGTGGATAACAATCCAAAGCAGTGTGGACCGATGCATGTTCATTTTCATCATCTGAGTCAGATGCCACCAGCAGAAGGTTGATTTTCTTTTGGTGGTTCGGGTTCAATAGTTTCTGCATCAGTGTTGCTCTTTTAAGACCTCTGAAATCATGCTCCACACCTCATCCCTCTCAGATTTTGGAAGGCACTTCAGATTCTTAAACCTTGGGTTTAGTGGTGTAGCTATCTTTAGAAATCTCACATTGGTACCTTCTTTGCTTTTTGTGAAATCTGCAGTGAAAGTGTTCTTAAAATGAACAACATGTGCTGGGTCATCTAAGACCGCTATAACATGAAATATATGGCAAAATGCAGGTAAAACAGAGCAAGAGACATACAGTTCTCCCCCAAGGAGTTCAGTCACAAATTTAATTAACGCATTATTTGTTTAACGAGCATCATCAGCATGGAAGCATGTCCTCTAGAATGGTGGCCGAAGCATGAAGTGGCATACGGATGTTTAGCATATCTGGCCTGTAAATACCTTGCGATGCCGGCTATGAAAGTGCCATGCGAATACCTGTTCTCATCTTTCAGGTGATACAGTAAATAAGAAGCGGGCAGCATTATCTTCTGTAAATGTAAATAAACTTGCTTCTCTTAGCAATTGGCTGAAGTAGGACCGAGTGGACTCGTAGGCTTGAAAGTTTTACATTGTTTTGTTTTTGAGTGCAGTTTTGTAACAAAAAACCCCACTACATTTGTAAGTTCAACTTTCATGATAAAGAGATTGCACGACAGTACTTGTATGAGGTGAACTGAAAAATACTATTTCTTTTAGCATTTTTACAGTGCAAATATTTATAATCAAAAATATAAAGTGAGCGCTGTACACTTTGTATTCTGTGTTGTAATAGAAATCAATATATTTGAAAATGCAGAAAACATCCAAAAACTTTTAATAAATGTCAGTGGTATTCTATTGTTTAGCAGTTCGATTAAAACTGCTTCGGTTAATTTTTTTAATTGCAATTAATTGTTTTGAGTTAAACGTGAGAGTTAACTGCGATTCATCTACAGCCCTAGTCCGTGATAAGGGAAAGGTAGGACTGAGTGGCATGTGAATAATTTGAGAAATACTCTCGAGTTCAAATTGAAAATAGGGCCTGGGAGCAGGCAAAGAGGCTGTTTCAACTGAGAAGAGCACTGTGGATGAAGAACAAGGTTTGGGAATATATGACTGAACGTCACAGTGAGAGACACAAAACAGGATCTGGGTTTTTTCAGATCCCCTGTACAAAACCGACACCTGCAAAGCAGGAGGTTTGTGGGAAGGGAACAACAGTTTCTGCAATGAAAACTCATTCGCTATTGCAAAACAGGCTTCCTTTCCATTTGAAAACCCAGCAAAATAGGTAGATATGCTATGAGCACAAATGGCTTGGAAAACTCGGACAGCCAGACCTCTAGCTGGTGTGAATCAGCCTAGCTCCACAGGTTTCAATAGTGGCAGGCTGGTCTGCAACAGCTAGAATCTGGCCCCAAGTGTCTGGACCTGGTTATGCTAGACTTTTTTCTTAGAGTTTCCCGCTGTTGCAGCTCCTCCAGTGGCAGACATGATGGAAGGGCTAGTGTAGACAGGGCTCCAGAGGTTCTTACTGTAAACCATCATGTTATGTAGACATGCTCTGACCTGGGTTTGACAGGATGGGTTTTAAAATGCCATTGACTAATCTTCATTACAGCTCCCCCTATTACACACTGGAGCAGATGGGGTGTGGATGAAGGGAGAAAAATCTCTTGGGCAGGAATAGCCCGAGGTCAAAGCAAAGTTACAGTAACAAAACAACTGAATATCTCAAACAGACTGAGATCCAGAAAGTGCATGCTGTTTGTTCTGATTTTAACATGCAAATCTAGAACATAATAGAAATAAGTTACTATACCTGCCTTCTGCCCTTTAATTCTGTACACTATTTCAGCATGTTCCCACTCACACTGGAAGCCGGGTGATAAACAGGGACTAATTAGCTCCTCTCCTTCCTTTACTGTAATAGAAAGAAATAGATCAAGCAGCATTAAGACACATGCTGAGGAGTCAACTGCCAATCCCTCCTCTCCTGGCCACAGTCCTACTCAGCATCCTCCCACCTTCCCAGCAATTTCTAACTCACTCATGGCCTGAACATCCCCCCTATCCCCATATGGACTGGTAATGGCCCATGCCTTCCTTTGACAGCACCATCCTCTGCCCACACCCATCTCGCTGGTAGATGTGCCCAGAGACATGCAGTGGTCCCATCTATGGCACGGGCAGGCTGAGAACGGAGAGAGTAGCAAGTGAATGAACTTCCACTTCCCCTTATAACAGGCTATGCTCCTATGGCCCAGAGAATGCATTTTGCACCCACGGGGGAAGGATGAAGTTACTGGGAGTGCGCAAGGACCTGATGTTGGGACCCTCTGGCCCAAAGGATCATTTGGCCTATAAAAATTATCCTACAAGTCACTGAAATGCAAGAGCTCTGTGCCGGATTACTTACAGGCTTGTCCCTCAATGCCGCCTAAAATCGCAAGCCTTGCTGACATTAACCCGAGTCCCAGGTAACTGTGGAGGAGAAAAGCCGCTGTGAAAGAGTACACTTCTACTGGCATCACGCTGGGGCAAGTGAGTCATGTCTATTTGCAGGACGGTTCCAGCAAACCGTCTCAACGCAGCAGCGAATAGCCTGGTTCGAGTGAAGGTCGAGCTGTCACTTCCATTAACAACATCTCTCCCACAGTCTGACAAACGAGCAAAATCATTTCCTCAAGTGGAAGACAGTGGATGGACTGTCAGAGTGAAATCCTGCTTGTTCAGACTGCAACTAAATCAGGGCGGGTGTCTTTTTTGGGAGGGTGTAGAAAACCAGACTGCGGTGCAGCCAAGGAGGAGCAGCCCTCCAGGATCTCCCCTAATGTTCTTCCTCCCATCTCCCAACAGCTCCGCATTATCTCAGCTCTTCTTCCAGCCCAGAACAACGTCCCGCCGAGACATGAAACACTCTCTCCGCCCATGGGAACAAGCTCTCCCAACCCCTTTCAGCCCAGCGGCCGGGGCCAAGTCACAACCCCCTCTCTGTTGTGGTGCTGTTAGAGCGTGTGTCTGACAGGCTGCGCAGCTGTCATGATACCCTCGGAATCAGACTGATCACAATGGTAACGAGCTAAAGTACTCAATTTCCATCAGCTTTGCACCGGCTAGAGCGTGTTAGGATTTCAGCTAAGGGTTATAGTTATGGTTACATATACGCAGAAAATAAGCAAACCTAAACTGCAACACAGCAAAGCACAATAAGGAAAAAATTAAGGTGGAGTCTATTTGGCTGTAGCTATATGAGAATATGTGGTATGATTCCTCTGACTGGATCTTCTTCCTGTTGTCACAGTGTGTCCGCCACTCTAATAAACTTGTGTGACTATTAGGAGCAGTAATTTTCCAGAAGTCAATCTCTCTGGCTTTTGTATCAGAGGTAAACACTTGTGAGATCCCCAGTTCTGCAGAGCACATAAACGCTTAAAGTTAAGCACATGCGTAAATCACATTCATCCAATAATTGGCTTTCATCTTTACCAGACGCTCTTTTCCCCCCACAGCTAACCTGTACGAATACAGTTTGTATGTGTTGTTAAACATCTGAAATGAAGTGATATGGCCAGCTGGTGATGTCTGGAGAGTTATCTATAAGGAGAAACAAAGAAGTCATTGTAAGATTTTTTTGGAACTTCCAGAAACAGCAAGGAGTAACAATACAGTATTTGAGCATACAAACAGGTTACCATCCGCACAGAAGTCCTATTTGCAACATGGCTGGCTGTGGAAATAAGTTATTTACAGACTAGTCTCAGACTAGCCCTGGATCTATTAGAGATGACCAGAACATAGGAACAGGAGTTAAAACAATGACCTGACACTACAGAGTCACATCAGCTCAAACATTTATATTGACACCAAACCAATGCAAATAAGGATTTTAAACAAAACAAAATACACTTCTTTCCATGACTTCCATCAATGCACCTCATTCCTAACCTGCAATGGCCCCTTATTCCAGTTCTGAACCCCTTTGGATGAAAGATCAATCCTGCCCCACTGCATGGTACTTTATGGACACAAATGGAAACTACAGAAAGATTGTGATTTTCCTAACCAGAAAGTAGCTCACGTAAGACTTGTCTTCTCTTGACCGCAAATCATTGACACCACCATCATTGTACCATGGCAACTAGGAGGAAGTGACTCCAGATTTGTTAAGAGACAAGTAGGAGGCACGCCTTCATGTAACACAAACAGCCTCAATTCTTTTGCAAGAATAGCAGAATGCCTGCTCATTAAAACCAGTGTTTCCCTGCAGTACGTGTTCAGTTTACCTCAGTGATTGGAAGAAATGTCATTTGTGTTGATCCACCTCCTAAATCCAGCATTCCTACACTTCTTTTTCTTGAAGCATTTAAGCTACCTGAAATGAATCATGTGACATAATGAAAGCCATTGTGTGTCAGTAATAACTCAAAGCCATAAAGCAATAAAAACAAACATGGCTACGAAAAAGGGAAAAAAATCCATCCTCCCATAGACAATAAGAGATGAACAGCATACACAGTTACAACTAGTTTTCATATAGCGGAAAGCAAGTCTGTAATTAACTACCTGGGTTTTTGGCCAACTATAAAAACAAATGAAAGGCAGACTAGTTGGATGGAGTGACAAACTGCACAGAGATAACCTTTCACAGTATGGAAATAATCATTGTATTTTTTCCCTTAGATCCTTAAATCAAGAAAGAAAAAGAAAAAAAAACCCCACAAAAACCCAAACTACTACTATTCGGCCTTGAGCCCACCAAGACTTAAACACATGCTTAACTTTTAGGTATGTGAGTAATCCCTTGAACTTTAAGTCTGTAAAATGGGAGCCATAAATACTGTTCTTCAAAGAGAAACTTAGGCCTAGTCTACACTGCCATCTCTTGGGGAGGTAGATTAACTACATCAACAGACAAGCCCCCTTCTGTTCATGTCGGAAATGTCCATGCTACAGTAGCATAGACGCAGCACTGCGGAGGTGCTGCCGTGGCCTTTGTGGTGTAGACACAGCCGTTACCACTGTTTTAAGCCATTTTATTTTCTCTCTGTTTAGAAAAATTATATCCCGTGTCTAAATTTTAATTTCACAACACTGAAGCAAATAGTCTAGATGCACGGGAGCACACTTGCTTCTTTAATTTCCATTCTCTCTCGTGTACCCACAGTACACATGTGCACACACTGTGTAAGTGTCCAGCCTGCCTGATAACGGCAGCACCCGCAGTATAAATACTAGGAATTAGGGCTGTCAATTAATTGCAGTTAATTCAAGCAATTAATGCAACACAAACTAACTAGATCAAAAAAGTCGTGATTAACTGCAGCTTTAATTGCGCTGTTAAACAATAGAATACCAATTTAAATTTATTATAAATATTTTTGGATGTTTTTCTACATTTTCAAATACATTGATTTCAATTACAACTAGGGTGACCAGACGTCCTGATTTTAACCCATTTGTCCCACGTCCCGACTGCACATCGGTCGGGACACCCTTTGTCCCAGTATTGGGGATGGACCGCTCACCATTGCCGGCGAGGCGGCGCTTCCTGGGGCAGCTCCCAGTGGCATCCATTATATATAAGCTCAAGGGAGGGACACTGAAGACAGGAAAACTGCACAAACTGCAGGGTATCAGGTACAGCTACACATGCACATACCTGTTAAAAAGTTGATCGTGATCCAGGCTGAAATTCCTGATAAGAGAACATTCCAGAGAGACATGCCATTAGACAACGTCATCTGCTCATGTCCAACAATGTCAAACAGCGAGTTAAACCATAATCATTTTTCTTGATTTAGATTTTGTCACTGGAGATTTAGGTTTTGTTTCTTTTTTTTTTTTTTTTAAATACAGCTGTCTTTTTCAACAGTTCAGCTACAGATTTTAGATTAAATGATCAGCAAATTGGGTCTGTCACCCTACACCAGACTAAATGCAAAAGGACCATCAATCACATGCCCCCCTTTAGCAAGTAGTTCTCTAATGCAACCCTCAAAAGAATTAGAAACGAAGGGCCAAATCCTCAGCTGGTGTAAATTAGCATAGTTCTATTAATCTCAATGGAGCTATGCAGATTTGCAGCACCTGAGAATCAGACCCACAGACTTTAGAAATAACACTTCCATAAAAATCGAGAATCATAAACATAAAGTTAGGGACCTTAAACATGGAGAACATGCTTCTGCAGCCAACATTTATATTATTACTAATTATCTGTAATGCCTAGGAGCCCCAGACCAGGACCCCCTGGTGCCAGGTGCTGTACAAACATAGAACAAAAAGACATTCCCTGTCCCAAAGCGCTTATATAACATCCAAGCCAACTGGCAGAGTCCCTCTGCGTGAAGTGGCTGGCAACCACTTTACTTTACAGATTAAACACATCCGTGGATAAACAGCAAAGGCTTTGTTCTAAAGCTTTCATTTTTTAGCTAAAAGATCAACAAATAAGCGATCCTTCATGCTGTAGAGCAACTCCTGTCTGGTGTCTGGGCTGTACTGACTGAATTTTGTTACACTTAAGACATTTTAAAGTTATTCCCTTTTTAAATACTAAGAATTTGGGTTTTCTTCATTTTCCTATTTTTCTCCCCCAAGAACTTTGGAGAACTGAACATTTTGTCCTTTTCCCACTTCACAAACCTTGTCTTTTCCTATTAATAGAAGAAATGAATAGGCCTCATTAACAACTTAAAATACTTAATCAATGTTAAAATATCAGCACACCACCAGGAATAAGCCCAGTGCATGTGTTAGTTAACTGTTGTCACAGAGCAAAAAAAGGAGCTATTTTAAAGTTTACTATCTGAGCACCATGAACAGCATTTGATATGTAGAATTTGGTAGATTTTCCTTGAAAATTTATAAAGTTAGATCAAATTTTGGACCCAACTTCAGCATTCTTTTTATTTTAACCTATCTAATTTCAGTTTGCATTCTCTTACATAACAGGGTTTCAGCTTTAATTCACATTTACAGACTATTAAGAATAATATTAAAAAAAATCTTAGTACATTTACAGTTAAGAATTGGATTACATAACAACTTGAACTAATACTGTCTACTGTAAGGCAATTCAAAGCCAAGATTTTCAAGAGTGGGAGCCTAACTTCAGGCTTCCAAGTCTATATTTTGGTACTAAAAACATGGCTTGATTTTCAGAAGTGCTGAGCACATAGCAGCTCCCATTGATTCAACTGAACCTGCTGGGTGCTCAAGCACTTAAAATCAAGCCACTTATTTAGGAGTCAAATGTTAAACCTCAAAAGTTTTTTGGTCGGCACAAATTAAAAACAAACATTGGCCTCACTCCAGCAATGAGATCTGCTAGCAGAGATCCACATGCACGTGGATTTCCACTGACATCAGTGGTGACTCAGCTCGGACGCAAAAGTCTGGACTAGAGGATCCAGCTGTAGGATTGGGGCAATTTTGTCAACCCTTTTATACAAGTGTTCATGTGTAAGACTATAAAAAACATGCCTCAGAAATTCAGCCTACCTTCATCAGTTCCATTCATTATGGAGACACAGTCATCCCTTACAAAGAAAGGAGATGCCTGGAAAATTTCTTTTACCTAAATGTAAAGGAAAAGATAAAATCAGTGGAAGTTTTTGCTAGACAGGGATAGGTGTGTGGTATAACATTTTACTGCCTCAGAGTCAAATCCTGAGCGCTGCTGAGCACCTTCACTGAAGTCAGGAGGAGTCTCGTGCGCTGAGCAGCTCTTGGAATCCAGCTTGTAATAACCACTGCTCAGCTTTCTAACGACGTTATCAATCTAGTCAATGGCTTTGTACTGCGATGCAGAGACAGGGTTAGTAGAGGCCGCATGGCAACGCTCCACAGCCAGTGGATTCCACCCCAAGACAATACCTCGTTTTGTTCAACAGTAACCAATCTGGACAAATAAGGACAAATGTTGATGGGGTCTTGAAGGGAATCTGGTTTAGCCTGTTTTAGCCAGAAGGATGACGACTGCAACGTGGAGCCCACAGGGTGTGTAAAGACGAAGGCAGGAGAAAGACATGTTAAAGAACACCCTGGCGAAAAACATTACTAATGGGCACAGTAATGCCTCATGACTACACTGGAAGTTAAAGCCAAAGTCCCACATTCTCTAGTCTAGATTCTGCAGCAAGACCCCTCAGCTTCCAGTACAAGTCAAACTGGAAATTCTGCAGCAGCTTTGACTAAATTCAGTACGGAAATGAGGGATAAAGTCAGTTTCCTGTGTTATATACTTTGATATTAAGTTCAATTTCACATTGCCCTGGAATTGTCACTTTCCAGTGTGCTGCAGACTTTTGTATTGCTAACACTCAACTTCTAGGGTGCAGCTGTCAGGGAGAAGCTAGAGGCTGACAGATAGGATGGGACAGTTGGGGCTCTGGGCACCAGAAAAGCATGAGAAGCAGTTTGGGATTCTAGCATCCAGTGGGCGAGACATCTAGCACAGATGAGGGCATGCTGGGTCAGAGGTAAACTGACATTTTTGGATAGGGGAGGAGCTTGATATCGGAATTCACCACTCTTGTAACTAACCAGATATGCCCCAGTATCCAACACTGTAACCCACAATGATTGCTAAACACATTGGCTGGATGTTTCTGCTAAAATTATCAGTACTAGAATAGTTGTCATTAGGCTTCAGAGTCCACACATTGAGCTGACTGAGACAATTCACATTTCTCTCAGAGCCACTGTTTCATGCTGCTTGTAAATTCTGGAAAATATGGCACCGGTGCACATTTGATAGGTATTCCCACAACCATAAGGGCTAGAAACCCAATTTTAAAAATGAAAGCTTATTTGAGCAGAACTATTCGGCCTCATCATATTTATTGCGTGGCTAATTCAGTGGCCAGTGAACTTTCAAAAATACAGGACCCTGATTAAAACCAGGAAGAACTGACATCTAAAGTACTAAACCAACCATTGACAATAGCTAAAAATGCCTCAAATTTACATGAGACATATTTATAATGAGTTTTAACTCAAACACATTTAGGATGCCCAAAAATATTCATTTAAATCAAAGTCCATACATAGACTAATTACTCTATAGCTGGAGTTAGTTGTGGATGGACTTTTCTGTAGCTCTCATTAATCTGTTGTTTTTGAATAATGCACTATTTCATTTTAATTCTGATAACACCTACAATCTTGATTCCAACAGTATCAACAATACTGAGAAAAATATTACTTGCCAAGAATATTTTTGACAAGTTCTTTAAAATACCTACACAGTATTAACTCATATTAAAGATTTTTTTATTTTTAAATATGGTTACAAACAGTTTTTAGATACAAAAGGCTGAACACTAGAGGCTAGTCATTCAAACCTAGTATCATGAAGTCTTCACCCTTTTGTAATGGACTGACGTCTTGTATTAGGACTTACATGCAGTGTATTATGTGATCAAACAACTGAGCACTGCTATACTGTCTAAATGGTAAAAATGGAATATTTAAATTACACTGAAAGCAGCATATGAAAAAAGTGTATGTATTCTATAGTGGACCAAATTCTGCTCTGAAGTGTAAAGAAAAAATAATTACCTTATC
This sequence comes from Lepidochelys olivacea, assembly GCF_965140295.1. Lineage (NCBI taxonomy): Eukaryota > Metazoa > Chordata > Testudines > Cheloniidae > Lepidochelys > Lepidochelys olivacea. The sequence goes on along the minus strand of NC_140413.1, from coordinate 211,024,727 downwards.
CAGCAACTTCTGAGCTTTATCTCCTGGCAACAGCCGTAAACCAGCTGTTGCTTTAAGGACCAAAGGAGTAAACTTCCACAACTCCATAGGAACCTCATCCTTAGCAACTTCTAGAAGTTCTTGTATCCCCTGAGCACTCTAAGAGGAGAGAGGAAAAAGCAATACAGACATTTTGTTAGATCTCAGGAGTAGAGCGGTTATATTACTTATGTATCCAGCACTGCTGCAACCACTACTGGAAAGTTGTGTCCAGTTCTGGTGTCCACAATTCAAACAGGATGCTGATAAATTGGAGAGGGTTCAGAGAAGAGCATGAGAATGAACAAAGAACATGCCTTATAGTGATAGATTCAAGGAGCTCAATGTAACAAAGAGAAGTTTAAGGGGTGACTTGATCACAGTCTCTAAGTATGTATATAGAGAACATATCTAATAATTGGCTCTTCAATCTAGCAGAGAAAGGTATAATCAATTAAATGGCTGGAAATTGAAGCTAGACAAATTCAGACTGGAAATAAATTTTTTATCAGTGAGAGTAATCAATCAGTGGAACAATCTACCAAGGGTTGTGGTGGATTCTCTATCACTGGCAATTTTAAAATCAAGACTGGATGTTTTTCTAAAAGATGTGTTTTAGGAATTACTTTGGGGCAGTTCTCTGACCTGCGCTACAGGTCACACTAGATGATCACAATGGTCCCTTCTGGCCTTGGACTCTGTGGATAGAAGACTATGCAGAGACAGGAAAAGACCACAACATTCAAAGAAGAATCCCTATCCAGGAGATAACATAAGCATGTGCTTTTATGCAGTCCTGAATTGAGGCTTAACTGACTGTTTAGCTGATGGAATTTGGAAATTTATCAATCATGAAAGTGATGAAACATGGTACATTACTTGTTCCATCCTTTTCCAGGAAGACAATAATATTGTTTCTATCAACGTAGTCATGTTAATCAGTTAGTAGAAATATTTATGCTTTTAGCACATGGGTTGGACACTCCAAGATGCTGGGAAATTCTTGGAGACGCCAAGTGCCCCAAATTCCCATTGAAGTCAATCAGAAAGACTCTGGTACAAAGAGGAGTCTACTGTACTATAGCAATATTCAACACTGCTTCATTTGCAAAGCACATAAAGAGTGAGTTTCTATCAGACATCTTTTTACAATTAGAAAAAAGCATAGTTACCTTATCAACATCATCAGCATAAGCAGAGAGTCCTGGCTTCAGTGCTTTAAATGTTTCATGGGTTAATTTGGGAGTCTCTGTGCAAAAGCAATAATTTTTAAGAGTAAGAAAGCATAAATCTTGATATAAAATAAAAGATCATTTTGCAAGTTAAACCTTTATATGCTAATTTTGCATAATTAAGGCTAATGGGAATAGTCTTAAGCCTAATCTAAAGGGGAAAATCAAAGGCAGCCTTACTATTAAAATGCACCTGTTATTAGGGGGGGGTCAACCCTTGTCAAAATGGTTTTTAGGAGTCACAATTAATTGATAAGAAAAGGAGTACTTGTGGCACCTTAGAGACTAACCAATTTATTTGAGCATCCCTCAAATGCTCAAATAAATTGGTTAGTCTCTAAGGTGCCACAAGTACTCCTTTTCTTTTTGCGAATACAGACTAACACAGCTGTTACTCTGAAACCTGTAATAAATTGATAGACAGGTGCTGGTTTCTGCTCATATCCTGAACAGTAAGAATCCAAGTTTCTCAGAATTTATTTCATGTCCTCACTTTTTCTATTACCAAGGCTAATCTACCTTCAAAACAGTCCAACTCACAAGGGTGGAACTTTTCAAAGTGCTCAGTATTGGCCTAACTCTGCTCCAATTTACATCAATGGAAGCAGAGTTAGGCTAATGCTGAGCATGTTTGAAAATCACACCCATAATGTTTAAATATGGTTACAGCCAAGTTTCTGTCCTCAAGGACACTGCCAAAAGTTATCTACAATGCAATTAAAAGGTTTATTTTCTTGCTGTAAAAGAATAAGAATCATCTGTTTAATGATGAACTGATATGTGGAAACCAAGGTAAAATTACACAGTTCAGATGTGTGAACTGGGTGTGAACTGTGTGAGGAATAGGGCAGCCCTTACTCACATGAGCAGTTCTACTGATGTCACTGGAATTGCTCGCGTGAGTAAATGCTCACCTAGATAAGGACAATCTGTCCCTAAATCATATATTCGGGAGACCATACACTTAGCACTCATACAACATCTTCCACTCAAGGATCTTATAGAACTTCACAAACCAACTGACAAAGTCTCACAAGAGCCCGGAGAGATATGGGATTAGTGTGATTGTACAGACTGGCAAAGACGTTAAGTGGATATTTCTAGTGAAACTCAGCAAGACAGCAGAAGAACTAGATCAAAACCTAGGTCATCTAAGTACAGGTCCCACACTCTATCCATGATGCCTCCCTTACAAGTATCTATCAATGTTCATTTTGAAAGCACTGCTTTATTGTACATGCACCACAGAAACACTTAGAACAAAACTAGGATTCAAGCTTGTTGAGTTTTATTCATTAATTATGAAAACATTTGGGGGTGGGGGGGAGAAAAAATTCTCCATGTCTTCACTAACAGACTGAAGAACAAAATCCTTTGTTAATACTTAGGCCCGGATCCTCAAAGGTATTTAAGCACCTGACTCCCACTGAAATCAATGGCAGTTGGCTACTTAAATACCTCTGAGGATCTGGGCCTCCATCGTGTCGGGAAGTAACTTTGGCATTTAGTGACCAAAGTGCTTCACTTTCCGTCCTTAGCATTCTCTTCATTTAGTCTTTTTGACTGGATTCACTGTGCAGTACATTTAAATCACTGACGCTTGTTACTACAAGGCAGAACTAGTGTGTGGCAACTAGTGTCTTGTTTCTCTAAAATGCTTTAGGCCCAGTTTCAGCACAGTATGTAAACACGTTTAATTTTAAGCATGTGCTTAAGTCCCACTGAAATCAGTATGATTTCAGCATGTGCTTATGTACTGTGCTGAACTGGAGCACCAGAGGACGCTATTGTTTCCAGGAAGTTCAGACAAAGGAATGTCCAGTGGCTAAGTCACAGGTCTGGGACACAGGAGATCAGCCCTGCCACAGATTCCCTGTGTGACCTTGGTCAAGCCACTTATGCTCTCTCGTTCTCAGAGCAGTGTACTGAGGACTGAGGCGCTACTGTTTATGAGGACCTCAGATATTACAGTAATGGGAGCTATACAAGTACAGCTGATCAGTCACATTCGTCTAACAGCGATAATCACCAAGTCAGGGGCTGAGATGAACAAATTGGTTTTAAAATAGGATGGTCTCCAAGAAACTTTAATTAAGATTTAACTAATTTCTTAAGGGTGCCTGGAGAGAAATTAAAAAAAGCGTTAATTTAAAGAGCTTGTCATACCTTTTGATTTCTGTGTAAATTTAAAAATATGTATTCTAGTTCCAGTGCTTCCGGCGTCAAACATAATTCCATAGAACACTGCATGATCAGTCGTCAAAGTCGGATGGTCTAGTTCGTCTCTCCTATTTTCAGTAGCACCTTCTGTTATAGCCGAGATTGGTTTGGAGTCCACATGCCATTTTATATAAACCACATAAATAGCTACACATGCAAAAATCCCCAAACCATAGAACAGTTTTGGTATCTTCATGGCTTCCATTTATCAAATGTCGCTTCTTCTCTTTCACTCCAAGAGTGTGGATTCCATGTCACTCTACAATCAAAGAAAAAGAAAAACATATTTTAACTCTTTATACATTACTATGACACACATAATCAGAAGTGAAAATAAGTCGGCATGGTCCAGTACGGTGTACCGGTAAGAGCAGGACACAGTCGACTGTATTGGCAGGGCTGCTGATTGCGAGGGTGGGGGGGGGGGGGGCGCAGAAAAAGGGACAGCTTCCCCGGGGCCTGGCAATTTAAAAGGGCCCAGGGCTCCCGGCTGCTGCTGCCACTACCATGGGGCTCCAGCGGTGATTTAAAGGGCCCAGGCTGCCGCGACCGCTATTGCACCAGCGGCTGGAGCCCCATGCCCTTTAAAACACCGCCGGAGCCCCAGGCAGCACAGGCTGGGCAGTGCTGAAGGGCTGGCTGGGGGAGTCTGGCCCCAGCCCTGCCTCTTCTGCCCAAGGGTCCCGCCCCCTTCTGGGGCCCAGAGCCGCTGTCCCCTGCCCCCCTTGCTCAGGACCCTGGCCGCCCTGTGTACTGGTAAGTCCCTTAAGTTAGTTTCACCCCTGCACATAATACATTCTTACAAGCAGACATAAAAGCAGAATCAAAATAAGATAACAGGGTCACTCCCACGCATACACGTGCCATCTGTTTTAGCTTAGCAGTTGTTCAGAAAGATTGCACAAATGCAAACTGATGGAGCGGAGAGAACAGTACCTGTTTTAGTAGGAAGAGGGCCTGAAATATACAGCCTTGTATTAGAGGCCTGAAGCCTGGGCTAAAGCAATTTGTTTGTATCAGTGTATAACGATGCATCTCAGAGGGAGTGTCTTTGGCCAGCTTAGGGAGCAGTGGAAAGTCCCATCACTGACTGAGCTGCGTCCATTGTCACAGGCATCCATGTCTTAGTATCCTCATAGAGTCTGCCAAGTGCTATTACTCTGCTTCATCAATAATAAACCCAGCCGGGCGCCTTCACACCTTCATGGATTTTGTGGACGCTGGGCGGTTCGCTCGAGGTCTGCCGTGCCAGCTGTCTGAGCAGAGCTGGGGCAGCACACAGGGAGAACACACACGCAGCCGAACATCTGAGGACATTGGTGACCCCGACCACTCATCTAGTGGGTAAGTGAGCTGTCCTTTGTAGGAATCGCAATCTAACATGACAGAAAACCACGAGCTGAGGAACTCTCTTAACCCCTCCCTGCAAATCCCCAGAGCGTAACAAGGTATGGACCTGCTGAGTTGCTAGCAAAAGAGGTCCATATGAATTTAAAAAGTATAGTGGGGAAGAAACATGGAATGAAATCTGTAAGGCTAGGGCAGAAACCGTAGCCTTGAAAGGGGGGTGGGGGAAGAGCAACCTAGGAAGGTGGGGAGACCTGAGCCAAGAGAGATTAACTCCATCAAAGTATCTTAAAGTACAGAGGGCAGCAGCAAGTTTAGCCAACTGAGAGAGGATATAAAGGAAAACTGAACTGGTATGTAAAATATTTCAGAAAGAAGGTTCTACTTTCAGGTCTGAGCGTGGTTCTGTGGGTCAAAGCAGCGGGAACCCGCCCTGGGGTTTTATCCTGGCTCTGGGAGAAGCCTGGGGGTAGTTACCCGCTCTTGTAAAACCTGAGTTTGTTCCCCCAGTGTATGTTGCTTCTGTGCACCTGCCAAATGGACGGCGGGAGTGCCCTTTTCTGCTGCCCTTAATTCTTTTCGGGCAGCTCCATGGGTTAAGGTACTTTGGGTGTTCACCAGGGCCAGAGTATTTTCCGCTGCATGCGCCCGACCAAGTGGGCAGTAGCTCAGGAAAGCTCATGCGCTAACACACGGGTTGGTCTCCGAGGGCCACGAGGCCTCCTGCGCGCCGGGAAAGCGATCAACCGCGGGCCGTCGCGCTCAGAGGCGCGCACCACCCGCCGCCGTTCAGCGAGCTGTAGGAGCCGAGAGCGACCAAGCCCACGGCGCTCGGGCTTCGCGCTGGGCCGCCGCCGGGACCGAACACCGGACAGAGAGCCCCGCCGCCCCGGCCCCGCCCGCCCCGCAGCCCCGGCCCCGGCCCCAGCCCGCCGGGACCGAACACCGGACAGAGAGCCCCGCCGCCCCGGCCCCGGCCCCGCCGCCCGCCCCGCCGCCGGGACCGAACACCGGACAGAGAGCCCCGCCCGCCCCGGCCCCGGCCCCGCCGCCCGCCCCGCCGCCGGGACCGAACACCGGACAGAGAGCCCCGCCCGCCCCGGCCCCGGCCCCGCCGCCCGCCCCGCCGCCGGGACCGAACACCGGACAGAGAGCCCCGCCGCCCCGGCCCCGCCCGCCCCGCCGCCCCGGCCCCGGCCCCAGCCCGCCGGGACCGAACACCGGACAGAGAGCCCCGCCGCCCCGGCCCCGGCCCCGCCGCCCGCCCCGCCGCCGGGACCGAACACCGGACAGAGAGCCCCGCCGCCCCGGCCCCGCCCGCCCCGCCGCCCCGGCCCCGGCCCCAGCCCGCCGGGACCGAACACCGGACAGAGAGCCCCGCCGCCCCGGCCCCGGCCCCGCCGCCCGCCCCGCCGCCGGGACCGAACACCGGACAGAGAGCCCCGCCGCCCCGGCCCCGCCGCCCGCCCGCCGGGACCGAACACCGGACAGAGAGCCCCGCCGCCCGCCCGCCGGGACCGCGGCCTCCGCACGGGCCGGGCCGGGCTCACCGGGGGCCGGCGCACGGAGGGAACGCCTGGTCCACCGGCCCCGTCCCGCCGAGGGGCCCGCGCAGCCCCGGCCCCGGCCGCCTCCCGGCCGCGGCGAGGAAGGGCCGAGGCGCCCCGGGACAGGCCAGGACACGCGCCGGCCCCCCCGCCCCCGAGCCCCGCCGGCCCCCCGGGGCACCTACCCCCGCTGCCCACGGGCCGCCGGCCCCGCCCCGCGGCCCCCCCCGCGCGGGAATCCCCGGACAGCGGCAGGCTCGGCGGCCAAGAGCCCGTGCGCAGGCGCGGCCCGAGCCAGCCCCGCCCCCCCCCGCTCCCGGCCTCCGCCCCCCCGCCTCGGCCCCCCCAACCTCCCCCAGCCCCCCTCCGACCCCCAACCCCTTCCAGCCCCCCCCACACTCCCCACTGCCTCAGCCCCCCCTGACCCCCAACCCCTTCCAGCCTCCCGCCCACACGCTCCCCACTGCCTCAGCCCCCCTCTGACCCCCAACCCCTTCCAGCTTCCCCCCCACACACTCCCCACTGCCTCAGCCCCCCTCTGACCCCCAACCGCTTCCAGCCTCCCGCCCAGACGCTCCCCACTGTCTCAGCCCCCCTCTGACCCCTAACCCCTTCCAGCCTCCCCCCACACGCTCCCCACTGCCTCAGCCCCCCTCCGACCCCCAACCCCTTCCAGCCTCCCGCCCAGACGCTCCCCACTGTCTCAGCCCCCCCTGACCCCCAACCCCTTCCAGCCTCCCGCCCACACGCTCCCCACTGCCTCAGCCCCCCTCTGACCCCCAACCCCTTCCAGCCTCCCGCCCACACGCTCCCCACTGCCTCAGCCCCCCTCTGACCCCCAACCCCTTCCAGCCTCCCGCCCAGACGCTCCCCACTGTCTCAGCCCCCCCTGACCCCCAACCCCTTCCAGCCTCCCGCCCAGACGCTCCCCACTGCCTCAGCCCCCCTCTGACCCCCAACCCCTTCCAGCCTCCCGCCCACACGCTCCCCACTGCCTCAGCCCCCCTCTGACCCCCAACCCCTTCCAGCCTCCCGCCCAGACGCTCCCCACTGCCTCAGCCCCCCTCTGACCCCCAACCCCTTCCAGCCTCCCGCCCACACGCTCCCCACTGTCTCAGCCCCCCTCTGACCCCTAACCCCTTCCAGCCTCCCCCCACACGCTCCCCACTGCCTCAGCCCCCCTCCGACCCCCAACCCCTTCCAGCCTCCCGCCCAGACGCTCCCCACTGTCTCAGCCCCCCCTGACCCCCAACCCCTTCCAGCCTCCCGCCCACACGCTCCCCACTGCCTCAGCCCCCCTCTGACCCCCAACCCCTTCCAGCCTCCCGCCCACACGCTCCCCACTGCCTCAGCCCCCCTCTGACCCCCAACCCCTTCCAGCCTCCCGCCCAGACGCTCCCCACTGTCTCAGCCCCCCCTGACCCCCAACCCCTTCCAGCCTCCCGCCCAGACGCTCCCCACTGCCTCAGCCCCCCTCTGACCCCCAACCCCTTCCAGCCTCCCGCCCCCACACTCCCCACTGCCTCAGCCCCCCTCTGACCCCCAACCCCTTCCAGCCTCCCGCCCACACGCTCCCCACTGCCTCAGCCCCCCTCTGACCCCCAACCCCTTCCAGCCTCCCGCCCAGACGCTCCCCACTGTCTCAGCCCCCCCTGACCCCCAACCCCTTCCAGCCTCCCGCCCACACGCTCCCCACTGCCTCAGCCCCCCTCTGACCCCCAACCCCTTCCAGCCTCCCGCCCAGACGCTCCCCACTGCCTCAGCCCCCCTCTGACCCCCAACCCCTTCCAGCCTCCCGCCCAGACGCTCCCCACTGCCTCAGCCCCCCTCTGACCCCCAACCCCTTCCAGCCTCCCGCCCAGACGCTCCCCACTGTCTCAGCCCCCCCGACCCCCAACCCCTTCCAGCCTCCCGCCCAGACACTCCCCACTGCCTCAGCCCCCCTCTGACCCCCAACCCCTTCCAGCCTCCCGCCCACACGCTCCCCACTGCCTCAGCCCCCCTCTGACCCCCAACCCCTTCCAGCCTCCCGCCCAGACGCTCCCCACTGCCTCAGCCCCCCTCTGACCCCTAACCCCTTCCAGCCTCCCCCCACACGCTCCCCACTGCCTCAGCCCCCCTCCGACCCCCAACCCCTTCCAGCCTCCCGCCCAGACGCTCCCCACTGTCTCAGCCCCCCCTGACCCCCAACCCCTTCCAGCTTCCCCCCCACACGCTCCCCACTGCCTCAGCCCCCCTCTGACCCCCAACCCCTTCCAGCTTCCCCCCCACACGCTCCCCACTGCCTCAGCCCCCCTCTGACCCCCAACCCCTTCCAGCCTCCCCCCACACGCTCCCTATTGTCTCAGCCCCCCTCCGACCCCTCCCAGCCTCTTTCTAACCCCAACCCTCACAGCCTCCCGCCACAGCCCTCCCTCAGCCTCCTTCCCGCCTCCCCCCACACACCTCCATTGCCTCAGCCCCCCTGCCAGACTTCTTCAGCCCCCTCCACAACCCCCACTGCCTCAGCCCCCCAATCTCCCCCCACACCTCCATTGCCTCAGCCCTCCTCCCAGCCTCCTTCCAAGCCTCACAGCCCCCTCACAGCCTATCCAGAATCCCCCCCTCAGCCCCCAACCTCTCACAGCCTCCCTGCGCCCTCACGCACTCACCCCAGCTCTCCCGAGGCCCTTCTCAGTCTTCTCTTCCCCTCCCCACTGCCTCACACAATCTCATCCCAGCCTGGCCCTGTCTCCCTCAGCGTCTCCCACAAACACTTCCACCTGGTCGCCCTACTCTCCCTCAACCCCTGCACAGAGACTTCTTCTAACCCCCCTGTGCCCTTACCTCCCCTAGTCTCTCTTCCCAGCCTTCCTGACAGCCCCCACCCCCTCCAGACAGTGCCCCCGGACCCAGTTTCTTTAAGGGGTTAACAAGCCCTCCCAAGAGCATTAGCAGAATTTACAAGGCTGCTGCTTCTGGATCCTCTGCTGCCTGATTTGTGCACAGCAAAGGCCACTTTGGTTCTTTCTGACTGTACCCTGCATCCTTCCAGCCGCATCTCGAGGCATGCTCCCCTAGAAAGAGTCTATACATGGTGGATGTTGCTGTTCTTTGCTTTCCCCATTAGGGCATGCTGCACAAGGTTAAAGATAAGCACAGGTGTAAGTGCTTACAGGATTGCGGCCTAACTGGCAGATAGGAGAGTGCTGCTATTCGCAAACCCCAGGGCATAGGGAAACCATTGTGTCATCCAAAACGAGCCTGGAACATTTATGCTAACAGAGATGAAACTCTGGGTATGCTGTAATTCAGCACTGGAGTGAGGCATAGGCAGCTAAGCTCCAATTTGTCTGTACCCTAAGGGGTTTATAACTTGAGTCTAGACTAAAGCTAGGTGAACTATTTGAAGCAAACATTTCACTTGAGGAAGTTATTAATTATTCAGAGAAAGGCTTTAATTTCTACAAATCGGTTTGTTGTTCAACGTGATTGAACAAATCGTTTCTGCAATCACTCTGAACCCTATCCCTACCCTCCAACATGCTTCAAAATGGATTCTTTGAGGACTTGCTCCATGATTTTTCCAGGGACTGAGATGAGGCTGATCAGTCTGTAGTTCCCCAAATTCTCCTTTTTCCCTTTTTTAAAGATGGGCCTTTTTCCAGTTGTCTGGGACATCCCTTGATTGCCACAAATTTTCAAAGATAATGACCAATGGCTCTGCAATCACATCAGCCAACTCCCTCAGCACCTTTGGCTGCATTAGATCTGGATCCATGGATTTGTACAAGTCCAGCTTTTCTAAATAGTCCTAAACCTGTTCTTTCACCACTCAGGGCTGCTCACCTCCTCCCAGTACTGTGCTACTCAAGGTCATTCTTGGCAGTATCATTGGTGCCCATGTGGAGAAATAGGAAGGGGTAGTGGTCCAAGGGCTTGATCAGTCTCAGCAGACGCTCCGTCACATCCTGAATTCTAGCTCCAGGCAAGCAGCACACGTCTCGAGTTTCCCAGTCTGGACAGCAGATGGATGACTCTGTCCCCCTTAGGAGGGAGTCCCCGACTACCACCACCTCTCTCCTCCTCTTGGGAGTGGTGGTCATGGAACCCCCATCCCTAGGACAACGCATCCCATGCCTTCCTGTCAATGGGGTCTCCTTCTGATCCCTTCCCTCAGATGACTCTTCCAAACCATTCTCCACTGTAGTACCTGGGCAGAGAGCCTGAAAATGATTTCTTACCTCTATCTGCATTGGGAGTACATGGGTTCTCCTCTTTCTTCCTCTGGAGGTCAGGTGCTGCCAATTTTCTTCCCTGTGCTGCACTGCCCTCTCTGATTCTTCAGCGTGCTGTGCCTGAGGTACCAAACACTGACTTCTATCCAGAAAGTCTTCATTTTCTCTGATGCAATGCAGGGTTGATACTTGGAGCCCTGGAGCTTCTCTTCCAATATGGAGACCAGCTCGCACTTCATACAGACAAAGTTGCTTCTGTCTTTTGGGGAAAAGACAAACATGGCATATCCTGTGCAGGTCACAACAGCTGATCGCTCCCCATCCTTAATGTCTTCCTTCTAAGAGCCTCTTCAGATGTTGTATTTACTGCTCATAGAAGCCTGAAAGGCAAAAACACTTTGTGGGAACTTCCCCAAGGTGAAATCCCAGGCAAACCCGCTCTGTTTGCCTGTCCTCTGTTCGCCACTCACTTGGTTCACAACTGTTGTTTTCAACTGTTCTCATTGGGCTGGATTGTATATTAAAAAAAAAAAACAACCAAGCTGTGGATTCTCCCCAGCACTTCTGACAGGAATGGAGTTTGCCTCCTGTGCAATGAGTAGGGCCCTACCAAATTCTCGGCCATGAAAAACGTGTCATAGACCGTGAAATCTGGTCGTCTTCTGTGAAATCTGATCTTTTAGGTGCTTTTTCCCTATACTATACAGATTTCACAGGGGGAGACCAGATTTCACGTTTCTCAAATTGCGGGTTCTGATCCAAAAGGGAGTTGCAGGGGGGAATCACAAGGTTATTGTAGGGGGGGCTGTGGCATTGCCACCCTCACTTCTGCGCGGCCTTCAGAGCTGGGCAGCCGGAGAGCAGCAGCTGTTGGCCAGGTGCCCAGCTCTGAAGGCAGCATCGCCAGCAGCCGCGCGGAAGGAAGGGTGGCAATCCCATACCAGGCCATCCTTACTTCTGCGTTGCTGCTGGCGGGGGCTCTGCCTTCAGAGCTGGGCTCCTGGCCAGCAGCCGCCGCTCTCCAGTACCCAGCTCTGAAGGCAGCACCGCAACCAGCAGCAGCGCGGAAGTAAGGGTAGCAGTACCACAACACCCCCTGCAACCTCCCCGCAACTCCTTTTTGGGTCAGGACCCCTACAATTGCAACACTGTGAAATTTCAGATTGAAATAGCTGAAGTAATGAAATTTACGATTTTTAAAATCCTATGACCATGAAATTGACTGAAATGGACTGTGTCTTTAGTAGGGCCCTAGCAATGAGTCACCGGGCCTGTCCTCAATTGTCACAGGCTCTGTGTCTTTGCAGTATTCTTTGAAGCCCCACCTTCTGGAATTGTTCTATTGTGAGAGAATTTCAGCTTTCATTTTTTAAAAAAAGGGTACATTTCTAGTCGTCCTGGCTGCAGAGAAAAGCTTGAGAACCCAAAACAAGTGCCTGCAAAAGGCTATAAAACCACAAGGCAAATAAAAAGAACTCAACATTTTTTAAAATTCTCCTGATTTTTAAGCTGACCTTGTGATTTGGGGGATCTGGACTCATGACTGTTGAACACTGAGAGCTAGCAATGCCGTGTTTCCATGCTGGCGCTAGAATCCCAGCATCCCCGATATCCACAGCCAGTTGGCATGCAGGGAATTTGTATAACTGGGAAAAAAAAAAACCTGTGGCATTATATACCAGTAGCTGGTTAGTGTCCTTGAATGCTAATAGGCCGAGGCAAGGCCATTTCAGTGTATTTGTGTTTCACCAGTGGGCCAGATTCGGTGTGTTTTGTTGCTCTGTATGTCGTGTACAATTTCAATATTTCTTTGGACTTTTTAAAATATAATTTTCAACCTGGAAAATACTGGAAACCTAAAAAAAAAGTGCTCAAGTGAAAGCAGCATTTTGGTGATCCTGTGGCTTTCCTTGAAAGCTGCATTAGGGTGGGAGAGAGACAATAGGAAAAGTAAACCTTGTACATGGCTATATCTTTTTCTTCCCCTTTTAAGATGATAAAACTAGGATGTAAGGAGGGTTGGAGGGTCAGAATGGAAATACCAACAGCCTTTTATGCTGAGGAAGAGAGAGACTCTGCTCAGTGGGACTGAGGAACATATCTCCCGCAGGCTGCTTTGAAAATCCCAACCTAGAGGCGTATTCCCTGCCACCCAGAGCACTGTTTCGATCCCTTGATTTTGAAGATATGTCCTCTGATGGAGAGCACAGGGAGCATGAGCACACACCACTAAGCAGGCAAGTTTTTATTAAGATTGCAAAGGCTTTCATTAGTCTCCAATAAAACAAAACCAACCCAGCCCCACTTAATATTTAAATTCCAGCAACTCAGGTATCTCTCTCCAAGGGACAAAAGTTAAGCCACAGGGAGCCTCTGCCCACCAATAATCTCATTTCTGTTTGTTTGTTTTCTTTCAAGGTGGACAACAAATTGAAAAGGACCTAGCCAAAGCTCAAGGTGTAGTGTGAGGACAAAAGCCACAAAGGAACTCTAGAACCACTCCATGCTAGGTGGCCCTGCCATCAGTTACAAAAACAAATGGAATTAAACAGCCAGCAAAACACAAAACCCTTCTCTCCTCCTCACTGTGGGAGCTGGGTTCACCTTGCTGTGCAGTGACTCTTCTAATCCATGGGTGTCCCTAGTGCCAACTATGGGGAGGACTTGTGCCCGACAGCAGCACTGATCTCATTGGCTGCCCACCCATGCAAGGAGGTGAAATACATCACCTCCGTGTTTGACCATGGGGGCCTTGTGTAAATTGGTACTGACTAAATAAAACAGCTGATGTGAGATTAATTGCTGTACATTTGGATGGAGATCATTCTCCCCGGCTCTCTCTTCTCCTTAGCCAGCCATAGGTTTCACTTGAAACCACAGTTCCCAAATACACAGAGATTGAGCGAAGCAGAAGTGTGTGTGTGCGTGTGTGTGTGTTGTAGGGAGGCAGGGAACTACCCTTCACCACCGCTGGGCTGAGATGGCACAGAGAAGTGATCTCGGAGTATTCCCTGACAATGCCTAATATAGTTAAGCCAATAGGGGGCAGCATTTTACCAGAAACAGGCTTTCCCAGGCTGGGTGGCTGTCTCCCCTACCCCCAGTTCTTCTGCAATTAAAAATAAATTTCTATTTGAAACGTCTTGTGTATAATCATATTTACCAATCTGCACATGTAATTCTAGTGATTTAATTGGGCTGCACTGTGTATTATGGACTCCAATATCACCTTCTGGTGTTGATTTCCTTTTCTATGTAAACTGTTAATTACATACAGGCAAACTAGATCCTGATTCTGTTCTCGGAGATACACTTGTGCATCATCCAGGCCCAGTGAAAGTGTACTGACATTTTGTAAAAAGATCATAAACTTGCTTTTAAGATGCAGGCACGCTGAATATCACACAAACCCTTGAATTCCACAGTGATGCTGCCTAGAACAAGCTTTGCCTTCTCTACCTTGTGCAGTGCGGGCTAACACATTTTGGGTATGACACCTGCCACCTTGGTAAGTGATTCTGCAGGTCAGATGGTGACATAGAGCTCCACATCTGAATCCATAGACTGATGCATAATGTACAGTGTACCTCAGTTAATGAGAACACAGTTTACTGGGAAATCTGGTTAGTTGGGATGGTTTCCATGGAAACTGACCCACTCACTCCAGTGTTATCCAGTGGAAAGCACTGCTATTTAATTGGGACAGTAGGGCCTCCTAATTGGAATGGTCCATAACATTGGATGAACATCCTGATTAGAACTGATGCTGCTGCAAATTTCCTGAAGTCTATCTCAGTCCCTGTCAAGTTTACGGTCTCTCCAGTGATGGCTAAATTGGCAAAGAACCATAATGTGCCTTTTGGAATTAAAGGTGCTCCTCATTTGGCACCAACAGCCACAACACAGGGGGTCTGCATGGAAGTAGGCATGAAGAAAAGCCACCTGTCTGGGACAAGAGGCCATTCTCTGTGTTGTCCCGATTAAGCGGCTTCTCCAATGTGCGCATGCAGATGTGTGGTTGAGCTGATGGCCTGCAGGCCAGATTCCATCCAGCCCCCAAATGCGTCTGCCCCAGAGCAGCAGCTGCCCAGAACGTGTGGCAGCTGTCGTGCACTGCAGTGACATGCTGCACTTTTCTGAGGCCTGCTCTACAAAATGGCCTCCTCCATGCCTACGTGCAAGGTCACATGCGTGGAGGGCGCCATTTTGTAGAGCATGTATATCTGTACGTGACCTGTGGAGATGCCCACAAACTAGCATCCGGCCTATGGCCTTTAGAAAGTTGGACCACCGACTACCTCCATATCAGCAAAGCGTATGAGTATGTGGATAGACCCATTGACTTCCATGAGACTTAAGTACCTGCTCAAGGGCTTTGCTGAATTAGGGCCTACAGCATACTGAATGTTAGCAGGAGGGTCAAATATTTTATAGTCACGGCAGGTTGATGGGCTGCTTGAATCATCCAGTTTAAAAAGGTCACACATGGAAAAAGTTGCAGAAAATAAAGATTGTCAAATATAAAGGGGAATTATAAATACATTCTTAAAAATGAACTGAACGTAGTTCACAATGGTTTTCATGGTTTAGGAAGGAATTTACTAGCTATTCTGAAACCCTGCTCTTAACTAAGTGATACACTGCAACTTTAAATAGATTTTATAATCCTAATTTCTGCCTTTAACTTAATCTTTTATTACTCACATTCACATGTCTTTACTAGCATCTAAAAAGTGTTTTTTGTGGTAGTCATATGCAAGTAATTCTACAGTGCCGTGTGCTTGCTTTTACAAGGCATTTATCCTGTAAACATTTGTGCACGTGCTTTACTTGAAGCATGTGAGTAATCCCATTGACTGTGCATGTCCCTAAAGACAAATCAGTGGCATTACTCCCATGCTTAGCATTACAGGAATATTCATGTTTGCAGGGTTGGAGGCATAAGAGTACCGAGTTAAGACCTGAGTCTAGGATACAATGCAAACACGATACAGTCTACATCTCTAATTGTAGCGTAGCACTTGGGTGAGCAAACATAGGATACGTGTTTAAGGGATGGATCTGTAATAAACTGCAGATTTACAACACCAGTGATAACTGAAGAGAGGCAAACCAGAATCTTAGGTAAGATCTAGCTGAGAATTCTAACAGTGCACAGTCTGTATGGATCATTTACTATCTGTTAGCTAATGTGGTTGTAATAAACTCTATTGGGCCATATCCAAGTCTCGGGGTTAGGGAGTAGAGGGGCCCTAGGAAGCTCTGGGAGGTGAATGTACCAAATGCTACTTGCAGAAAAGAGGGGCTTGGGGGTGGCAGAGGAAACAAGGCTGCCTAGCCACATGGAAACCAGTGGTCCATAGGGAAAGAGCTCCAACCCCATAAGAGTTACCCCGCTGTGGTACCCAGCTGGCCCCCCTCCTTGAGACACAGCACGGTTCTCTGCCCACTTGAACCCCTTTGCCTGCACTCTGATCCTCTATGCAGTGAGTTAATGCTGCTTTGGTTACCAGTGTTTCCACTGGCTTGAGATGGGAAATGCAAAAGAGAGCAGCAGCTCCCTGGCCTCGGGCCCAGTCAGCACCTGCTGCGGTTATGGACCCTCGACAGGTCATGTGCTCATCCTGCAGAGGGGATTCCAAAGGCTGAGGAGGAGCGTGCAATAATTCCATGTCTGCATCCCCAGTGTCATAGGCTCCTATTGCCTGCCACCCACACAAGGTGGACTAGTGTCTGCTGTGACCTCTTATGTCAGTTTCCGGGCTGGTGGATCAGCAATTTCAGCAAATCCAGGAGCTCTACACCTGGCCCACCATCAACACCCTTCTGGGGTCCTGTGCAGAGAGCTGGTGTGGTGCACTGCCCTATAGTGACCTGGGGGTTGTGGAGTCCCCCCTTTGCAGGCTCCAGGTGCATTTCCTCTGAGAGATGTAGAGGGGGTCAGGGTTTGTTTTAAATCTGCACTTGGTGGTGTGGATCAGTACTTTTACCGGTTCCCCATTCACCTTTTTTGCAGGCATAATCTGCACCCACCAAATGAACTGTGCGTACAAATCAGAGCACTTTGGGCATCTCTCCCCTACCTGCTTTGCATCCCCCATCGCTGGAAGTGCACAGACCGAGACTTGGGCCTGTCACTGAACTGCACATACCAACAGCGCAGGGCAAGCTGCATTTTTAGAAATTGGGCCCATCTTGCCCTGAGTAACTCTGACGTGGAGGCTGCATTTAACTATTGAGTTGTAAGACAGGGCTGGAGCCATAGCATAAAAGAACTGTTCCCATAAATAATGTAACAAAAGGGTAAATACGTACAAAGCAGAAATTAAATAATACAGAAACTATTTCAACAGCTCAGCCATGACTATTGCTAGGATTCACAAGGCCCTGTTACATCCATACATCTTAGGTCTGGTTTTCAGAGCAGTGTGCCTAATTTGCATGTGCTCTTTCATGCAAATCAGGCAATTGCAGCCTAGTTAACTGGCCAGCTAACTGGACATTTACATGCCCAATTTCCTGATTTCCACATGCAGCAATTGAGCATGCAACTGTCCAGTTAGATGCTTAATCAGCCACATGTGCATGCAATTACCCAATTTGCCCACACAATTGAAGTAAGTGCGTGGTAATTAGCATGTGCAAGTTAGGCACACAGCTGCATGATCATAGAGTGTGCCTGACTGCACACATGCCATTTTGAATATCTGTTCTTTGATATCTCCATGAAACAATTCAACGTGATTAAAGAATAACCAGCTATGGCATTTTATTTAAATATATCGGCCTTGATTTGCAGTAACACCAAGTGCTCAAAGTTCCAGTTGACCTCAAGGAAAGCTCTGAGAGTCAGGCCCATTGTCCCCAAAGTCAAAACAAGAGGGCAGCATGTGGGAGGAGCCCCCGGTGTCTGAGGGGCACTGGGACAGGAGGGGAGGAACCACCAATTACCCCAAGCAAGGAGGAAGCGGGGAACATATGGTGCCGGTCACAGCCAGGGACTTCACTAGGCTGCAAGACAGCCCCAGAGAAGGGACCTCACCCAGCACTCTTCTGTGTTCATCGCACCGTGCAAGCATTACCGGCCAAATTGGGCCACCCTTGCTCATGCCAAGTACTGACTTACTCAGGGAAATCAGCGGGGACACCCCCAGGGAAAGGTCCTGGACATGGCAGGGCTTGTCTGCCCAGCGTACGCTGCCGCACTCACACTCCTTTAAGAAGGTTTCTTGGCCAGACATTCGTGACTAATCCAAAACCAAACAGTCCCTTCACTCACCCTTTGTCCGAGGGTTCCACAGCCGCCACTCCAGAGTCCCAGGGGTCTCCGGTGAGCCTGCTTCTGCAGCTTCCCTATCCCAGCCAGATCTGATCCCTTTCTGGAACGCTGGCCCCTTGCTCCCGGGATCTACACAGCAGTTGGCTGCTCTCCCCAGGAACAGCCTGCCTCCAATCACTCCTCCCCATCCTGTCCTCTGGCAGATCTTTATAGGCCCAGGTGCAGGCCTGCCCCCTTTAATAAGCTCAGCTGGGCCCCCTGCTCTGACACAGGGGTGCTGGGCCTGGTCTACTCATAGGCACCAGCTACCCTGTGACAGGTACCAACCAGCACGTGCCAGGGTACCAGAATCTGGCTGTAACCAATTAAACCCCATGGCCCCCCTACATGGGAGCTATGTTATGAGAATAGGTGGGAGGAAATTGAGAAAGGCTAAAGGCCAACCTCACTCACGCCAAGTGGTAGTTTCCTCTTCAAGTAGCTCTGCTGAAATCAGTGAGGCTACTCAAAGAATAAAGCACAACTTAGGGTGAGTAAAGGTGGCAGAATTGGACCCTAAGTCCCAGATCTTCAAAGGTATTTAGGTTTCTGACTTCCATCAAAATCAGTGGGAGTTAGGAGAAGATAAGAATGGCCATACTGGGTCAGACCAAAGCTCCATCTAGCCCAGTGTCCTGTCTTCCCACAGCGGCCAATGCCAGGTGCCCCAGAGGGAATGAACAGAACAGGGAATCATCCAGTGATCCATCCCCTGTCGCCCATTCCCAGCTTCTGGCAAACAGAGGCTAGGGACACCATCCCTGGCCATGCTGGCTAATAGCCATTGATGGACCTATCCTTCAGGATCCTACATGTCTTTGAGGATCTGGGCTTACATGACTTTCCCAAGGCCACGGGGGGGGGGGGGGGGCTATCCATATTGGGGACCCATAGGCCTGAACTTCAAATCTCCAGCTGCCTTGGTGGTGAAAGTACATTTACTGCCTTTGTGAGCACAATGCATTCAGCACCCTTTGTAGGAGTTTAGTTCTTCTTTCAAAGAAGATCACAACCCAGCGGGACAGGGAAAACAGCCAGCCTTCCCTTGCAAATGAAAATGGGGGTTTGGTGTGCAACTGGCACTGACTAGGCTGCCCCGCTCCCGAAACACCACTTCAGCCCTAGATTGCGCTCATGAATAACGTGAGTCTGAATTTACCAAGCTGGAGTGATCAGCCCCCTCCAGCCTTCTATTCATTACTCCAATTAACGATCAGTCTCCTGAAAAATGGGCCAATCTGTTTCTTGGGGCGCTGCATAGAAAATCCATGAGCCAAGCCAATTAGCATCCTGGCCCTCACTGTCTAGGGAATTTAATTTAGTTTCTTGGTTGATCTAAGCACCAAAATATTGTTGTTTTGTTATGGGGCATATAATGTTTGTTAAATGAGTGGAATCCCCAAGGCCCATGTGTTGTTGATAGTTCTGCATCCTTCCAGGCCGTGAGGGGCAATAAGGCAAAACTGCTTTGTTCCACACACATGGCTGTTGTATTCTCATGACAGCCCACAGCAGCTGGACACAGGCAGAACAAACCTTTGCCACCCGGGGTGGGCGTGACAGCTTCCCTCCTAAATAGCTGCACACTTGAGCAAGCCTATTGTCTGGCCAGAAAGCATTTCAACTGCCCATTATCAGGCAGCCGCTGCACAAGAGATGCCACCTCCATGGATGGACAACCTGTCTGCAGAGCATATTGTTTGGGGGCAATTAATTTGCAAATTGCCAGTTTGCAAATCTATGCATGAATTAGTGACATTACTCCCCAAGCGGCTTTATTTTTAATTATTATTATTTTTAAGGAAGCCCCATGAATAAATAGGGTAACGTGCCTGGGCTCATTCTCCCAAATGTGTCGTTACCTCCTATCAGAAGAGGAAATAGAAATATACAGAGACTGGGTAGAAGAACGCTCCTCAATGATGTCTGGGTTTCTAAGTCTCCCAGTGGAGGCTGGAATAATGGTGACACACGTTGCTCGAGAGCTTTTGCTCAGTTTGTGACATTATTTTTCTGGAGAGAAAGACGGTCTCACAGGCTCTGGTTAATTCTACATTAGTGGTATCTATCTACTGCACGCTTTGTAACGTGGCCCCCATCCCGTAACTGAACTGCACTTGAAAACGCTCATTCATTTCAACGGGACTTTCCATGTCTGGAGCAACTGACGGAGCCAATAGTGTCATGCTTCCCAATCTGTGCCATCCAATTGCCAGGCAGAACCTCTTTGGCCTGATTCTTCACTTGCTTACACCACTTTTATGCTTCTGTAGGTCCACCGAAGCCCATGGCGTTACACCAGAGTAAAACTAGTGTAACGGGAAGTGTCTACAGGGCAACTGAAGGTGCACGTAAACGACAAGGGGTCCGGAGCACCGTGAAGACGAACAGATTTATCTGGGCATCAGCTTTCGTGGGTAAAAACCCCACTTCTCCAGATGCAGGTGCACTTGCAGCTCACGCAGGCGTTTGCAGGGGCCCGACTGAAAAGCGAAGCCTGGGCGCAGCGGTGTGGGCATCAGTGCAGGCGGCCAGGCACCCAGCACCTACTCGTGCTGCTGAAGCTTGTGCTGCCGCCTCTACACGGCTACACTTACCCCTGCCAGCGTGGGCAAATCCAGTGTGGGTCTGTCTCCCCACGCTGCACCAATCACGCCTCGGATCGCAGCGTAAACATGCCCCCTAGGCAGGGAATAGGGCCCGTCTTTCACACTGCATGGAGCTCGTCTCATTGAAAACAGAGCATGCAGCTGACTGGTAACGATGCAATACCAACAAGGAATGTAAATAGAGAAAGGCTCTGCCCAGAAAGTTCAACCTTGGCGTGAGGCATCTAAATTGATCGTAAAACATGTAAATAAGTGGCCAGAGTTCTCCAAGCCTTTGAAGATCTTGCCGCATAGTTAGTGTCTAAATGGGGATTTAGGTGCATAATGTCCGGCATCCAACTCTGAATGCGTTGGCTTTTGTTGCTACAGTCCGAGAACTCAGAAGGAAAAGGCCCCAGCTGGCAAGATTTCTCCCTGTTGCTGATTTTGCATGACCATGCTGGTCAGTCCCTAGCATATCATCCTATTCTAGATGTTTTATAACTCGATTCTCAATGAGAATTTCAACTAATTTACCAGGCACAGACGTAAAAGGTCCTGGTCTGTAATTCTCCAGCTCATCCCTAATGCTTTTTTAAAATAGAGATACAATTAGCTACCCCTTCAATGATCTACTGATTTTAATGAGCACTCAGCCCCTCCCTCATAAGTTCTTTCAGAACTCTTAGGTGTCCACCATCTGGGCCTGGGACTTTTTGCTTGGAAATGTGTTAGCTTGCTCCAGCCCCTCTTCCTTTGACACCTGAATCTTTGATATTATCTCATCTTTGTGACCAGAAGAGATACAGAAAAACTAGATTAGTTGGATGGACACCTAGAGCCAGATTTTCAGAGGTACTGAGGACTTGCAGTTCAGATGGAGTTACGGCTGCTGGCCCCTTCTGAAAATCAGACACCTGCTGATTTACAGGCCATAGTAGCAATCAAGCATATCAAGTTTCTGTACAGATTCCTGAAGAGCCTGGTTCCCAAGATCTCAGCAGGTGAGGCTGGCTGGTTATGAATGAGGTAATACTGCTCCCAGGTGGCTGTGGCTAATCCATAGGAGATTATTAATTATTGTTATAACATCTGGTTGTGAAATGGCGGGGGGGGGGTGATTTTGGAAAAAAAATGTTGATTTTTTTCTGATTTCCATTCCCAATGTTCAAAATTTTATCATAATTGTAAAATCTGGAAGATCTTTGCCATCTATTATCATCCCTTATTTATCACAATAGCAACTAGATGCCTCAACCATTTGGTGCCCCTTGGTGATAGGCACTGCACAGCCGTATTGTAACAAACAGGCTCTGCCCTGAAGAGCTTACATTGGTCAGGGCCAATCCTGCAAAGACTTATGCATGGGCTTCACTTGTCTGAACTGAGCATGCTCATCCAGTCTAAAGACACACTGGACACTGCTGGTTGTGAGTCAAGTTAACCGTGTGCATACGTTTTTTCAGGACCAGGGCCTTAATTTACATGTCGTGCTTTGCGAGCTTCATTCAAGGAGGCTAAGAATGTAAAGAGGCTCACAGGGAAACAGGAAACCTTTTGGCCATTCCACTGTGGACTGCAGTAAAGAGTGCTCAGGCATGGGGCTGGGGTGTGTGTTAAAACAACTTTCTTCTTCTTGTTCACAAACATTTCTTCACTGACTCCGTTCCAGCTCTCCCCTGTTTCTTTCCGGAAACACAAAGTGCATCCAGGTGCTTTACATCTGCCCTCCAAAGTGACCAAAGAGCCTCGTATGAAGAAACTCAGAAATAGAGAATCAAGTGATGCACCATCATCTTTTACACAGGCAGATTTCAGGACTCAGTGGGATACAGCCCAGGACAGAAGTAGGAAACCCAAAGTCATAGTACTCCTCCTCCAAACTCCACCCACAACCAACCTCTCCCCACTTGCCATGCCCAAATGAGAAAACACTCACCAGAGATTGTGTCGATGCTCAGACTAGCACCACCAATATCCTGGAAGGCTCCTTGGGCGTAACTCTCTCTTGTTGGGGTTCAGATGTCTTGCTGGGCTCTGCTAGGCTGCGTCTCATAAGTGGTGGTACTCAGCCCCAATGCCCACTGGAGCGGTCACTCAGAACAGATTGCACAGAGCATCACGATCTGCTCCTCCTCTCCTTTCTGACATGGTTTGACCAGCCAATAAGTAGGGAACAATGCTGACATGTAGAGGTGGGTTGGGACAACTGGCTATGTGGGTGATGGTTTGGGATAGAGTTAACTCTTGGCCAAAATCACAATTCTGCAGCAAACATGTATGCCAGCACTTGCTGCAAAACTAGCCAGGATAACACGCCGTCCAGGCCATAGCACTTTACCCGGGAATTTCTGCATTAAGCCCATAATTCCGGTTTGAGATCTAGCACATCGTTTAGAAAGACACACGTACAGTCTCCATCTGAATTCACTGCATCTCTACATAAGTTGTTCCAACGGTTAGTTACCCTCACTGTTAAAACAGCATCTTATTTCTAGTCTGAATTTGTCCAGTTTGGGCTCTCGCTGTGCCCTTTTCCTGCAAAATTAAAGAGTTGGCTATGATCAGAAACGTTTGTCAGGGCTGGGCCATGGGTGGCCAGCATGCCCTGGTCAGCTGCTAAGTTGTGATCGGGAGACAAGGACGGGGTCAGGCGCGAGCTGGGTCAAAATGCCAGGAAGTCAGGGTCAGGCACCACGTTGCAGGTGGCAAGCAGATAGCAGAGTTGGAGTCGAGCTGGGTCAGGTTACAAGGATATTGGGGTCAGGTGCCAGGCTGCACACAGCTATCTAATAGTGAAGTTAAGGAGAAGCCAGCATCAGAAGCTGGAGCCAGTGGGGTCTGGAGCAGAGACAGGCAGGCAGTCTGTGGTGTGGCTCAGACAGCGCCCCATCATGGCTTCCTGGTTTATATACTGGTATTGGCCAAATCACTGGCCTGTGAGGGGCCACCATTCAGGCCCTGTAGGGTGGTACTTACCACTGAGCTTAGCTTCACAGTCTCTTTCCATAGCTGCCTAGCCTGTAGCTCTCAGAGCACTATGGAGGTCCAGAACCCCTACAGCCCCAGGTTCTAGACCTGCAGGTTCTTACAGCTTTTCACCCCATAGGTGCTTCTAGACCAGGAACAAGTCACCTCTTAACTTTCTCTTGGATAGACTAACCAGACTGAGCTTTCAACTCTCACCATAAGGCAGGTTTTCCATACCTCAAATCATTCCCGTCGCTCTCTTCTGAACCCTTCTCGATTCGGTGGGGACCCCAAAACTGATCATGTTCCACTAATCGTCTCAGTAATGCTGTATATAGAGGTATTACCACATCCCTATGCCTACTTGATCTTCCTTTGTTTATACATCCAAAGATCACGTTCCTCTTCTTCGCTACAGCATTGTCCTAGGAGCTCATGTAGTGAGTTTCTTTTCAGCATCAACACATTCCAGGAGACAATCTTCCTTCTTGGGTGGCCTACCTTGTTTGTACCTAGATGCAGGACCTTGCATTTGGCTGTATTAAAACGTATGCTTAAATGAGTCCACCTTACCAAGCAATCTGGGTCGTTCTGTAGAGCTGACCTGTCCCCATCATTCTTTACTGCTCCACCAGTTTTTGTGTTGTCTGAAAATTTTACCAGCCACAAATTTATGTTTTCTTCCAGAGCACTGCTAAAAATATTGACTGGTACTGGGCCAAGAACCAGTTCCTGAGGAACTCCCTGGAAACACAATATGTGCTAATGAGCTTCCATTTACAGTTGCTTTTTCACATCTGGCTAAATGCAGTGCCTTGCATAATGACAGGTTTCAGAGTAACAGCCGTGTTAGTCTGTATCCGCAAAAAGAAAAGGAGGACTTGTGGCACCTTAGAGACTAACCCATTTATTTGAGCATGAGCTTTCGTGAGCTACAGCTCACTTTGCATCCGATGAAGTGAGCTGTAGCTCACGAAAGCTCATGCTCAAATAAATTGGTTAGTCTCTAAGGTGCCACAAGTCCTCCTTTTCTTTTTTCACATCTGTCATTTATCCATATTTTAATTCATTTAATATGGGCTACACTGATTTTGTATAGCGCTCATTTTATTTATCAGAATGTTATGCAGGAAAACATCAAATTCCTTACAGAATTCTAAGTATATAATGTCAACACAATTACCTTTGTCACCCAAACTTGTAATCGCATCAACAAACCCTATCAAGTTTGTTTGACGAGACCTAATTTTCCATAAAATCATATTGGTTGGCATTAATTATGCTACCATTCTTTAATTCTTTACTGATTACATCCCATATCAGCCTTGCCATCATTTTCCCTGGGATCAATGTTGAGGGAAGCCACCTATATCTTACTGGCTCATCCTGTTCCCCCTTTTGAAGCATTGGCACATGAGCTTCCCCCCCTTACCCCCCATCCAGTTCTCTGGAGCTTTCCCAGTGTTCCAGGATCTATTAAAAATCAACAAAGATAGTTCATAGAGCTCCTCAGCCAATTCTTTTACTACTCTTGGGTGCAGGTTATCTGGTCCTGCTGATTTAAATGCTTATCCTCCCTAGTTGCTGATGGAATAAAAAGTATTTCCTTATCATTATAAGATACAACTACTACATCTTTCCAATTACAGAACAGAACTATTTATTGAATACTTCTGCCTTTTCTGCATTGTGAATGACAGTTTTACCAACCTTATCTAATATCAGACCTATGCCATTGCTAAAATATTTACAGAATTCCTTCTATTGTCCTAAACCCTGTTGGCCACAGGTTTTTTGTTGGTATCTTCATCTTCCCTTGTCAGCGCTCGACATTTCCTAACTGCCAGTTTGTAACCATTGCTCTATTGACTTGAATGGAGCTAATCCAATAAACACTCGCTGAGTATCTCGTGTTTCTCATCCTGCCTGTAATCTAAACGTTTCGAGGGTTTGGGCAAAGGAAACAGACAGAGCAAAGGAAGTGCTAGGGCATGTAGACAGGTTTCTATTCCCTACCCTCCCTAATGAAGGCCAGCTCCCTTCAGTCCTGGTTGTGGCACCAATGTGTTCAGAAGACTTATACCTACTTTGTTACTGACATGCAATAAAAATAATAATCGGCTGAACAGCTCGCTTATTGTCAGATGATTATGTAGCTGCATTATGCAATTTTGCATTTTTTTCACCAAAATCTCTACATTTCAATCCAGTTTGTGGTTTTATTCTGTGCCATTAACACTTTGGTATTATACAGGAGTATACTTCACACTGCAAATTCTCTGGAATTAGGATTATGCTATCAGGAAATAAATACAAATTTCTCAATTTGGCATTGTCTGTGTTGCTGGTAATCAGGAAATTGTTTGTCCTTAACCTAAAAGAGAGGATTGAATTCTTAAAAATGGGATAGAGAAAAATGCTTTTAGGATGATTTCTTTTCAATAAAAATATCATAGTCTTAAAGCTAAATAATAACAGTCTTTATGCGGCTGTTCCACGTGAAACACACCAGGGGCTAGCTCTGCTGTTGGTGTAAGTCAGGGTAGCACCGTTAATTTAACAGAGCTCTTTGCAACAGCTAAGGATCTGGCCCTATTGCTTTGAAAGCGTCATCAGCTTGCTAGCAAAATCATGGAAAAGAGCATAACAGGATTTTGTAGGGGCAAATAATATTAGAGAGAAAATAAGGTGGGTTAGGGACAAGAGCGAGAGCCTGTTACATTTGCCATTCATTAAAATTGTTTTAGATTGGAAAGTGCTCCAGTTTGGGCAAGTTGAGTCACAGCCCAACTCTAGGCTATTATGTTTATTTATTTATTCAGCATTTTTACTAGAGATGGGCTGGAATCATGACCAGTACACCTTTAATAACAAACCTCCTGATTTAATCTTCTTTAGAGCTCTGTAGGGCGTTACTAGGTATAATCTAACTCTTCCAGGTTATTGTAGATGCACTTATGGACATAAAACCTTCTTTAGGAGAATTAGGTATTTTCTCATTATGAGCACGAATATCTTTTCACTGAATGTCACCAAATTTCCATGAAAATCTGATTGACTCTCATTGACTGGTTACCTAGTGCTCTTCATTGGAGTGGCTATTAAAATGAAAGATCAAAACTGTCTTGAATGAGCAGTCCTTTTGTTGCATACGACTCAGGCTTATGAAGTAATTATTCGATATAAAATAGGAATCATTCACCTGAAATATGTTCACCTTCAAAACAGACATTTGCGCTACACTTTCAGTGCAAAGATTGGAAAGATTAATTAAGTTGCTCAGTCTGATTAGTTATTGGCTCCGTATGTGGAAATTTACCCATGTGACACTTGGACTCCAGGGCTGACTGAAATCTTACATTTTCCATACGTGTCTAGATTGCACAGGCAAAACGGGCATTTGCGTATCTCATTGGGCTTTCTGTTCCTCTTGCCCACATCTGAACTTTCACATAGTGAGGATGACCCTGTGGTTAAGGCCCTGGGCTGGGCCCTAGGAGCTCTGGGTTCAAGTCCCTACTCTAACATAGATTCACCTTAGACAAGTCTTAAGCTCTCTGTGCCTCAGTTCCATAGCTATAAAATGAGCTAAATAATGCTCCCTTCATCTGTCCTGTCTATTTAGATTGCAAGCTCTCTGGGACAGGGACTGTCTCCTGCTGGCTGCATGTGCATAGCCTGTCATACAAACAATACAGAACATTAATAATAAGAAGAAAACTAGAACAATGGTGGCAATAAAGCTTCTTTGAATCCAGTCATCAGCACCCCAAGGTATTCAGACCTTCCAAGACAGCCCATTGCTCTGTAGGAAGCCTAAAGAACTTTTTCCTTTGCTGTAGCATCCACAAAATCTTGGGCAGTGTGACCCCTTCGAGGAATGGAGTGGCTAGTGGATCTGGGTTGCTTTCTACAGCCACCAGAATGAAGCACCCCTCAGTGTAAGGAACTTGCATTCCACTTCATTGAAAAGCCTGACTCAAACTGAGATGGTTTCATTGGCTCGGAATAGAGCTGGTTGGGTTTGTTTTGGTGAATACTAAACCTGCAGCAAAATGCGTTTTTCTGGCACTGAAATTATTTGTGAATTTGGACCGAGTCTGGAGAATCGTTTCGTCTAAAAAAAAAAAAAATCACGAATGATTCTGCAAATTTGAGTTTTGGCTCCATTCTGATTTTACCACTTGGCAAAGGTGCCTGCAGCCCCGATGAGGTGGTGCTGTTTGGCGTAGGCTATAAATCAAAACGAAAACAATAATTAAATACCCAGAGTGGGAGTGGCCAGCCAGTGGCACAGAGCCAGCCGTGGTGGCACTGGTGGGTGTACGCGGGGGGCTAGCATCCGGGCTCACGTGACTGGATCTCTCAGCAGCCTGTGGCATGCTCGCGTACAAAACCTAGGACGATGGATGCTGCTTGGATGGCGTCACTTATTTCCCTTGGAGAGGTGGAAAACAGCTATGGCGGGTGAGACTCCCCTTCCCCAAGAGTCCTTGCTTATAAAAATACTGATCATCCCCCACCCCAGCCCGCGAGCACCCTTGTCTACCACCAGAAACTACCCTTACAAATTCCTGGGTAAGCCCGCCCAGCTGTCTGGATAAATCTTTCTAGTTATTAACAGTCTGCCTAACGGCCTCAGCCAAGAGCAGGGTCCCATCGTGCTGGGTGCTGGATGGACACGTGCTAAGAGACGGTCCTTGTCCCAAAAAGCCTGCACGCTAAACAGGCAAAGGAAGTGCTAGCTCCATTTTACAGATGGGTACTGAGGCCTGGAGAGGCTAAGTGACATCCAAGCTCTCAGCAAGAGCCTCTGGCTGATTGGGGAATCAAACCCAGTTCTTCTAACTTCGCCGCAGAACTATCCTTTCCTCTCTTTCTACCTAGCTAGGCGCCTTATCTGATCTTTGTACAGATCTGCTGCTGCTCACGAAACAGCACATAAATACCAGCTTCGCTTCACATTGCATTTTGGAACCCATTTTATTTTGTTATATATTTATTTTTTATTTGCCTGGGTTTTTCTGCACAAAATTCTCAACATAGGAATTCATGGTTGGAGCTGGCTGAAATTCCATCACACTTTATAAGCCTCCTGAATAGTGAGCATAGTTAAGCCATCTAACTTTGTAAGCATCCTACCTTTTTGAAATATGTCCCTCTTTTGAAGAATCAGAGAAAGTCCCCAAAAGGGTTAAACACTTTATTTATATGGCTTTGTTCGTTACGTTAGTGCTTTGCTTGTTCTGAGAATTAATGGAAGATAAGCTAAAAGTTCATTTATAAGAGTATTAAAGGATAATTATGATGGAGTAAATGCAGAGGGTCAAAAGGCATTATGATGAACAGACTCATAATATAGGGCTTGGGAAAATAGGCTAAATGTATTCAGCAATACAGTACCTAATATCACTCCATGAATTCCATTAGAGATGCATTTCTTTTCCCCCCTCCCTTCTTCATTTTCAGTTTTTAATTAAAAGTGCAGTGATTGGGACTTCGCTGTTCATCTACAAACGCAACACGATAAATCGATCTCAGCAACTTAAATTAAAGTTTCGGGCAGGCACAAATATGTGACCTTTTAATATCAACAAAATAATAAAAAAGATTTGGTAGGAAATCTGTTTCAATCAGATTAGAAGAGAAGTGGGTAAAGCTGATTACAAGCCCGCTAAACACAGTGTTTGGGCAGTATTTGTTCAGAAACAATAGCGTTAATTCTACTTTAACAAGTATTATCTGAAAAATCAATAATTAATGGGAACCTGTTATCAGCTTGTAATTTAGCACACCGGAAAAGTGAAAGCAAGGGTGGCACCTGCTTTTACTTGACCCGTTGGGCCAATGGATTAACCGGTGACAAGAGAGTTCTATTTTTTTTTAAAGTGGCTGTGTAACGAAGTCAATTTCAGCCTAGTGTATGTCCTCTTGACACCATTAGGCTCTGTCCCATGGTTTTAACTTCTGGGTTGACAATGACTTCCCAAGGGTTTGTGTAAGGGCCAGGCCTTGTGTGGACCTGTTTCTATAACACAGGGAGAGGCTTCTTTATGAAGGCTGTGGGAAGATGACATTCCTCCCCGGTCCGCGTATGGCTGGGAAAGGCAAAAGCATTCTGGCAAAGGCACTGGGCCCCCGGGGGGAAGAGTCGTGCTGTGTCAGGTTGAGGAGCGGAGAAGGGTATGTTAACTGGCAAGCATCAGGCAGGAGGTGGAATGCTGCTTGCTACAAGGTGGCCTGTGTCCTACTCACTTAAGTGCCCTCTATTATGGCTCCTCCTTCATTTATAGGCATTGAATGGACATGCGCAAAAGCATGTGAACTGTTACATCTTCACCAACCACCTTCCCCTCCCCTGGCCACGGCAGCCCTCGCTGGGGAAGCCAACTCAGGTGACTTCTGCGCTGCATATGGTCTTGTTTGTGTTGTGTGTACGTTAGGAGTACTTGTGTGTGTGACTTGTCGTTGGAACAGGTCATTGTAACAGATGCCAAGCAGGTAATGGGTCTGAGAACCATATACGTATGGACAGTACAGATGTTCTGGGCAGGGGAGGGCTGGGAAAGGATGCGTGTGCCTGCAGAGGAGGGGGCGGGTGGGCGTAAAAGGAACATTGCTATTTTCTAAAGCTTCTGTCAGAAATAAGGACAAACCATGCATGGCAGTGACTTACAGCACGAGGCTGGTGTAAACAGCTGACCTCGCTGTGGCGAACGCATTCCAGCTGCAGCGGAGGGCCAGGTTCTGATCTCGCTACAGCAGCGCAAATCCAGAGCAATTCCACTGGCCTGAGTGGAGTTACTTCAGACTTACCGTGGCGTAACCCCAGTGTCTGTACCTGGCAAAAGAGGATGTCAGGACAGGGAATGTCAGGAAATGAAGAAGCCTGAGGTACAAAGCAAGAGCCCTTCTTGAAACTTGCGGAGATGAAAGAAAAGTGGCTACAACAACGTTGCTCCTTGTTGCAAGGCGGGGTGTGGATGATCATGTGAAAGTCTCACATAAATTGCCACAGTTTGAGTAACTGTCAGCTACACAAAAAGCCATGATTAAAAGCTGACTGAGAAATAATGAGTGTCACTAATAACAATTGTGACAAAGTTCCCAGCCTGTATTGGTGGGTCCCGTGCTTCCGGGCAGATTCAATGGCCTCAGAAACTCGCTCAGGCCCCCAGTGTGACCTCCCTTTCTCAAGGGTCACAGCCTACCGAGCTACTTTCCTCACGGCCAGTCTGGGAGGTGGAATACCCCACAGTCTCTGCTGCTCCTTTGAGCTCAGGAGGAGCAGTTCAGCCTCCCGCCTGGACCAAGGCCTGCTTCCCCTCTCAAGGGGGTCTCTGTAGAGCAGGGGGGAACCCGGGCCCACCCTCTACTCTGGGTTCCAGCCCAGGGACCCTCACGGTAGCAGCTGTTGGCGGCTTCCCCTTCATCCCTGGAGCTGTTTCAATTCCTTGGGTCACTTCCCCGTGGTCCCCTTTTGCTAGCTTCCCCCTTACCTCAGGCTTCAGCAACGCTTCCTCTCCTCTAGCTCCTTTCACCAGGGCTTCCCTGAGAGAACTGGAAAGGAGAGCTTTTAAACAGAATAAGAGGGACCTTGATTGGTTCCAGCTGTGTCCATTAGCCTAAGGGCCTTAACTGCTTAATTGGCGTCAGGTGTCTTAATTGGCCCGGAGTAGCCTGTGTTTTGCTATCCAGGGAACAGGGACCTGCTCCTTCTGAAGGCTTAAATACCCAGCGCTCAAAAGGACCACGCTCTTACATTCGTCTGGTCTGAGTCTCTCACCCAATGAATCGAGGAGAACCATCGGTATGGTCCAATGAGTCCGGAGACCCGGATTTTATTCCCAGCTCTGCCAACAACCTGCTGGGTGACCTCAGGCAAGTCACTTTGTCTGTTTGGACACTAAACTAGTTGGGGCAGGGACTCTCTGCTACTGTGGGTGTGTCTACACTGCAGTCAGAGGTGTGAGTGCAGCAGACATAGACACCCCCAGCGAGCTGTGATCCAGCTCAAGCCAATAACAATAGCAGTGAAGCCATGGTAGGACAAGCTAACCACTTGAGTACATCCCAGGGACCCAGGTGGGCTTGTACAGCTCCTGCTGCTGCAGCTAGCGAGATCAGAGCTCACTCCGGGCTGTCTGCACATGCTGCAGTCACACCTCAGATTGCAGTGTAGACATGACTGGTGTGAATGCCCTTGCAGTGTTTAGTGCCATGGGGCCTGAGCTCCGTTCGGGAGCTGAGGTTCTACTGAAATCCTGCTTCTAAACAATGGTTAATACAATCAGTTGCAGACATTGCAACTTCACTTGGTCACAGAGGTATAACAGGATCCCTGCTTTAAAAGCCATTTAAACATGCTGCCAGATGTTTTTTTCATGTGAAAGTGATGGTGCCTTTCCCTTAATTGGAAGTATTGTTTAGACACAGGCTGGCGTTAGGACACAGCACGCAGATTGTGCTGTGATGTGGGTTTCTTGACAATCAGTGACACTAGAGGCTTTCAGCAAAAAGAACAGATTGAAGACAGATTGTGTGGATGAAGGAGTGTAGTGCAACATAGATGGGGAGTGGCTTCAGAGACGACATTTAATCATTCAACATTAACACAAGGCATCTGTCACCATACTCAGCAGTGATGGGGCTGCACTGCAAAACAATATGTTCGGGAGCTCCTAATCACTTCCAAAACACGACTTTTGCAGAGAGTTCTTTTAATGGCTGGCACAAATCCTTATATTTTATTATAGCAATCCCGACCAAATCCTGCAATAAATGGAGTTTTTATTAATGTGCAGCTGTTAAATGAAAAAAAAATAAAACTCAGAAATAAAAATGAATCCCCGAATAATCAGGCTGATCCCGAACAGTAAGAACAAGCAGTCAAAGTAAATACTTAAAGCTTTTTATTAATATTTAAAAATATGGCTGTGGGGGGTGGGGTGTTGGGGTTTTTTTTTGCAATGGCTCAATTATATTTTCAGCAGTAAGATAAAAGGAGCTAAATTCAGGCTACCTTTTCTGCCCATGTTTGAGCTGGGAAAGAGGCAGGCAGGAATGAAACCATGATGAGAGGGGTCACCGTCAGTGCATTTTTAGTGCAATTACCTCCCATATCTACTGAAGGGAATAGTCTGCAGTGGGGGCAGAAGATTGGCATTGGGCTAAAGGCTTGCACGCTCTCTGGAGCAGGGATGGTCTTTTTGCTCTGTTTGTACAGCATCTCGCACAGTTAGGTTCTGGTCCATGACTAGGACTCCAGGTGCTACCGTATCACAAATAATAAATAATATGGGTAGATGGATACGGGTTCCAAATTAGAGCTTGTCGGGTTTGTTCTTGTGAAAAATTTCAATGAAAACAAAAGTTTTTATTAACACTTTTCTTACAAATTTTTGGGGTTTTTGTTGAAAGCCCAAAAATGCAAAATTTGAAACCCCCCACATTTAATAGAAATCAGAAATGTCTGTTTTGACAAAAAAGCCTGAAAAAACCTAAACCACATTTTGAAAGAAAAATTAGACAAGCTGTATTCACAGTACTATGTGTTGAAGGGTGGAGTGTGCAGCTATTTAAGGGGAAAATATGATGTCTAGCAGGAGTCAGTCTGCAATGAGCCAGCCTAAAGTAATGTGCATTGAGTTGTGGGTCGCTGTTTTAGGGAGCAGCCTGTTTTGTCTCTCTCTGTTTTGGGTTCTTGTGTGTTATCGGTCCGAATTCTAAGAAATATAGTTATGTTACCCTGCAGCTTCCAACAAGAGTATTTTGTGTTTCTACCAAGTTCTCTGTGTGTATGCCATGAACATAACACCTCACCTGGTTAGAAACCAGATCTTGAACCAACTGAAATTAATGAATCTCTTTCCACTGTCTTCAGTGGCTTTTGGATCATGCAGGAGGAATATTAGCATTCCATTTAAAATAGCCAATTCTTCGTGACACATGAAGAAAAATCTCTGCTGTCAGAGCGAGTATCCATAAATGGCCAGGCTGCTTTCGTGTAATTAACATAGAAAGAACTTCATTCCAAATACCCCACTTCCACGGTGTTACAGAAAGTGGAAATGCAGGGACCCTGGAAAACAGCTGGGAGGACATACTCATGGACCCAGTGTTTTTAAGGACACCTTGAGCATGTTTAATTGATGTGACAGAGACTTATATGGCTCAGTTCCAAACCTCTGTCACACCCTTTGGCAAGGTTACTAGAAATGATGGGCCAGATCTTCAGCTGCTGTAACTCATCTGAGAACAGACCCTATTTTGTATGAACGGTTGGCATCCTTTGGTAGGCTCTCTATAATTGTTCCATATTGAGGATTTTTCTTTTCCTCTTTTCAGCTTCTTTGGGAAAGTATGTTCAAGGTCAAAGCAAAGAAAACCTGGGTTTTTGAGTCCTTTTTCCCCAATGGGAACAGTTGCACAGAGGTCTCTTTTCCCCCTCATATTCACAAAAAATGGGTTGATCTGGGACTACCTTATGACAGGAAGTGCCCATAAATAATTCCTGCATTAGAGCCCAGTGCTGCCCCCTTCCCCCCCACACACAGATACCTTTGCTCTGGTTAATATCTCCCATGAAGTCAAGAACCACAGTGATAAAAGTGATTCGCATGGCTGTTTGCAGGATTGGGTCCTAAATACTTAACTCAGCTTTAAGGATTTGTGGGGGATAGTATTTTTTAAGGCATGTGTTCCTGAGAATAGCATCACAGCATTGACCAGTTAGTGTTGGGTAATTCTTAGCAGCACCCTCTTTGAGAATGATAGGCAAGATGGGTCTGCCCAACAGAGCAGACAAAATCCCTAGTCTAGCCATGATCTTTAAAATTCACACAGGTTTACAGGTACATATTCTATTGGAGTGTCTCTCTTCATTCAGTGACCGCAAAGCCTCCAGAAGCAGAAGACAACTGTGACGGTTTCATCTTTGGCATCAAGAAACCCATCAGCATGGGTAGACCGTCCACTTGAGACTTTGAATCAGCAGCCTGTTGGAATGCATAAGATAAAAATTAGACCTGATCCCAAGCCCATTGAAGTCAATGAAAAGGCTCCCATCAATTTCTGTGGTCTTTGGATCAAGCCTTTAATGTGTTGTCCATAGAACTGAAAGCAGGAACCTCATAAAACAAGAACACATTAGGATACTGCTCAAGAAATGGGCATAGCCACCTGGATTATTTGTTCTGATTAAATTAAAGTTTAGATTATAACGTCTTTGGGGCAGGAAAGGTGCCTCCCTCTAGGTTCTCTTAAAACAACTTGTACATTTGATGGCATGATATAAATAATAGGTTTCTTTTAAAATGGTTCAGATGCCAAGGTGAGGAGCACGTGATACAAATCGTACATCTAGAGAGACGGAGAGACCAATTCTCACTGATGGTAAAAAATCTCCTTTCATGAAACTGCAGAACACTTTGGAAGTTTGTCTTGATGTTTATTTTGTTTTGGAGGGGTGAAAATGGAAAGGCAGCTTTCTGAAACAGGAGACAGCTAGCTCTCTGGCCTTGTTGGAATACCACATGAGGCCTTGGTTTGTCCAAAAGGAAATCTGAAAGAAATGTTCTTTAAAGAAATCTTTAAACATACCTTGGGCCCCAGCTTGTATCTGTAGCACCCAGAAATCAGGCCCCATTTTGCTAGGTGCTGTACAAGTACAGAACAAAGAGATGGTCCCTGCTACAAAGAGCTTACAATCCAACACTGCACTTAGCTGTGACACTCTGAGTTCTTTCCAAAACCTGAAGAAGAGTTCAGTGTAGCCCAAAGCTTGTCTTTCTCTCTCACCCACCTTGTGTCTCTAATATCCTGGGACCAACATGGCTACAATAACACTGCAAACAACAATGGAAGATACGGAACTGTGCTGTCTGAAATGGAAACTTCACAACACGAAGAAAAAGCAAGCAAAACTTAACAGCGATGTCTACTTCCTGATCAAATGCAAGAAACAAACCATCATCTCCAGAAGACACACCATCTATGACCCTCTGACCACTACATTCCATTCCAAATATGCTGAACAGCTCTGTAGAAGGACATTGGAAGGAGAAAAAAAATCTGGCAACATACCTGGAGACCATAAAAGAAACCCCAAAGAACTATCGAAAAACCCTGATGACAGCCATCCAACTCAAAAACAAAAGATAGAATCAACTTCAACAACTCCACAACCCACAGAACACCACTTCCGGGAGAAACCCTGGCGCTAGGACCCTCAATGGACAATGCACTACACCCCGACACCATCAGTTTACCAAGAGTACCCCTAACTGGAGTAGAGTTATCTGTACTCCCCAAGGGATTGAGCTTCTGCCCACCACAGAACCTGATACCGCACTAACATGTGAAGAATTCTTTCTATGACTCCACTTCAAAGAATTGTTTCACAACAATGATGACACTCCCATAATTACCACATCCCCACCAACAGTCGGTGCCCCACAGTGGGAAAAACCACACACTTGATTCGTACATCGATTGCTTCAGGAAAAAAACGGACGGTGAAATCCTTAACGCACATCTCACCCACTGCAATCTCTCCACTGCCAAAAGGACAGCCAGACAATCGCTAAAATCCAACCACGAGAGGGTGATCAAACCAGCAGACAAAAGGGGTGCCAGAGTAGCTCTCAACCATGATGACTATGTCAGCGAAGGCAACTGACAGCTCCCTGATACCACCTTCTATGAAGAACTCAAAGAAGACGCCACACCACAATTCACCCAGGAATTTAGGGATATCACCAAATCCTTCCCCAAACTCCAGGAGAAACATTACAAGCTCATCCCCCATGAACCCATCCCAGGGATCTTCTACGTGCTTCCCAAGATACACCAGCGAGGGAACCCAGGCAGACCCATCGGATCTGGCCATGGCACTGACTGAAGGAATGTCAGGACTCCAAGAAACCCACCACAAACTACTCACCACACAAAGGGCCAGCTGCCTCCAGGACACAACTGGCTTCCTCCAGAAACCCCACAACATCAACAACCTCCCTCAGAACACCACCCTGGATGTCACCTCCCTACACACCAACATCCTCACAATGACGGCATCACTGCCTGTCTCAAGCATGTACAAGGCAACGGACAACCCTCAGATCTCCACCCTAAACACATTGCCAAACTCGTCCATTTCATCCTCACCCAGAACAACTTTACATTCCACAACAACACTTTGTCCAAACCACACAAACAGCCCCGGGTCCTAGGATGGTTCCCCAATACGCCAACCTCTTCCTGGGCCACTCTGAGGACGAATTTCTGGACAAACGCACCATAAAACTAATGATAAACCTGAGATACTTCTATGATATTTTCATCCTCTGGACAGACGACCTACACCCCCTCATAGATTTCCACCAGAACTTCAACAACCACCTCCCATCCATCAAACTCTTTCCAGATCATTCCGGCACCAGCATCAACTTTCTGGATACCCTGATTAGCTTCAACAATGGAACCCTACAGACAACTATATACAAGAAACCCACAGATCACCACACGTATTTACACAGATACAGTAACTACCCCAAACACAGTAAGAAGTCTGTTATCTACTGCCCGGTCTTTAAGAACCACAGAACATGCTCCAAGGAGAAAGTCAAGGATACGTATCTTAACACACTTCAAAGCACCTTCACCAGACAAGGACATTACACCAGAGAAGCAGATCGTGGAATGGACCATCCAAAAACCCTGAGAGAACCTACTTCAATACAGGAAAAAAACAACCCTCTGACCACACACCCCTGCTTGTCACCTACCACCCCACACTGGAGCCCATATGGGGTATCACTGAACAATTACACACCCTCAACACACCTTTCAAGGTCAGTGGATCCTACACATGCCAATCACAACTTTTAATGTACCTCTTCCAATAACAACTCTAAATGCCCCAATAACAACTATGTGGGTGCAACCAGACAATCACTGCGCTCTCACATGAACTCACACAGACAAAAAACACCCTACCACCCATGGGCAAATCATTTTTACAAAAGGATCATTCCCTACCTGACCTCTCAGGCCTCGTCCTCAAAGGAAACCAGCACAACACTTTTGAAAGACAAGCCTGGGAGCTTAAATTCATAATTTTGCTAGACACTAAAAATTATGGTCTTAATAAAGACACTGGATTTATGGTTTATTACAACAATCAATGACCTGCTAATCCCTCTCTTTTGTTCTATGACTGCAGATATGTGTTAACTACTTGTGCTAAACAATCTGCCCCCCCCTGTATTATTTAGCTGTGACACTTAGTGTACCTTTCCCAGCCCTGAAGAAGAGCTCTGTGCAGCTGGAAAGCTTGTCTCTCTCACCAGCAGGAATTGGTCTAGTAAGAGATATTACCCCACCCACCTTGTGTCTCCAATATCCTGGGATCAGCAGGGCTACAACACTGCAAACATAAAAGGCACAAGCGTTCTCAGTCCCTGGTGGACAACTGAAATAGACTGGGCTGTTTTTTGACTAGGGACAGAGGAGACCACAACTTCAGTTGCTCCTAGGTCTGCTGCAATACACATTTTGCAAGTTCGGTAGTCACAGAAAGGCTGATATTAATTCAAGATCTGGCACTTTGCAACCACCCAGACACTTACTTAGCATGAGAGAGTTTGGGGGAAATTGTTGTTTTGCAGGGGAAAAAAAAACAACCCACTCTGCTCAGAAGCGATGCCTGGTATTGTTTGTTATTGATCAATGCATCTACCCATGTGGAAAAACCTCATTACCACCAGAGCTCAGTCATTCTTTCCCCTGGAACGGCTCCTGGTGTGTTGGGGAAGGGTTGGATAATTGCCTTCTTTCTCAGGTTCTTTCTGGAGGGCGCCTCCCTAGCATTACGCCGGCCTGTGACACACTGCATGCTGCACATGCTTTGTGCTTTTCTTGTGTTTCCCCTGCCCCCAACAGAAACATTTTCTTTGCTGCACAAATGAGCACTCCATGACTGCATGGGTAACACAGGGTTCCTCATTATGCCTTCCTTTGCGGGTAAAGAAACAGAGAAGGGATCGTTTAAAAAGGGAGGAAATAATGGGGTCTGGGCGGCCACCTAGAAGGGAGAAACCTAAGTAACCCTCCGAGGCCCCAGCCCGTTCTTGAGACTCTGCTGCTCATATGTGAAAGGCAGCAATACCTGCGTGTAGATACAAGCAACAAATTCCTAAGAGAGGGTGGTGATCCTGTGGGACAATTTACACAGGGAAGTGGTGGGTTCATCACTTGGAGTTTTTAGACCAAAACTGGACGTCTTTCTAAAAAAGATACTGTAGCTCACCCAGAAGCTTGATGCCGGATTCACTGGGGAAGTTCTCTGGCCTGTGTTATGCAGGAGGTCAGGCTAGATGGTTATAATGGTCCCTGTGGACTTACAAGCTGTGGATCTATACTCGTGTCGCAGTGGTTTTGTATAAAACACTGTGAAAGGGAATGCACACCGTGTACTGATACCCAGCTCTGGGCAATGTGAAAACATTCTTCATTGGATTATTCATTGCCATTGAGGGAAGGGCCCTGGAGTTATTAGGCACTTTACTGGACACTCTCTGAAATGATCCAAGTGTGGTTACTCTCCACAACACTATGTCACAGCCAGATAATGGGCAGCCAGGCCTAGTAGTCAGAGTCAGAGCCCACAATCCTGAGACAGGAGTCAGGTATAGGAAGATCAGAAGCAGGAGACAAATGGGAGATCAGAACCATGAGTCAGGAACCAGAGCCAGGATAGCAGGGGGTCAGAGGCAGGAAATGAACCGGAGCCTTGGAACCACAAGTGAGATGCCAGGAGTCAAGGAGGGTCAGGAGGCAGGAAATCAGGCAGCAGGGGCAGGAGGCACAAGACACACAGACCAGAGCAGGGTGGGGCCCAGTTGTCCTGTTCCTGCTGCTGGCTTAAGTAGGACCTGTGGGCCAATCACCTGCTCTGGGACTCCGCCAATCCTACCTCGGGGCAGAGCTATATCACAGGGCTGGGCCTCACGGATTCCGGGTAAGTCATAGCTGTGGGCTGCCATGCAGAGGGTTGGAGCGTGGTTGCTCCCAGCGTCCCTGTGGACCTGGGTCCAAGATCTGTGGGTCATGACAGCTAGAGTAAGGTGGAGCTATCGACCGTCCCGTGCAGGGATACCCAGACTGAGGCTCATGACCCGCAAGTGGCTCTTTAGTGTTGCTCTTTGTAGCGCATGATATTAAAACACTGTGTGATTTAATTATTAACCCATCTATTAACCAATCAGAAGGCTTTTACTAGGTTATTAACCAATTGTAGTTGACAAAAGAATACTACTGGGTCAGTCATTTTGTTGTGAGGATAATAAATACATAAAAACTAAAGATTTCCCCTGTCACAGTGTTTAAATATGAACAGATAGCACTGTAGGAACTGGAACAAGGAATCCATGCTGCTGTGGGTAATGCAGATTGTTAATTTGGCTCCTGGACAGCTCAGGTGTGAGTGTCACCAGTCTAGTGGAGGTAACCCAGGCCCCGTGTGACTGCACTGTCTGTCACACACCAGAGGAACAGGGGTAACCTTGGTCACCCAGACTGTGCAGTCAGGACCTTTTGTACGATCTGACATGAGAGGCCTTAGACAATGACACCACAGAGCAGTCCAAAGCAGTCCAGTGTGATGCAGCTGCTAAGAACAAATGCTTCCTTACTCTCTTTTACCTCAGTAGCTATGGAGTCCCCGTTTACACGTAGCTTCCAGGCAGCAGGTGGGCACTTTGCCAGAGTGACATCGCCAAGAATGAGGATTTGCAAGTCCCTGATATTTTTCTGTGATCACTGTTCTCATCTCTCCCGCTTCTGCCCAGGCCTCCCCAGCCTGTTTATCAGAAACTCCGCCCCCAACCCACGGAGTTTCAGTGGTTTTCTTTGGCTCTTTGAATTTCTCTGCTCAGATTAACTATCAAGTGTCTTGTCATGCCTGTGAGGTAATAATTAGAAAGTTACAGAAATACCAGGAAGCTGAGAGGAGAAGGGGAAGGGGTGAAATCACTGGTGCTTGGAGAGAGGGGATGTCAATTGTCATGGGATACTGAAGAGAGAAGAGCAGGTAGAGGAGTAAACTGGTAGGAGGGCTTCGTTTGCTAGACTCTAGAAGCTTTAGGAAGTTGGCCAGAGCATCTGATAACACGGATGGTTGTACAGCTGGCTAGCTCATTTATTTCTCGTTTTCAAAGCACTGGATTCTCTAGATGTATGTTTACCATATTGACTGTGATGAATGTGAAAGCTGCTGACCAATACTACGAATGGGTGATTGGTGTTTAATGATTACCGAATACCTGGGGTGGAATTTCTCTGACTCAACGTGCCTAACGTTAAAGGAAGAGGTAAGAAACAAGCAACCGAGTGGACTGAAATAAAGAAAACAGATAATTCTTCTAAAGTAAAATGGAGATGTCATTGATAAATAAAAAGATAGAAAGGATCTGTGCTCATCTCCAAATGTAGAGAAAATCTGTTTCTTCAGATTCTTCAGAATCACGTGTCACTGAATGGATCTTTGCTGAAGTGAAAGAGCAGAACACTGATGAATCTGATGATCCGAAAAGTGAAACATTTTGTATGTCATCCTCACCATCAGCAGTGGCAGCAAGAGCAGCATCATTGCGCTAATAATTTAAGTTCCCATTCCAGGTCTTCTAGCTGCTCTGCCACACCAGCGCCATCCAACTCTGTTTATTTTCAGCAACCAAAAATGGCAAAGATCAACTGGCGATTATCCCATAAAAATAACAGCCAAAGCAAAGACTTGAGCTTGATAGGAAAGTTAAAACCTTCTTTTATGCTAAATATATGGACTTCAATGTAGGAAAAAATGAACAGTCTGAAGAAATAATTGAGAAACCCTTTGCCCTGGATATGCTCCTCCAGACAAATTTGAAGTCACAGGTCCCACATTAGATACTGCAAATGAAGAAACAGAGGAAATATTAAAGGAAGAACTAAATGAATCAGGATTGACATTAATGCAAGAGGGTCGGTTGAACATGAGAAATGCCCTGATAATGGCTACCAATATCCACAAAGGGAAAAGCACGTGCACAAGTAATGCTATAATTTCTGCATCTGAAAAGAAAGGCTGCAGAATATCATGTCCGGTGGTTGAGGATGCAATCCAGGAATGCAGAGAACATTGAACATGGAGGTCTTTGTCATTTGCTCAGATAGTGAAAATACAATGGAAAAAATGGGAGAACTTCTCAGGTGAAGTCATCCTAAGTTGAGAGACAGTTCAGGTAGTCAGCCTTCTGCTTAAACCTCACTGGGAAAAGAGTAGAACCTAAAACAGCCCTGAAGCGTATTGTGCAAGTTCAAACATTCTCCCTCAGTTGCCATTAGCCCCAGGGTTGGTTGATTGAAAAAGGAGGATTGATACCTTGGCTTCCCCATGCCATTCAATGGAACAGTCAAGAAGATTGCTTCTTGACATTTGCATCCAACAACATAAGCAGATTTTGCCCAGCGTATAAGGAGTACATTGATCAAAACACAGCATGCATATTTTGCACCACAGCAGATTGTATAGAGAGGCACTAGCTTTCTGGAAGCAATTGAAGGAAGCTTTGGAAGATTACATGCTGATGACCCTACTGGCTAACTGGCTTGATCAAATTAGCCATTGAGAACTGGAATCACACAAGGACAAAATCAAGAAATGATTCAGAGGAGTTACAGAGCCTTTCTGTTACTGAGCTGACGCAACGAATTACTAGGAGATGCTAGAAACTGATTTCCTGTTCAAGGGTTCCATTTCCAATACACGATAATACTCACATATATGAAACTATTACTCACTACAGAAAATCTCAACATATGTTACTTGCAATACCACACAATTTGTACAGTTAAAGATACAAAATTGCAAGCATGACATATAGGCACACCTAGAAATACATTCTAGTTGGGTGATTTAAAAAAAAAATCAATGACATTTTGACACATTTCCCCCTGATTTCCCCATTTTTTTTTGACCATCTACAGTTCCGGTTGAAATGCTTTGGATTTTGAAAATGTGAAAATCTGGGAATTTTGTATTTTTTAAAAAGAAAATCAACATTTTTTCATTAAGGGATAGCTCTTTTTTCCAACCCGTTCTATGTACAGCGGATAACTAAGTCACTCCGTCCCCCCACAAAATATTCATAATGATTCATAAAAATAGTCTCTTGCTCTACCAACATGTTACATCACCAGATGTTAGAGGACTCTGATGTAACAGAGTTGTACCCTGAGAATATATTCCTTTCAAAATCTTTACTTTGGATTTAGGCCCCGATCCTGCAAAGACACACATGCTTAACTTCACATGCTTTGAGTAGTGTACTTGGTCTCTTGTGACCACTCATAGTTAGGCATGTGCACAAGTCTTTGCAAGTTTGGGGCATTAGTGAGCAATATATAAAATGAACAGTATACATCCAACAGCATATGTACATAATAGAAATCAGGGGGCTAAGTGAAAGGTGGGTGAGCAGGATAAAGCAGCTGGTCTGGGAGTGAATGGTGAAGGATGATACAGCAATAAGGAACAGGCCGGGTTTGCTGTATTGATCTTAACATTCAAAAGGGTGGGATAGCCCATTCCTTCATTATTTTATCCTAATATCTGACCCACTGATTTTGGTTCATTAATTTCCATACCCACATTTTCTTGTTTGCCAAGCAAGATCTTAACACAGTCCTCGAGTTATATCAGTAGGCCTTTTGTTTGGACTAGTTTAGTCTGTCTCCTTTTCATACCTTTTCCCAGCAACATTTGCTACTATAGGTTATTGTGATATCTGATGAACGTTCACCCACTTTTTACAGTTGAGCTCACCGTGAAGGTAAAGGGTCAGGCCCCGTTATCGCAATGGGCCCCTTCAGGTTTTCTTTCGAGGCATTCTGAGGGTTGGTTTCTCTAACGGGTGTAATGGTTATTGTTGTGGCGTTAGTTGGATTCCAGTGAAACACATTTTCAATCTTCAGGCTTTTCCAGTGAGGGCCAGATTTCGATTTACAATCTTGGTGGATTGAGCCCTACTTTTTTT
This sequence comes from Lepidochelys olivacea, assembly GCF_965140295.1. Lineage (NCBI taxonomy): Eukaryota > Metazoa > Chordata > Testudines > Cheloniidae > Lepidochelys > Lepidochelys olivacea. The sequence continues at coordinate 210,981,198 of NC_140413.1, read as the reverse complement.
ATTTGAGAATCTCTCTACTGGCTTATCTGATTTGCCTCAAAATAGGCAGAAGAACTGTACCCTGCCATAAGCTCATGTCTCTGGAACTTCAGCCAGATTGGCGTAGTTTTGATGGAACTGGGAGTGGAAGCAGAAGGCATCAGAATCAGGCTTGCAGTGGAAGTCTCTATTCCACCTGCACTGTGAAGAGTCCAGTGTGGCTCCATAAAAATGTTGGTAAGTTTTTGGTAGCTCACTGGATGCCAGGCACTGCGTGAATGCGAAGTGTTACAGGACAGCCCAATTCATCTCACTTTCTGGGTTTCTGTAGATGGAAATTCAGCGATGAGCAGAGAGCTACTTGCCGCAGAGCAAAAATATTAGCAGAGCATAAGCTGCATAATGACATCTTGGCAGACGGCTTCTTGTCTCTAGTAAACAGATTAAGGGCCTGATCCAAAGCCATTTGGCGTCAATGAGCGTTTTTCTGTTGGCTTCAAAGGGCCTTGAATCAACTCTCTGGGGCATCTCTCCAGGCTGCTCGCCTGGGAGCTGGAGCGAGAGACACCCTGGGGGGAGCAGCTTGTAAATGCCATTCAGTAATTTCCCAGAGCCCCCAGAAGCTCCCCAGCCGCTCCAGTCTCTGCAGTACTTACCGCACCTCCAAAGCAGCCTTTGCTGTCGTGTCCTGCAAGTTCCCCAGCAGAGCCCCTGCAAAGGCGGCCCCCTGCTCACCTACAGAGAATGCACGCTCTGCCCAGGCAAAATTTGCACTTCCCCGGTGGATCACAGCAGAGGCTGTATGTTGTACAAGAACTGGCATGGAGGCAGCTGCTGGTCACTGGACCCTGCCCCAGTGTCTGTGGGGCTTGTAATCCAGGTCCTGGTCACCGCAGAAGCTATAAACTCTGCAGGGACTGGGATGGAGCTCAGAAGAGTTGAGGGAGCTTAGGAGCTTGCCAAGCAGCCCCTGCAGGTGTGTCCTGCCAGCCCCCTCAGCTTTCCCCTGAACCCCACTTCTGGTGGTGTCCCCCGCTTCCTCCTTCCTGCACAGCGCCTGGGAGTGTCAACCACTCTCCCCTCCCTGCATCGAACGCAAGTGCCTTCCAGGCGTGAGCCTGGAGCTCGGAGTCCCCAGGCGTAGCTCTGCAGAGATTGTGAACTCCCCTCCCGCCGCCATGGAGTGTCTCACACCAGCCCCGGTCTCCACCGTGTTTGATGGCTAGCAAAGGGCGGAGCTCAGAAACTCCCCAGCCCCTGCTGAATTCCACAGGGAAAGGGATGTGATGCAATAGATGGGTCAGCTGAGGCACAGCCAGGTTAAGAGACTTCCCCAAGGCCAGACAGTAAGTCCGTGGCAGAGATGAGGATAAACCCAGGAGTCGTTGTCCTCAATCTCCTACAAAGAGCAAGCCATTTTTCATTCACAGTCAAAAAGGAAACATATCAAAGCTGACCCTACTTGGAGGCATTTAGTCCTTTAAAGACAATTAAACCCTAAGTGTTGTTCTCATTCCAGTCCCATGATCTGTATGGGACATGCATCTGTATGGGTGAATTCAAGAGGGAGCTAGAACAGCCTATATGCTTAGGGGTCTATTTCAGTTCTTAATTAGGTTAGCTTTTTTCACTTCAAGTGTAGTCTTGTAGGGTCATCCCTCTGAAAAATCAATACCAGATGGTGTGTTACACAGATATCAAACCGAGAGACTAATTAAAGGAGAAAGAATTCTGTTCGGTCTCAGAATGCTCTGCCTGCTGATTAGAGATGGATGGCCTGGTTTGGAAATGTAAGAACTCGGCCATACCTCACTGAATTCTCTACCATTTTTAGGTCTGAATAAGGAGAGCACTGCCTCCCTCTAATCTTCACCAGCGCTGTTATGGAGGCTGAAATCAGTCTTGGGCTCTCACCATGTTTTACACTATCTACAGGGCCAGCTGCTTGCTTCAAACTTTGCAAGCTTGCTTGAGGGGGCAATACATTCTGGGCCACCTTTCCCCTAGAGAAGCAGGCATATGAATAGAAGTGAAGCAGGCAGCCAGAGTCCATTGGAGAAAGGGTCGGACCTGAGACCCGCCCGCATCCAGGTGGGGGGCTGGGAAAGGAAGTCGTAGGGGTCAGAGGGATGGAGAGCGGGGTGCTTCAGGAAAGATGCTCAGATGTTCCAGTGATGAAGCAATGTAAGTACCTCGAGAAACAGGCAGTTGGGTGCCTGGGTTGGGAGTGGGAAAAGAGAAGGAGGAGCCAGAGAAGAGGAGAAGGCAACAGAAAAGAGACCTCATAAGCATCAGAGAAATGTCCAGTTGTTTCAGGGTTTATGCGGAGTGAACATCCAAACCACCAGAAGTTCTCCATCACTTACACTGGTGCAGCTTACATGTTGCTCATTTGTTTTAGGTTCAGTATGATTCATACGGGGAGGATAATGTTATTGCAAAACACAACCCTGTGTTTTCCCCTAATTTTCCATTAGCTGGTTGCTTGACTTTGTTGAATGTCATGAGATGAACACTTCCAATGTGCATGCAGGTTATGTCATGTATGTATCAGGAAGGGGCAGGGAACTGTTCAGACATGTGGTCAGAAAACAGATCATGGTACAGGGCAATAGGGAAGGCCTTCACCCTTTACAGCCTGCTGCCGTTTGGCAGAGGCTTGCCAGGATGAAGGAGACAAAGAGTGATCGCAAGCCCGTGATTCCCAGTGCTGAACACGCAGCGACACTGAGCCACCAGGAACAAACACTCCCCCAAACACTCTTTGCTCAAAAAGAAAACATCCAACTGCCTTCTCAATCAGCAACTCGGCTACCAGGAAACTAGCCACACGTCCCAAATGCAACCCTTCTTCTACCAGCCTGGAAATCTGCGGGGACATTTCTGCTGAATTCACCAACGCTGGGGCATTTTGGAATGGCTGCGGGGTCCCTCACCTGAGCAGCGGCCTTGGCTGGCTTTGTCACTGAGCCACCGTCGTCTTCACAGCCGCTGGCTCAGTTTGAATGGCAGTGGTGAGGCCTGCAAGCTCCCCGGCAGCTGCCCGGCCGCTCCCGGCAGCACAAGGCTAGGGGCGAGCGTGCCCTACACTGTCAGACCGCAGCACGCGGGAGCACACCAGCTCAGTGACACTCAGCCCCTGAGATGGGCGAATATTGGTAAAACCTGCCACGACTGTTGGCCTGGATCTTTTAACCAATTCACCTGGATTCTTCTGGTGTCTTTTCCCATGTCTCCTTCCTGCAAACAGACCGGGCAACGAATGCAATGGCAGAGACTCCCACCGCCGCCGCACGCTTCGCACCAGGACTGAATTCTGAACGAGTATGTCCACCAGGAATCGATTCCAGTCAGGGAGCATGAACAAGCCACGTGAGCTTCTGTGCCCAATCAAAACGACGATCTGAAATGTCCGCTGGGAGCTGCGGCTGGACGCTGCACAGCCCAGCGATGAGGCTGGGAAGGAAGTGTGAATAACCAGGCTGGCTGACCCCCACAGGCAGCGCAGGGGGTGACATTTGCTGACTACATTATTCCTTGTAACTTATTAACCCAGCTCTACCCGATGTCTGTTTAACTGCACTCGAAGTGTCTGCAATAAGAAAAGGAGTACTTGTGGCACCTTAGAGAAGGTAACTCAGAAGTTACTTGTACCTGTCACAGCTCAGGGCAGCTGCACCTGTATTCCCCCTCAGACTTCCAGGAGCCCAGTGGTGGCCTTTCCTAGGCAGAGAGACGCCTCTCTCTGTCTCCCCTCTGACGGTTACTGCAGGCTGCCCCACGCCTGCTCGCTTTCTCTTCAGAGATGGCTCGCAGTCTGGCTGCCCACGGAGGGAAGTTGCTGTTCTGGTGTGGGGAGGAAGGCGTGTGACCACTCACAGCAACAATGAACTCTCTTGTTTTGTTTGTCAGGAACAGGAAAGCTACAGACAAACGGCCTGCCAGCGAGGAGGACACTGAACGGACCCCCAGCAAACCCTGCCCTGCTCAGACAACAGCTCCCGGGTGCAAACAGCAGTGCCCCAGCACCGAACTCCAGCGTTCCCTGTACATACATCACGTATCGGACACTCGGCTCTTTCTAAGCCAGCCTGCTTCGGTTTTAGGGGGAAAAGCATTACAGAGAACCCACATGACACCCAAGCAAAGAACCGACACACCTGCTAACAAGCTTGCCAGAGATCACTCCCATGGGCTCTGGCAGGAGCAGTCCTTCAGTCTCCACCCACGGGGTTTCCTTGTGGTTTCAAGTTCATCACAGCTTCAGCTCAGAACAAGCTCCCAGTCGCATGGGGCCTCAGTAGGCCCCGTCCTTCCAACTCTCCCCTAAGGATGGGGCCTCCCGGGGACCTGGGATCTGGTCTGTGGGCTGCATCAGGAAGAATCCCCAAGGCACTTTAAAAACCAGGCTGTTTATCCAAAAATCCTTTCTTTGTCAGCTGGTCCCTGGAGAATCTCGTCTGAACCAGGATATGTGGATCTCTCCGGGTGGAGTTTTTCTCCAGGGGTTTCGCAACCTGTGAATTTGCTTAATCAGGCCCTGCTGTTCTCCTGTTGACCTTTCTAGAGAAATATATACAATCCCCCAACAACACGTAGACCACTGTACTGTAAACACCTTGGACCCCAAAGGTAGTAAACCTCCTTCCATCAGGTTTAACTTAGTTCAGTAAAGTTTATCTTAGTCCATCAGGTGTGTCCAAGATATTGCAGGACATTGTCGGTCTGTCACAGTGCCATCTCAGGGTCCAGGGGATTGGATCCTGGCATTGGACTCTGGATCTGCCATTGACTTGGGATGTGAGCTTGGGAAAGTCACTTCACATCTTTGTTCTCTGTCCTAGCCACTCATTTCACCTGGTCCACCGCACAGCTGTTCAGTCCTAGGAATCGAGACCAGTTCAGAGCAGGGACCTCAGGCCAACAGGGTCTGTAACCAGTTAAACTTCTCAGCCATCCATCTCTAAGTTGTTATATTACAATAATAACATATGTAAGTGTAAGGAAAACCTAAGTCCATTCAAAGAAATTCCTAGAGACTTCAATGGACTTGGGTTCATGCTCTGAAAGTGTCTAATGGTTTTGAAGCCCATCCATTATCTAACTTATAGGTCCCCAACTGGAATGGGACTGTGGTGTCTCGGGCCTGATTCAAAGCCCACTGAAAACAATGGGAATCTTTTTATTGACTAAAATATACTTTGGATCAGGCCCTTTTTGGGACAATCAAGAAAATCTCTGCTCTCACAAGTGGAAAAGGTGCTCTGATACTCGGGCCTGGCTACTGAGGGTTCCCCCTCTTCTCGAGAGGAAGAGGTTAGTTTTTATTTTATCTTTAGATGGAAGAAATGTGACTCTGGTGCTTAGAAAGTTGTATTTTAGGAATCTGGGCCGGAAAGGGAAGATGTACATTGCTTCTTCTGAGGATGTGGATTTAATGAATTTGGCAGCTATTGTATGTGGCTGGGAGCCTCCCAGCCATATCTCTCCTGCTTGTATTTTTTTTGCTTTAATGAGAGTTTCTCTAATTGACTTGATGATTTCTGTTTAATTAGCACATTTTGGAGGAGTGATCAAAAATAATAAAATAAGGTAATCGGACAAGCATACTGCAGTAAAAGAATAGCTCTGTTGTGGAGGTAATTGAAGTGGACAGTCTTTCAGCTAGTTTGCGACTGCTCACAGTTGGATATCCTCAGCCCAGTTCTGCCTTGTGCCCCAGACTTTCCAAGCACTCCCATAGACACAGCTCTTACAGTCATTGCAATTAGCTCTAATGAGCTGTAAGCTAGCACAAATGATAACTAAGCCTGAAGCGAGCTAGTTTTTCCACTAACTATATTTACAAGAGCTTTAGGGCCTGATCCAAAGCCCCCGGAAGTCAGTGGAGTCTGTGCACTGACTTCAGAGAGCTCGGGATCAGGTCCGCAGTAACTGTCAGTTACATTAGGAGGGAAATGCGTGTGTTTTTTAGAAGCCAGGGAAGAGTGCAGTCTGTTATGGTGGTCTGTGCCATGTCACATCTGTAACTTACCGGCTAGCACAGACTCTGTGATGGAAAATGTACTGCTGAATGTGAATCCTACTCCCCCATAAGCCTGGGCGAACACCACAGCTCGCTGTAACACCGACTCTGAGCAGCTCTGCCTTAGGTTTGAAGCATGGATGCTGGTGAAATACCCAAGCAGCCTAAAACACAAGTGTAAACTTAGGGATGTGGGATTTGAAGCTGGGATCTACAGCATCAAAAGCACAAGGCCTTTGCTGCTTGAGCAAAAGAACTAAGGGCTGCAGCCACACAGGTGTGTTCTGAGAACACCTGCCCGGTCAGGCCCTGCAGGTGAGCTAGGTAGGGGGTGCCAAATTTGAGAAGCCATACAGGTGTGTGCATGCCCACCGACAGAACCGCAGGTGCCGATCAGACTACGCCGGCAGAAACTCAGGCACCGAGGGAACTTTGGCACCTACAATGCCAGGTGGCAGCTGAGCGGGGGTTTTGAAGGTCTCATTGGTGCCTAAATATTGGACTTAAGTGGCAGTTGGATTAATTGTAGGGAGAGTGGTCACTTTGGATAAGCTATTACCAGCAGGAGAGTGAGTTTGTTTGTGTGGTTTTTGGAGGGGGGTGAGGGAGTGAGAGAACCTGGATTTATGCAGGAAATGGCCCACCTTGATTATCATACACATTGTGAAGAGAGTGGTCACTTTGGATGGGCTATTATCAGCAGGAGAGTGAGTTTGGGGGGGGGGGGGGCGGAGGGTGAGAAAACCTGGATTTGTGCTGGAAATGGCCCAACTTGACGATCACTTTATATAAGCTATTACCAGCAGGACAGTGGGGTGGGAGGAGGTATTGTTTCATGGTCTCTGTGTGTATATAAAGTCTGCTGCAGTTTCCACGGTATGCATCCGATGAAGTGAGCTGTAGCTCACAAAAGCTCATGCTCAGATAAATTGGTTAGTCTCTAAGGTGCCACAAGTCCTTCTTTTCTAGTTGGAATAATGTTGCAGTTAAGCACCTAAGTCCCTTTGTGGATGTAGCCTTAAGGCCCAGATCACAGAATCAGAGAAATGTAGAACTGGAAGGGACCTCGATATGTCATCTAATCTTGTCACTCCGGGGTGTGAAATCCACACCCCGAGCGACACACTGAAACCAGCCTAACCCCAGGTGCAGACAGCGCTAGAGAGAATCCTCCCGTTAACCTGACTCCCACCTCTCGGGGAGGTGGAGAAGCCCCCCTGTCGGCTGTGCCACTGTATCGGGTTATGTGTAGACATTCCCTGAGTATTCTCTACACCAGCCTGCACAGGTGTTTGTCTAGCCTGCCCTTAAAAGCTTCCCGTGATGGAGATTTCACAACCTCCCTAGGTAATTTGTTTCAGTGCTTAACTACCCTGACAGTTAGGAAGCTTTTCCTAATGTCCAACCTAAACCGCCCTTGCTGCAATTTAAGCCCACGGCATCTTATCCTACCCCCAGTCGTTAAGGAGAACAATTTATCACCCTCCTCTTTACAACAAACTTTTACGTACTTGAAGACTATTACCATTCCCCCCACCATCTCTCTTCTCTTCTCCAGACTACACAAACCCAACTTTTTCAGTCTTTCCTTGTAGATCATGTTTTCTAGACCTTTCTTCATTTTTGTTGCTCTCCTCTGGACTTTCTCCAATTTGTCCACATCTTTCCTGAAGTGTGGCACTCAGAACTGGACACCATACTCCAATTGAGGCCTTATTAGCACAGAGTAAAGTGGAAGAATTACTTCTTGTGTCCTGTTTACAACACTCCTGCTAATACATCCCAGAATGATGTTCGATTTTTTTGCAATAGTGTTACACCGTTGATTCATATTTAGCTTGTGATCCACTTTGACCTCCAGATCCCTTTCCACAATACTCCTTCCTAGGCAGTCATTTCCCATTTTGTATTTGTGCAACTGATTAGTCTTTCTTAAGTGTAGTACTTTGCATTTGTCCTCACTGAATTTCATCCTATTTAATTCAGACAATTTCTCCAGTTTTCAGCTTCATTTTGAATTTTAACCCTATCCTCCAAAGCACTTGCAACCCTTCCCAGCTTGGTGTTATCTGCAAATGTTATAAAGTGTGCTCTCTATGCCATTATCTAGATCATTGATGAAGATATGGAACGAACTGGACCCAAGGCAGATCCCAGCAGGACCCTAGTAAACATGCCCTTCCAATCTGATTGTGAACCATTGATAACTACTCTCTGAGTATGTTTTTTTTAGCCAGTTGTGCACCTACCTTATTGAAGGTTCATCTAGGTCTAGGCTGTATTTCCCTAGTTTGTTTATGAGAAGGCCATGTGAGACAATATCAAAAGCCTTACTAAAGTCAAGCTATAGTGCATCTACACCTTCCCCCCATCCACAAGGCTTGTTAGCCTGCCAAAGAAGGATATTAGGTTGATTTGACATGATTTGTCCATGTTGATTGTTACTTATTACCTTATTTTCTTCTAGGTGCTGAAAAATTAATTGTTTGATTTGCTCCATTATCTTTCTGGGCACCAAAGTTAAGATGACTGGTCTATAATTCCCTGGGTTGTCCTTAGATAGGTACTATATTTGCCCTTTTCCAGTCCTCTGGGATCTCTCCTGTCCTCCACAAGTTCTCAAAGATAATCCCTAATGGCTCAGGGATCTGTTCAGCCAGTTCCTTAAATATTCCAGAAGGTATTTCATCTGGCCCTGCTGACTTGTCTAAGTAATTCTTAACATGTTCTTTTCCTAGTTCAGCTTCAAATCCTACCCCATTTACATTGATGTTCACTATCTTAGTCATCTGATCTCTGCTAATCTTTTTGTGAAAATTGAAACAAAAAAGGTATTTAACACTTCAGCCATTGCTGCGTTTTACTGAAAAAGCTTGTGCACGTACTTACCTTTATGCACTGGGAGCAGCCCTGTTGATTTAATAGCACTGGACCACACTATCACCCAGCTGGATTGCATCCAGTTTCTCTTGTGATTACAAATAATTGTTCGCAACATCCAGAGTGTGAAATAGACACCTATTTCTTCCCTTTATACATCTAAATAAATAAATACCATTCTTTGGGTTCTTTTTTTCTTTTCCAGGTTAGGTGTGATGGCTGGATGTTCATTTGTTTGTCCTGTTTTCTGCTAGGAGTTAATTAGGAGATCTACTCAGGACTGCTGTGACAGCTGTCTTATTACTGCACTTTCCAGCAGTTTGATTAATCTGTGACACTCCAGATGTAAAAGTCCTGTGTATCAACACATGGTTTGCTCTTAAAGTCCATTTAAATCATGACTGCTCTTCTGTTTTTAATCAAACGCCTTAAGAAAGAAATCTATTAGCAGGAATTAGCAGGGATGTCTAGTGGGCATGCTGAAGATAAGGGGGGAAATAACTCACTGATGCAGAATTAGAACTCCCACTAGATTTTTATCAAGACCAATTTAATATGTCTCCAGCTAACATTTAATATGAGACAGATGTGTTTTTGCATCATGGGAATGAACTTTAAGTGGACCCCTCTGCAACGCTTGCAGAGTGGTGTTTGGAGTGAAGCCTTTTTGCCATGTATTTAAGTATCACCCATGTTTCATCTTCTATAATGGCTGAAATTCAATTGCCCTCCCATTGTCTACAGTGGGAGCAGACCTAGGCCAATGCTGAGCACCTCTGAAAATTCCACACTTGCTTTTCCGTGTCTGCTTGTCTGTCTGTGTTCAAGAGCCAATTGTCTGCTTTAAGGAACAAAGCCAGTAGCTATGGAACAGGCACTAGGCTGCAATCAGGGAGGGAGTTTTGCTGTCACAAAAAGACTAGGACTGAGCTTTCCCTGTTGCTATTTGTGGCTAGTTCACGGCGTAGTGCGCAGCTCATCTCCAGCCAGTTACAGGCTGTGATCTCCAACACTGAATGCTACAGAAGCAGTAACAACGTGGCCAAGAATTGCCCGCTTGGTAGGACATTTGAAAGAATTTTATCCTAGAACTAGCGGACACAGGATTGTTAACGGTCTCTCTGTGGCTGCCAACCCTGCATGTTTTACATACTCTCACTCACATGCACCCTTGCACACACACGGCTGTCCTATAACCTTTTACCTTAACCAGAAGGTACAGGCCACAGCCTGGGCTAAGTCACGGCTGTCATATGCTGTTTCACCAGTGAAAGTTGCCCTGGAGACAGCTTACTCCTTGCACAGGGAGTGTGGCTCGGGAACAGCAGCATGGCCGATCCCTGGATCCTACCACAGCTCTTTGGAGCTGCTGGCAATGTCACACATTAGAGCAGCCAGAAGGTTGCTCTAACTTAGAGTCAAAGAATCCTAGAAATGTAGGGCTGGAAGGGACCATGCAAGGCATCTAGTCCATCCCTTGGTGCAGGGGCAGGGCTGAGTGTACCTGAACCATCCCGGACAGGTTTGTCAAATACTTGTACTGGATGGTGTGGGTGGAAACCAGAGTTGTGTCCAAATGGTTCTGGATTCACTTAAAATCCCCTTGGCACAGCCGTCCGCAGCTGGCCTTAGCACTGGTCGGCTGGCCCTACTACACTAGCATTTATTAACACAGCAGCGCTGTGCTTTTGAGCGTTAACGTTAGTAATAAGCTCTTTGATGGGCTGCTACTTAGTTGCAGTATTTTATTATTATTATTGTGATTGCTCAGTTCTGGGTCCCCCTAGTGCAGTGCAGAGAAGTCGTGACGATAAAACCCAGAGAACAATGGCTTTGGGACAATAAGTTAATCTCCCCCTCTCCCTTACTCTAGGCACTTCCCCTGCTGACGGGGCTCACCCACCGCTGCTGGTGGGCTGGGTGCTTTGCAGGTGCTTAGAACGGTCCCGAGATCCGGAGAGATGGTGGCCAGATGCACAGGTGGCAAATTTTCCCCACCTGTGCATCTCAAGGGCCTGTGCAGTAAAGAATCCTTGTCCCGGGAATTCCCTCCTCCTGCCCCTTGGCCGGTGTGACAGCGTTTGGGTGAGTTGGCTTTCAGGGCATGGCTCAGCTACTGTCCCTGGAGTTAGGAGACTGGGTTGAGGTCAGAGGTGGGTGTGAGCAGGTTGGCAATGGAAGAATTTCCTCTTCCCTCCCACTGGTGTGAGTGAGCTGAGGACGGTCTGTGCTACAAGAGTGCACGAGGAATCGTATTGCGTGTGCTTCACTATTTTAATCAAATTGCCTGGGCTGGGCCCCGTGTGTGGGCTCGGCCATCACGTACCAGAAATAAACCAACTGGAATGGAACAGCTGATAGATATGATAAACGAAGAGCACTGATAGGAGAGTGAAGAAATGCTTCCGAGAGGGACAACGAAATGAGCATGCATCCGACGAAGTGGGGATTCACCCACGAAAGCTTAGGCTCCAATACGTCTGTTAGTCTATAAGGTGCCACAGGACTCTTTGCTGCTCTCAGTGAAACCGTAGTAGCATTGTGACCTAAAAGTCCCATCCAAGATCTGAGTCCATGGCGCTCGATGCTGTACGTGCACATAGCAAGAGACAGTCCCTGCCCCAAAGATCTTACATGCTACACAGACAGAGGGTGGGAGAAAAGGAACCTTCATAACATCCCTCTTTTACAGATGGGGAAACTGAGGCATGGAGCAGTGACGTGATTTGCCCAAGGTCACACAGCAAGTCAGTGGCAGAGCTGGAAGAAGAACAAGGTAACCTGAGTCTCAGGCTAGTAGCTCTCCACTAGGCCTCATCACCTCTCAAAGCTTCCCGCAGGCAGCCGCTCAAAGCTTTGCAGGGCCTGCGGGGCCCAGAGTTCTCGATGGTTTGCCAGTCTGCAGCGTGGGTGCCCCTCGGCTCACGTCACTGAACTGTGGTGGCTCTTACACTGTCGACTTGTTGGTAAGGCAGAGATCCCTGTGTGGCCCAGCTCCCTCTCCCAGGGTGCTGGTCCGGCTCCCCCAGGGAGAACGCGGGAAGCTCTGTGTTTCCCACTCACCGAGGAGTTTCAGAAGAGGGCTAGAAGGCAATGGCAGCTGATTTCAGAATGGGGCTGAAATGCGGGTGCCCTAAAGATCCAAAGAGCATGGATGGTGAGGGGCGGGTGGGTCTCATGGCAGGGGAGCTGAGATCCAAGAGCAGGGACCCAGACAGCATGGTGTCCTCGGGGAAGCAGAATTACAGGTCAGGGATTCTCCCCTCTCCTCTGACACTGTTTTCTGCAGCAAGGATCATTATATGATTTCAGCAAGATGCTCTAGGGTTCAGATCATGGTCTGGGGGTGATGGGCCATGGCCACTCATGACAGTCAGCCGTCCATCATCTGGTACCTAGCAGCCACCAAGGCGTGGCTTTGTTAGACCATAGTGCACATCCTTTCCTGTCTCTGGCTTAATCTCAAACTTCCCCATGGCAGTCCTGTTTGCAGCAACGGCGCGGAAAAGAGCCACGGCTCAGGCCTGGCGTTACCTTTAGACTCCATATGGATCCGGGCTTTGCCTTCTCTGCGGAGAATGGTGGCTATTTAGCTGGCTGTCTCTTCCCAAGGACTTGGGCTAGTCCCACCAGCTCATTTCGCACGGGCCAACAAGGAGCTGTCAGTGGGTACTGCCCTGGTTCTGATCTAGACGGTCTTGGAGGTGAACGCTTCCTTGTCCTGTTACTAATCCCCTAAATCATCCCGTCCAATATCTATCTATTCTTTCATCCAGCCTCCCAGATTCATGCATAAGGTAATTTCCAGGCCAGTGAAGATATTTCCAAAGTTATAATTTTTTATATTTGTGGGAGGGCAAGTGGTATTTAACTGAGACTGAAAACAAGGAATCAAGAGATTTAAAAATAAGAGCAGCTGGAAGTCAGTCCTTGATGTTACCTGGCTATTTGCAAGCCAAAGAAAGTAGGAACTAGAATCAAAGGTGCTGATTTAAATTCCCATTGAAAGTCAGCCAGCCACATCATGGCCAACAGATGCCCTGGCAGCGTAGTCAGACTGTCAACCTGACCGCACGGGCTAGTCCCAAATGGAGCCAGGGGTCCGGCTAACAGACCGACTGGCCCCGGCTGTGGTGGCGGTCCGGACGAGGAATGTCCTGGTTCGCAAGCCGGCCGCCGCAGTTCTTCCCGCGATGCCTTTTCGCCCAGCGCCTGACTAGGCTCCGGAGCGCCTTGCCGGAGACGTCCCCCAGCCTGCGCGCCCAGCGAGCCCCGAAGAGGGGCTGGAGTTGATGTGGATAACAAGGAGCCTGGTCCCAAGCTGGGGAGGAGCCAGTGCGCCGAGGAGAGGCTCAGAGAGGCGCCGAGGAGAGGCTCAGAGAGGCACCTCCCGCTGGCCCCAGGGACTGGCATGGGAAGGCGACAGAGAATCACACCAGCCCCTGCTCCTCCAAAGGGCAGCGAGGGAAACCTCTCTCTGAGCCGGGGGGCAGGACAGAGACGGGCCGGGGCCGGGGGGTGGCCAGAGCCGCGCTGCAGCCGCAGGGAGCCTGGGGTCCCAGCCAAGGCAGGGTCCCTTCCTCTGGTGGGGATCGAAGGCTCTGTCCCCCAGGCCGGGGTTAAGCCGATGCCAGGGACGTGTCCCGGGGCTGATCGGAGCTGGGGTCCGCGAGGCAGGTGTGAGCGGGCCAGGGCCCGGGGCCGGGGGGCCGGGGTGGGAGGAGTGTGGCCAGAGCGCTCTGGAACCTGGCTCCCAGGAGACCTGGGGCTGCGCGCGGGGCCTGGGCCCCGCAGACACGGGAGCTGCCCGGGGGCCCCGCCTTTGCTCGCGGGGCGCGGGGGGGGGGGATCAGAGCGAGGAGCGATGTTTGATGTTCTGCTCTTTACGGGATTAATAATCTTTTGGCGTCGGAGAATCGCCTGGAAATCTTCTCTGGAAAATAATGAGCAGAGAAACATTTACTGATTAGTTTAATCCCGGATCATCCTCTCTGATGAGCATATATCAAGATAGCCTTTACCTGATTTATTGTCAAAGGGCTCAGTCGGGAACCCTTGATTTCTGCTCTGCATAGAGGGCGTGGGTGCGCATAATCCAATGGGTGTGCAAAGCGCACGGCTGTTAGGTGTGCGAATCGTGCAGGTATTAGGTGTGTACAGTGCATGGGTGTTAGGTGTGCAAAGCGCAGGGCTGTTAGGTGTGCAAGGTGCCCAGGTAATGGGGTGCACAGCGCGCGGGTGCAAGACATGCAGGTGCTAGGTGTGCAAGGCATGCCGGTAATAGGGGTGCACAGCGCGCGGGTGCAAGACATGCAGGTGCTAGGTGTGCAAGGCATGCCGGTAATAGGGGTGCACAGCGCGCGGGTGTTAGGTGTGCACCGTGCCTAGCGGGGCAGGTCTCTAGAGTCACAGAGCCAGGGAGCGTGTGTGCAGCGTTGCTTTTCCTCGCTCCCAGTGCCGTGTGGCCAGGAGGCAGGACCCCTGTGTGTGTGTGTGTGGGGGGGGGGGGGTTAATCGCCGCTCTCCAGAGGGCCGGAGATTTAAACTCTATTTCTACTCCTCCATCTAGCGGCTTTCTCTCGGGCTGGAGCTTTTATGGTTCATAAACTGATTAGGAGCAATTATCTACGTGTTATCCCCCAACTTTCCAAATGACTTGGCCATATGCATATTTAAGGCTTCATCATCCCCAGGAGCCGCTCAGCCTCCCCGTAAACTGCTGAAATTAAACTGATTCGGGTGCGACGTCAAAAATTAGGGTTTTATCCACTAATATCTGGTGGGACAGGAAATTTGCTGTGGGCGGAGGCCGGATTACTGCTTCTAATTACTCCGGCAGATTTGCTCCCTGGCTCGCAGTGAAAGTCTCTTCGTCCAGCAAAACTGCAGCAAAACTGGGAAAGTGAACGTGAGGAATGTAAGTCCCCTGGGTTCTGACCTATATGTGATCTATTGGTGTGGCTCTTGGCTGGAGCCGCGATCGATCCGAATTAAAGCGTGACAGCCCTGCTGTACTCGGGGTGGGCGCCACTCCGGACTGGGACACGGGTTAGAAATGCCCCGAACAGCCGGAGATAACTGACGTGCGAAACGCAACTCAGAACAAACACGTTTGGGGCAAATTCTGTGTTCGTGGAAGCCTTTCACTGAGATTTCGTTTAATGGGAATAATGGTGTATGGGCATCTCCCTACCCACCGGGCATCTACCGACCCACCTCCCTGCTTTGTCTGGCCAGGGTTTTATAAAGTCGCCCATGACCATGGTCCCCGACTGTTTAAACACAAGAAACAATTGTACTGCATTTAATTTCTGCCTGATTGAGGTGGGGATGGGGCTGTATGTGTGGAAAAGCTGATAATAAAATTGTAGACGGCTCTATTTGTTGGTCAGAAGCCCGAGTGAGGAAACCCCTTCCTGTCCTTTCTTCACACCTGTCTAACTTGGTGTCTAAAAGAAATGTCGGGATTGCTTTCGGTCCAAGGAGAAAACCTCCTAATCGTCCAAAGCAAACCCAGAAAGCCCCAGCAATTCAAATTACAATTATCCCAAATGAAAGTTATTGTTTTGCTAATCCCAGGAACAGCTTGCAACGGGAGATTTGGGTCTTTCTTTAATAACGTAAAGTTAATACGTTGTCCCCTTGTAATTATCTTTATCAGAAGACCCTTGTTTAATCTGCATGTTTAGCAGAAAAGGACCAAATCAAAAAGAGATCTGCTTTAAAGCACTTGCTGTAAGCTGTTTGGAAATGGTTTGCATAAACAGCTGAAGCAAGGAATTGCAATCCAGGTGCAAGATCTGGACTCAGAGGAACAAATGACTGAATCCCCCTTTCAGAACGTGGCTAGGGCTAGACACGAGAATTCCCAGTTCCTTTAGGGCGAGCAACCGCCTCACACGGTTTTAGCAGGGCCAGGTTCAATGCTGCGAAACCATAAAGTTGCACTGGGGCGGGGGGCGAATTGGGCTCGTGTATGGCCACTGTATGCGCCTTCTTTCTTGTACCCAGCCACGAGGCTGCAGAAGGAGCCACCGTTTCTCCTGTAGTGCCCCAGAGACCCTGCCAGTGCCAAGGGCAGGACGCGAGCCCATCTCCGCCTCCCTGAGCGGCAACTTGCTCCTTGGAAGGGCCCGCGGCGCAGCGAGTGCCCGAGCTCAGTTTTCCACGGGAAAGGACGGAACAAAACTTTCCTTGCTAAACCGATTTCCCCCCCGCCCCCCGCTTCCCAGAATCCCCCAGGCTGTGGCGCTTCGGCAGGGGGTGTGAAACTCACGGGCTCTGGATCCGCCTTGTCCGACGGGGCCCGGAAAGCGAGGCGGGCCGGACCGAGCTGTGCAGGTCTGTGTCGCTCGCCAGGTAGCCTGTGTCGGACACAGACGGGCACCCGGCGGGGCGAGGCGCTAGAGCGCAGCCTGGGCAGCCCCCGGGGGGCACCAACTCCCCGGCCAGGGCCGGGCGCTCCGCCAGCCGAGCCTGGCCAGTGCCCTGCGCGCCCCGGGCGCACGGGCCAGGCTGCGCTGCGCGGAGCGAGCCCACGGGGCAGCGGCTGGGCGCCGTGAACCGTGTCCGCTGGAGCAGCAGCGCCCGCGGGGGAGCGGGGTGGGCTTCTGGGGGCCTCGGTGGCAATTAATCCCCTGGGATTGGGAGCCAGGCCCGCCCCCTCCCCGGCCCCCCTGCGGCGGCGGGGCCCTGCCCGGAGCTGATTGGAGCCGGGCAGCGGGATAAAAGGCTCCGGGGAGGCTCTGCCCCCGTCCATCCTGGGGAGGCAGCGGCCAGCATGACAGGCCGGGAGGAGCCCGCCGAGGGCAGAGCCAAGGGGAAGGCGCTGGTGCCCAGCGCTGCCAGCGAGAAGGCGGCCCGACTGGGCGCCCCGGCCCTGCGCTCCAAGGGCTTCGCCATCACCGACCTGCTGGGGCTGGAGGCCGAGCTGCAGCCGCCGGCCGCCCCCGTGGCCGGCGCGGGATGCGAGGGCGCCGGGGCCGGACTTGGGGGGGTGTCTCTGAGCGGCGGCTCCCTGCCCCTGGGCTTGGGCTTCCTCTGCGGCTTCGCGGCGCCGCCCCCGGCCGGAGCCCCCTGCCTGCTGCCGGCGCACGTCCCCTTCCTGCAGCCCCGGCCGGAGCTGCACCGGCACCCCGGGCCGCCCGCCGGCGGGCGCCAGGACAGCGTCTCGGGTAAGGGCCCTGCCCTGCCCCGCTGCTCCCGGGGCGCGCCCTGCCCAGGATCCCCGTCCCCAGCCGGGCCCTGCCCAGGATCGCCCTCCCCAGCCGGGCCCTGCCCAGGATCGCCCTCCCCAGCCGGGCCCTGCCCCGGGCTCTCCCCCTTCCCCAGTCGGGCCCTGCCCCGGGCTCTCCCCCTTCCCCAGCCGGGCCCTGCCCCGGGCTCTCCCCCTTCCCCAGCCGGGCCCTGCCCCGGGCTCTCCCCCTTCCCCAGTCGGGCCCTGCCCCGGGGTCCCCCTCCAGAGCCCGGGGCGCCCCCCAAGCCAGCCCCAGCGCCTGACCCCGGACCGGCCAGAGCCGCCGCGGGCCGAGCTCCGCAGCCGCGACGCACCCGGTGTAACCGGGCCCGGCGCTGTCCGCCCTCGTGGTGCTGAACCGCCCGGCCTGGGCCCGCCGACCGCTGGGCGAGACGCGCCCCACTCCCCGGGGCTGTGCTCGGGGTGGGAGGAGCGAGCTCAGCCTGGTCCCAGCCAGCTTCTCAGCCCGTCACCCCTGGGTGCTTCCCTCTGAGCCTCGGGCCTGCCTCCCCTCCCCACGGCGCTCGCTGAATGTCCTTTCCCTCCCGCTGCGCACAGACGAGGACAGCCTGTCCGGGGACAAGGGCGAGCTGAAGACGCCGACTTCCCAGATCAAGAGGAAGAAGCGCCGGCATAGGTACCCGCTCAGCTAGGGGCAGCGGGCTGGGCCTTGGGGGAGCCCTGGCCCTGCTCTTCACAGCACGGATCCCCTGGGATCATGGCATTGCCTGGGCTTGCCTGTCCTCCAGCACCGCGGGCCTGGTACTGGTTC
Source organism: Lepidochelys olivacea (assembly GCF_965140295.1). Taxonomy (NCBI): domain Eukaryota; kingdom Metazoa; phylum Chordata; order Testudines; family Cheloniidae; genus Lepidochelys; species Lepidochelys olivacea. The sequence continues at coordinate 210,963,306 of NC_140413.1, read as the reverse complement.
AGGGCTCGACCATGTCTACACTACGGCTTATGGCAACGTGACTGATGTGGCCGCAGGGGTGGGACTGAAGCCATGTTTATTCTAACTAGTGTTAGTAATGGGCAGCCAAAGGGCTTTTCACAAGAATTAGCAGGGCTGAGAGACAGGAGCAAAGCTGCCCTGCCTAGGAATAAAACTCTCCTGCGGCTCAGTGGCAAATCCTGTGTAAACAGGACCAGACTCAGACCTGATTGCAGGCCAGAGTCATTGTAGACCTCGCCCTGGGGGAGTGCCCGGGGGCCCCTGCAGGAGCTACTGGGGCTCCCCGGGTGGCCAGTAACTGTTTGTTCCTTCCCCAGGACGGTGTTTACTGCTCACCAGCTGGAGGAGTTGGAAAAGGCTTTCAATGACGCTCATTACCCAGATGTGTACGCCCGGGAAATGCTAGCTATGAAAACAGAGCTGCCGGAGGACAGGATCCAGGTAGGGAGCCAGTCCCAGCGCCGGGCTGTCTTGGCTGTCTCTGCGGTCCCCTGCCCACCCCGAGAGCGAAGTGCACAAGGCGAATACACTCCATGCCCAGCACCCACAGCTCTCTGCCCCCCCTGCCCTAGACACCTGGCTGGGCTCTGTGCCGGAGCCCACTGCTTCGGACCCTAGTTCAACAGAGACTGGGCCAAATCTTCCCGCCTATCCTCAAGTGGCCCGGTTACTTCAATGACCAACATAGCTAGAGTGGGCCCTGAGTTTTTGCTACTGATGCCCTTAAGAGCAGGACAGTTGGACAGGAGCCAGGACTAGTTATAATCAGCCCTTTTCGATGGCCACCCTTTGGGGCTGCAGACACAAGGTGTGTGGGGGGGGTGGAACAGGGACTCACTGCCTGAGAGCCCTTGTCTGTGTACAATGGCTGAGGGGAGGCCGCCTTTTCTGGGGGGTGTAAAAGATTTCCCGTGTGCCCAGCACAGAGGAGATGGCCATGCAGGCAGCTGCTCGGGGGGGGGGGGGGGTTCGTGTTCACTGACTCCCTCTGGACAGCTGCTGGGGAAACATCTGAGTAGGGATCCCCAGCACAGGCCTAGATCTAAAGATCCTGTCCAGTCACGATAAACCTCATGTAATGGTCTCTCTCTCTCTCTCTCTCTCTCTCAATCCCTCCCCACCCCAACACGCTCTCCAACACACACATTCACACATATGCACACCTGGACCCCGCCCCCCTCCCCGAACACCTTCTGGATATAATCACACATGCCCCTGTACAAACCCCAACCCACACACATGCCCCCTCCCCGGATCTCCCCCCCCGATCTCCCCTGGGCCCCCAGGTCTGGTTTCAGAACCGAAGAGCCAAGTGGAGGAAGCGTGAGAAGTGCTGGGGCAGGAGCAGTGTCATGGCCGAGTACGGTCTCTATGGGGCCATGGTGAGGCACTCCATCCCTCTCCCTGAGTCAATCATCAACTCAGCCAAAAGTGGGCTGGTGGGCTCCTGCGCTCCTTGGCTGCTTGGTAAGACAGCACCTCGTCCAGGGTGGGGTATGCCCTGCTAAGAGGGAACAGCCAGGTAGCTAGGGAGAGCCTGACATGCTTTATATTGAAAACTGTTACAAATCTCAGCCTTTCCCTTCCTTACAAACATGCCAGTCTTTTTTTTTTTTTTTTTTTTTTTGGGTGAGGGGGATTTAAAGTAAACCACAAATCCTTAGGTGGTAATTTTCAGAGTCTGTGTTAAAGTGTTTTGAAAAGGATGTGTTAACGAACAGATTAGAGTGGGTGACCCTTTTATTGCTATACAGTAATAATATACTGTTATTGTTAGTTGTTATGATTTTAGCCCGGAGTCAGGGAAATACTTATGCACATATTTAATTTAAAGTTAACTTAAGTGTAACTTAAACTTAAGCCCATGCTTAAGTGAATGTTTGAATAGGTGCTTAATTTATCATGTTGATGTCGTGCTGTAGAGACACAGGTAAGGAATAGAGCCCTATCTCACTGCCTACTTACATGCCAATAATAGACCCTAGACCCCAGAGAACTCGCAATCTAGGATTTAGACAATAGGCAACCGAGGCACCCAAACTCATTGCCGTCAGATGGAATCTTTCTGCTGACTTCACTGGGCTTTGGATCTGTCCCTAAGGGAAGACATAGACAAATGAGGGGAGAAGAGGAGGACAAGGTAACAGCTGAGCCGGGTGTGTTTGAATTAGTTAGTAGGCACAATGCTCTCAGTTGTCCCAGGTGGATTTAAGCAATGTGTTATATTTACTTACTCTTCTTCATTCTTGAAGGGATGCATAAAAAATCCATGGATGTTACAAGAAAGCCAGAGAGTGAGGAGAAGATGACAGGCAGCTGGCGATTGGAAGGTCCTGAGGAGGAATTAAAAATGAAGCCAGCAGATCACCAGAGAAGCTCTGGTGACAAACTCAGCTCTATGGACAATTCAGAAGATACAGCGATTGACCTTTCTAGCACAGCAAAGCAAGAGAACAGGAGCGCTTTGAGGCAATGTCTCAAAGGAGACCTCCAGACAGATGGGAAGGACAATGACCACTAAACTCAGGGAGCAGGGGAAGGGCGGGGTGTTAGGAAAATGAGCCCCCTTAACACTTTGGAAAGATAGGACTATTTATTCATTATTTTTTCAAACAATTAATACACAATTTTACATGAATATGAGACATTTTAAAACTGGATCCAGCCAAGATTCCCTCCCCCACAACTTTAAAGCTGTTTGTTTGTAATAAACAGGGCTGAGGGGAAGGTTTTAAAATGTTGGTGTGAAAATGTCACTGGTTTTTGGGCAGCTCTAGTGATAAATCAGGAAAACCTCCCTTTCATTCTGTAACACAAGCAACTGAAAGACACTTCTGCCAGCTAAACAGGACCATGACTGAGAGTGGAGTTATTCCTTCTGGACCCTGTTTGGCGAAAAGACGGTGCAGGACTTAACAGAACCCTTATTTCCAAAGTTACATTCCAACGTTTACTGTGATGTACTGGGTAAGCACCAACATGGCAATTCTCGGTGTTTAAAATATGCAACTGTTCGGCCTCAAGAAGAAGCAGAAGGTATTCTTAAAAACTGTGGATCAGTTTTTCAGCTCTTGTAAGTTGACATAGTGCCATTGACTTCAAGAGAGCCAGGCCAGTTTACACCAGCTGAGGAGCTGTGTATCAGTCAATACAGCCTTATAAATGAATTACACTGTGTATTTTACTTAGAACTTGTATTGTGCGTGCGGGGGGATATGGGGGGGATATTTTATGCAATAATTTTCTATGCTTTTGAATGTTATTTGATATACTATGCATAAAAGAACTCACACCTTTATGAAAATCAAGCCATAGCACCCCTAAGAAATTTTATGCTATTTTGTGAATTGTCATAGGAGACTATTTTGTAATTCTTAAATGTCCATAAAACAGTGTTAATGTCAGATCTGTTTCTTGGTCTTTTTATATTTTTGTCTAAAAGCACTTTAGTTATCTGAATTTTCTGAATGTTGCTCTTCCTTTTCTGTCATTTATTTATTATGCATTATTAAATAAAAGTTTTGGGTATCTTTGCTTTTCCATATGTATTTTTCATAGTAGCTCTGCTTGGATATGTCTTCAGAAAGCGTTATGGCTCTGATCCTGCCTAGAATAGTGTATATGTCTGGTTTGTGAGCAGTTTTACTGAAATCCATGGCACTATTCTAGGGCATAAAGTTAAACACATGCCTAGGTCTTTGAGAGGTTGGGCCCTAAATAGACTCGGCAGGGTGCATCCAGGTTAATTAATGTCAAGTCATTTTGAAGATGAAAATCATTGTAGATGGGGCTTTCAGAAGTGCCTTAGGAGAAAGGCACCCAATTCCCACGGAAAGTCACAGGGAGATAAGGGCCTACTTTATAAGGGATAGGTATTGATTAAGTTATCCTGCTGTTAATTATTTTGTACAGAAACTCCACTGAACTTGTAGGGGATTTTGTGAGCATATCAAGGGCAAGTAAGGGGCCAATACCTTGCTGTGGTATTGATGTAATGGCCTCATTTAGGCCTGCACCCATTCTTGGTGTTTTCAGGGGGGCAGCTTTGGGCCCTTTGTCTGAGTGCCTCTGTAGATAGAACATGAGAAACAAATGGTAATGTACAAAGCCAAATGTATTTCAAATCCCCCCATGCCCCCCAATAATAGTGCCATAGCAATGGATGTACTGCCCTGTCTCCTTGGCACAGGAATGCTCTCATCTCATACTTCTTTAGGGTGAAAACAGACCCAGACCCATTTCATAGTTCTAACCGCCAGAGTATCCAGGATGGCAGTCGTAAAGTACTAAGGGGTCAGAATGGCATCATTACTCAAAACTCCCCTTTAATTAGTGGAGGGCCAAAGGCCCTCAACTGATGGTGAAATGTGCTCTTCTGAAATATGGGAGGAAGCCAGATATTAAAACCATGTCACTCAAATTGACTTTTGTCTGGAATTTGTACCCTTTGTACATACTCCACTTAGCACGCTCCTGCTTGAGCATAAGGCAGAATTGGCCCACATGTATGTTGTAACAGCAGTATTGAAACATTTCCAGTTTTATCTGCTGGCCAAAATGTAACAGAAAATGATCAAAAGGCTTTATTAAAATCTGGGTAATTCCAGTCTGGAAACAGTCCCAATACAGATCAGTATATAAATGGCCCTGTAATTATGGTTCACCTGTCCCTGGCTATAGGAGCAATGGGAAACTGGCAGCAACCTCTCTCCAGGGTTTCTAGACTAATTGTTTTTGAACACTGTCAGGATGGCCAGGCCAACCTGGGAGGAGGGAGAAAAGGCAATAGGGGTCGGGGGAGTAGTGGCAGATATGGACTTTGTACAAGACTGTACAGCTGAAAAAGTGACCCCCCCCATGATGGGGGAAGAGGTCATTCCATCCACGAGCGGAGCCTTGGCACATTCAGTGTCTAATCCTGATTCGGCAGCATTTGCCGATGGTTGATCGGGGCTGTGCAGTGCTGGGACGGGTATTTCCCCATATTTATGTCCCCGCGTTTGGAACCGATGAGGATGGTGGATCTTGGTTACTGACACATATAGCAACAGTGGGGCTATTAGTGATGGCATGGGCAAGAGTGTCTTCACTGAGCGAGCTCAGAGATTGTCCTCAATGACTTGAAATGGAGGGTAGGGGACATGCGGGCTGCATCTGGCTCACTGACAATCCTGCAGGAGAACAGCCTGTCTGAGCCTGAGCTGTACACCGGCTGAGAAACCGCCCGTGGGTGTCTGGTCATAGAAGGGCTCTCTTCCTATAGACCGCAGGTATTTCATACTGTAAGGCAGTGAGGAGCTGCCAATACGTCACCAAGGGGCTTCTGCCTTAGCCACAGTACACAGCGTGTCTCAGGGACGTGGATACTCTCAGGGTAAGATTCCCTTCGGAGTGGGGACCAGGCAGAAAGGCCTCCATATGCCACTTAAGGCTCACGTTGGGGCAAGTCTGTACAGCAGCAGGAGGTCCCTGTACAATGCCTCCATGCCACAGAGAGGGTCTCTGGGCTGGCCCCTGATAGACAGAAAGCAGTGATGAAGGCAGGCTGTGTTAGCAGACTAGATGTGACTAGTGTGACCAGACAGCAAGTGTGAAAGATCGGGACATGTTTTTCCCCCAGGAGGGCCGGTATAGTTGCTTAAATAAGACAAAGTCCCTAATATTGGGACATCTGGTCACCTGAATGTGAACACAAATCATAACCATCCAGTCACAGCAACCAGGAGTATTTGTCTGACTCTCAGGAACAAGGGTCTGATCCAGATCCTAGATAAGTGACTTCGGTGGGGTAGGATCAGGTCCTAACTCATTGATGACAGGGATGAACCAGCAAAGGGCTAGAGAGTCTATTTAGATTATAAACTCTTCGGGCCAGAAACGGTCTCTTACTAAATATCTTTATACAGCCCTTAGCCCAGTAAGCCCCCCAAATCAGCTAGGACTTATAGATGCTACTGTAACGAATGATGCTGATGTTATAATAAGACTAAACTCTTTGGGGGCAGGGACAGTGCTTGTATGGTACTGAATACAATAGGGCCCAGAGGTGCTACTGTCTGATAATGATTTTTCACCCCTGATTTAGTGAATGACATTCTTGGTACAACAAGAGTATAACACTATTTCAGAGACAGCCACCTCCACCCTGGGTGGTCCAGAATGGAAACATGTAAAATGTGGTAAATAATTCTGTGATGGGATCCCTGGGGAGCAGCCTGGGACCGTGAGACCACTGTCTCATATAGCAACAGCGGGGCTGTTTCAAGTGATTATAAGGGACAGGCAAAAAGTCAGAGTGGTTTCCAAAAGAAAAGAAAATATAAGCACGCAGTCTAAACTCTCAACCCTATTAGACTGGGCAACATCTAGATCATAGAATTGTAGGACTGGAAGGGACCTCCAGAGGTCATCTAGTCCAGTCCCCTGCACTCAAGGCAGGACTAAGTATTATCTAGACCATCCCTGACAGGTGTTTGTCCAACCTGCTCTTTATCTCCAATGACAGAGATTCCACCACCTCCCTGGGCAATTTATTCCAGTGCTAAACCACCCTGACAGCTAGGAAGTTTTTCCCTAATGTCCAACCTAAACCTCCCTTGCTGCAATTTAAGCCCATTGCTTCTTGTCCTGTCCTGAGAGGTTAAGGAAAACAATGTTTCTCCCTCCTCCTTGTAACAACCTTTTATGTACTTGAAAACTGGTATGTCCCCTCTCAGTCTTCTCTTTTCCAGACTAAACAAACCCAATTTTTTCAATATTTCTTCGTAGATCATGATTTCTATACCGTTAATCATTTTTGTTGCTCTTCTCTGGATTTTCTCCAATTTGTCCACATCTTTCCTGAAATGTAGCACCCAGAACTGGACACAATACTCCAGTTGAGGCCTAATTAGCACAGAGTAGAATGGAAGAATTACTTCTCCTGTCTTGCTTACAACACTCCTGCTAATACATCCCAGAATTATGTTTTGCTTTGTGTTTTTTAAGACCCCCCCAAAAAAAAAACCACACAAAAAACCAACAACTGTTGACGCATATTTAGCTAGTGGTTCACTATGATCCCTAGATCCCTTTCTGCAGTACTCCTTCATAGGCAGTCATTTCCCATTTTGTATGTAGATTAAGCAGTTTCTCACCCCACTGGATATTGCAGTTCATAGTACACAGGTTTCACCCTTGAAACCTGGGCCAATCTCCTCTGTTGGAGTCTTCAGTCTTCTGAGTGTCTTTTTCGCTTGCAGCATAGGTAGGGGAAGGAGAAAGGCCAGGCATGGGCCCCTGTGTTCTGTTTTATACCCTTAGTCCAGGTGCTTGCAGAACACAAGTCCAGACATGTCTGGTGGGCATTGCCGAGTCCCCAGACAAGGTTCAGCAATTCCCCTGGTGTGGCCTTATGCAAGTGAGTCATTGAATTGCAGTTCCCTTGCTGGACAATGGCTGTTGACAATTGTTTGACACCTGCCTGGATGCTGGTTACTTTCCTTGGCTTTGTCTCTGGGCACTTCCCAAACCCACAGCATATTTTAGTGACAACCATAAAACACAATTCTCATAACTTCATATGCATTAATGATATATATATTTAGACAGAACAGTGACTTTCAGCAGATCATAACTTTTCCCCTGATACCTCATACGGCCTGCTTTATATGCCATATCACAATGATCTATAAATGAGGAATATGGGGGTGACAGGGTGCTCCCCCAAGGTATAGAATGTCACAAATTCCACAACATCTCTTTCAATAGATCTAGGTTGCAACATTTCCTGCCACGTTTACATCTCTTCTCTGTGCCAGATGTTCAGCTCTATCCTAGGATTTAAAACAATCTGCTGAACTAATCATCAAAGAGGGGGAGGCACAAAGAAGAAAAAAAAAGTGAACAAAATGAGCTTATTTCAATGTGGGTCCCTGAGACTGACTGTGGAGAATGCATTTTGAGTGTTTATACAGAGACCGAGGGGTCTTCTTAGAATGGACCTACACCAGACTTTGTAAAATGAAGGCAGTGGGGTTTTGTTTGTAGCAACATCTGCATTCTGCCATCACTGGATGGCTTAGTAACATTCATTTTTAACTGGCATTTTATCTAGGCTTATCCTGTCAAGCTGCTTGATGGACTTTTAGATTGGAAGATTAAGCAAATGTGAAGATTTTAACAGAGCGCCCCCCCACTGTAAAACGGAGGTGACTGGGCAGTGGATAAAATGTGTCATTCATAAGGCAGCAATGGTCCTGTGATTTTCTGTGAGGTTCCAGAAGTGCTGATCTAGCCTGCTCCAGAGTCCACGGAAGTGAGCAAGTCTTTCCATCGCTTTCATGGGCCCCATGTTCCCATCCTCCTCTTAGTCCACAATCCATACAAAGATGTTGGAGCTGGGGGGCTGTCACGCTCCCTGGCTTGAAGTGGATTCCATCGTATCCAGGGTTTACAGTTTGGCTCAATGGTTCTCAGCACCCCCACTATCCGCATTGTTCCAGCCCCCCTGAATCCATATCATCACCTAGCTGTTGATTAGACAGCACAGAAAATTACTGTTTATTGAGTAGCCCCATGTCCTGGCTTTATGTAGGACACCAGGAATCCTTGCACATGCAGATTCTTCAGTTTTCCTGCCACCGAAGGTCCCACAGAACAGCACACCCTTGAATACAGAGAAAGCCAAACAGCCAGGGCTAGACTGGGTAAGCCCTGGGAGAGGCGGTCATCAGTATCCTAGACACACCTCTGAGGCACAGTCGTCCCCCCCCCACCCCAGTTTGCCCCTTGCTCAGGGAGGGGGTGTTCATAATTTGCCACTGGTCATTACCTGCAGTATAGTATAACACCAGCCATGCCAGTGGGCTGTGCACTGGGGCAGAACCAAGCCCCTGCCCGTTCCTCATCTCTCCCTGCCCACTCCCACCTGCTCTGGGGGCACACAAAGTAAGCAGGCCCCCAGCGCCCATTTACCAGACTATGTGCCCAGCACACGCAGGGATAGAGGGGGATTCATCGTTCTATTAGTCTCCCACTTACGCTTGCTTCTTTTTGTCTCTTCCTTTGCTCAGTGGGTTGAGCCGGCAGCCCTCACCCCACTCAATACACATTACTGGAGGGGCTCAGTGCACAGATGTTGCAGAACTGAGCTCTCCAGTCCAGATCTTCAGAGGTTTTTAGGCCCCTAATTCCAATTAAAGTCAATGGGAGTTAGGCACCTAAATACCTTTGAGGATCTGGGCCTGAGTTCCCATGGCTTTATTCCAGCCCCTAGCGTGGATGCACAGGGCTTCACACTGTCCGCAGCAGCACACACATGGCTCCTCTTCCATTCATTTCTCACCTCAGGGTACAGTCTGGATCATGGGCCAAGAGTTTCAGACGTGACTAGTGATTGTGGGTGGCCCATTTGAGACACCTTAAAGGGGCTGAATTTTCAGAGAGAAGCTGCCCAGCCATTTCAGAAAGTCCAGCCCCTCAAACACAATTCAAGTTGGGCATGGAGGCCTCTCAAATCACTAGCCGCCCCCTCCCCCAGAAAATCTTGGCCATGATCTCCCCATTTTCCTCACCAAGGAGTGGGTGGGGCATGGACTATGGTGAATACGGCAGCTCACAAGGACTTCAACACTGTTGCCTAAACAGCAGTGCTAGGCACGACTACAGAACACAAGGTGGCAATGTTCCTTTATTTTTATTACCACAGCCCCAGGACAGACAGAGTTGCTGAAGAAATGATATCTAGTTCCCCACGCCCCCATGTGCGCACAGCTAAGTGTTGTGGCTGGTGCAGTTCAACACCTTTCAGCCTTGGTGTTAACCAGTCAGGGGTTAACCCTTGGCAGGGTTAGGGCTCAGGGGGCTGATGCGTTGGAGCACAGACCTTGTGCAGAAAAATTAAAGAGCCTTTTTTTGGTTATCAAACTTTTTATTTCTGTAAAGTGCGAATTAGTGGGCTGAGGACAAGCTTTTCATAAAAGCCGAAGGCCCAGATCAATGGGAGTTAAGTGTCTAAGTCTTTGTGGGTCTAGCCCATTGTGACTTAGGAGCACACATTCCCTGGACTTTCAGCAGGACTATATAATACCATATCCCATTGACATCCAATGGGACGTGTGCTCCTAAGTCACTTAGATGCTTCTGAAAATCTGCCCCCCCTTTATCCTCAGATGTGTGGGAGCTACTTGTGGCTCCTCTGAGGGGCAGGAAGAGAGCGGTAAGTGCAGGGAGCAGCCAGCCAACCAGAGACTGAAGCTGCCAGGAGCAGCTGAAACTGGGACTGTTGCACTGGAATGGGATAGGGTGTAAGAACATAAGAACGGCCCAAAGGTCCATCTGGCTCAGGATCCTGTCTTCTAACAGTGGCCAATGCTAGGCGCCCCAGAGGGAATGAACAGAATAGGTCATCACCAAGTGATCCATCCCCTGTCACTCATTCCCAGCATCTGGCAAACAGAGGCTAGGGACACCATCCCTGCCCCTCCTGGCTAATAGTCAAGTTCATGGAGGACAGGTCCATCAATATCTAGTTCTGTTTTGAACCCTGTTATAGTCTTGGCCTTCACAACATCCTCTGGCAAGGAGTTCCACAGGTTGACCGTGCATTGTACGAAAAAAAATACTTCCTTTTGTTTGCTTTAAACTTGCTGTCTATAAAAAGTGGGGCCCAGTTAGGGCCACTCCTGCCCCCCAGCACCCTCCAGAGTCAAACTATGCAGGGGAGTCTCCCCCCATGGAGTCACTAGGACCCATGCTGTGTCCCCTCCCCACACCTCCCCAGCCAAGTGGCTTTGGACAAAGAACTTGCAGTGAGGAGCCAGGCAGAGGCTGAAGCAGAGCAGCTGTCAGAGCAGCGAAAGCAGGGACCCCAGACAGTGATGTCAACCCTGTCCCTGACGGTCACTCACACCTGCCCTTCATACCTGCCACCTCCTTCTCCCTGACCTGTCTCCTCCCCGTCCCCTCAGCACCCCCTCTCCCTGCTCTTGTGTCCCCGGTTAGTGCCATCACCCAGATCCCTCTGCACGTACCTTCTAGCCCTTACCCCAGCCAGGATCTCTCCTGTCTATTTAGGCTCTAAGCTCTTTGGAGCAGGGACAGTCTCTCATTCTATGTTTGTCCAGCATCTAGCACAAGGGATCCTGCTCTTGGTTGGCCAGGGGGCATTACCGTAACCCCATGATTACTAACATATGCCACTTTCCTGCTCACCCTACTCCTAGCTGTGACTGGAGACCTACCTAGCCACTGGTGTTGTTCAGGGCAGGCTAAAGGGGCCGCAACCCCAGTCATGGATTGCCAGCTCGCAGTGCATGCTGGCCAGGCTCCCCACCCATCCCTCTGTGAGGGTGGGCTGAGAAGAAGAGCATGCAAGGATGGGACCAGCACAAAGGGGATTTAACAGGGCACCGAGTCTATGCTGCTGAGTTGGATGGTGTCAATCCCCACCCATCCCCACCTTCTACCAAAAGACAAAAGGCAGAACAGAATCCCCTCCCCTAATCCCAGGGAGAATCCTCCAGGTCACTGGTAGAGCTCCCCTTTTTCCTCTTCTTTATCCCTGTGACAGGGTCAGGACTCACCAATGCAGCACCTCCTGCTGGCACGTGTGGGAATTAGCGCTGTCCGTTGCGGAGCACCCTCTGCTGGTGGTGTCCCGTCCGTCGTCTGCTGTGCCGGTATCCGGACTCGCATTGCTCCCCGCTCGGCGACATCCACTTCAGGACACTGCCCCCTAGTCCATCCTTACCCCCTTCCAGGGTGGGGTGGGTTAACAGCAGTCTTCCAACTCACCCCTGCCGCAGTGCCCAACCACAACCCCCAAAGTCTAGCGCCTCTGCTCAAGGGCCGGTTGCAGTCTGTCATGCCCACTCCTCCATGCCAGGTGCAGTACAGGGGGGGACCCAGGCCCACCCACTGCTCTGGGTCCCAACCCAGGGACCCTCTAGTAGCAGCCTCTCCACCCTCCTTCTCTCCCCTTGTCTGTCCATCCTTCCTGGGTCACTTCCCCTCTGACCCCTTGCATCCTCTAGGCCTCTCTGGTCAGGGCCTGCAGTCTGACAGGTAACGGGCCCGAGCCGAGCCGAGCCCTGCCTATTTCCTTAGCTCAGAAAACAGCCCTTCACCTCTGAAGGTCTGAGACAGACTCACTGCTTTGCTTCTGGGCAGCCTTTTTATAGGGCCTAGCCTGGCCCTGATTGGCTGCCCTCGACTCTGCACTGATTGGCTCCCCCACAGACCCTCTTTGATTGGCTGCCATTCTGCGCAGTCACTCTGGCCTGTTGTCGCCCAATTTTGCCAGGGGGTGGGGCACCGCCCCACCACAATCCCCCTAGCCTAAGGGATAACTTTGTGACCACCATTGTTCTGTACCTGGAAGATTGGAACGATTCCTTTGGGAGCTTATCCACACAACTTCTTTATGTTCAGCACCAGATCCCCAGCAGTAAAAGGATCAGAGATGGTGGCACCAGCAGGAGGGAGGTCTTCCTGCTGCAGGCAGAAGAGACACTCTAGAGTCAGGCTGCTAAAACTGCAGGCCTAGTAATCTACATAGAGCCAAAGCCAGGCTAGGGAGCGAGGTGCTAATCTGAGCCTCGGAAGGTACGTCTACACTGTGAGAAAAGACCTGCAGCATGGCCGCAGCGGGCTCAGGGCAGCTGACCCGGTCTTGCGGGGCTATACGATTGCAGTGTACAGCCTGGGCACTGAGACCCCGCAAGGGGGAGGGTCCCTGAGTCCGGGATCCAGCCTGAGCCCAAACACCTACACTGCAATGTTATAGCCCTGCCCCCCAGGCCCGTGAGGCCATCAGCTGAGTCGATACCCAGTGCTGCAGACTTCTGATCGCAGAGTAGATATACCCAGAGAGTGAAGTAACGGAACACCACAGCCCTTTAGCAATCAGGGTGAGCTAGCTCTGCTCAAGGAAAGTTTCTGGTGCCTTCTGTGCATGCTATGACTTCCTGCTTGAGAAGTGCTTTGAAGATGTAACCGTACAGCTCCAGAGAAGTGATGTTATCATTCAAGCTAATTTGCAGAAGAGAAGCACCACATGCAGGAGAAAAGGAAATGAACAGAAGGGAAGTTATATAAAACTGAACAGAAAATAAGATGAAGCAAAGAACTGAAGCCTCTAGAGTGAGAATGTTTTCCTCACCTTAATACTTCGGAGCCAAGTTGAACTCTAGAGGTAACTCCGGGGCAAGGTTTCTAGGAATGAAAGAGTGTATTCTCCTGGACCAGGCAAAGTGATGTAGCTTTATTGGCTTCAACAGAGCTGTGCCGATTTAGGCCAGCAGAGGATCTGGCCCATTTGTTCTAAAACACAGCTCCAGCTGGCTGTGCATTTTGAAGGGTTACATGGAAAAGATCTGGGACAGCACATGAGAACGTATTTTCTTTCAAAGAAAAATCCCCTTTGGGGAAGCAGGAAGGAGTGCGAACAAAGCACACAAAGACAGCTGATTCACAGGACTATTTGTTCCCTCTTGTTGTTCCTGCCAAGCCACAGAAGGGACCTGCCTGATGTTAGAACAAAGGAAAGGCACAAAGGCTGCCGGTGGTCAAAGAAGCCAGCAAGAACATTCCAGCTCCAGGAGACAAACACCGAGGGGACAGCCTGCAGCTTTACCACAAGCCTCGGCAGTGCATAGTTGTGATCTCCCAGGAGAAGCACAGAACAGATTCTGGGCCCTACAGTTCCCTTCCTGCTTAGCCCCTTGCTCTGGGGGACAAATGGGTGTAGTCATTTGGTGGTATATGTTTTACCTCCACTTGTCACTGGGGCTGATGGCGACATGTGCTGGGCCACAGTGAATATGGGCCAGGGTGGCTGCTAGGGAGGATGGGCTACAAACCAAGTCTGACCTCTGATGGGTTCACCTCACTCATGCTGATGAAGGGCCATTGAGTTCAGTGCACTTATTCCTGGTTGATCCTGGGAGCAGTGAGAGGCGAGTCCGGCTAGGTGACTTCAGTGGGATTGCACCAGAGTTAACTGAAAGCAGAATTTGGCCCTACTAGTTAAACAAGGGACAGAGCTAATTTGTAATGATGAAGTGAGGGCAGTTGGAAAGTGTACCGATAGCACTGAACACCTGCCAATTTTGCTTGTGGTTACTAAGAACCATGGTCAGCACGTTAGCTAGTTCTTTCTGTAGCTGCTCGTGCTGCTTCAGTCAGTCTGCGGAGAGCAGTTGTAACAGGGAGGCAAGGTGCCAACAGAACTTGCTACAGAGCCTGCAGTTAAAGCTGAGTGAAGCTCGGTGGTTTTATTTTGCTAGGGACTGCGAGAGTATTTGGGTGCAGACTGCATCCATTTGCAAAACTCCTTCCCCACTTGGTGTTTTGCTTTGAGAACAGCTGTGTTCATCAGAAATAAACAGAGGCTGAATATATGGCAAAATAGGATAAGCCTGTAGCAAACTGCATTTGTAACATGTCTTAACTTGCTTGAGAGCAGCCCATTGGATTGCATTCCAGAGTAGTCAACACACAGTGGGGAGCTGTAATTCCCAGCACGGGTAGATGGACGGGCACTTCTCCAGCTGCAGGCCCGGGGTGGGCTGGCTGGGTGGCACAGGCTAGCTGCCAGAGTGCAATGTCCCCCACCCCCCTGAGTACATCCCTGGGCTGACAGCCCATGCACCATGGGCGCACTGCTGTTTTCAGGTGCTAGCTTGAGCACGGGTACATCTACCTGGGAATCACGCCTCCCTGCTGCAGCGTAGATGTGCCCACAGGCAGCTGCCTTGGCCAGGAAAGGGTCTTGTCACCTCACTGAGCAGCCATCACTGAGGAGCCATCAAGACTGCAATCTGGGGCCCACAGTTTTGATTGTCTCCCAGCGGTTGGCCCCTACCCTCCTGGAACAAGGGTCTCTCCACATGGGGCCCACAAGGGGGAGGACTGTGTGGCTGGGTGGGGGTTGGAGGTTCCCGGTGGCAGAGAGACGGAGACCCTACTTTGCTGCAGCGTGCTGGCCTGACCACCTGTCAGGACTAGTAGGAGGGAGCACAGCAGGGACTCTGCCCCGCTGGAAAGGCCGACAAAAGCAGACTCGTGGAAGGGGAGAGATCGGACCAGGGGAGGACGCGTCTCAGGACTGCTGTTGTTTTCTGTAACTCTCGAGTACTTGCCTTCCACCGCATTGTCCCTACGCTAGAAGCCGAGTGCCCACAACCTCAGCAGAGCGCTGCGGTACAGGGGTTGGCAGGTGTGAACACCTAGGAGGGTCAGAAGCCCTGGTTTCAGGGTCTAGGGTGACTGGGTGGCAGCACCCTGTGTTCCAAGGAAGGCGTCAGAAGAAAGGTCTGAACCTAGACGTGTTCCCTGTAGACCCAGAGACTAGACTCTGCCTGGACCCAGCTGGCTGGGAGCGTGTGAGAGCCAGTGGCTGGGCCCCCTCAGAAGGCTGGGGATGGTCCAGGGGGGGACATGGGTGCAGTGGTAACAGAATAATGGCCACTTTCAGGTCAGACTTACGTGACATCACAAGTGCAGAAGACAGAGGCGGATTAGGGGTTTGTGGTGCTCTGGGCCAGAGCAAGTGGGGTCCCTTCCTCACCCCTTTTGCCTGCAGCCCCTCCGGCCTCCCTCAGTGCTCCTGCCAGGGAAATGAGGTGGGGGCATGGGGGCTTCCTCCACCCGGTACTCCTGCCGGGGAGCGGGGTTGGGGCACAGGGTCTTTCTCCGCTGCTGGCAGAAGCACTGGGCTGATAGGTGGACTGGGGCAAGCCCCCGTTCCCACTCCCAGGCAGGAGCACCAGATGGAGTGGGTCAGGGCATGGGGTGCCCCTATTTCTAGGGGCCCCCAATTGGCCAGGGCCCCCTGGGCACAGGACCTGTTGGCCCAGTGGCTAATCCACCACTGGCTGAAGTCTCAAGACAAAACAACACAATCAGTCAAAGGCGAGAAGAGCGTACACACTGCGGGTGTGTCCCAGCATGGCTGGGCAGGGCAGAGCAGCTCTTCCCTGACTAGCGCCCCTCACCTCTTCGTGTGACTCAGCCCTCTGGCCAGGTTACGTTTTAGCTCCATCCTTTCTGGGGTATCATCACATCCAGCACAGTAATAGCCCCAGTGTTTACATCCTGCCTTTGGACTCTGGGCCCTGTGGTCCTTGCACCCCTGCTCTTGCGGTTTTTTAAGCTTATCTCCTCAGGGGCTTTGCACCAGCTTCCTAGGCAGATCCTCCCATTACACTGGGTTTCAGTTCAGGGACCCTAGAACCAGCAGCCAAAGCCTGCTGCTTCTCTAGATTCTTCCTCCAAAGCACACCCCTCCGCTCAGGACTCCTGTGAGCAGGTTCCCTGCAGAGTTTCATTCTGTGGGCCCTCCGCCTGCAAGTGCTGCCCTGCAGAGCTCTTCCAAAATCACCTGCTGCTTCTGGGTTCGGTCCCCCCTATTGAGCCAGTTCTTTCCCCTGGCCTAGGAGCCTCCACGCAAGCTTTCTGCTGGTGGGGTTCCCAGCTGTGGTCAGTTCTGCCCAGAGAGGCACTGCAGAGTGCCTATTCCCCTCAGTAAAGCCCCTTTCTGCTCCAGATGTCCTGTCTTTACAGCACCACCCAGCTCCTCCCCATCAGCTCTCATCCTTAATTGGGCCTCACCCACCCTCCAGGTGCAACAAGGTGGGTTGACTGGCCTCTCCCGCTCTCTTTAACTCTTCTTGAGCCAGGATGGGGCATAAGCCGCATCACACCACATTTGCACTAAACTGGGCCCAGATTAATTGCAAGCTTCCCAATACTTGCTGGGCCAGATTCAGACAGCCCCACTCACCCCCAATAGATCCTCGCTCAACAAAGACTCCCACTGACTTCAGCGGCACTGTGCATGGAGCTAGGCACCATGCAGCATGAGAAGGGCAGCAGAACCTGGCCAGAGGGGGATCTTTCTATGACCTTTCTGTAAGTCTGTGTGCACCAAAACATGAAAGCAGGGTTGTGATTTCAGTGCAGCTGTTTCACACAGCTCCCCTTGGGAGACCACAGCACAATTACAGACACTGTAGTGCAAGTTTATCCCACTTCACACGTGTTTCTGTTTTATACCCCTTCCCCACCCCTTTTCCTGTTACTTTTCACAAAGGCCCAGCTCCTCAAAGGTATCTTGTAGCAGATGGTCTGTTTGGGCCCCGAAAGTGAAGCAGCATGTGCTAGCCTATGTTTGGCTGGCCCACTTGCTCACCTTCCCCGTGCCACTTCCTCCATGCGTTGTGACCTCAGATGCATCATACATGCGAGGTCACATAGGTGCTGGAACCAGGGATGCTGGGGGAGCTGCCGCATCCCCTGGCTTGCAGTGGTTTCTATCATACGCAGGGTTTTCCGTTTGGTTCAATGGCTCTCAGCACCCCCACTATAGACATTGTTCCAGCCCCCCTGCGCGGTCACGCCATGTGGAGAAAAATGGCAGCCTCCACAGACTAGAATTGTCACGACCCCAACTGCTGATTTAGGGGTCATGGTAGAAACCAGCTGAACATGATCTCACTGTGCGATGTTGGTGCTAAGACATCCAGTGCAACCCTTGGATGCATAGGTAGGGGAATACAGAGTAGAAGTAGGGAAGTATTATTACCCCTGTATATTGCCTTAGTGAGACCATTACTAGAATACCGTGTCCAGCTCTGATGGCCACACTTTGAAAAGGAGGTTAACAATTCAAAAGGATTCAGAAAAAAAGCTATAAGACTGATTCCAAGTTTGGAAAACCTGCCTTACAGTGAGAGGCTAAAGAAGCGCAGTCTATTTAAGTTAAGAGATGACTTCATTATGATCTATAACTACCTACATGGGGTGAAGATTTCTGACACTAGAGAGCTGTTAAATTTAGCAGACAAAGACATAAAAAGATCCAATGGCTGGAAGCTGAAGTGAGACAAATTCAGACTGAAAATAAGGCACAATTTATTTACAATGGGGATAATTAACCACTGGAACAAATTTTCTAGAGATCTGGAGGCTGGCCCTATCACTTGAGGTCTTTAAATCATGACTGGATGCTTTCTAAATGATATGCTGTAGCTCAACCAGAAGTTATGATCTTGAATCAGGAACCAAGTTCTCTAACCTGTGTTAAGAAGGAGGTCAGATTAGATGGTCATAATGGTCCCATGTGGTCTTGAAATCTGTGACTTTATGAAAATGTATGAACCTTTAATAAAAAATGGAGTAAATCAGACAGGTTAGCTTTGGCCATGGGTGCGGAGGTAAAGCAGCAAGCACAAGATGTGACTGGAATAGAAGTCTCAAGCCTTTCTGGATAAAGGAAAACAAAACTCAGTTTGTCTTGGAAAATATGGGAAACCAGAGCTAAATGAAAAGATTAAAATTATTGTACAGAAGGACATCAAAGCATCTGACCCAGCTTCCCTCACTGAACTCTGGATCTCCAGAGCTCTGAATTTGAAGATAATTGATGAAACAAACCATCTGCTCAAGCAGGAAACCATGACCAGTGCATAAAGAAAACAATTTTTGAACCTAGAGTTGGTCTGAAAGTGGGGTCTTTTTCCATGGACATTTTTTTTGTTGAAACTTCAAATACAAAAATATTTCAGATTAAAACCAAAATATTTTGACTCGGAAATGCTGTCACGGTGCCTCATGGGAGTTGTAGTTTGGGTGTTCTGTGATTCCATTCTTTTCTATAGGCTGGGTTTCCTATAGCTCCCTTGATGCACCAAGGTCTTTGCTCTTGAAGAAGGGAGGTGGTACATCACGGAAGTCCCTACCCATGGTGCATCATGGGAAATATAGTCTTGCCAGGGAACCCAGCTCATAAAGCAGAATGGGACTCGAGGCAACCGAACTACAACTCCCATGAGGTATGGCGACAGCACAGCCCAATCAACATCTTTCCTTCTCAGCCACAATATTTCATTTTTGATGTTTGTTTTTTTTTTCTACAAAAGTAGAATTTTTCCAGGGAAAGCAGACACTTCACAGAAAATGTTGCTTGGTTGGAAACCCAATTTTTCATTGAAAATAATTTTGATGGGGATGTTCTGACCAATCCTAGTTGAACCTCCTAATTTATGAAGAATGACCCATATTCTTATATGCCAGTAGGTGGCACTCGTTCCATTAACGATCTACATATACAAATACATGTAGCTAGCACATAGCCTTCCTGTAACACCACACAGGTGGAAAGATCCCTCAGGCTGCTGTGACAGCGAATAACTTAGTAACTAACCCAAAAGAAGTATTAATATTTCTAGTGTTCAGAAAGGGGATAGAGAATTACCTTAGCACTGCAGCAACAGACTTTGTTATGTAGATATAGATATACAAATAAGTAAAAGTGTATCTGTTCTCAGATATCAGCCCTGTCATACAGGTGAAGATTCCTACTGTGTCAGGAATTCAGAGGTGTTGATATTGTAGCTACTTTGCAGGTCCCTGAGAAAATCCAGGTTAATCATCAAACTAAAATTTATGTGTTTGGGAACATTTCTGGAATGGGAAAATTTAAATAAAATTATATTTGTTGTTACTGCTACCCAAGAAAGTTTCTCGATTTTAATCCTGGAGGCGAGGACTAGAGCCTGTTACTCTGAGAAGAGAAATGAGCCCTTTTAATAGTAAATGTTCTATGAGTGAGCAGAATTTGAGTATCACTCCCATGCTTTTGCATTGCTTCTTGAGGCACATGAACCCCGCAGACAGTTCAGCCCTGTCAGGCCAAATGTGTGCTTAAAACGAACGGTTACTCATCAGCCATTGCTTCCAAAGTGTACGGTGTATTCCCCTTCTGCGCCCTGCCCTAGGCACCGCTCAGTGTTGAGTGGTGGGATGATGACATCCCAGGTAAACTGCCCCTATAAACAGCTCGTTTTTGTTTGTGAGTGGTGCTGCTGAGAAATCAGAAACCCGTAATGCAGCCATTCCTGTACGTGGGTTTGCTGAGGGGCAGGAGAGTGGGCATGGATATGGACCACACAGCCAAATACAGAGGTTTTGTACCTCTCTAGATATCAAAGCTGTAGTTATCCGTTCTTTGTGTTAACCAAGATGTTCTTCACTGAGGACAAACCGTAACTATGTTTATTAGACAGAAGTGATCTGAGAATTTTGTCAGCCACAGCGCTCTCCTCCACTACCATACACGTACCTTCGTTTCGTTTGTCTGCACGTCTGAAATGTGCCCAGATACCAGGGTGAGGGCGCAGACAAGAAAAAGGAGGAGCCAGAGGCAAGCTGTGTGTCAGAACTAGCGCCCGTGGTATACCGTCACCCTAAGGATGCTGCAGAGTAAATATTCCCTGCGCTAATCTGCCGCAGAGTGATGTCTTCTCTAGGCGTGAAATGACTCCTCGGGCCTGATTCTCCTCTCAGGCTGGTAATGTACCAGTGTAACCTCACTGGCAGGAGGAATGAGCACTGGTGTAATTGAGTGCAGAATCTGCTACCTGTCTGGCTTGGCTCCGTCTTTTCAACCTCCCCTGGGATGTTAGGGGGGAAAAGTCAGCTTAAAAAAAACCCAAAATCATCTGAGGCCCCTCTGGAAAAGAAACGGTGGGACAGAGAATAAGTTTCACCCTGGGCAACGCCAGTGCTTGACGGCTGACAGGAGGGATGTGTCTATGGGGTACCAGGGATAGGGTCAGGGGAGGGAGAAGTGTGTGGGAGTTGGGGAGGGTGATGTGCAGGGGAGGATTGGGAAGGCTGTAAGGAGGATGGGGGTTCAAGTGAATGTATGGGGATAGTGTAAGGGGTGTACATAGGGGCTACGGAGAGTATTCCGGGAGGGCTGTGAAAGTGATGGGGGAGTGTACGGGGAGGGTTAGCAAATGTATAGGGGAATGTGCAGGAGTTTATAGGATGTTCAGGGGTTTAGGGGCTGTATAGGGGTTTGGGGGAATACAGGGTGTATAGAGGTTTAGGTGGCATATGGAGGCATTTATGGGTTGTATAGGGATTTAGGGGATCCTAAGGGAGGGTGTGCGGTTTAGAGGGTTATGGGGGAGTGTATCGGGTGTATAGGGGAGGGCATGGGAGGTTAGAGGGTGCATGGGGCGTACAGGGGACTAGAAGGCATATGGAGGAGTGTATGGGGCCCACAGCAGTTTAGGAAGTATATCTGGAGTGTAGCAGGGAAGAGAGGGTTTAGGGGGTGTACAGGGAGGGTAGGGGGAAGTATATGGTGCATAGGTCTTGGGGGTATATGGGAGAGTGCACAGGGCGTAGAGGTTCAGGGTGTGTACAGGGTGTATATGGGTTTAGGGGGTGTATAGGGGAGTGTACAGGGCATGTAGAGGAGTTTAGGGGATGTATATGGGGGTGTCGAGGGCTTTAGGGGCTGTATGGGGGGCTGGGGGATTACAGAGGAAGGTAGGGGGCGCAGGGGCTGCCAGGGAGCATCTAGGGGGTTAGTTGTGTGTGGCTCAGGGAGGGGCTGAGGGCGGGGG
Source organism: Lepidochelys olivacea (assembly GCF_965140295.1). Taxonomy (NCBI): domain Eukaryota; kingdom Metazoa; phylum Chordata; order Testudines; family Cheloniidae; genus Lepidochelys; species Lepidochelys olivacea. Next base: position 210,941,884 of record NC_140413.1, on the reverse strand, counting down.
GCAGGAGGGGCGGGGGGCACGAGCAGGGATTAGGGGGCGGGGAGGGGCTGAGGGCGGGGGCGCGGGCAGGGATTAGGGGGGCGGGGGGCCCGGAGGGGCTGAGGGCGGGGGGCGCGGGCAGGGATTAGGGGGCGGGGAGGGGCTGAGGGCGGGGGGCGCGGGCAGGGATTCGGGGGGCGGGGGTCCCGGAGGGGCTGAGGGCGGGGGGCACGGGCAGGGATTCGGGGGGCGGGGGTCCCGGAGTAGGGCGGGGGTCCCGGAGGGGCTGAGGGCGGGGGGCGCGGGCAGGGATTCGGGGGGCGGGGGCCCGGAGGGGCTGAGGGCGGGGGGCCCGGAGGGGCTGAGGGCGGGGGGCGCGGGCAGGGATTCGGGGGGCGGGGGGCAGGAGAGGCTGAGGGCGGGGGGCGCGGGCAGGGATTCGGGGGGCGGGGGGCTGGAGGGGCTGAGGGCGGGGGGCGCGGGCAGGGATTCGGGGGGCGGGGGGCCCGGAGTAGGGCGGGGGGCGCGGGCAGGGATTAGGGGGCGGGGGCGCGGAGCAGGGCGGGGGGCCCGGAGGGGCTGAGGGCGGGGGGCGCGGGCAGGGATGCGGGGGGCGGGGGGCAGGAGAGGCTGAGGGCGGGGGGCGCGGAGGGGGGCGCGGAGCAGGGCGGGGCTCTGTCCGGCCGGGGGGGGCCCCACGGGCGGCGCTCACAGTGACCCCCCCCCGGCCGCGCGGCGGCAGCGGGCGGCGCCGTTGGGCGGGGCGGGGCGGGGCGGGGCGGGCGCTGGGGGCGGGGCGGGGCTCGGCTCGGGGCTCGGGGCCCGGGGCTCGCGGCGCACAGGACCATGGCAGCGGCCGCGACGTGGGGCCGGGCGCGGGTCGCCCTCAGCCGGCGGAGCCCCTGGGGCCGGGGCGGCGCCCCCCCGCGGCAGCCCCCCGCGCGCCGGGCCGGCGGCGGGCCCCAGGAGCGGGCGGGCGCCGCCCTGCCGGCCGCGGAGTACCGGGAGCTGCGGGAGCGGGCGGCCCGGGAGCCCGCCGCCTTCTGGGGGGCGCTGGCCCGGGAGGCGCTGCGCTGGGACCTCCCGTACCACACGGCCTGCGACGGCCCGCTCGGCCGGGGCCGCTGGTTCCTCGGCGGCCGCCTCAACGTGTCCGGTGAGCGGCCCCCCCCGGGACCGGGACCGGGACGGGGACCCAACCTCCCCCCGGCCCCCCCGCCCCCCCCCGGGACCGGGACCCCAACCTCCCCCCGGGACTGGGACTTCCCGCCTCCCCCCGGGACCGGGACCCCAACCTCCCCCCGGCCCCCCCGCCTCCCCCCGGGACCGGGACTTCCCGCCTCCCCCCGGGACCGAGACCCCAACCTCCCCCCGGCCCCCCCGCCCCCCCCCGGGACCTCCCGCCTTCCCTCGGGACCGGGACCGGGACCTCCTCCCGCCTCCCCCCGGGACCGGGACCCCAACCTCCTCCCGCCTCCCCCCGGGACCCCAACCTCCCCCCGGCCCCCCCGCCTCCCCCCGGGACCGGGACCCCAACCTCCCCCCGCCTCCCCGCGGGACCGGGACCCTGCCCCCAACCTCCCCCCGGCCCCCCCGCCTCCCCCCGGGACCGGGACCCCAACCTCCCCCCGCCTCCCCGCGGGACCGGGACCCTGCCCCCAACCTGCCCCCAACCTGCCCCCGGCCCCCCCCCGCCTTCCCCCGGGACCGGGACCTCCCGCCTTGACCGGGACCGTGCCCCCAACCTCCCCCCGGCCCCCCCGCCTCCCCCCGGGACCGGGACCCCAACCTCCCCCCGCCTCTCCCCGGGACCGGGACCCCAACCTCCGACCGGGACCGGGCCCCCGCCGCCTCCCCCTGGGACCGGGCCCCTGCCCCCAACCTGCCCCCGGCCCCCCCGCCTCCTCCCGGGACCGGGGCCCCGCCCCCCGACTCCCCCCGGGCCTGGGGCCCCGCCCCCCAGCCTCCCCCCGGCCCCCGACTCCTCTCGGGCCATCCTCCACCTCCGACAGAGACCCCGTCCCCGCAGCCTCCTCTCGGGCCCCGCCTCCCCCCGGGCCCGGGACCCTGCCCCCCAGTCTCCTCTTGGGGCCCCCCACCTCCCCCAGGACCCCTGATTCCCCTGGGCCGCCCCCGCCTCCTCCCGGGACCTCACCCCCCGGCCTCCTCTTGTGCCTCCCGGGCTTGAGACCCTGCCCCTCCAGCCTCCGCTCGGGCCCCCCACCTGCCCCAGGACCCCCGACTCCCTCGGGCCCCCCTAGCTTCCCCCCAGGACTCCCCACCTGCCCCCGGCTTGGGACCCTGCCCCCCAGCCTCTCCCTGGACTCCCTCCAGACTCTCATCTGTCCCCCACCAGCCTCCGCCCCCAACATCCTCAGACCCCCAACCACCCTCAGGCATTCCCTACTGGAGTCCCAGGACCCCCCCACCTTCTGTTGGACCCTAGAGCATCCCTGAGACTCTTTCTAGGCTCCCCGTCATCCTTCCCTAGGTTCCCTGCTCACAGGCAGTTGCCCTGGGCACCCTCACTCCCTCTGGGCATCCCCAGCCACATCGTCTTCTAATCCCCCCAGCCTCCTCCTCTTTCAACCCCAATCATCACCCCTCCCCCCACTCCTGGGCATCTCCAACCTCCTTAGCATCCCTAATGCCCCATCATTCCATATCCCCCCCCCGGGTGTCCCCTACTCTCTCCCCCAGTCCCCCATTATCCCCAATCATCTTCTCCCCAATCCCTTTTCACCTCCAACTCCTTGTCACTCCCCAGAGACTACCCCAACTTCCCTGCATCCCTTATCTCCCAAACATCCTATAATTCTTGGTCATACCCCTTCATAATCTTTCCATCACCTGCAGACCAATATTATCTCCCATTTTCATCATTGCTGTCCCCAACCCTCCCAACTCCATGTCATCCATCCACTATATAATTCCAAACTCCCATCATCCCACTCTTCCCTAGACTCCCATCGTATCAGTCCCCCATCCACTTTCTCTCATCAGTCTCCCATCACCTTAACCCTGCATCAATCCCCCTATATCATCTCCAGGCACTTTCAGTCCCCTAGTCCCTCTGTATTATCCCTCGAAATCCAAACCCTTAAAGTCTTCTCCAAATCCCATATCCTCCCAAGTCCCCGTAACCTCCTGTCCATCCACCCAAGTCCTATACCCTCCAGTCTTCTAGCTTCCCTGAACCCACATATCCTTTTTCTGACTCCCAGTTGGCATGACCTCTGGCCCATTGAGAAGTCTCCCGCCAACCCTCTAGGGCTTGTTCTTAATTAGTTTGCCTGTGTCTCTTGCTTCTGTTTCTTCAACTCCTCCATTCACAAGCAGCACGTGGGATGGGCTCATGCTGGTGGGCTGATTGGTGGAGAAGGAGGCGTCATCTCACCACAAAGCCCAGCCCATGCCACATAAACAAATGCTGGAAACTTCGCCTGCTCTTAGTGAGGAGGGAGACAGGCTGGGACGCTTCAAGTGTCTGTTTTTAATCTACTTTTATATGTCTTAGAAATGATATAGTTTATAATGGCCTTGCTATTTGGGATGTTTTCTCAGCTGGGGTGTAATTTGAGCTAAGCAGGTGTGAAGTTGCTAGTATTTGGCTGAGAGACCTGCGCAAAAAGCAGGTGCTGCAGGAATAGGTAATGGTCATTAAGTAGGTGGCACTCTTCCTACTGCTGCTGCAGATGCATCTTTTGTTTTGTTTTTGGCACATCGGACCAATTTTCATAGTGCAGGCTGGCTCTGCAGCACATGTGTGGGTGTCAAATTTAGCTGCATAGTTAATGTAGGTCTCTTTTAAAGTGCACAGTGAATAAAGTAAGTTTCACTTTATAAAAAGTATGTGTGAACTTGGGTAAATCACTTAATTTTTTGGTGCCTTGGTCAGTCCATCTGCCAACCAGAGCTTCTCATATGTACTTAGCTTTGCAAAATGCATTGGGGGTTTTCAGGAAAAAGTGCTTATTATTAGGCATATTTGACAAATTAAAAAAAATTGAGGCAGAAAATTTGTGTAGTATTGGGATAGCCCTGGGCGTCTCTAGCCAAAATACCTGTGTCAAATCCTGATCTGACACGAATTTGCTTTGTGAACTTGTAAAAAAATCTTTGCTCCAGCTCCATCTATAATATAAGGTTACATCTATGCAAATTGCTTTTGAGACTTACAGATGAAAATGTTTGTCCATTTTCATTTAAAGGTATTATCACAGATGTTTTATTTATGTTAGCTGAGTTCTTTTGCAGCCACTCTATACCAGTAGCATGTAGAACTGGGCCACTGGAACCATGAAAACACAGATTTCTTTTCTTCGCTTCTAGCGCTGCCATGGTCTGACCTGTCACAGCCTTCTGTGCAGGGTCTCTGAAGGGCACTTACAGTCTTACAGAGGTCCTTAACATAGATGTGCAGGGATCATGCTTGCATTTATTGAGCAGAGCATTCTAATGCTGCTGAGCAAATAGTTGCACATCTTAAAGGAATAAAGTTAAAAAACAACAAAATTCCAACGACTATGAAATTCAATTAAGAAAACACTATAAGACTATTAAGGTTAATACTCAGAATCAAGAAGTGGCGAAGTTAAGGCTGTCTGAGCGACTTTACCTCTGCCATCTCTTGTATAGGCATTATTGAGGTGATGTTTTACTATCTGGTCGCACACCTTTAGAAATAAAACCTTAGATGTCATATCTATGTTGTTTTCTAATTAAGGAAAACTGTTCTTAAAAAGATACTGGAGTCCTTTTGAGACCGTTATAAGAGAGCTGTTGTTGCGTGGGTACATACAGATTCACTGTATATTTTACAGGTACACTGACATTAAGGGATACTATATCACTTGTCGTAATTGTACAGTTTGCCGTGATCTTCTTGACTATAATTGCTCTTCTGACGATTGTCGTGCAGCGTGCTCATGCTAGTTCATTGCTGTCCATCCCAGAGATGGCTGCACTTTGGTGATGTAAAGGGCTCTGCAATATCCACACAAGGACATCCTATTACTCAAGTAAAATATTATTAATTTCTTGAGAAAAATGAAAAAGTGATAAAGAATGTAAGCATCATCACTCTGTTTTCTGTTTCCAATGAGATGCTGATTGCTGGTCTCTTCACCCATCTTTGTTAACATTTTTAAAAGAAAATACTTTGTCATGACTGTTCTGTGCACCAGTGAGTGAAAAGCAAAAAACTGCCCATGTAAGGGACAAGTATGCTATCCTGGCATCGTCCTGCAGACCCTGACATTTTAATAACTAGCGACCCCCTTATGCATGACCAGCCAGAAGCACCTTACTCCACAAGTAGTCCCGTTGACTGTAGTGGCAGCACCCATGGCATAAGAGTTTCACAATCTAACCGTAGGAAAGAGATGATTTCTTTAGATGTCTGTACTTCATGCTCTGTATGTTTTGCTGCAAGGTCACAGAGCATGTTCATTCACTCTACTCTTTAGGCTTTTTATTTATTCTCAGATACGTACTATGGTGTGGTTCCAACTGTCAGGTGATAGGCAGATGACCTAGCAGAAATAGCAGTAGTCATTTGGAGGGAACCATTCACAGCTTCTGTTGTAGAACAGTCTGACATTGTGTTTGAGTGATGCTGGTCTTAGAGAAAGGTAGTCTTTAAGACCTTGACATATAGCTTTATTCCACAGATTTTTACAAAAGATGGCATTCAAATGCCCTCAGATATATAAAATCAGAAAGGATTTTTGTACACCAGGAAAAGTTAGAAAATCATGGATGCAAACCATTCAGGATTCTGCAGGTATTGCTTTTCTGAACAATCTGGGTTTCTGTGTTAAAAGCAAATACAAGTGATAATAGTAATCTAAGAAAAACACTAAACTATTCCTTGCCTATTTGTTGTTAGCATTTTTTCTCTTCCTCTTCCTCTCCCTGTAGTCAAGAATGAAGAGGTTTGTGCAGGGTGGTACATTGGGATATATGCTAGAATCAGTGTATGAAATAATAGGAAAATGTAGGCTGAATATCACTGAATGGTTTTGGAGTGGAATTAGTAGAACCCCATCACTGGAGAGGTTTAAAACAGAGCTGGAGAAAGCACTAGAAGACTGCGCCATAAGGTACAGCCCCGTGCTGGCAGGGATGGGATAAGGCAGGGGTTCTCAACCTTTTTCCTTCTGAGGCCCCCGAAATATGCAATAAAAACTCCACAGCCCACCTGTGTCATAACTGCTTTTCTGCATAGAAAAGCCAGGGCCGATGTTAGGGGGTAGGAAGTAGGGCAGGTGCTCGGGCCCCACATCACAGGGGGCACTGCAAAGCTCAGTTGCTCAGGCTTCAGCTTCAGCCTGGAGTGGTGGGGCTCAGGGTCGTGCAGTCCCTTGCAGTGGGGCTTTGGCTTTCTGCCCTGGGCCCTAGAGAGTCTAATGCCTGCCATGCTTGATGGCCCCCCTGAAACCTGCTTATGGCCCCCCGGGCCCCAGAAATGGCTGACCTACTCAAGGGTCCTTTAGGATATGTCTCTACTGCAGCTGGGAAGTGAGATTCCCAGTTCAGGCAGACAGACTTGCACTAGCTCAGCTCAAGCTAGCGTGCTAAAAAATGGAAGCGTGGACGTGGCAGCATTCACTGGGGACAGCTCATGCTAGCATCCCAAGTGCGGACCCCAGGGGTCAGGCAGGCTTGGACTCTGGCAGCTAGCCCAGCCTGCAACGTCCGCACTGCTGTTTTTACTGCACTAGCTTGAGCTGAGCTAGCGTGAGTCTGTTTTCCTCTGCTGGGAATCATACCTCCCGGGTACAGCATAGACACTTGGGCAAGTTGTCTAGAATGACATCACCAAACACAGTATTATAGGTTTCAGAGTAGCAGCCGTGTTAGTCTGTACTCGCAAAAAGAAAAGGAGTACTTGTGGCACCTTAGAGACTAACCAATTTATTTGAGCATAAGCTACTTGCATCCGATGAAGTGAGCTGTAGCTCACAAAAGCTTATGCTCAAATAAATTGGTTAGTCTCTAAGGTGCCACAAGTACTCCTTTTCTTTTTGCACACTATTATAGCTATTCAGATAATGGTGTTGTGATACTTCCTGCACTGACTATTCCAGAATGCTCCTAAAAGACAAGTTAAATAGTCAACTGAGCACATAGTCCTTTACCTCTGCGTTCAAATACATTTGGTCTACTGAGAAATGGATAGATCCTTGCCTTTCTTCCAGGTGAGACCTTGTAATGGGATTGATTAGAAGTATGTGATTTAGGTGTGTAGCATAAGCTACATATTTTTCTTGAAATTCAATATAACTTCTGACAAAACATTGTATATCTGAGGTGGCTGAGCTCCAACGGATACTTTCAGCATAAAAGTAGCTGTCCGTATGCTCCCTCCCCAGTCCTGTTTCATAGTGCAGAGGGGAGCAAATTTGACAGAGAAAACTGCAATGAGACGCTGGCCAGGGGGAAAATCACATGTGGGATGTTGTCTCCCCAATAACAGTGCGTGATCCGCATGTAAAACCAGTCAGGAATTAATGCCAGTAGACCCCAGTTCATCAGTCCATTCCTATTCAGCAAAGCACTTCAGAGCATGCTTTGGTCAGCTGGAGTCTGAGGGTATGTCTACACTGCAATTAAAGGCCCCCCGGCTCAGGCTGTGGGGCTGTTCAGTTGTAGTGTCAACTTTCAGGCTCCGGCTGCCGTCCAAGCTCTGGGACCCTCCCACCCTGCAGTGTCTTAGAGCTTGGGCTCCAGCCCAAGCTTGGAAGTCTACATTGCAGTTAAACAGCCCTGGAGCCTTAACCCTGGAGCCTGAGTCAGCTGGCACAGGCCAGCGGCTGGTGTCTAATTGCAGTGTAGATATACCCTGAGGCATCAGTAACTCCCACTGAGTAATCCATTACCTCCATCTGTGAGGCAAAATGTTGCTGGGGCAGTGAGTCAATGTCAGCATGACCTTCTGGTGTTGCCGTGCACCATAGCTGCACGTGAATGGGAGCTGCAAGGTACCTGAGCACAATGCATAGACTTGAGGGCAGTGATTCCCACAGGTCCTTGTCCCTCCACGTCCCTTCTAGTCCTGTCCCCTCCTCTTCTGCATGCTTGCAGATTTTTGGCTCACTTCTAGAAGAGTTTATAAAAAGAATTCTCTGTACTCTAATAAATGGTGAATGATCTCTGAGCCAAGTTTAGATTCACAGTGCTTTTTCACAGCAGGCTTAACTGTGTGTAAATAATAATTAATAATTATCATACCTAGCTCTTGTATAGTGCTTTTCTTCAGTAGATCTCAAAGCACCTCAGAATCTTTTGATGTATGTATTCTCACAACCTGCCTTTGAGGGAGGGAAGTACTATCATCCCCATCTTTCAGACGGGGAGCTGAGGCACAGTGAAGCAAAGGGACTTGCCCAAGGTCATACAGGAAGTCTGTGGTGGAGCAGGGAATGAACTTGGGAATTGAATGTTTACAGCAGGGGTTCTGAGGCCCCCTCAACGTGCTATAAAAACTCCACAGCCCAGCTGTGCCACAACAACTCTTTTCTGCATATAAAAGCCAGGGCTGCCGCTAGGGGGTAGCAAGGGGGGCAGTTCCCCGAGGCCCCACGCCACAGGAGGCACCACAAAGCTAAGTTGCTCAGGTTTCAGCTTCAGCCCCTGGTGGTAGGGCTCGTGGGCCCTGGCTGCAGTCCCATAGAATCATAGAATATCAGGGTTGGAAGGGACCTCAGGAAGTCATCTAGTCCAACCCCCTGCTCAAAGCAGGACCAATCCCCAACTAAATTATCCCAGCCAGGGCTTTGATAAGCTGGGCCTTAAAACCTCTGAGGATGGAGATTCCACCACCTCCCTAGGTAACGCATTCCAGTGTTTCACCACCCTCCTAGTGAAAAAGTTTTCCTAATATCCAACCTAAACCTCCCCCACTGCAACTTGAGACCATTACTCCTTGTCCTGTCCTCTTCTACCACTGAGAATAGTCTAGAACCATCCTCTCTGGAACCACCTCTCAGGTAGTTGAAAGCAGCTATCAAATCCCCCCTCATTCTTCTCTTCTGCAGACTAAACAATCCCAGTTCCCTCAGCCTCTCCTCATAAGTCATGTGTTCCAGACCCCTAATCATTTTTGTTGCCCTTCGCTGGACTCTCTCCAATTTATCCACATCCTTCTTGTAGCGTGGGGCCCAAAACTGGACACAGTACTCCAGATGAGGCCTCACCAATGTCGAATAGAGGGGGACGATCACATCCCTCGATCTGCTGGCAATGCCCCTACTTATACAGCCCAAAATGCCATTGGCCTTCTTGGCAACAAGGGCACACTGTTGACTCATATCCAGCTTCTCGTCCACTGTAATCCCTAGGTCCTTTTCTGCAGAACTGCTGCCGAGCCATTCGGTCCCTAGTCTGTAGCGGTGCATGGGATTCTTCTGTCCTAAGTGCAGGTCTCTGCACTTGTTCTTGTTGAACCTCATCAGATTTCTTTTGGCCCAATCCTCTAATTTGTCTAGGGCCCTCTGTATCCTATCTCTACCCTCCAGCGTATCTACCTCTCCTCCCAGTTTAGTGTCAGAAAGCCACGCGCTGGGGCTTTGGCTTTCTGCCCTGGGCCCTAGCAAGTCTGATGCCAGCCATGCTTGGCGACCCCCCTGAAACCTGCTTGTGGCCCCCCAGGAGGCCTTGGACCCCTGGTTGAGAACCACTTGTCTACAGCATCCCTGGTGTATAGCGAGTAAGGCCATAAGAAAGTGAGCGCATAAGAAGATAAGTTGAGATTTCTTTGGTTCAAAAGTTTTGGCCACTGTTTGTTACATTTGCGGCTTTGGTGCAGTCAGTTAAATACCATAAAAAAACCAAAACACACTAATTTGAGTGAGTGGTGCTGTGAACTGGTGCCACTCAAATTTGGCAAAGCTGCTCCTCTCTCATGACAGGCAGGTACAGGTGTGTGTAGAGCAGGGTGACCAAACAACAAGTGTGAAAAATTGGGACAGGGAGTGGGTGGTAATAGGAGCCTATATAAGAAAAAGACCCCAAAATCGGGACTTTCCACAATAAAACCGGGACATCTGGTCACCCTAGTGTAGAGGTGCCCTCAAAATGGAGGTGTGAAGGTGTTGCAGGGCAAGTGGGCCTTCAGGACAGAGATATAGCTTCCCTCCGGGCAGAGATATGGCGGGTACAGACCTAAACCCTTGTTTTGTAATTGACTAGATGTGGAGTTGGCAGTAGAGTCCTTTACCCTTCAACAGGGGCTGGAACCCACCCCCCATTCCTCCAATATGCAGGGCAGGGCAAGCCCTTGAGCCAGCCCCGAGACCCATGGAGGCCTTGTGCGGGACAAGCATCACCAGGGCTCCCTTGTCCCAGCCCTGTGGAATACACAAGCCCCAGTCCTTGCCCAGCCACACTCACTGGGGCCTCCCTGAGCCCCTCCCCAGGTGTGGCCAGGCAGCCATGGAACACAAAGTTCTTGAGGTCACGCAGGAGCTGCTCCTGCTCAGAACTGCACCTGGACAAAGTGTGAGGCCAGCACCAGCAGGGACGAGTGCTGTTGGCAGTACGTGGAGACGGGGCAGCAAGTGGGGTGAGTCCCTGACCAGTGCAGGTCCTCCTCATCAGCTTCTGCCACTGCCCCCACTGCTCATGCTGGAAGGATGAGAGGTGCCTTTGTTACTCCATCTCCAGGTCGCAATACCACTCACTCAAATTCGGCCCTGCTGCCCCTTTGCTAAATTTGAATGAGTGGTATTGTGACCCTGTGAGTGCAATGGTATTGCAACCTGGCACATGGGGTTGCAATGCCACTCAAATCTGTGGCAATTATAAAAAGTTTTGGCAAGTACTGAAAGTTGTGGTGAGTGTTGAAAGTTGTGATTTCCAAAATCACAGGCTGCAATTCTTATAGCCTTAGTACTGACCACCGTAGACAGTGTACAGTATTATGATGACATATGTTACTTTCTTTTACTTTTGTGTTAATGCATTTTTACAACCAAATCTTCCCAGTGGCTACTTCTGAGTTGGAAGGCTATATTAAGAGTTAAATTGTTTTCTTGAAATTTGGATACAGTGGTACAAATTTCCTGACTTCACTGGGAATTGCACTTACTGTATGTAAAATGTATAGAGGCCAGTTCTGTTACAGCAGTGCAAATACAGAAGAATATTGGAACGTAAAGCTGATGGGAGAGCAGAATCAGGCACAGGAACTGCAGCTCATCTCTTTAAAACAATAGCAAAAAAATCCCTTGCCCCTCCCCCCCAAACAAATGGGGATACCAGAATGCTTAATTTACATTGGAGTTGTAACTTTAGAAAACTATTTGTTTAAGATATTAACAGATATTAACATTACTAGATATTCTTCATCAGCTGGTTTTATAAGTTATTGTTTTCAAAAAACTATTTATATATGATTGCTTTACTAATGACCTGTTGGGGTAAAGTAAATGCATTTAAAACCATTTAATTAGATCATTAACTTTTAGTTTAGATTTCTTGTTAATATCTAACGCATCATATGATGGTTAATATGGGTAGCAACTACTTCATTACAGGGTGTCCTTTATTGTCTTGGAAAAACCTAACCCATTTTGCCTGCTATATAGCTAGAGATTTGAAATGATGAAGTAATAAATAATGAAAGTACACAAAATAGAAATAATGTTGCACTCTCATACCTCCTAATAGGTACTGATCTAAATACATTGCTATAGAAATAATTTAGTTTAAAAAAAAGTTAAGGTTGACAGTGTTTTAATAGTCTCTAGCTCATTCACCCTCTTCCCCCCCATATTATAATTTCTCTAGAAAAAATTGTACACATCTAAAAAACTCTCAAATGTTGAAAAGTCAGGAAATGCACAGTGAAGGGACCCAGCCATTTCCCAAGGCCATATAACTTATTAGATAATGTTTATAAAAGTTTGAAAGTAATTTTAAGCGTTGGTCTTTATACAAACAAAATCAGCTCTCTGAGTGTGGCTGGGGCATAGCAGCAGAAAATATGAAAAATATCCAACTCTTTAAGCCTATGTTGCTGAATTAGAGGGCATACAAACATTTGGATTGTTTTTCAAAGGCAGGCTGGGTGTATTAAAGGGCTATGTCATGTGAGACACCAAAAGCAGTGGAGTTGAATAATCACTTGCATAATTTTTAGATACGCCAAAAGTGCAGATGGTTTTTAAGGTACAACTAACAGCCCTGCCACTGAGAATTGTAAGTCCTTGTGAGCCATATGGTAAAATTAGTAGAAAATCAGTAGCAAGGTTGGCTAAAGAACCACATCACCACGAAACAGGGACTTTTCTTTCACATTCAATGTAATCAGGAGCCTTATACCAGAAGTGGGATCTCTTGATCAGTTAGAGCGTGAAGATGCTGTCCAATAAAACCCTCTTCTCTGGGGCAAAAAAGACAATAGTGGCATCAGTGGCACCAGGCAATTTTGGTTCTTCTGTTTGCATACACAGCAGGCCTGAACCTCAGCAGGTGTATGTTGGCATAGCTCCTTTGAAATCAGTGCAGCTATACTGATCTAAACCAGCCAATGATCTGGCTCAAGGATTCTCATGTGGGTGCCCTTCTGTAAGGCTGTTTACTGATCAAATGGAAGTATTGCGTCCAGTGCATCACTGTGAATGGCTTAAATAAAAACGTTCCAAATAACGTAGATGATTGCATGTCTATTTATCTAACTTCTGACATTTCACCTCATATTTATTTGCATGCATGTATGACCAGGGAGCTAAGTTAGCCAAATTGCAAACATCTTTGACTTTAATACAAAACAAATAAAATGTGTTCTTAAATGTTTCTTTTCATACAGTAAACTGCTTAGACCAACATGTCCATCGGTCTCCAGACAGAGTGGCTTTGATCTGGGAGAAAGATGAGCCTGGCACTGAAGTGAGAATCACATACAGGTATGGCACATTCTCTCAGATTGCTGTAAAATGGGTCTTGCATACCAATATGGCAGTTTTACTGGCTAGTTAAAGAGCTGTTGCACTGAAATATTATTATATCTATATTAAATCTTCTGCCTCCTCTAGAGGCAGAGCAGTGTTAGGGATGGGAATGGACACACTGCAGGAGTACTGGTATCTGGATGTATTATCGTACATTTAACGGGTGTGGCATATGTTTTCTTCAGTCATTCTGTTGCATGGGAAGTGGAGCCAGGGCCCTGTCCAGAAATGAGGCCCTGTCTGGGGCTTGTCAAAGCTCTGGACAGAACTATATGCCCCCTTTCCTTTGCACTCTGGGTCCTGGCAGGCGATTATTTCTCTCTTTTGCATGGGGATGGGCGAGGTTCTCTGCTTTCACACACCCACGAATGAACATATTTTAACATGAATATTAAGGGCAAGCTCCTCGGCTGGTATAAACAAGCATAGCCTCGTTGCTATCAGAGGAACTCTGCCAGTTTACCAGATGAGAATCTGGCTCTAAGTTTCTGTTACATTTTTAGTTAGAACTGCCCATAGTCTGAGTGGAAACTTTCAGGACTGAAAGGCCCAGCTTTTCTGTTTTATCCGGCTTATTTTCAAATCTGTCAATTTTCCTTTTTGCCCTTTAGAAAAAGCTGGGACTTGTAGGAAGAATGCAAAACTTGAGTACTCTAAGTACCCTTTTAACATGAACAGTACTAGAAGTGGAGGCTTTCAGTCAATTAAAATGTGGAGATGCTGTGAGATTACCCACTTCTGTCATGGGAAACTGAGATGATATCGACCACACCAGGTTGGGAGCTGGGAAAATTGGTTTTATTCCCTAAGCCTTGCTGTGCTTCACTTTCCCCATTTTAGAATCTGACTAATGATGCTAACCCACTGTTAGAGAGAGTTTTTATTTTCCAGTTTTTCCAGCACAGTTGTACTGTGCTTTTCTTCCCTGTCATTATTATCCAATCTTCTTCACTGATGGCAAACTTTGAATTTTACATGTAATTTCTCAGAACAGTAGCAAATGTGTTGGTTATCTAAATATGCAAAACAATATTGAGCTGTTTGTGTATTCAAAATGGAGCCGTGGGCTGAATCGTCAGCTGCACTCAAGGCACACCCAGTTGGGTGCAGTTCCCTGTCTACACCAACCCTTCTCATGGCTGGCATGACCCTATATGGGGGAGGGGTGGGGGCTACACTGTCTCTATGACAGCTGAGGATTCCCCCACCTTTGGGCAATCCTCAGCAACCCACTCAAGGCAGCTTTAAGTTTGCTTGTCCACTTGAGTAGTGTGTAGGGCACATGGTGTGAGCTGAAAACTGACCTGTATGTCTACAGAATATTCTTTACAAGGTATGGATGATTGAGATTCCTTGAATTTATTTGAACACCTGTAGGTTTCTATAGTCTTTCTTAACTTCAGGATTTGTTAGTGTTGCTTTAAAAGAGGGCTGGTTCAAGTGTGTGACCTGGTTAGTAGAAAAAACAAGACTTGCAACTGAATACATTTTATGGCAATGGAGAATTATAGTGCTGTTCAAGAGTAATCATAATGAGGTAGTTATAGCATCTATATAATTGCTGAAGAAGTAGATTAGTTTGGATCATGGAATTACTAAACGATCAGTTGCACAGGTGCATTATCATCTTTCTGATATGAGTAGTGATTAACTGTAGCACAATGACGATATGTTAAGGAAACCTTGACTGATCTTTGCTAGACACATTGGCCTTGATTCTGGGCCATGTTCCACCCCTTTATGCCATTCTAATGTCAGAACCCAGGGAGACCTCACCCTGCCTTGTGACAGGTAATCTCCCAGAGTGGGGAGGTTCCTTGGGTGGCATAGGATAGCCCAGTATTCTGTTTTCTGACAGTGACCAATGCCAGGTGCTTCAGAGGGAATGAACAGAACAGGTAATCATCAAGTGATCCATCCCCTGTCGCCCATTCCCAGCTTCTGGCAAACAGAGGCGAGGGACATTTTGTAGAGCATGGTTTTGCATCCTTGCCCATCCTAGCTATAGCCATTGATAGACCTATCCTCCATTAACTTATTGAGTTATTTTTGAGCCCTGTTATAGTCTTGGCCTTCACAACATCCTCTGGCAAAGAGTTCCACAGGTTGACTGTGCATTGTGTGAAGAAATACTTCCTTTTGTTGGTTTTAAACCTGCTGCGTATTGATTTAATTTGGTGATCCCTAGTTCTTGTGTTATGAGAAGGAGTAAATAACACTTTATTTACTTTCTCCACACTAGTCATGATTTTATAGACCTCTATCATATCCCCCCTTAGTCATCTCTTTTCCAAGATGAAAAATCCCAGTCTTATTAATCTCTCCTCATATGGAAGCTGTTCCATATCCCCAATCATTTTTGTTGCGCTTTTCTGTACCTGTTCCAATTCCAATATATCTTTTTTGAGATGAGGCGACCAGATCTGCACTCATTATTCAAGCTGTGGGTGTACCATGGATTTATATAGAGGCAATTTGATATTTTCTGTCTTCTTATCTGTCCCTTTCCTAATGATTCCCACCATTCTGTTAGCTTTTTAGACTGCTGCTGCACATTGAGAGGATGTCTTCAGAGAACTATCCACAATGACTCCAAGATCTCTTTCTTGAGTGGTAACAGCTAACTTAGACCCCATCATTTTATATGTATAGTTGGGATTATGTTTTCCAACGTGCATTACTTTGCATTTATCAGTGTTGAATTTCATCTGCCATTTTGTTGCGCAGTCATCCAGTTTTGTGAGATCCCTTTTTATCTCTTCACAGTTTGCTTTGGACTTGACTATCTTGAGTAGTTTTGTATCATCTGCAAATTTTGCCATCTCACTGTTTACCCCTTTTTCCAGACCATTTATGAATATGTTGAACAGTACTGGTCCCAGTACAGACTCCTGGGGACACCACTATTTGCCTCTCTCCATTCTGAAGCTGACCATTTCTTCCTACCCTTTGTTTCCTATCTTTTAACCAGTTACTGATCCATGAGGGGACCTTCCCTCTTACCCCATGACAGCTTACTTTGCTGAAGAGCCTTTGGTGAGGGACCTTGTCAAAGGCTTTCTGAAAGTTCGAGTACACAATATCCACTGCATCACCCTTGTCCAAATGCTTGTTGACCCCATCAAAGAATTCTAGTAGATTGGTGAGGCATGATTTCCCTTTACAAAAACCATGTTGACTCTTCCCCCAACAAATGGCATTCCTCTATGTGTCTGATAATTCTGTTCTTTACTATAGTTTTAACCAATTTGCTTGGTATTGAAGTTAGGCTTACCAGCCTGTAATTGCCGGGATTGCCTCTGGAACCTTTTTAAAAAATTGGTGTCACATTAGCTATCCTCTAATCATCTGGTACAGAAGCTGATTTGAATGATAGGTTACATACCACAGTTAGTAGTTTTTGGAGTTTCACATTTGAGTTCCTTCAGAACTCTTGGGTGAATACCATCTGGTTCTGGTGACTTATTACTGCTTAGTTTATCATCTTGTTCCAAAATCTCCTCTAATCATGCCTCAATCTGGGACAGTTCCTCACATTTGTCACCTAAAAGGAATGGCTCAGGTTTGGGAATTTCCCTCACATCCTCACCTGTGAAGACTGATGCAAAGAATTCATTTAGTTTCTCTGCAATGGCCTTCCATGAGTGATCCTTTTGCCTCTCAATTGTCCAGTGGCCCTACTGGTTGTTTAGCAGGCTTCCTGCTTCTGATGTACTTAACATTTTTGTTGTTGTTACTTTTTGAGTCTTTGGCTAGCTGTTCTTCAAATTCTTTTTTGGCCTTCCTAATTATATTTTTACACTACATTTGCCAGAGTTTATGCTCCTTTCTATTTTCTTCAATAGGATTTAACTCCCACTTTGTAAAGGATGCCTTTTGCCTCTCCCTGCTTCCTTTACTTTGTTGTTTAGCCAAGGTGACACTTTTTGGGCCGCTTACTGTGTTTTTTAATTTGGGGTGTACCTTTAAATTGAGCCTCTCTTATGGTGTCTTTAAAAAGTTTCCGTGCAGCATGCAGGGATTTCACTTTTGGCGGGGTACCTTTTAATTTCTGTTTAACTAACTTCCTCATTTTTGTGTAGTTCCCCTTTCTGAAATTAAATGCTACCATGGTGGGCTGCTTTGGTGTCATCCCGCTCTCCCCCGCTGCCCTGGGATGTTAAATTTTATTATATTATGATCACTATTACTGAGTGGTTCAGCTATATTCACCTCTTGGGTCAGATCCTGTGCTCCACTTAGGACAAAATCATGAATTGCCTCTCCTCTGGTGGGTTCCAGAACTAGCTGCTCCAAGAAGTCATCATTTAAGATGTTAAGTAACTTTATCTCTGCATCCTGTTCTGAGGTGACATGGACCCAGTCAATATGGGGATAGTTGAAATCCCCTATTATTATTGAGTTTTTTATTTTTATAGTCTCTCTAATCTCCCTGAGAATTTCACAGTCACTATCAGGAAGGACAGGCAGGGCAGAAAAGGTGGGGGAGGAGCACTGTATGTAAGGGAGCAGTATGACTGCTCAGGGCTCCGGTACGAAACTGCAGAAAAACCTGAGTGTCTCTGGATTAAGTTTAGAAGTGTGAGCAACAAGAGTGATGTAGTGGCGGAAGTCTGCTATAGACCACCGGACCAGGGGGATGAGGTGGATGAGGCTTTCTTCCGGCAGCTCGCAGAAGCTACTAGATTGCACACCCTGGTTCTCATGGGTGACTTTAATTTTCCTGATATCTGCTGGGAGAGCAATAAAGCGGTGCATACTCAATCCAGGAAGTTTTTGGAAAGCGTAGGGGACAATTTCCTGGTGCAAGTGCTAGAGGAGCCAACTTGGGGGGGAGCTTTTCTTGACCTGCTGCTCACAAACCGGGAAGAATTAGTAGGGGAAGCAAAAGTGGATGGGAATCTGGGAGGCAGTGACCATGAGTTGGTTGAGTTCAGGATCCTGACACAGGGAAGAAAGGTAAGCAGCAGGATACGGACCCTGGACTTCAGGAAAGCAGACTTCGACTCCCTCAGGGAACGGATGGGTAGGATCCCCTGGGGGACTAACATGAAGGGGAAAGGAGTCCAGGAGAGCTGGCTGTATTTCAAGGAATCCCTGTTGAGGTTACAGGGACAAACCATCCCGATGTGTCGAAAGAATAGTAAATGTGGCAGGTGACCAACTTGGCTTAACGGTGAAATCCTAGCGGATCTTAAACATAAAAAAGAAGCTTACAAGAAGTGGAAGGTTGGACATATGACCAGGGAAGAGTATAAAAATATTGCTCGGGCATGTAGGAATGAAATCAGGAGGGCCAAATTGCACCTGGAGCTGCAGCTAGCGAGAGATGTCAAGAGTAACAAGAAGGGTTTCTTCAGGTATGTTGGCAACAAGAAGAAAGCCAAGGAAAGTGTGGGCCCCTTAATGAATGAGGGAGGCAACCTAGTGACAGAGGATGTGGAAAAAGCTAATGTACTCAATGCTTTTTTTGCCTCTGTCTTCACTAACAAGGTCAGCTCCCAGACTGCTGCGCTGGGCATCACAAAATGGGGAAGAGATGGCCAGCCCTCTGTGGAGAAAGAGGTGGTTAGGGACTATTTAGAAAAGCTGGACGTGCACAAGTCCATGGGGCCGGACGAGTTGCATCCGAGAGTGTTAAAGGAATTGGCGGTTGTGATTGCAGAGCCATTGGCCATTATCTTTGAAAACTTGTGGCGAACGGGGGAAGTCCTGGATGACTGGAAAAAGACTAATGTAGTGCCAATCTTTAAAAAAGGGAAGAAGGAGGATCCTGGGAACTACAGGCCAGTCAGCCTCACCTCAGTCCCCGGAAAAATCATGGAGCAGGTCCTCAAAGAATCAATCCTGAAGCACTTACATGAGAGGAAAGTGATCAGGAACAGTCAGCATGGATTCACCAAGGGAAGGTCATGCCTGACTAATCTAGTCGCCTTCTATGATGATATAACTGGTTCTGTGGATGAAGGGAAAGCAGTGGATGTATTGTTTCTTGACTTTAGCAAAGCTTTTGACATGGTCTCCCACAGTATTCTTGTCAGCAAGTTAAAGAAGTATGGGCTGGATGAATGCACTATAAGGTGGGTAGAAAGTTGGCTAGATTGTCGGGCTCAACGGGTAGTGATCAATGGCTCCATGTCTAGTTGGCAGCCGGTGTCAAGTGGAGTGCCCCAGCGGTCGGTCCTGGGGCCGGTTTTGTTCAATATCTTCATAAATGATCTGGAGGATGGTGTGGATTGCACTCTCAGCAAATTTGCGGATGATACTAAACTGGGAGGAGTGGTAGATACGCTGGAGGGCAGGGATAGGATACAGAGGGACCTAGACATATTGGAGGATTGGGCCAAAAGAAATCTGATGAGGTTCAATAAGGATAAGTGCAGGGTCCTGCACTTAGGACGGAAGAACCCAATGCACAGCTACAGACTAGGGACCGAATGGCTCGGCAGCAGTTCTGCGGAAAAGGACCTAGGGGTGACAGTGGATGAGAAGCTGGATATGAGTCAACAGTGTGCCCTTGTTGCCAAGAAGGCCAATGGCATTTTGGGCTGTATAAGTAGGGGCATAGCGAGCAGATCGAGGGACGTGATCGTCCCCCTCTAGTCGACATTGGTGAGGCCTCATCTGGAGTACTGTGTCCAGTTTTGGGCCCCACGCTACAAGAAGGATGTGGATAAATTGGAGAGAGTCCAACGAAGGGCAACAAAAATGATTAGGGGTCTGGAACACATGACTTATGAGGAGAGGCTGAGGGAACTGGGATTGTTTAGTCTGCAGAAGAGAAGAATGAGGGGGGATTTGATAGCTGCTTTCAACTACCTGAGAGGTGGTTCCAGAGAGGATGGTTCTAGACTATTCTCAGTGGTAGAAGAGGACAGGACAAGGAGTAACGGTCTCAAGTTGCAGTGGGGGAGGTTTAGGTTGGATATTAGGAAAAACTTTGTCACTAGGAGGGTGGTGAAACACTGGAATGCATTACCTAGGGAGGTGGTGGAATCTCCTTCCTTAGAAGTTTTTAAGGTCAGGCTTGACAAAGCCCTGGCTGGGATGATTTAATTGGGGATTGGTCCTGCTTTGAGCAGGGGGTTGGACTAGATGACCTCCTGAGGTCCCTTCCAACCCTGATATTCTATGATTCTATGATCAGCATCCTGGTCAGGTGGTTGGTACTATATCCCTATTACGGCTGTCAGGAGATTAAAAAAAATTAATCATGATTAATTGCGTGATTAATCGCACTGTTAAATCATAATAGAATACCATTTATTTAAATATTTTTTGATGTTTTCTACATTTTCAAATATATTGATTTCAATTACAACATAGACTACAAAGTGTACAGTGCTCACTTTATATTTATTTTTATTACAAATATTTGCACTTGGAAAAAACAAAAGAAATAGTATTTTGCAGTTCACCTAATACCAGTACTGTAGTGCAAACTCTTTATCATGAAAGTTGAACTTACAAATGTAGAATTATGTACAAAAAAACCTACAATCAAAAATAAAACAATGTAAGATTTTAGTTCTACTTCTTGTTCAGCCAGTCACTCAGACAAACAAGTTTGTTTACATTTGCAGGAGATAATGCTGCTCGCTTCTGAAAGTCACCTGAAAATGAGAACAGGCGTTCTCATGGCATTGCTGTAGCCAACGTTGCAAGATATTTACGTACCAGATGCGCTAAAGATTCGTATGGCCCTTCATGCTTCAACCACCATTACAGGGGACATGTGTCCATGCTAATGACGGGTTCTGCTTGATTATAATCCAAAGCAGTGTGGACTGACCTATGTTCATTTTCATTATCTGAGTCGGATACCACCAGCAGAAGGTTGATTTTCTTTTGGTGGTTTGGGTTCTGTAGTTTCTGCACTGGAGTGTTGCTCTTTTAAGACCTCTGAAAGCATGCTCCACACCTTGTCCCTCTCAGATTTTGGAAGGTACTTCAGATTCTTAAATCTTGGGTCGAGTGCTGTAGCTATCTTTAGAAATCTCACATTGATTCCTTCTTTGTGTTTTGTCAAAGCTGCAGTGAAAGTGTTCTTAAAATGAAGATGTACTGGGTCATCATCTGAGACTGCTATAACATGAAATACATGGCAGGAAGCTGGTAAAACAGAGTAGGGGACATACAGTTCTCCCCCAAGGAGTTCAGTCACAAATTTAATTAACGTTTTTGGTTTTTTTTTTAACGAGCATCATCAGCATGGAAGCATGTCCTCTGGAATGGTAGGGCATACGTTTAGCATTTCTGACATATAAACACCTTGCAATGCCGGCTACAAAAGTGTCATACAAATGCCTGTTCTCACTTTCTGGTGATATTGTAAATAAGAAGAGGGCAGCATTATCTCCCGTAAATGTAAACAAACTTGTTTGTCTTAGCAATTGGCTGAACAAGAAGTAGGACTGAGTGAACTTTGTTTTGTTTTTGAGTGCAATTATGTAACCAAAAAAATCTACATTTGTAAGTTGCACTTTCACGACAAAGAGATTGCACTACAGTATGAGGTGAATTGAAAAACACTATTTCTTTTGTTTATCATTTTTACAGTGCAATTATTTGTAATAAAAATAATATACACCTTGATTTCAGTTACAACACAGAATGCAATATATATGATAGTGTAGAAAAACATCCAAAATATTTAATAAATTTCAATTGGTATTCTATTGTTTAACAGTGCTATTAAAACTGAGATTAATCGCGATTAATTTTTTTGAGCTAATCGCGTGAGTTAACTGCAATTAATTGACAGCCCTAATCCCTATTGCTATATTCTTATTATTCAAGCATGGAATTACTATCCATAGAGATTCTGTGGTACAGTTTGGTTCATTTAAGATTTTTACTTCATTTGACTCTACGCTTTCTTTCATCTATAGTGCCACTCCCCCACTAGTACGACCTACTTTGTCCTTCCAATATATTTTGTACGCTGGTATTACTATGTCCCATTGATTATTTTCATTCCATCAGGTTTCTGTGATGCCTATTTTATCAATATTCTCATTTAATATGTGGCTCGCTAGTTCACCCATCTTCGTGTTTAGACTTCTAGCAATTGTATATAAGCACTAAAAATTGTCATTTTTTTTAGCTGTCTGCCATTATGTGATGTAACTGAATGGGACTCTCTTTCATTTGATTGTTCAATAGGGATCAATCCTGCAAAGTGCTCAACGGCTGCTGGAAGTGCAGAGTGCCATCAAGTCCAGGGATTAGGTGGATTGTAAAATCCTACAGCACAAATTTCTAATGGTTGGGAACTGCAAAAGCAAATGCTTGTTTTCTAAGGGCAGAGTGCATTCTTTGGGTCTGATTTTCCACTTGTGTACACTATTGTAATTCAGGAATAGTTCCTCTGCAATCAGTGACGGGCTGGAAAAGGGGGTGGCATAGAAGCTGTTGCAACACTGTCTCTGTGTCACCCAAAGATCCCTGTATGGTGACCCTCCCAGGGCCAGGTATATTGACTTTAAGATTCATTCTGTCTCTGCACTAGTGCAGATTGCCCTTAAAGCAATTAAGGATTGGGGCCAGAGCATATACTAGAACAGAAGTGGGCAAACTATGGCCTGCAGGCCACATCTGGCCTGCGGGACTGTCCTGCCCGGCCCTTGAGCTCCCCGCCAGGGAGGCTGTTCCCCCTCCCCCGCAGCCTCAGCTCTCTGCGGCACCAGCTCTCTGGCCCACCGCTCCTGCTGGGCAGCAGGGCGACGTGGCTGGCTCCAGCCGGGTGGTGGGGCTGCAAGCTCCTGCTTCTCTGAGTGGCATGGTATGGGGAGTGGGGGGGTTGGATAAGGAGCAGGGGGTCCCGGAGGGCAGTCAGGGGACAGGGAGCAGGGAGCAGTTGGATGGGGTAGAGGTTCTGGGTGGGACGGTCAGGGGACAGAGAGCAGGGGGCGGTTGTATAGGTGTGGGAGTCCCAGGGGGCCTGTTGGGGTGTGGGTGTGGATAGGGATCGGGGCAGTCAGGGGACAAGGAACGGGGGGTTGGATGGTCAGGGGTTCTGGGCAGGGCGGTCAGGGGATGGGGAACGGGGGGGTTGGATAGGGGTGGGAGTCCTGAGGGGCTTGGCTGGGGGTGGGGGATAGGGGTCGGGACAGGGAGTGGGGGGGTTGGATAGGGGGTGGGGTCCTGGGGGGTGGTTAGGGTCGAGGGGTCCTGAGTGGGAGCGGTCAGCACAGAGAGGGAAGTAAATTGCACCAGGAAAAGGGCTGGCACAGATTACTTCCCCTGTGGAGTGAGGGACTGAACTGGGGTTCTCAGAATCAGTTTTTTCCTGGCTCTGCTCTTGGACCGCTGGCCTTTACTCAGGCTGGATTGTAGTGTGCCAGTCCAGCCTAAAGTTACCAGTTCCGTATCCCAGTTTGAACTAAGGCACCACAGCACACTGGTCGCTCTCCTGTGGCCGTTGCTTGCAGCCTGCATTCCAGTTAGCATGAGGACATACCGAGTCAGGCATGCAAAAGGGATTGTTATCAGCAAAGTTGACTGTATTTATAGCAACGGAGGTAAGTACTTTTTTCTTGGAAGTTAGTTCAAATATCTCTTTATCCAAAAAGATTGATGAAGGAATGGGCCAAAACAAACAGCTTTGTGCAGACTTTCATCTCTGCCCTTACAGCTAGATTTAAATAGTCCTATGTCATCTAATAAAACTAACTGCCATAAAGATGAATTGACTCCTCTGGGGCCTTAGCCCACGCCAACTGTTGCTGGGAGGGACAAGCTGTCATTGTTGAGCTACGGAGAAAGCAGGTGACAAGCAAGATAACTTAGGAGATTGGGGACAAAAGACAGAGTGATGAATTTGAAACAGAGGATGGGGATTATAAGTTATCTCTCATTGGTGAGCATGTCCTGTCTCATAGGCCACTGGAGAGCATTGCTTCTCTGAGGGATTCAGTGTGGTGCAGTAGGCAGGGCACTGGACTGAAAGCTAGGGGTCCTTGCACTGTCACTGAGCTGCTCCGTGCTTCAGTTTCCCCAACTGTAAAATGGAGATAATGAGATTTGCCTTTTTTCAAGCACTTTTACAGCACTTTCCATCCATGTACCTGAAGGAGCTCAGCCTTGTTGTGACATGTAAGAAGCTAGTTGTCAGAGGCAATAGCCAATCTGAAGAAGCCGGCTGTTAGAGTGAGAGAAGACATCAGGAGCAAGAGAGAGAGAGCTTGATGATCTCTGGGGAGGGAAGCCAGTGTAGTGAGAGCCACCTGTCAGCAGTCAAACTGCATGTTTTGGGTAAGGGACTCAATCCTGTCAGGTGCTTTTTGCTCTCAACTCCCGTGGAGATCATTGGATACAGAGAGTGCTCAGCACCTTGCCTGTTCATTTTCAAAAGCATGGTGTAGATCAGGATTTAAAGATGTGATGTTAGCACATGTTAGCCAACAGGTTATAAAAGTCTAGTGTAGAGAAGGCATACTGCCTTTAACACATGCAGGTTGAGTCAATGTCTTGTTAAGGTGACCAGCTCAGCATAGGTTAATGGCAGAGGGTGGAATCCTGGCCCCATTGAAGTCAATGGCAAAACTTCCATTGGCTGAAATGGGGCCACAATTTCCCATAGGGGTCCTTGTGTACACTAGACTTCTAAAATGTGTGAGTTCAAATATATTAACGTCACATCTTTAAATCCCATCTACATGAGGTCAAAATGACCAGCTCACTGATGATGCATGTATAATAAACATTACTTTGCTAACTGGCTGAATCCTTTTGTTGACCATTGGGATGAGTCATAAGTTTAACTGCTTTTCTCTTAACTTGTAAATTTAGAACAAAGCCCACTGGTGACACTTTAGTAAAACTGGGGATTTTGGTTTTGCTCTTCAGAGTAACGGAGTAGAGCTGACCAAAAAATATCTGTAAATACTCGTTAGAACGTCTAAATGAATCCACTTCTTAGGCCATGTTTATATCCCTTTTGCGTTTGCTTTGTGCAAACATTAGAACACTGTAGTGCAGTGGTTCTCAAAGCCAGTCTGCCGCTTGTGCTTGGAAAGCCCCTGGTGCACTGAACCTGCGCGTCTGCAGGTTCGGCGGATCGCGGCTCCAACTGGCCGTGGTTCGCCGCTCCAGACCAATGGGGCCTGCGGAAAGGGTGGCCAGCATGTCCCTTGGCCCACACCGCTTCCCGCAGCCCCCATTGGCCTGGAGCGGCGAACTGCGGCCAGTGGGAGCGGTGATCGGCCAAACCTTCAGACGTGGCAGGTAAACAAACCGGTCCAGCATGCCAGGGGCTTTCCTTGAACAAGCGGCGGACCGACTTTGAGAACCACTGCTCTAGTGTATTGGCTCAAATGTTTATGGAAAGTTTGAAAACAGATATCAGCATTTGTTCTCATTCCCTCCTGCTCACTTCTGTGGTTATGTAGTCTGAGTCACAACCTAGTTAGTTCTAAGTAAATAAAAATATGTACCTAGGGAGGTCTGTAAGGTGGAGAAATAAAAACACTTACAATTCAAAAATTTGGGATCAGATTGTGGAGACTTTACTCACTAGTGCAAAGTTGCTCACCTGAGTAGTACCATTGATTTGAATGGGACTACTTGTTCGAGGAACCACTCACCCAGGGGAGTCAGGGGTTCATAATCTGGCCCTGCAGTGTACATCGTATTTAAGTAATGATGAAATCTTAACACAACTGAAAAAGGGTATGGCTAAAGTCACAGGCCAGCCAATTCTTCCTTAGAGGTTTTTAAGGTCAGGCTTGACAAAGCCCTGGCTGGGATGATTTAACTGGGAATTGGTCCTGCTTCGAGCAGGGGGTTGGACTAGATGACCCTCTGGGGTCCCTTCCAACCCTGATATTCTATGATTCTATGAATTCACTGGAAGGGGATGTGGCTTTCCGTTGATCACATTTTTTTTCCAGGAACTCTGCAAGCACGGGTTCAGCTTTTCAAAACAAGGAGAAGTAGCCAGCAATAGTAGTGAACAAGTTGTTCCGGAGAGCAGCTGCAGTAAGCATTTCTGCAGAATGCTGGCCTGGCCTACATGGAATTCTGTACAGCAACAGAGCAGGATCCCTATTGTAGTGGCTGGATGCAGCTAAGAGTAGACTGTTGACTTGCTGCACTGCCTTTTGCATGTATAGTCAGGGGTAGCCTGTTTTATGCAAGAATATAGAAAGGTGGAAACAAAACACACATTTGTAATACATCAGATTAAGCTTTGTAGTGTCCTCATGGAAAGGTCTTGCTTAAAAATGGTATAAAAAAGATTCTCTCTTTACACAGGTACAAAGAAACATATCCTATTACAGAGGTTAAAGGGATACTTTCAGCTAATTTGGGCCAAAAATGAACTTATGCTTAAAACAAAAAAGTTTTACAAACTCTAATATTACCAGATTTTTTTCATGTTAACATAAACATTAAAAACATTTTGTTTTGTATTTCTACATTAATTTTCTTGTAATGTTTACAACTGAGCACTTCCTTGTTGGGCTGAATTGACTTGAAACTGATTAGAAATGAAAGTGGAACTATCTAGTTTATCTTCATTGACCAAGATGAGTAAGACAAACTAACAGAATTAATAGCAGAAAAGTAAATTGCATTTTACAAAACATTCAGTTTTAATAATCTAACATAGTAGTAACCCAAGTAAAGGAGATTTTTTTAAATAGATAAGTATTTCAGCTTCACAGTGTCCCTTTAGAGACCTGGGACCAATCTTGTCACTGAACAAATTATGGAACTCTTTACATTCTCTATGAGTTGGCATGAGAGAGTGTTAGGGCAGAGTTTTCATCTTTAAAGTGAAATCCATAAAGATTTAAAGTGAAAATGCACTACATACCTATTTTTAAAATTAGGTTCTTAGATTGAGGCTGTCATTCCAAAAAATCAGATTTAAAACAGTAGTATGTCTTGTACTGAGTTTTATTTCCATTTCAATTTGTCTTTGCTGATCACAAAGGTCAGTAACACAGAGCTATTATGCATTATTAAAAATTTAAGGCATTTTCGCTTCACTGTAGTGACTAAAACAAATGAAGGCTAATTTGGGATACCATTCTGTAAGGGCAAATTTGGGGGCATTATTTCAAGTGATTTAACTTGAAAATATCCAACAGTTGATGTAGTACTAAAAATGTATTCACCTGACCAGTTGCACTTGCAAAGTTTGATCATTTAGGGTAAAGCTCTGCACACATTGCTCCTGCTGAATTCACTCACATGTGAAATCAGAATTTTGCCCTGGTAGGGCCCAAAACTTATTGTAATGTTCCTAAGAACAGATGTGGGATAATTCTGCAGCACTTTGCTTATAATGACACCTGCCTTTGACACAACGCCATGATGTTTGGGAGTATTAAATTTTTAGTAAGAAAAAAGGATTTATAACCAATTACAAACTTTTATAGGTAAAAGAAAAACAGTGGCAGGGGGCAGTTGGTTAGGAGCTAGAGTTACCCTTCTAATACAAAGATTTAACAGGTTGCTTTTCCTTTTATTAACTTTGTACATGGGAGTCAAACGAAGACTATAATCTGTGGATCCTCAGGCAAGTAGTGGCAGCCTTTGGATCCTGAATGAGGAAATTTGGCTGTGTATTACATTCCCATCCATGCCCTATTTCAAAGTGGAGGAACTGGCTGGGTGGAGAATTTCCTTCAGCTCAAATCCTGCCACTGCATGGAGAGATGGGATCAGCATGTGAGATGTTGAGCCAGCTTGGGTTCAAAAGTTCAGGTCCCAAGAAAGTGGTGTCAAAGTCAAATTCAGGACTCACATAATTTGTCAGACCACTCTGTTTATTAGCAAAGCGCCTTGCTAATGCACCCAGATGTGAGCCCGTCTCTGAGGCCCAAGATAACTTATTTATACAGCTAAGCCAATTTAACATAAGAGACAAAAGAAAGCAGAAACTGACAAATATACATACATATCTTATTTGCATACTAACGTTTATCAATCTCCTAGCTCAGTAGGAGCTCTAAGTTAATTAGTTTGAGGACCCATTGTCTCTCACACCTTAATGTTTCTCTTCCTGACAACTATATTTCAACAAACCCTTCAAGTAGCATTTCTTTAATGAATTATAATTTCAATATAATTCATTCTACTTTCACAATCCCTCCTTTTGGTCAATCTACGCAATGACCAACAATGACTGGGTTCCACATATCAAGCGTTCTTTATGTCTTTGTTCATCAGTGATATTTAAAATCATCAAATTAGCACTCTGGTTTGGGGCAGCTATCTGTGTAGCATGCCTGACACAATTTTGGATACAACAGGAAAGTAACTGAAAACATACAAAAATTATTAGGATTCCAAACAGGAGAGTTAGGGCTCCCTGAAACAACCAGTTTCCTATGCCAGAGAAATTGAAAAGGTCACTTAGCCACTTCCATAAAGAACTTGGCTCTTCGTGGGGAAGATATGCGATTTGTTCTAAGTGGCTAGCATGATCTGTTACCTCATTGGTGTTGTCTGGTATATACACACAGTAGTCTTTTCCAATGAGAGCACAAGTCCCTCCTTTTGCCACCAGCACTATGTCCAATGCCTGACGGTTTTGGAGGGCCATCTGTTGGATTGCCCCTGTTTCTTTGGCTAGGGCTCTTAAACTTTCTCCGGTTTCATTTGCCATTATTTCAACTACTGCTTGTAACCTTAGGAGCCTTTTTTGCATGGTGTATTACTCCCCCTAATGGTATGAAGGAACCGCCAATGGCCTCTTCCCAGGTTAAGGGGCTTATGTTATTTACATACCATTGGGCATCTGTTAAGTCCCTTCTTTTTTGCCTGAAATTGCGGAGGCGTTCTCGAGGGAAGGTTCCTAGCACTCGGAATTGTGGGAAGAGTCGGGCAGGATAACAGATTCCTGACCAATTAGCTGGTAGGTGCGGTGTATGCTCTGGTCCCACACACCCAGTGATGGCCTATTAAGGCTGGGAAGGGTTGGTTGCACCCATTTGTCATATAGGTGTTTGCAAAGGAGGAGGAGTATCCCCTAAAGGGTACAGGGTAATTCTCCTTACGAGGAGTGGTGTTATTTGCATGACATTGAAAAATTGTATTGTTTTCACTGTTACTGTAGGGGGAACATGAGATTGATTTCTCTGTTTGATCCCAGGTTGAGAAAAAATTCATATCTCCATACCCGGCCCACCACTTTTTAGTTTTGTTTGAATAATCCCATACACCATTGGCCACAATATGCTGAAGGCAACGGCTTTTCCCCAGATCCAGCCCTGTCTCATTACACACCCAACACCAATGACCTTTTCCCTCCACCACATTTATCCATTGAGATGCATTTATTCCCACCACTTCCCAAGTGTCACTGCTGTTCCATATTTTGTTAAACGGACGAGGCCCTCCAGTGAGGTCTGGGGACTTGAGTGGGATAGCCAGGACAGGAACACCAGTTTGAGAGTGGGCTGGGATGTGGCTGCAGACCCAGCAATTAGAAATATTAAGGGTCTGAGCTATCCACACCTGCTGTTGGATAAAAGAATTGTCATCGTGGTCTCCCCAGACCGTAAGATACCAGCAGCCGAGGAACAGGCAGAGGTGCATGTTGGAGACAAGGCTCTTCTGGTTCTGACAACCTCAACTGAGGGAATCGCAGTCACGGTTTTACGCTCACCAGGCAGTAGGCGCTAGGCTCGCTACTGCTTTTTTTGTTTGTTTGTTTTTGTTTTGTTCGTCGTCTGCTTCTGGCAACCCTTATGAGAGCGTAGATTGTAAGGTATTGCAGACTGTTCCTCTACGTTGTCTTCTGGAGTCAAAATCGACTCTGCGTTGTCCTGAGGTGACGATTGGTTCTCTGGGGATGGTGCTGCCTTACACTGTGAAGCATGTATCCACGCTGCGATGCCAGATAGTTTAACAGCCGTCTGTGTAGTAAGCAGTACCTGATGAGGACCCTTCCACCGGGGCTCCAAGGTGTGCTTTCGATGATGGCGCCGTACGTAGACCCAATCACCTGGCTCGAGGTTGTGGCAAGTGTCGGAGGTGGGTTTCGTGGGCCAGGCGACTCGAACCTGTGAATGGAAGTGACTTACAGCTTGTATTAGTCCCTTGCAATACTGAAGGAGCGCACTGTGAGTCAAGTTCAAATCTGGAACGGGAGTAATGGTAGTCATAGCTCTCATAGGGTGTCCCATAACAATTTCAAAGGGACTTAATTGATGCCTTTGGGATGGAGTGGATCTCGTGTCCATAAGGGCTAATGGTAAGGCTACTGGCCAGCTTAATCCTGTAGAGTTACAAATTTTAGCAAGCTTATTCTCATTTCGCCTGTCAACTGCACCTGCACTCTGTGGGTGGTAGGGACAGTGCAACAGGTGTTTGATATGCGATATATGGTCCAGGTGTTGAACAAGTTGTCCAGTAAAATGTACTGGACAACTTGTTCAACACCTGGACCGTATATCGGACGGATGTATATCGGACGACCGTATATGTGGACAGAGTAGCAGGAATTCCCTTGGCAGGCATAATATGAGTTAACAAACATTTGGCAACAGACAGTGAGTCAGCCTTGCGACAAGGAAAGGCTTCAATCCAACCAGAGAATAAACATACCATAACCAGTATCAATTCATATTGTTGACACTTAGACATTTGTACAAAGTCAAGTTGCCAATGCAAGAACGGTGCTTGAGGCAGGCCCCGGAACCCCTGGGCCACTTTTACAGGTTTACCAATATTATGGCTTTGGCAAATGGTACAGGCTGCACAGTGGCGGGCTGCAAAAGAGCTAAAATGGGGGGCCCGCCATCCTGTCTTAGTTATATCCCCTCCTTTCCGACATGCGAAACACCGTGTAGCAGGGCGGCCAGAGACGGGTAGAGTGAAAAGGGGGCTACAAAGGCGCCAGTAGGCGAGTGCCAAAAAGAATCGGGATGTAGAGAGCAACCTTGGGCAACCCAGGATTCTTTCTCAGTTTCTGGGGCAGAGCCTTGGAGCAGGGCGAGGTCAGTGAGGGACCAGGAGGGTAAGAGGAGAGCGGAGAACAAGGGAATCAGACATTTCAGCTAGGCGTGCTGCAGCAGCCACAGCACGCAGGCGGGGGGGGGGGGGCGGGGGGGGCGGTAAGCCTTGGGCAACAGGGTCTAAAGTGGCAGAGAAATAAGCCACTGGGCGGTTCTTTTCTCTGTGCATCTGAGTGAGAACCCAAGTGCACACCCAGGTTGTTCGTGGCAGAAAAGGGTAAAGGCTTAGAATAGTCAGGCAGCCCTAAGGCAGGGGCAGAAGCCAAACCCTGTTTGAGGGAAACAAAGGCAGAATTGGCCTCAGGGGCCACGGCATGGGGTCAGGCACAGAGAATCGAGTGAGTTCCTGGAGAGGTTTTGCAAGGGAGGCATATTGGGGAATCCATTGTCTGCAAAATCCAGCCATGCCTAAAAACTTCTGGACCTGGCTTGGGGAGCAGGGTCGGGGAAAGCTAAGGATAGCTTGGACGCGGGTGGGAGAAAGTGCACAGGAACCCTGGGAGAGGAGAAAGCCGAGGTATGTGACAGAAGCTTGACAGAGTTGTAGTTTAGAGCGAGAAGCCTTGTGACCCTTATTTGCTAGGGCAGTAAGGAGCACTAAAGAGTCAGTTTCAGAGGCAGACAATGAAAGGGAACAGAGGAGTAGATCATCTACATATTGGACTAGTGTGTACCTGGACAGGAAAACAAGGTCAGCAAGGTCTCGGGCTAATGCTTGGAAAAATATTACGGGCTTTCAGTATACCCCTGGGGCAGTATGGTCCATGTGTACTGTTGCCCCTTGTAAGAAAAGGCAAACAGGAACTGGGAGTCAGGGTGAACCGGGAGAGAAAAGAAAGCAGAGCACAAATCAACAACAGTAAAATGAGTTGCATCTGGTGGGATAGAAGCCAGAATCTTTGAGAGAGGCAAGTTTTGATTCTGTCCACCTATGATTTGCCTCTTCCCACCACTGCATGAAACAATCAGCCTCTCCTTTTGCCAATTTAGTTGTAGGTTGACCGAGTTTCTTTTAAGACGTCTACTTGGTCTTTGTCCCAAGATCCGAACAGTGGCCACTGAATTTTGGGATTCTCCTGAGTTAGCCTTTTGCATTCCCATACACATCCCCCCCCGCCCCCCCCCAAGGTCAGCCTTTTGAAGCCATCCCCACCCATGTCATGAGGTTTTCTGTTCATTAAAACACAACAATGCTAGCAACAAGACAAACACCACAGACAAACAACACAAAACATAGATCCATGGTATTCTGAGTTTTTCTTCCGCTGGCGCCAGCTTGCTTGTAAAGTCTAAAAACAAAAGAAACAATTTCAACCTCCCTGGTGGGGACAGATTATTGCTTCATAATAATACCACTTTCTTTTACAAATTTCCTTGCTAATTGCAGGAAAAACAGAAGAATTACCTCCAGGCTGTACTTATTTTGTTCTATAGTCAGGCTGTTCTATAGCCAGGCTAGTGAATTACCCCACTCACTGATCATTTATGAATTCATGAGGTGGTGTACCTCAGTTTCCCTTCTTGTGCAACAGACCATGTTTGCAATAGTTTCACTGCTGTACCAAGCTATAGGTTTATTCTCAGGTAATAGCAGAGACACAGCTTCAGATTTTAGCACTATTCACACACACAAAAATCTTTTTTGCCTAACATCCCTTGCGCTGTGATTACTCTTTTACACAACTGTACCCCGATTACACTTCCATCTTGTACAACTAGACACAACCAGGAGCAGCCAAGTTAAGTTCCAATAGAAACCCCTTACATCCTTTATTGATTTTGATTACATTACCCAATAGTCAAACAATTTTGATCTGATTCTCTCTCTGCCTGCTGCCTGCAGCAGTCCCTTATAGTCCATTTCTGTGGGAAAAGGGCCCATTTTCCCTCAGAATAGCTGTAAAGGCTTCTGGGGACAGAAGCGTAGTGCTGGTAGTAGTCACTCTACCTGACCCCCTTAGCCTAGACCATTTTTCCAGAAATTTACAGGAGTCCGCACTCTTCCTAAAATACATAAACTGAGCCGGCGTTCCTTTAGGGAACTGTCCCGACTTAGACGTCTGGTTACCCATACAGGAGGACTTTACACACCAATCACACAAGAAGGAAAGTCGGGTTCGTCAGGGCGATGCCCGGTGCAACACACAAAAGGAGCCCACAGGCTACTGCCTCAATCACCCTTGCTTTCACACTAAGGGTTTTACCCAAGGCGCGGTGCGGCTGTGATTGTGCAGATTTCACTCACTCAGACCATGGGGAGAGGAATCCTTTGGTCAGCTGATCCCCGGACGGAGACGGCGCCCAGACTCAAACACACCACAGGGAGGACGGATAGACACAGAGACAAGACAAAACACAGAAATAATTACCTGACCAGATACCTGATGTCTGATCCCGGGATCCCTACCAGAACAGAGTGGGAACCAACAGGTTCGATGGCATAGACTTCACTGTGGTCATGCACCCTTCTGTTCTGGCGGAGGACCGCTCGGGCCAAATGCCCACGTGCCAGCTTGCCACGGCCGTCCTAAGAACAGGCAGGAGTCACACGGCCCCAGTGAAGACTGTTGCCATCTCAGTGGAATCTCCAAATTGTCAAAGTCAGATTCAGGACTCACATAATTTGTCAGACCACTCTGTTTATTAGCAAAGCGCCTTGCTAATGCACCCAGATGTGAGCTCCTCTCTGAGGCCCAAGATAACTTATTTATACAGCTAAGCCAAAGCCAATTTAACATAAGAGACAAAAGAAAGCAGAAACTGACAAATATACATACATATCTTATTTGCATACTAACGTTTACCAATCTTCTAGCTCAGTAGGAGCTCTAAGTTAATTAGTTTGAGGACCCATTGTCTCACACTCCTTAATGTTTCTCTTCCTGACAACTATATTTCAACAAACCCTTCAAGTAGCATTTCTTTAATGAATTATAATTTCAATATAATTCATTCTACTTTCACAGTGGCTTGCATAGCTTGTGCCTAAAGATGATTCAGACTAACAAAAAGAAAAGGAGGACTTGTGGCACCTTAGAGACTAACAAATTTATTTGAGCAAAGCTTTTGTGAGCTACAGCTCACTTCATCGGATGCATGCAGTGGAAAATACAGTAGGGGGATTTTATATACACAGAGAACATGAAACAATAGGTGTTACCATACACAGTGTAAGGAGAGTGATCAGGTAAGGTAAGCTATTACCAGAAGGAGAGAAAAAAAAACAAAACAAAAACCTTTTGTAGTGATAATCAAGGTGGGCCATTTCCAGCAGTTGACAAGAACGTGTGAGGAACAGTTTGGGGGGGGGGAAATAAACATGGGGAAATAGTTTTACTTTGTGTAATGAAACATGCACTTCCAGTCTTTATTCAAGCCTAATTTAATGGTGTCCAGTTTGCAAATTAATTCCAATTCAGCAGCACTTGCTACCCAAGATCCATAAACCTGGAAATCCTGGACGCCCCATCATGTCAGGCACTGGCACCCTGACAGCAGGATTGTCTGGCTATGTAGACTCCCTCCTCAGGCCCTACGCTACCAGCACTCCCAGCTACCTTCGAGACACCACTGACTTCCTGAGGAAACTACAATCCATCCGTGATCTTCCTGAAAACACCATCCTGGCCACTATGGATGTAGAAGCCCTCTACACCAACATTCCACACAAAGATGGACTACAAGCGTCAAGAACACTATCCCCGATAAGTTTTTAGATAAGCTATTACCAGCAGGACAGTGGGGTGGGAATAGGTATTGTTTCATATTCTCTGTGTATATATAAAGCCTGCTGCAGTTTCCACGATATGCATCTGAGGAAGTGAGCTGTAGCTCACGAAAGCTTATGCTCTAATAAATTGGTTAGTCTCTAAGGTGCCACAAGTCCTCCTTTTCTTTTTGCGAATACAGACTAACACGGCTGCTACTCTGAAACCTATCCCCGATAATGTCACGGCTAACCTGGTGGCTGAACTTTGTGACTTTGTCCTCACCCATAACTATTGCACATTTGGGGACAATGTATACCTTCAGATCAGCGGCACTGCTATGGGTACCCGCATGGCCCCACAGTATGCCAACATTTTTATGGCTGACTTAGAACAACGCTTCATCAGCTCTCATCCCCTAATGCCCCTACTCTACTTGTGCTATACTGATGACATCTTCATCATCTGGACCCATGGAAAAGAAGCCCTTGAGGAATTCCACCATGATTTCGACCATTTCCATCCCACCATCAACCTCAGCCTGGACCAGTCCACACAAGAGATCCACTTCCTGGACACTATGGTGCTAATAAGCGATGGTCACATAAACACCACCCTATACCGGAAACCTACTGACTGCTATTCCTACCTACATGCCTCCAGCTTTCATCCAGACCACACCACACGATCCATTGTCTTCAGCCAAGCTCTACGATACAACCACATTTGCTCCAATCCCTCAGACAGAGACAAACACCTATAAGATCTCTATCAAGCGTTCTTACAACTACAGTACCCACCTGCTGAAGTGAAGAAACAGATTGACAGAGCCAGAAGAGTACACAGAAGTTACCTACTACGGGACAGGCCCAACAAAGAAAATAACAGAATGCCATTAGCCGTCACCTTCAGCCCCCAACTAAAACCTCTCCAGCGCATCATCAAGGATCTACAACCTATCCTGAAGGACGACCCATCACTCTCACAGATCTTGGGAGACAGGCCAGTCCTTGCTTACAGACAGCCCCCCAACCTGAAGCAAATACTCACCGGCAACCACACACCACACAACAAAACCACTAACCGAGGAACCTATCCTTGCAACAAAGCCCATTACCAACTGTGTCCACATATATATTCAGGGGACATCATCATAGGGCCTAATCACATCAGCCACGCTATCAGAGGCTCGTTCATCTTCACATCTACCAATGTGATATGTGCCAGCAATGCCCCTTTGCCATGTACATTGGCCAAACCAGACAGTGTCTACGTAAAAGAATAAATGGACACAAATCAGACGTCAAGAATTATAACATTCAAAAACCAGTCGGAGAACACTTCAATCTCTCTGGTCACTCGATTACAGACCTAAAAGTGGCAATATTACAACAAAAAAACTTCAAAAACAGACTCCAAGTAGAGACTGCTGAATTGGAATTAATTTGCAAACTGGACACCATTAAATTAGGCTTGAATAAAGACTGGGAGTGGCTGTGTCATTACACAAAGTAAAACTATTTCACCATGTTTATTCCCCCCCTCCCAACTGTTCCTCACACGTTCTTGTCAGCTGCTGGAAATGGCCCACCTTGATTATCACTACAAAAGGTTTTTTTGTTTTTTTTCCTCTCCTGCTGGTAATAGCTCATCTGAAGTGATCACTCTCCTTACACTGTGTATGATAACACCCATTTTTTCATGTTCTCTGTGTATACTTACTGTGTTTTCCACTGCATGCATCCGATGAAGTGAGCTGTAGCTCATAAAAACTTATGCTCAAATAAATTTGTTAGTCTCTAAGGTGCCACAAGTACTCCTTTTCTTTTTGAGGATATAGACTAACATGGCTGCTACTCTGAAACCTGTCAGACTAACAAGTTAGTGTTATAACATTCTAAACTACAGTAGTGTAACTATATATGGGATCAAATTTATTAGGAAAATGATCTAACTACATTTCTTTTGCAAGATACCACATCTAGAAAGAGTATTTGATGTCTCATGTGAAAATAACTAGCCTCTTTCCTTTAGAGAACTGTAGAGGATCTTTCTGTGGTTAAAGATAACACCAGAGTTACTGGAGAACGTTTCAATAAGATAGGAGAACAGTCATAGGCATGGTGAGAGCACAGCCACATGCTGATAACAGCCAGCTTTTCCGGGGCCCTTTAGCACTGGTGGCTCTGTCAGCTGTTTGTTCCAGGTATTGGGCAGTGGGTTTTGAGGACCTTGGGCGGGGAAGGAACGGAAGGATATGATTCAGGAAGTTTTTAATAGAGGTACTATAGAGACAAGAGGAAAAACGTTTGCATTCATTAGGTTATGATTTTAGCAGGAGCATTGGCTCAGATAATGACTTGCTGGCTGAGTTCAACAGTTTTCTGTGCTTTTGCCAGCAGATGTTGCTATGATTAATAGGGCCAGCTTTGAGAGCTTGCACAGCATTTGTCAAGCATTCAGAAGAGAAGGAAAGCAAACAATAATTTTTCAAGGAAGAAAGTGATGATTATCCCAGCAGCCCTGCTTCCTTCTGGCATGGTGCTTCCACACACGAAGCCTGAACCAAAGCCCTTTGAAATCAATGGAAAGACTTGGAAGCCCATACCCATGGCCATGGAGCCAGCTGCGAGAGCAGTGCTGTTGCTTCTTAGCAGACAGGAATGTGCATGTTAGCTCCCTCCTGCTAATATTCCTAATCGCGCCATGTCAAATTCAATGAAAGAACAGGCTAGCCATGCGGCACCCTGTTGGAGGGCATCTGAGTGTTGCTAGCATGGCTCTTCAGTTATAGATTCAACTCCTACAGGGTCAGTTTTTAATTTTTTGAAAATTTAATTGATTTCCCCCAATTCCTTCACCTCTGCCAGAGACTGACAGTATGTGTGGTTTAGAAGGAGCCTGAGCCTAGAGACAGTTGGTTTGGGTAACAAGTTGCTTACTTCCTCTCCCAGATCGTTACTGCAGATATTAGATAAGACCAGACCTAGCCCTGGTCCCTGAGGTAAGCCACGAGAAATACCCTCCCACAGATGGACATGTAACCGTTTGTTTGTTTATGGCCAGTTAGCCATGCTGTTATCCAGGCTAGTGGCAATTCATTTTTCAAGTAACGTTTTGTGAGACCATTATTTCAGTTTTGTGCTGGTGTCAATCCTTCATTTTAACTAATTCTTCAAACTTCTTGTCTTTATTTTTCTTGCTAAAGACGAATTTTTGAAGAGAGAGTTCAGAATCTCATCCCTTTTGGGGTCATCATTAATTTTATCCCCATCTTCGTCTATGAATGGACCTGTTGTCTCCCGGGTCTTCTCTTTTTTACATCTGTAAAAGCCCTTCATATTCTCTTTGGCCCCTTTTGCTAGCAGGGGTTCATTTGCCTTTGCTGTCCTTATCTTCTCTCTGCAGACTGCAACTGACTCTGTGAATTTGGTTGCCTCCCCCTTTCTCGTTTCTGGTACAGGTTTTGTTTTATTAACTACAGCACTTTGAGCAGCCCTATTATGAAGCCTCATTGTCCAGCTCTTAACTCTTGGAATCAGCTTTTTCAGAGGAACTGCAGTCTGTTGTGCCATAAACTGGAGTGTCTTTAAGGTTTCCCCAGCTGTATCTTAGATTGGTGAATATTAATACTTCCTCTTTTTACACCATACTCACTAAATGTTTGACTTTCCCAAAAATCTAACACCCTTTCTTCGATTTCCTGAATTCAAGGAGCTTGTGATCACGGGTCCCAAGCGTCCTTATTATTTTGTCACTTCCACTGTAGATCTAGATGGCTTCTCTTGCCTTCCCTCTGCATAGGAATAATTTAGATGTTTGACTGGCCGATAGAGAGTCAAATTCCTCTACAAATACACTGTCTTGCAGATGAGAACCTTGCGAGTTGCTCCAAGATTCTCCTCTGGTGGTTTATAGTAGATCCTACAGCGTCCCCACCACACCCTGCATTGTCAGTTAGCTCCCTTGCAGTGTAAAAGTTTTTGATCTTCAAAACTCCACCCACTACATCCTTTCTTCCTCTATAAATATTGTACCCATCTGTATGGATATTTCGCTTTCGAGAATCATCCCTCTGGGGTTCCGTTATGCCCACTTGCTCATAACCTTCATAATTTAGTTTAGCTTTGAGTGGTTCTTGTTTGGTTCCCATGCTCCTTTTGTGTGCAGACGGGTAAAAGCAGGTCTGGGGTAAATGCCACTCTCCCACATAGATGCCTCTTTCCTCTCCAGGGCTGTTGTGATGGAACTCTGGTCTGCACAGCCTGAGGGAGCAGGTTGACGTCAGCAAGAAGAGCAAGAAAGTAAGAAATAGCTACTGTATCCAGCTTTCCTCCCCGCCTTTAAGTCCTTTGGGATTTACAGTGCTTAAAACAGTGTACGTTATTCCCCTTCCATGATTTTTCAGTCCCACAGAGGATGTCTGCTTGTGGGAGAGGCAGGTGCTTTGTAGCCTAGGTGAGAAACACAAGACTTGCAGAGGTAGCTTCCTGACAGACAGGGATTTTATTTAAGTTTCTTCCTTGTAGATTCCAGCTGCCCCACCTTCTAATAGCCACCTCCCCTCCAGGTCTCTTCCATCATGGACCTCACATCCAAGAAGGGATAACGTGACAGTGACTTAGCAGCCGTGGGTCTGTCCTCCTCGTCTGTGCTTTTAAGGTGCAAAGTTAACAGGTCAATGGAATAAAGAGCCTAAAGTTCTGTAACTGTTCCTGAATGCTTATTAACTCAGTGAAGCTCCGTCATTAAGCAAATAACTCTAGATCAGTCATGAGAGTTCCTGTGTGTTTCTACAGATGCTGTTTCTGAGAGCTAAGTAAATAAACAAGCATTTAAACAATTAGAATATAACTTCTGAATTAGGGCTTTTTTGGCATTTCTATTCAGGACAAGCAGGTAGTGTACTAATAAGCATAGACATATTTTTTTTCTCATTTTCCATTGCGGTTAAGTGGTTGTCATCCTGCTTGCCCACAACCATCTGCTTGAGGGTCATTTCCTCCTGTACAGCCCAGCTGATCAGCAAAAACAGTTTCTGTTTGTCTTGCTACATTTTATGTTTGATTTATTATCATAGCTCTCAAGTGTTAAAGAAGATTTGAACTGTACCTAGAAGCCTGATGTGACATTTTGACTTAGTGTTAGAGTAATAGTAATTTGTGCCATGAGTCCTGATGGTTGTGTTTATTTAAAAATTGCATTGAAACAAGGACTCTGAAACCAAATGATCTGAATAAACAAACTGCACACTGGTTGCATTCTGTGTCCACATGGGCACACCTGCACACAGCTCTGTCTGTATACCTATATAGCACGGATTTCTATGGGGCCTTTCTGCATAGAGCAGTGGTCTCCAACCTTTTTACGCCCAAGATCACTTTTCGAATTTAAGGACAACCCAGAATCTACCCCTCTCCTTCCACAAGGCCACGTCTCACTCACTCCATCCTGCCCCCTCACGGTTCCCCGTTCCTGGCCAATGGGAGCTGCGAGGGCAGTGCTTGCAGGCAGGAGCAGCGTGCTAAGACCCCTGCCCCTCCTCATGGGGCCATGCTGGCTGCTTCTAGGAGCGGCATGGGGTGTGGCAGGCAGGGAGCCTGCCTTAGCAGCAGCCCAGCAGCATCTCCGGAGACCACAATCGACTAGGAGAGTCCCCAGGATTGACCAGTCAATTGGGATCGACCGGTTGGGGACCACTGGCATAGAGCATCATAAAGTGAACTATAGATAGGGTTATTTATTCCCATTATGTGACATTTTAGAACAAGAAGTAAAAAGAATATGGGCGCTCATTGCACAGGAAGTCAATGAGGCTTAGTAAGAACATAGCAAGATTAAGGGGAAAAAGTTGGGCATTTATATGGATAACAAGAATATTCTGAGTTAGAAAACTTATTGCTAACAAAAATTTTGGAAGGGATATTAAACGTTGTGCTTTCAGATTTAAGCCAGCTGCTATTAGCAGTCTCTAGCTATTAGAGATCAGGATGAGACCTAATGCAAGGGGCAGATTACCCCACATCTGCTGGTCTATACTATTATGTTGACCACTTTTACAAGTCTAGGATATATTTTTGTACAAAGCATGCCTTGTGAGGTACCATTTGAAAATTCATGATCTGCTGAACATTATTATCCTGGTAAAATATGTGTATCAACATTGTATGTAAAGTTATGAGATTCTGCTGTGTAGCATTGTTATAACATACTCCAGTGTTAAGAAAAGCAGGCCCAAACCAGTTTTTCAGAGACCAAGACACACTGACACCCCAGCCAGGTGTTAAAGAGCTATCACTTGCTTAAGCTGCCATTCTCCAGGAACAGGAAGGTGTGAATAAGAAATTTACATTTAATCACAGGGACAGTTCAACCCTCATATCCACAAGAGACTACTTGTTGCTTGCACCCCAGTGCAGGGAGGGGTAATTCTCAAGGTGCGGGGAAGGGTATAAAAATGGAGGACACACACAACACAAATGACCTCTCTCCTCCTTCATCTCTGCTCATGACATCAACGACTCAAAGAACTGAACTAAGGGGGTGAGGTCCCAGGCTGAAAGGAGACCCAGCCTGTGAAATTTATTGCAGCATATGGTGAGATAAAATCTTTGCTTTTAAATTCACATAGCTTGTTAAGTTAAGTATTAGCTGCATTTTACTCTTTTATTTTCTTTTGTAACCAGTTCTGACTTGTATGCATCATCACTTGTAATCACTTAAAATCTATCTTTCTGTAGTTAATTAACTTATCTTATTGTTTTATCTTAACCAGCATGTTTGGACTAGTGTGGGAAACTCCATTTGGAATAACAAGGGTGGTGCGTGTAGCATTTTCCTTTGATGAAATGAGGGACTTGCTATGAGCTTGCCCTGTCCAGCACGCTACTGAACAAGACGTACATGTCTGGGGGACAAGGCTGGGATCAAGAATTTGAAGGTGTCTCCCCGTATATAGTTAATGAATGACTGATCAGAGTGCTCATGTATTTATCTGGGAATGAATTTGCTGGGTGGGGGGAGGGCGATCTAGGAGTACAGAACACAATTGCCCATTTTGGATTTGAGGCTAATTTTCCTGTTTCTTGAAAAAATCTCATGGGATTTTTAATGACCACCGATCGTTATTCTGTCTTCCCCTTTTCCCTCTGTGCGTCTGCATCCCATCCACCTCCTTCCCATGCAGATGGAGGTGCTATCTTAAAATATTAGGGGACCAAGCTAATTCCAACCTCACAGGATTCCTCTTGTAATGCTCCCATTAGCTGTATACATCCCACATGGTGCTAGAAATGTTGTGCTACCAGGAGTGCTGTGCGTGGCTGAGGCTTGGTCTGCACTTGAAAGTTGTATGGGCATACCTGTGTCAGCCAGGGGTGTGAAAAACTGGCCAGCATAGCCGTGCTAATATAGCCCCCAGTGTAGATGCAGCTATGTCCGCAGAAGACTGCTTCTGTCAATGTAGCTATGTCATTTGGGGAGGTGGTGTTCCTACATCGATGATAACACCCCTTCTGTTGGTGTAGGCTGCATCTGCACTCCTGGGCTGGGCTGCCATAGTCTCCAGGGTAGTATAGACCTACCCTTAGCAAGGTTGTGTGGCTTGTCCACATTAATTCATAATGAGGTGTGGTCTGTGTAGAAAAGAGTGAGTGAGTTTTTGCTGACCAGTGGAAGAGTGGCATGGGAGAGTAGGACAGAGTCAGTTTTTCTTTTTAATGGTTGGATGCAAAATATCTTGAGCTTCTGTCAAAAAAAATATTGACGCCATCCCTGGACCTAATGTGGTGATGGGGGCGCTGTGCTGCAGAGACGGGGGTGGGTGAGTTACTAGAGGGTACTTTCCTGTCTGAGTCAGCACTAACCCCAGCGTACCAGTGTGGTGCTAGGGGAGATAAGATCTTTTACACCCACACACACCAAGATCCAATGAATTTCAGAACCTAGGAGAGAGTTTTCATCACATGTGATCTCCCTGCCATGCCCCAGGGCTGTTGTTTCCTGGGTTTCAGCAGCTCAAAGCTCCTGCTGCCTTCAGGGGGCCCCAGAGCTTTCCCTAGCCCTCTGGCTACTTGGCTCATGCTAGCTCCTTTACCAATACCACATCCTGGAATAATCTGGGTTGCTCTTGGAGTTCTTCAATCCAAGCACTAAACCATGCTGAGACCTGTTTTGTTTGTGAACCATGACAACACCTTGCCCCAAGGTGTGGCTGTTCTGGTCTGT
Source organism: Lepidochelys olivacea (assembly GCF_965140295.1). NCBI lineage: Eukaryota > Metazoa > Chordata > Testudines > Cheloniidae > Lepidochelys > Lepidochelys olivacea. Next base: position 210,899,041 of record NC_140413.1, on the reverse strand, counting down.
TCTCCACAGTACGGATGCTGAAGGAAATGTATGAGAAATTGCAATCTGTGAAGCGCACAATGCTGTCTTTTTTGTTTGACAGAGGACCATTTCTGCCATTAACCCAATGCATCACGTGGACAGGCAGTGTGACTAGTGCATTTATTCTTATTCGGTGCTTTTGAGTTTCTTTCTACAAGGAAGTAGATTGTGGTTTTGTTCTTGTGACAATGACCCCCTGTACCACCATTCCAAATGATGTCATACCATAATGAAATTATACATTGTAAGGAGCATGACCCAGTTGTTGATCACACTCTTGTAAAATATACTGTTCAGACTAGTCTCTCAGGGGTATATTTCACTCTGCCTCTGCTCTCATACATGTAAAATAAATGCAGTGTTTATCCTTGCAGCGTAGACATTTCTGAAATATCAAGTAGTTACTGCAGTTCTGCTCCAAGATGCCAAAGTTTTTTGTTGAAGTGAATTTATGGCCTGATTTTCAGAGGTTTTGAGCAGCCAGAGCTTCCACTGAAGTCAATGAGAGCTGTGCCGCCCAGCAGCGCTGAAAATCGGGCCATACTTGAAGAGCCAAATATAGTAATAGGCTTGCAGCTACTGCAATTGCTGCATTGCTTAGGCAACCTGGCAAAACACAAAGACACATTACCGTCCATTCTACTGCCACCTACATTGTTCCACTGATATTATTCAAAGGTTCATTCATATATTCAAAGGCCAGAAGGGACCATTGTGATCATCTAGTCTCACCTCTTGTATAATATAGGCCAGAGAACTGCACCAAAACAATCACTAGAGCAGATCTTTTAGAAAAAAATCATCCAGTCTTGTTTTAAAAATTGTCAGTGATGGTTAATTACTCTCACCATTAAAAATTAACTCCTTATTTCCACTCTGAATTTGTCTAGCTTCAGCTTCCAGCCAGTGAATCATGTTAGACCTTTCTCTGGTAGATTGAAGAGCCCATTGTTCAATATTTGTTCCCCGTTTAGCTCCATATAGATGGCAATCAAGTCATCCCTTAATCTTCTCTTTGTTAAAATAAACAGATTGAGCTCTTTGATTCTGTCACTATAGGCGTGTTCTCTAATCCTTTAATCATTCTCGTGGCTCTTTTCTGAAGTGTCTCCGCTTTTTCAGTATGCTACCCTATACAGACAGAGGAGTTTCAACTTTTGTTTTTGTCACAATTAAGTGTCTGCTCCCCTGAGGTGATTTTGAAAAGTAAACACATTCTGTTGTCTCTTAGTGCAGTTTGGATGCTTAGGACCATATACTTGATCTGCATATGCAGCTCCCATTGACTTTATCACCAATACAGATGCCCATCTGGATTAAAGACAGTGTACAATAATGCTTTCTCTGATGAAAGCATGTCCTGTAAACTTCATTGAAGGGCTGCAGTGCACTTTCTAGAGAGATGGAGGTAGCCTGAAATGTTGAAGACCAAGGCAGCTTATTCTGGGAGTGTCTCTCCTAAATCCCATGGCCAGGTGTTCTGCCTCTGTGGATTTGTGAGAATAGCAGATGCTAGTGGGGACTAAATTTAGCTGCTCGGCAAACCACTGTTTTTTTTTTGTTTTTTTTAAATCATTATCTTATCCGGATGGTGAATTGCATTGAGGAATGAGTGGGCAGCTTGGAACAGTGAACTGGCATAAACCAAAATTCATATAAAAACATATTAGCTTGATTAAAAATCTTGTAGCCTGACGTGCAGGAGATCAGACTAGATGATCATGATGGTCCCCTCTGGCCTTAAAATCTGTAAGTCTAAATATGGTACCCTATCATTAAAGAGAATCTGTGTCCGAATGAACCCTGTAACCACAAGACCAATCCATTTCTTACCTCCACATATCTATGTATAGCCTCCTCTTCGTTATTTTGTGGCTGTCTCCTCAGCTTCTCTTCTGAGTGCTGCATTGGTTACGTGCAAGTGTTGATTTTGGCTAGGAGCTGAAAAAGCTGGGAGATTGCGCTGTTTACATCAGATATAAAGGAGCTACAGATCTGGGCATAGACTGAGAACGGCTGGCGCTTCAGCCTGTGCTGTCTCACCAGCTCCCCAACGGCCTCATATAGGGTATGTCTACACTGCAGTAAAGGTGATTGTAGCACTGGTAGGCATGCCTCTCCGGGTGTTAATTCAGATAGCACGGGTAACAATAGCAGTGAAGACAGCGTGGCATGGGCTTCAGTTGCCTGAGTACAAGCCAGCCAGGGACCCTGGGTACCTACTCAGTGGGGTTGCTAGCCTCTGCTGAAGTCCACGCCACCACCTTTCTGATTATTATTATCTGGGCTAGCTAGATTTAAAGTTAGCTTGGGTATGCCTACCCATGATACAGTCACGTCTTCCCGTGTGGTATAGCCATCCCCAGAGAAGCTGGAAAGTATGGGGGAGAAGATTGAACCTTGTAGGACTATACAGATAAGAGCTTTGAGGATGGATGAGCAGTTGCCCATCATGACCCTCTGGGTTCAGGTTCCTACGTTTGTAGACATAAACCTTTAATTAGGAGTAAATGAATGTAAAGCAGCTTGCAGGTGAAAATGACAAGAAACTCTCTTTCTGTGCTGCAGGGAACTTCTGGACATGACCTGCCGTCTTGCCAACACACTGAAGAAATATGGAGTACAAAAAGGGGACAGGGTTGCAATCTATATGCCTGTGACTCCACTGGCTGTGGCTGCCATGTTGGCTTGTGCCAGAATTGGTGCTGTTCATACAGTGGTCTTTGCTGGATTCAGTGCAGAATCTTTAGCTGGGAGGATCATTGATTGTAAGTAGTTTTAAAATGATGAACAAGCATATTAGGAAAGTGCTTTGCTCCTTGGAGGATTGATCCTTTGATCCAGATTCAACATTCAGCTTTCAAAGAAAGGCACACCCAGAATATGGTTGGCTTATTCTCCTCTTGCCGGGCAGTTCAGTTCTCTCCTTAGCAGAAGCATCAGAGTACTATCACTGCGTTGACTCTCTATGTTCCTGATTGTCATGAACGGCTGGGGGTTTAATAAGCTTTCAAAATCACTGTAACATCAGTCAATTTTAAATGGCCGTCAAATAATGTTTAAACCATAGGGAAAACTGAGATCTCTTGAGGGGAAGGGGAGCTGGTTATGTTCTCTTATAGTGAAGTGACGGTATCCTAGTGCATTCTTGTGAAGTGCTAACTCTGCAGTGTGTAATTATTTATTTGTATTTGTGAAGTGCCTAATGGCCCCAATTAAAGATCAGGGCCCCATTGTGTTAATCATGGTATAAGCATATATCGACAGTTGCTACCCCGAAGAGGTTATAATATAAATCAATAAACCAATGATAGACAACACAGAAACAAAGTATCAAAAGGCAGAGGTTTAATACAAAACATTAGGTCCTATGTTTATTACAAGTACATCTTTTAAAAAATCATCTTTCTCTATGGCTAGCATGAGGAATTAAGTCTCGGAGTATTTTGAATGGAAGGTAATCTAGGCGGGGCAAGTAAAGGTTTTGTCTTATCTCTGGTAACTAGTGTAGGGGTTATGGGTAAACATTCCTTTATTATACAGCTATATATCTGCTACATAAATAACATAACATGAAATGTGTGTTGCAATTTGAAGTGCTATGTTGAAGTGGTACAGTTGTGTTATGGCTCCCAGGAAAATCCAGAAATCCTGAAAACCCCACATGAGCTAACTGGGTGCTAGAAATCCACTGCCATCTTTTAAAAAAACAAAACAACCCCCCCCCCAAAAAAAAAAAATCCAAAGGACACTGAATTTGCTTGGAATTGGGGTTGAATGGAAGATTTGAAGGGGCTGAAATGAGCTAAGATCAAGTGTAAGTAGTCTCTTGGCCTGTCCAAAGCCGTGATCAAGTGTCTTGATGTTTTTGGTCTTTTGGCCTTGAGATGAAAACCTTGTCTGTGTCTCTTGGACCTTGAAGTGAAAAAATTATCTAATCCATAGAAAAGGTATGAGAATTGTCTGGAAGAAGATGGTGTTTACTCATTAAGGGACCTGATCAATTCCCATTAAAATCAGCGAAAAGGCTCATTGATTTTAGTAGGCTTCGGATCAGGCCGTAATTCTCTTCCTCTACCTTGGGATTGCAAAGGCCATCTTGCCTTCAGTTTATCAGGATTACAAGGAGCGTTTGTCAGTGATGTTGGCTGTTACTGTCTGATAGAATTTCTGAGTAGCCGCACCATTGTAATGTGTGACTTAATATCCCCATGTGTGACACAGGGTGAAGGTAGTGAAAAACAAACTGATAGGTCTGTAAAATCTCTCTCTTGTTAGCTGGCTGCAAAGCTGTCATTACCTACAACCAGGGAGTCAGGGGAGGACGAGTTGTAGAGCTGAAGAAGACTGTGGATGAAGCTGTAAAGAATTGTCCAAGTGTCAAGCATGTCTTTGTGGCTCAGAGAACAGACAACGCAGTCCCCATGGGTAATCGTGACATTCCTCTTGAAGAAGTATGTTGACTTTGTTAAATGTCACCCTTTTATCTAGGTATTTCCGACAGGGTGTGATGGTTTATATCTCAGCAGGTCCCCATGCCAATTACCAAACACATTTTCAGGGACAGTCAGAGGCAGGGCTAGAAGCTGTGTTCTTATGTAAGGGCACTACTAGCGGAGCTAAGGAGAAAGTACAAAATCAGCTTAATCTGGAACGGACACACTTGTAAATGACCCGGACTATTTTATATTGGCCTTTGTTGCTATGTAGTCTCTGTGCATTATGCTGACGAGGAATATCTCTGTGGTCTGTGTAGTCTCATTTTATAAATGTGGTAGATTAAAAGAATTTGAAGCAATTACGTATTTTCTTTTCTCTCCTTTTAGTATTTTAAACCTCAACTTTTTTTTCTTTGGTCTGGTTTCTACAAATCCAGACTGCTGGCTTCAGTCTGTCTTCTCTGACACATGTAGCAAAGGGATAAAAAAACCTATGGCTGGCCCGGATCAGCTGACTCAGGCTCGTGGGGCTTGGGCTCTGGGGCTGAAAAATTGCTGTGTAGAATTTGGTCTATGGCTGGAGGGTCCCAGAGCTCAGGCTGCAGTCCGAACCCGAATGTCTACACAACAGTTTTTAGCCCTGCAGCCTGAGCCCTGTGAGCCCAAGTCAGCTGAGCCGAGCCAAGCCAGCCGCGGCTATGCCATTGGGCTTTTATCTGCTGTAGACGTGTACCCTCAATCCTCAGTCAGCAATTTTGCTTGCTCCAAGGTAGGAATGTAAACACTGTTTAAAAAGTTTAAAGATTAAGAAATATTTTGTTTAAACGGTTAACTGATTAAAGGGCTGGCTAGTGTGGCTGGGGCCAATCCGGCCAGTGTGGCTGGGGCTGGAGCCGCTCCAGCTGGGGCCAGGACTGTTTGGGGCGGGGCTGCTGGGGCCGGCCAGTTGGTTGGCCTGGGGGGGTTAATGGTTAAGGTGGGTTGACATTTTACATCCCTACTCCAAGGCTCCTGCTACTGCCCTAGTCTTAACCCCCTCCCCCAGATCAGAGGAATGGTTATGGCACCCTTCTCCTAATATGGGCGCTAAGACCCGGAGTACTCTAAACAAAATGGTGTTACTTACAGTTTCTGTAGCTTCTGCTGCCTGTAGAATGCCTTGCATTTACACACAACCGGTGTCATAGAATCATAGAATATCAGGGTTGGAAGGGACCTCAGGAGGTCATCTAGTCCAACCCCCTGCTCAAAGCAGGACCAATCTCCAACTAAACCATCCCAGCCAGGGCTTTGTCAAGCCTGAGCTTAAAAATATCTAAGGAAGGAGATTCCACCACCTCCCTAGGTAACGCATTCCAGTGTTTCACCACCCTCCTAGTGACAAAGTTTTTCCTAATATCCAACCTAAACTTCCCCCACTGCAACTTGAGACCATTACTCCTTGTTCTGTCATCAGCTACCACTGAGAACAGTCTAGATCCATCCTCTTTGGAACCCCCTTTCAGGTAGTTGAAAGCAGCTATCAAATCCCCCCTCATTCTTCTCTTCCGCAGACTAAACAATCCCAGTTCCCTCAGCCTCTCCTCATAAGTCATGTGTTCCAATCCCCTAATCATTTTTGTTGCCCTCCGCTGGACTCTCTCCAATTTTTCCACATCCTTCTTGTAGTGTGGGGCCCAAAACTGGACACAGTACTCCAGATGAGGCCTCACCAATGTCGAATAGAGGGGAACGATCACGTCCCTCGATCTGCTGGCAATGCCCCTACATATACATCCCAAAATGCCATTGGCCTTTTTGGCAACAAGGGCACACTGTTGACTGACTTACTGGTTAATTGCAATGACCAGAACAATGTCTTTCATTGAGGGAACCAGAGCAGATTACAACAGATTCTCCCCAGTGGGGACAGGAACCTTAAATGTTGCAGCTGCATTAGTTCAGAAGATGGCCCTTTGAATTACGTTTACAGTGGACTGCAATGCCTGGTGGTTGGAAATTACCTCAAATCCTCTCTCCCTGCAACAGTACTAAGTATCAAGGAGAAAGTGCTTCAGGAATTCCAGAATATATCGATGCTACTCCAGCCGTAACCATGCTGTGTGTGGACATGCCAGGACGGTTCTGTCAATCTCTGTAGAACATCTTTTACCTCCCCAAACTGGACGTACTGTGTGGAGCTGCAGCAATAACCAAGACACAGGAGAGGCATTAATATACGGAAAGGACAGTGTAAGTGTCCCATCTCTACTGAGAATGATTGTTTGGGAATATTTACAGTCTACATGGCCTGGGGGAGAAAGGAGTGACCATTAAAATGTGTTTTAGATGGTACATCTGGGAACATGCAGCTTGATGCAGAGTAGCTGTGTCAGTTTGTCAGAAGCAATAAACAAAGTACTTGGCACTTTTGCCACTGGAAATCACTACTTTGCAGCTAAAAAAATGACACAGGAGTGAAAATACATGTACTGGGCCAAGTATGCTCCAGTTATAGGAGGTACAGCTAATAATAAACACTAACCAGAATAAACCTGCCTTGTTGGTCAGAAACTATCTTAGTCCATGAACCACGTATAAACTGGAGCAGTGATGTCTCCCTGAGTCTGCAAATAACCTGAAACAATTGATCTGAGAGATGTAAACTGACCAGGCATCAGTTAATCCTGAAACTTAATATCAACATCATTATCATTGTTGTTAAGTCTTTCCTTGTTGATCATTTTAGGATAAACATCCAGCTACTATGTTTATCCCACAATCCCAAACTGCCTTCCATGCAGTCCAAGGTACCGAAAGCCCTAACTATTCCTTTCTCTAGTAGTTGCCAAAAACTTCCAGCTTCTCCTTTTTGCGGTGTAGTTGTGTGTTTTTAATACAGATATCTGAGACACATTGAAAATACAGGGACAGTGTGAAAGAAATTGAACTCCATATTAAAATAAATGACACAGGGATACTGTACGGATCAGCAGGACTTGAACCCAAGCCTGCAGGCAACCAACATCCCCACACTGTCACTTGGTGGCAATTGTAGCCTGGCTGCTCCCTCTGACCCACAGTCCACAGAGGTTGCTATGACTGCTGCTTCTGAACTCCTGGGATTGATGTTGGCTATGACGTGGATTCTGACTCCCAGTCGACCCCTGGAACCTCAACACTGACCCTGATGCCTGGGATTGACCCTCAGCTTGACTCCTGACTCTGGCTCTGACCCTTGGCTTCGGTTCCCAGCTCCCAAGGTCCTACCTACCTTTGCCCAAGATCCTGACACAGACGAAATTATTCATTTTCATATTTAATTCACTAATATACTCCAAATTTGAACTGAACTGATGCTGCTGCATTGGAGTGCTACAGGTACCAGTTGGTTGTGCTGCAAAATTTAAGTCCGTCTTGCTGTGGAGCACGTGGGGACTTTGTCTTGCCTGGGTTGGGTATATGACCATCGGAATATGCATTGACTAGAGGTCACAATAAATACATGATATGATGAGCTCTGTCATTTGCCGGATGTGTAAAATTTATTTCTGACCCTATTGGGTGCTTGTTTTGGTAAGATTGATTTGTCAAATGCTTAGAAGTGACTGGAACTAGATGCAGGCTCTCAGGCATATTTGCTTGTAAATACAGGTCACCTTACAGTGTTTAAAGGGCACTTGCAATTACTCACATGGGTCTCGGCAGACAGATGCCTAAAGAATCTTGAGGGACGCGCTTATTCCCCAAGAACAGTACAGAGTCTGCAGGAAGCAGGCTGTCTGTCAGCTTTTCCAGCCACATGTGGAGTATTTGGAATATACTCATTGCCACAGGCTTGATGCACTTGAGGAAGGGGTTGCAGTTGTAGTCCTGTCAGCCAGGCTCAAAAATGTTTTCTAAAGAATGATCATCTTCAAGTCTACTACATTTCTACAACCCTTTTGGGGAGATCTTTCAGCCATGTTAAGGTCTTCAAGTGAATTGTTGCAGAGTGACAAGCCATGGAAATAGTTAGAGGAGTGTGATGGTACTTCAAAAAAATGAAAACAAAAGCAAGAACAAGGAATGCCTTGGGGTATTATGATACACAGCACTCCAGAGTCATAAAGAGTAGGAGTTGTGATATTGCACATGGCTGAAGATGGCAAGAAGAGATGGGTTGTCTTTATTAATTATTAATGTATTATATTTTAAATAATTTTTTACATAAAAGCAGGCCCCAAGCAACATGGCTGTGGGCCCAGGGCACATTTGTAACCTGGGCCCCGTCCCATCCCACACAGATAGATGCATAGGGATAAACAGACTCATGGAGATTGTATAAATAATGTTTAGTCAAATTCAAATGTCCACAGTTTTTAGTCTGAATTTATTTCTCATGGTGATGGGCTTGTGGCCCTCTGGCTGGGTCCCTCCCTGGGACCATACCCTGGCAAAGTGTCCCCATTCCCACCTCTCACCCCCCTTTATTTGTGGCCTATACAGTGCTCTAACTTGCATGGCACTTTACAGAGATTAAAAAGGATTTGTCCCCGCCCTGCCTGGTCTTTACTATCCCAATTAGGCACAACCCTATGCTGCAGGCAGTGTGGAACCACACTGTTCTAGAGCAAAGGCACTCAACCTTTCCAGAGTACTGTACCCCTTTCAGGAGTGTGATTTGTCTTGTGTATCCCCAAGTTCCATGTCACCTAAAAACTACATGCTTACAAAATCAGAAATAAAAATACAAATGTGTCACTGAAAATTTGCTGACTTTCTCATTTTTACCATTTAATTATAAAATAAATCAACTGGAATATAAATATTGTTGTTACATTTCAGTGTATAGTATACAGAGCAATATAAGCAAGTCATTGTATGAAATGTTAGTTTGTACTGACTTCGCTAGTGCTTTTTATGTAGCCTGTTGTAAAACTAGGCAAATATTTAGATGAGCTGATGTACCCCCGGAAGACCTCTGTATATCCCCAGGGGTACGCGCGTAACCATGGTTGAGAACCACTGTTCCAGAGGGAGCAATGGGAGACGTAAATAAGAAAAAAATCTCTGTTTATAACAATGAACCTTTTATTATGATACAATTCCACTAATATCACTGTATTTGAAAATTTTGTTTAGTTACAGTACCTAACCCTTTGAGTTAGCTGTACCAACATTGGATGACTGAACATGCAACGTTGGGCATTGATCTTATGTATTTATTATTACAATACTGAAGGCTAGAAATCAGCAGGACTTAATAATGCCAATGGTTTACATGTGAATTTTGCATGTGAATTTTCGGGAGAGTTCCACAGGAAAAAAGGACATTTTCTCTGGTTCATACACTGATTAACTGCTTTGTGTCCTTGGCAGATACTGCTGAAGAGGCTTGGAAAGACCCTGTTCTCTCCCAAATGAGTAGGTGTACAATAAATGGCCAGTCCAATTTTGTGGCAGAGGAGGCTTTGGAACACTAGTGAGAAAGGATAGTCTCCCACCTGAACAAGGTGGTTCACTTCAGGGGACTGTTTTTGATCATCTCTCCATGCTATGGAGCAAGAATGCGACAGGATCTGCACAGAGAGCACTCTGAGACATGTCAGACGGTGGCTGAAGTGGGACGCTAGCTCTGTGTTCAGGATTTGATTAAGATTGAGCAAAAGGCTGTGGCGTTTGCATGTGATAGTAATGAAGATGCTAATCTTAGCACCTGTGCATCTGGGCAAATGGCTGACTTGAGTATGGCAGTGCCTTCCTATTAATTTTCCTGAGAAAGATACATTTTCCTTGTATAGGTCAGCAGCAGTAAGAAGTAACTTCAGCATCCACAACAGCCTTAACAAAAACCACTAAGGAGTTTATTTGCATTATATATACTCCCTGGGAAGATGGTGTTTGATAGTGGACCACAAGTAACTAATGAAGAATGCCAGCAATTTATACAGAAGAAAATTAAATCATCCCTCCTCTTCAAATGGGGGTGGAGCATAAACTGCTGATATCTGCACAGTGAGCCCACTCCCCTCTGCCTTGCACTTGGGCCCAGTGGATATAAGACTGTTAAAGCAGAATGGCAGTGTTTTTGTACCCACTTTGCACAGGTGTAAATGACGCCACTGGGTGGAAGGCAATAGGAAGTCAGCCTCATGGGGCTGTATTTTGAATCTAGGCCCAGGCCTGAGCAAGGAGTGATGTGTAAACCACATCATCCCAGGAGTAGCTCTAGGAGGCACTGTGACTAAGATGCCCCTGCTGAGGCATAATTGGAATATGGAGGTGAGCAGGGGTATTGATTTACTGCTGACCTGCAGCAAATTGCTACCTCTCCACCATTGGGCCAGCTACTCTCCCCCACTTGAGGGGTGAGGGTAGAAGCTAAGCCTTCACCCTCTCTCCAGTCACTTGTTCTAGGGAGGGAATAAGCGGGCCAGGAACCCCACATACTCCTGCGTGCCAGGTCCACGGTCAGGGTAACTTGAGTAGGGATATAAGGAGCTCTTACTCCCCCTCACTCCCTTTTGTCAGCACCTAGAATGTGTCAGAATTGAGCCCATAGCATCCTGAATGCCCTCTGCTGGGAGTTCTACTGACAGCTGTGCCTGGTGGGTGACATTGCCTAGGAGGCAGCAAAGGATTCTTACTAGGGAGTTAGCTGGGTCTCTGGAGCGCGAAAAATAAAACGTGGATTTTCTCTTTAAAAAAATAAGTCAAGCCTATGCCATGTATCATCAGCAGGGGCTCTCAGCTCCTTCTCTAGCCAGGAAATGGAGGCAGGCATTGGGAAATCCTAAATGTGACTTAAAATTAGACTGAGAAGTGTAAATTAGAAAAAGAAGACCCCCGCCCCATGGAACTTGGCCCCTAAAGACCTTTCTGTTATTGCAAAGTGTGGCTCATTATGGCATCACACTTCTATTTTCTACCTGCAACTTTTATCCTCCCAAAGTCTTGAAACCTATGAGAGTCCCTGCTGTTTTTATAGATGGCTTTATTAATCCAATTCCCTGAAATGCCTGAGACTCACAGAAGTGTGGGTCTAGAGAATGGGTGCTGCACACCTTCCACGTGAACGCTTAGGTGGGGTGTGCTGCACACATTCGTTTGTTTCTGAGTCAGGGGAACAGGTGGTGCCTGTCATTTGAGCATCCATGCCAGGTCATTCTTCATCTGCTGTGTCTTCATGCTATGTCATTCTTCATCTACTACTTTGCCTTTCTTTTAGTAAATACTCAGCTCTTGCCAGTCTCTCTGCAGAAAAAGATGGCATCAGAAGAAATGACAGTTCTTCTGTACGTAACTAGGAGCCTGGTGAAACACTGAAGTGTTATGAAAGGATTGGTTGCGTGAGGCTAACGTGTTTCTTTGCTACTTCTCTCGTCTTAGGAGATGGCCAAGGAGGCTCCTGTGTGTGCTCCTGAAAGCATGGACAGTGAAGACATGCTGTTCATGCTTTACACCTCCGGGAGCACAGGAAAACCCAAAGGGATTGTTCACACTCAAGCTGGGTATCTGCTTTATGCTGCTGTGACACACAAGGTACCTCAGCAGTGTTCCTTGCAAAAAAGGAACATTTGTGCTTTATCAGTATTGATGTGGGACATTTGTTTGTTTAATAAGGCTGCTTCTGTTAGTGTTTGCAAATTATGTGGCAAATTGTGTGCAATCGAGTTGAAAAGTACACAAGAGCATATGAATAATTAAACAGCATTGATTTGCTTTCAGGAAGTACACTACTAGGAAAATCAGATCCCGGGGGTTGTAAAGAATCCAAATGATGCAGTGACTCCACCTGAGCATTTTGAATTCATTCGTCATTTGCTGGTTTAGTTTTGCACTCCAGTACTGCACTGATTGTGCTGGATTCCGAACAAGGGCCCTCCTTTTGTGATGCTCATCTGTTGAAGAGCAAACAAATTGTATTAACACTCAGTATTTCTGCCTCTGCCACTGATTTGCGATGTGGTGCTGGGCAAGCCCATTAGCCTCCCTGTACCTTCATTTCCCCCTAAGCCAAATGGAGCTAACGAGACCCTCCCAAAGGGGTGTTGTGAGGCTTAACTTCTTACAGTTTCTGCTTTGAGATTCCCTCCTGAAAAGTGTAATTGAAATCCATATATGATTATACTGAAGTTTCTAGATGAGATTTCAATTCTAGTCCCAGCCTCTCTCTCACTTGTAATTTTCTGAGATATTCGTCTTTGGGTTAATCTCAGCTCAAAGGTGAATTTTAGAACGTTTGAGGATTATCCATTCAAGCCGATGGGCTGAGCTGTTAAACCTTTCTCCAGTGGGGTGGAGTCACACCAGTCAGCTTTTTTCTTTTTTTTTCCAAACAGCAGCAAGGTGGGGCATACAAATCTGTTTGCTTCTCAGTCCAAGAAGAAGGTTCCCAACTTTGCTCTAGGCATTCAGAGGGTCTTGCTTCCTACACAGATGCATTCCTCTTAAATGTACTGCCTTTCAAGCACTAGAAAATGTACTGTAGGAATATTCCAGCACTGGTAGGAACATTGACTGGCTGACTGATGAGATCTTTCCTGCCACTCCTTTCTATGATCCTTTGGTTTTGATTTCAGAGTAGAGTGTTAGATTTTTGTTGTACTCTCAGTTTTTTTGATTTAAAAGGTAAATCTAGCTGTAACTTTCCAGCTCTGGTAACATGCATCAGCTGGTGCAAGAAGGTAGATTTCCTAGGTAGAACATTTCTGATAGCTGAGGAAGTATAATCAGCCCCAGATGCTTGTTATCTAAACTATAACGTGAAAGGCTATACGTGTGTGACTGAAAGTGAATGGAGTGAGGAGTTCCTAGGGCAAGCTGAACGACAGTAAGTCTCCTATGGATACCTTGTTTCCTTCATTAATACCCAGGGTATTAAACTGGAAACAAACAGAACACGTTGTAACGGTAAAGTTGGCTAAATCCTGAGGACCAAGCTGCCATGAGCTCAGGAGTCCATTGGCATTGGTGGGGCACTGTGCAGGCACAGGTGGCCTCCTACACAGTGAGGGATGACATCCTTCATTCTGACTCAGCAGACTCCCACTGAAACCAGTGGGTCTGATTTAAGGACTAAGAACCACAGGATTTGGCCCACTCCTTGTATGAGCGGTGGTATAGCCTCCCATCCTTAGGCCAGCCTTGCCTCTGTGCATTTATAGCTCGTCTGTCTGTTCATGCTTACTTTGTGTATATGCTTTAAATGATTTTTTGCTGGCTGAGTTGAAATAATTGATCCGGTGCAGCATATGTTAGTTCTTTCAGCATTACGAAAACAGCGTCACTGTTTATCTTTGCAGCATGTGTTTGACTACCAGCAAGGTGATGTTTTTGGTTGTGTGGCTGATACTGGCTGGATCACAGGACATAGCTATGTTGTATATGGACCACTCTGTAACGGAGGCACCTCTGTCCTGTTTGAAAGCACTCCACTGTATCCTGACCCAGGTGAGGGCATGATGGTCGCAGTTTTAATTAAACATGTATATGGTTTAGGAGCCTATCAAGGGTGACCTGGCTACCTTAGTAGATGTATTCTCTTTCCTATTATCACCGGTCCCATTTCTTTTGAGGATGTGACCATACAAACCAGGAATGTGTAATACCCAGGGTAATAAAGGTGCCATCAGTATTATATTATAGATCAGAGGTTGGCAAACTATGGCCCATGGGCCACATCCAGCCCGCGGGACCATCCTGCCTGGCCCCTGAACTCCCGGCTGGGGAGGCTAGCCCCCAGCCCCTCCCCTCCCCTGCAGCAACGCCGCTGCATGGGCAGCATGGCTTGTGCCCGCTACCTCCCAGGCTTTCCAATAAGCCAGTCCTGCCGCTGGCATGGTAAGGGGAGGGGGGGTTGGATAAGGGGCAGGAGGTCCCGGGGGAAAGTCAGGAGACAGGGAGTGGTTGGATGGGGCAGAGGTTTGGGGGGGCGGGCGATCAGGAGACAGGGAGCAGGGGGGGTTGGATAGGTGATGGGGTCCCAGGGTGGCAGAGGGTGCCGGGAGGGGCGGGGGGACAGGGACTGGGGGCGTTGGATAAGGGGTGGAGTCCTGGGGGGGCAGTTAGGGACAGGGGTCCCGGGATGGGGCAGTCAGGGGACAAGGTGTGGGCGTGGGGGGTTGGATGGGTCGGGGTCCCCGGAGGGCCTGTCAGGGGTGTGGATAGGGGTGTCAGGGGACAGGGAGCAGGGGCCATTGGATGGGGGTGGTCAGGGGACAAGGAGCAGGGGAAGCTGGATGGGTCGGGGGTTCTGAGGGGGGCAGTCAGGGGGCTGGAAGTGGGAGGGGGCGGATAGGGGGTGGGGTCCAGGCTGTTTGGGGAGGCACAGCGTTCCCTACCCAGCCCTCCATACCATTTCGCAATCCCGATGTGGCCCTCGGGCCAAAAAGTTTGCCCACCCCTGCTCTAGCTACAGCAGATAGTTGCTGTAGAGTTTTGTCTTAGTGTTTACTTCAGCGTTCAGCGTTTGTAACAGTAGCTTTGTTCCGTAACCAGACAGACTAAAGAAGAATATTTGGGATTTTGCAGGTCGTTATTGGGAAACTGTACAGAGGTTAAAAATTAATCAGTTTTACGGTGCACCTACTGCTGTACGCCTGCTGCTGAAGTATGGAGATAAGTGGGTGAAGAAGTATGACAGATCTTCCTTAAAAACCCTGGGATCAGGTGAGAGGAATAGATGTTCTTTCAAATACAGGTTTCACATACAGTTGTTTAGTTACTATTTATGTAGAAAAAATAAAGAGCCCAATGCCAGGGCAATTGAATAAATATCTTTGAATTATCCCCCATTTCCTAGATTCCTTTATGAGAATAACGTTCTCCGGAAAAAGATGCCAAAAATTCCGTTGTGCTTGTGACTTCATAGAGCATTAATAGTTCTAAGGCTTGAGATGCTTAGACAGCCCCTGCATGAGCATTGTTTCGATTTTCTAAATACCCCCCAAATTACCTTCAGTTAGTACTTACCTTCTCTTAGATTCCTTTTTGCTTTTCACCAGTCCTAGGAAAGGAATGTCTTAAATTGTGAGGTTCATATTTAGGGCCCTACCAAATTCACAGCTATGAACAATATGTCACGGACTATGAATTCTGATCTTTTGTGTGCCTTTACCCTATACTCTACAGATTTCCTGGGGGAGACCCCAGCGTTTCTCAAACTGGGGGTCTCAACCCAAAAGGGGCTGCAGAGGAGTCACAAGGTTATTGTAGGGGGGGCTGTGGCATTACCGCCCTCACATCTGCACGGCCTTCAGAGCTGGGCGGCCGGAGAGCAGCAGTTGCTGGCCAGGTGCCCAGCTCTGAAGGCAGCTCCCCGTCAGCGGCAGCGCAGAAGGAAGGGTGGCAATACCAGCCCATCCCATCCTTACTTCTGCGTTGCTGCTGGCGGGGGCTCTGCCTTCAGAGCTGGGATCCTGGCCAGCAGCCGCCGCTCTCCGGCCGCCCAGCGGTGAAGGGAGCATTGCCACCAGCAGCAGCACAAGTAACGGTGGCAATACTGAGAGCCCCCTACAATAATCTTGCGACCCCCCCCCCAACAACCCTCTTTTGGGTCAGGACCCCTACAGTGACAACACTGTGACATTTCAGATTTAAATAGCTGAAACCATGTAATTTGTAATTTTTAAAATCCTAGCATCATGAAATTGACCAAAATGGACGGTGAATTTGGTAGGGCCCTACTCATATAACACAGGCACCATGAGCTTCTTCTCATGCCTCAGCAAAATGCTATCAGTAGTTACTAGGTGTAGACAAATTATTTATGATCAGAAATGCCTGGCGTTGCAGGCATGCGATGGATTTAGGCTCAGCAGAACTCGATTTTCCTTTTTTTTAAAAATAATTTCAATGGATAATATTGATTATTTTTAAGCATTTAAAATTTTTTATCTATTTAAATTTTCAAAGTTGCACAAAATTACGGGTTTTAAGCTTTTTTTTTTTTTCAATTTTTATCAATTTACTTTTTCATAGTTGAGGGAAATTAAGGAGGGAATAAGACCATAATTATTCAATGACAGACGTTGAGATTTAGAAAGTTAAACACAAATTGTCAAAATCACATGTCAAAATATGCAAAGCAAATATTCTTAAATCAAACTATAATAAGTTCTCAAGTAGCATTTTGCTTACTTTGCCTATCTGTAATTTCAATTATTATCAATGGAAATATTTTTGGATGGTTTGCTGTTTATGGTGATATTGACATATACCGACATTTACCAATAAAATCTAATTCTTCCAAGCCTATATGTGGGGAAGGGAAAGCACACTGCATACAAATCCTTTCACCAGAATTCACTCTTCTTTCTTTACTGTTTTGGATTTAGTGGGAGAACCAATTAACCATGAAGCTTGGCAATGGTTCTACAATGTAGTGGGAGACAGCCGGTGCACCCTTGTTGACACCTGGTGGCAAACAGGTAAAAAGCACTCATGGGGAGGGAAAACAGGTTCACAGGGAATTCTCATGGAGTGATGAGAAAGTGGTGACAACTTTGCCACCTTTTGGAGATTTTTTTCCCTGAAACATTTCGAGTTTTCAGCAGACTTTGATCCGCTCTTTAAACTGGCTGAAACCCAGCAATGTTTTTTCATGAAACATTTTCACTGAAATTTTGAACATTTGGAAGTTTGGACCAGTTCTAGAAGCAGAAAACAATTTTTATTGTTCAGTTGAAAGTGAAAGGCTGCTGTCTGAAGTGGAAACCACACAGTAGTTATTCTGACAACTGAACTTTTCTTTATCATGAAAACCTATGTAATGTACGGCAAACTGTAACATTGAATCACAGATTCTGCCTAGGTATTTGTTTGTCCTGTTTCCCTATGGAAAATAGAACTGTGTAGCCAAGGGTATTTGTTTCATTACTAGAGCACCGGAAAATACAGTTAAAATTGCTTTGTTTTGTTTTGTTTCAGGAGGGACATGGGGAGAAGTTGTTATGCTATTTTGCAGTTAGCTGTCTGCAGCACTCCCCGTGTGAATGAAGTAGCTTTATTTGACAGTGAAGGAAGGGTTGCCATGTTGCGACTTAAGGGGACTTTTGCACTGAGCCATCTCACAGAAAGCAGGAGTGCACTTCTGTAATTCATCAATTTGCTTAGGCTGGTTCTTGTGCATCCCATCTTTATGAAGTGCGGCTTGCCTCTCAGCTACATGAACGCCAGTTTGTAATGCTTTAGTAATGGAAAGGGGCCTTAACTTGGATGTAAATAAAATCTGCTCCTTAGGTGTCTTTACATGACCAGAGTGCGTCAGGGTGGGTTTGTGTGAGTGACAGTCAGGCCCATACTGTCAATCTGTTGCCTGGATTGGCTATGTCTAGTCCCAGAGGGTATAACTATACTCGTGGCTGGCCCATGCCAGCTGACTCGGGCTCGTGGGGCTCAGGCTAAGGGGGTTTTTAACTGAGGTGTAGACATTTGCATTTGGGATGGAGCCCAGGCTCTGGGACCCTCCCTCTTGCGGTGTACAAGAGCCCAGGCTCCAGCCCGAGCTGAAATATCTATACCCCAATGAAGCAGCCCTGCAAGCCCAAGTCTTGCGAGCCTGAGTCAGCTGACATGGGCCAGCCATGGGCATTTAATTGCAATATAGACATACCGTGAGGTCACTAAAGAAAAATGCAGTAATCTTTACTCTTCTTATTGAAAGACTTCACTGAAGTAAATCCTCCTCTAGACCCTTCCCTGCTCATACCCCAACAACAGGTTCCTGTTCTTCCCTGTCATATGATGGTGGGAAAGAATCTCTTTCTTCTCTCACTGAACAAGGAACTTAGTTGCAGTAAGGAAGCCAGTGTTAGTTCTGAAACAGCTTTCTGTCTCCCTTTTTGTGCTTCCAAAGTTTTACAGCTTCTGCCTTGAATCTTCCCCAGCTCCCCTCCTGCCTAACTTTTTGCTACAGACTTAAAGAAATAGTACACATATCCTCACGCTGCCCTCTCCCTCTCCTCTGCCAAAGGAGACCCCTCCCATTTCCCTAGCCTCCCATCCAGTGCCGATGCAGCAGGTGAATTGATTACCATAGTGTCAGCTCAATTTCACCTTTCGCAATCAATGTAATTTACTTTATTAATTGGCCTTTGTCCTCTATGGACCATTGTCTTTGGAAGCAGCGGTATGTCACCAGAGAATAAAGCTGAACGGGCATAAAGATTAGCAAACCATACTTTAAGAATCCATTTGAAAGTATTTGGGTGAGTAGATAAGGTGAGAGGGGGATTATGAGAGAGAATTTGTTTGTGTTTGTGTGTGTGTGAGAGAGAGAGAGAGAGAAATTAAGGTGGCTCTTAGGCCATGTCTATATTAGCGGCACAGCTGTACGTAGCTGCTCTATGCTGACAGGAGAGAGCTTTCCCATCGACGGAACTAAACCAGCCCCAGCACTAGCTGCATTGGCAGGAGAAACTCTCCCACCAACATAGCGGAGAGCACGCCACCACTTATGTCGCTTGGAGGGGGTGTTATTTTCACAGCCCTGAGTGCCAAGTTTCATTGACATGTGCGGTAGTGGAGGCGTGGCCTTCGTGTTACTATGTTAGGCAGTGGGGTCTGTGCTAATATGACTGAGTGATAATATGATTCAAAGCTGGTCTGATTTTCAGGTCTAGTTTTAAATGATGTAGAATAGAGACTAGACTGTTTAGCTTTTGAATTAGAGCGACACCAAAGATAAACTGTTGTAAATGATTCTCGAGGCACTAAATTGTATTATAGAATAAATAAGGGCTGTTCTTAGAAACACGTCCCTTAATAGGGCATTTCGATGCTTGGGTTCTTCTTTCTCAGTCACACAAAGGGTATATGGCTTCTGCTAATGGACTTGCTCCTGCTCCCATTAAAAAACCCCAGCAAAACTCTCATCAACTTCAGTTGGAGTAAGATTATGAATGTTTGCCAGCTAGCTAGACATATTCACATTGAATCATGTGTTAACAAAAAGTAGTGACCCAAGAAAAGTTAACTTTTTTCTACTAATTTGTAAATAAAGCTTGACCCAAGAATGGATTGTGAGTTGCTCCACAAGTTACTAGATTTATTGAATGGAAAGACAGAAGCAGAAAGTAGATAAGGAGCGCAGGACGATAAGGCTTTAAATAAGAGCCTTTCTGCATAGAAATTCCATTTGTGCCTCTTTCTTAAGAGCCAGATCATACCTTCTGTGATAAAGCCCACAAGAAGTGCACAGATGGTCTAGGAAACTCTGTGAGTTCATCTGGTGGAATTGCTAACTGGTGTTCCCCTCTGAGTGGAGGGGGCAAGGAGCACCCAAACCCAGTAGATCCTGGAGATCCTAAGTTGGAGCTCCTCCTCCTAGGCAGCATTGCTCACCAAGGAGTTTTGCTGACATTGGGTACCCCAGTCATGACTGCATCCTGCTCTTCTCCTTAGAGAGCGTTAGTGCCCCTGCAGAGTCAGCTAAGAAGCACGCTTTGTTTCTAAGAAAATCTGTGAAGAAAATCTGTGTTGGTTTCCACAGTAGTGAATTGACTGGGCGGTACAGAATAGAACAGCTGTGGCTTTGGCTTCATTGGAGTGCTACAAACTCTGTCGGAGGAGTGTAGGAGCACTCAAAATAGGTGGGGGAGGAGAGAAGGTTGGGTGACTGTCAACAGGAAATAGTTAAGGAAACAGGTGAAACCACAAGCACGCCTGGGTGATATTTAAGCAAAAGCCTGTTTGTGCTTAACACATTGCAGAGGCGTTCAAAGACTTGCGTGACCATTGCTGAGAGATTCTGTCAAGGTCATTGTCAGCTTGGACTATGTGACAAGCAAATACAAGGTGTGCACATTCAGAGTACCCACACACCGCAGTACCTGGCTTTGCAACGTGCCGCTTTGGAGTGGATTCTCCCTCTTTCTGGAGTTCTTTGCCGTCTCTTAATTAAAGACCAATTTAGTTAAACTGCTGTAAAACCCCTGCATGGACTTGCTGACACTGATTTCAATCTGGCTTGTGTCAACTTAGCTGAAGTTGACTGTTTACCACAATAAGCTAAATTGCTGTAAGCTATTTTTAAACCAGTTTAATAGTGTCCACACAGAAATGTGCACTGGTTTAACTAGATCAGTGGGAAAAAAAATCCCTTTAGTTACATCAGTGCAAGTTGGAGCATAGGCTCTGCCTAAGGTACTGCCCACTGTGAATAAGGGTGGAAAGTTGTAATTTCCTCCCATTCTTTGCATTGTCTTGCCTTTGTTTTCTCTTTTTCCTTTCTTCAGGGATTTTGCCTCATTCACCCCCTACCACCTTGCATCTCTCCCTTGGATCTGCACTGCTCTACTGGCTGTTACATAGTCAGTCATTGTGCTGTGTAGCAGATGGCCTGGCCTATATTTTAAATGTTGTTTTACAGTACTGTGATTTTAATTAATGTTCAGTTATATTGAACATCCGTTACAACGGAGCTAAACAGACATACTGTACATGCAGCATGAGCTTTGTACTCTGTCACCTTCATTACTGTGAAATATTAGGTGCAGTTCTTCCCGGATTCTGTCTGTGCGAGTAGAGGATGGTGTATGTTTTCCAAAACAGGAAAGTGCTGGCAAAGCCTTAAGACAATCATGTTACATTGCACAGAAGTTTCTGATGTGTACACTGTCCCTGAAGGAAGAGACTTCCAAAATCATTTTCCATTTGATACATAAGCATAAGCCAGCTCTGAGGCCTGTTTTCAGTGGAGTGATACCTCAGCTCTGTGGTTCCACTTAGAGATACCTTCTTCTCCACCTAGTTATAGAGGAGGGACTAGAGGCAAATCATAGGTTCTGTCTGTGTAGTCACTGAAGCCAGTGGAGCAATGTGGATTTACACCAGTCAAGGACACAGCTCATAGATTTTTAAAGCCTAACATTCCAGCCTCTTTGCTTCTGTTTTGTGCATCTGAATTAGTGTCAGGATATAAAAGATCTGATTAAGGTTGAAATCTCTGATCTGATTTAACATTTATCCCAGCAGAAATGAGGAAAGAATGATTAAGAGGCTCAGTTCAGAATGGAAAATAATCTCAGGATGCCCCTAATGGGTGGGCTATTCTAATACTGCATAATAATAGTAATTTAGTCTCACAAAGCGCTTTGCATACAAATTCCTCAAAGTGCTGTACAAACAGCACAAGAAAATAAATCCCTTAATATTTTGTGCTTATATCCCCACTGCTACAAAACAATCCCTAGTGGGGTAGGAAATGGGGCTGAAGAGCATTTTCCAGGTAGCATCATGTGTAAGAAAGGAATCTGAAAATGTGTAAATGCCACATTAGTGCTCCCTACATCCAGCTCTCGTTGATTTCCACGGAATTAATTTATTTCCTGGATAACTCTAGGAGTGTGTGTGTTAATTTAGGGTCACACTCTAGGAAGAGAGTGCATGGGCTGAATCAATGGGCTGCTCCTTCTTAGAAATGTACTTGCTAGGTGCAAGACTAAGGCATGCAATCCTTACCCCCATTTGTAATGCTGGTGTGCATGCAGACCGCAGCTGCTACTACAAAGTATGTGGGCCACTGCTTCCCTTCCTGCATGCTGCTTTGGCCACTGCTTCCCTTCCTGCATGCTGCTTTGGCCACTGCTCCCCTTCCTGCATGCTGCTTTGGCCACTGCTCCTCTGCTCCTGCAGCTTTAAAGTTAATGGGAGCTTTGCCATTGATGTCAGTGAGCACAGGCCCAGGCCCTTGGAATCAGTTACCCCAATGCAGTGCACAGTGATGCTGCTCTGCACCTGAGGCCAGCTGCTTACCTGGGCTGCGTTATTTCTCTCTGTCGTCTCTTTATAAATGCGGACGTCTGTTTTTGTGTGGCTTACGAGGTCCAAGACATCCAGATGTTTTGCACGGATAGGTCAGTCAACCTTCAGTTAATGGTTTGGGACATCCTGGTGTTCAAAAGATACAGATGTGCAGAGTTCAGAGGAGAGCAAACTTAGTGGTGAAGTGTTTAGAAAAGAATATGCAGAAAGAAAGTCAGAGAGAAGAGGAGGAAAGGAATGCACATATTAATAATTCTCCCAATGTAGTTGTTACGGTAACCTGGAGACCAGAACCCCACCCTGCTAGGCACTGTATAAACAGAGCAAAAGGTGGCTGCTGTCCGAAAGAGCTTACAATCGAAGTTTGTTGAGCCACAACAGGTGGGTGTGGCAGATGGGGTGAGCACAAGGCAACAACGATAGAGTTATGAAGAGTGCGACAAGCAGTAGTCACAGCTCACCAGTGGCTAACCATTGCCAAGTGTTTTGTAGGCATCATGGCACCGGTGGGTTTGAAGGAGAATATGATGATGTAGCAGCCGCTGTTTGGATTCTCAAAATCATTTCTGACCTCATACCTTTCCCGACTTTGTACTCTGCACTATCTGTCCAGCAGATGGAGAGGAAATGTGTTTTCCCCTTAAAATGTGTATACTGTGGGTACTGTTCGGTAAAGTCTCATCTCTGCCTCAAAGAGTTCTAGAGGCAAGGTGGGTGAGGTAAACTCTTTTATTGGACCAACTTCGGTTGGTGAGAGGCCAGCTTTCGAGCTACCCTGAGCTCTGCTTCAGATCAGCTCCGTGTAAGCTCGTCTCTCTCACCGACAGCAGTTGGTCCAAGAAAAGGTATCCCCTCCCCTGCCTTGTCTCGCTCGTTTCCTGGGACCATCATGTTCACTGCAACAATCAAAGCGTTCTTAGCTGGGAGGGTGCCTGTGATTTGCTGGTCTTGTGTAGCCGAGCAAAGTAGGTACTTGCTTTAATCCAGCCTCGCCTGCCATTCCAGTGTGTCGGCCCGGCATATTTACTTTCCCGCTGCTCTTCCAGAAACAGGCGGCATCTGCATTGCTCCCCGGCCCTCGGAGGAAGGAGCTGACATCATTCCTGCTATGGCAATGAGACCATTCTTTGGGATTGTCCCGGCACTGATGGATGAGAACGTGAGTTGGGACTGTGCTCTGCCACTGGGGGCAATGGTGCAAAGGCAGGGAAAGAGCTGCCGGAGATGCTGCTTTTGGGGTTGTCAGGCTAATTCCACTATTTAATGCCAAAAGCATGTAGGAAAAGGAGATGGAAAATGTTTTGTGCCTCATCTGTTCCAATGATACCGGAGGGAATCAAGCCATATTCATGCATATTTAAGTGTTCTAGTTAGAAAGCCGATGGTGAGTAGCAAGGTAATGTTTTTGGACTGGCTCCTATGTGATAGTGATGATTGTATAATGTAAGTGCCAATGCTGCAGACACTCATACATGTGTGTAACTTTTCTCACGCATAGTCTCACTGGAGCCAACGGGACTGGCATGAGTGAAGTGCACTGGGAACACAGCCAACTTATAGCTTTGTAGGGAATTGTTCTCCTTAAAAATGTTTGCTGAATGTGCATTGTAGCCAATGAAACCCGCCTGTGATCTCCGCAGTCTCCGTTGGAGTCAGGCTCGGTGTGTCTGTGGGCATCCGTTGATACTGCTGAGAAATATAGATTCTGAAAGTTGGGGACGTGACCTTAGACAAAATGTTTCCATTTTTAGCAGCCCCTTTTCCCACAGTGAGAAGATCTTCATTGCCCAGTGGTGAGGCAGTGTTGTCTAATACCTTGGGCACAGGGTGAAGTCCCAAAATGTCTGAGCTCCAGGCCAGTCTGTATCGTTGATTTGGGGCCTGATCTGTGTGGGCAGTGCCCCATAGGCCACAGTGGATTTTGGCATGGGCTGAGGGGCCTACCCACACAGGCCTGACTGAAAACTTGGGGCCTTGCTGTATAGCCTTAGGCAAGTCACTTAGGACCGGGTTTTCAAAGGTATTTTGGTGCCTAGTGGGATTTTCCAAAGCACCTAAGTATGTTAGGCACCTAACACCCACTAAAATCAACAAGACTTAGGTACTAAACCTGCTCGGATGCTTTCACAAATCCTGCTAGGCACCTATATGTATCTTGGGCGTGTAAATACCTTTGCCAACCTGACCCTTAGCCTCTCTGCCTCAGTTTCCTCAGCTGTAAAACAGGAATAATCATAGAATATCAGGGTTGGAAGGGACCTCAGGTGGTCATCTAGTCCAACCCCCTGCTCAAAAGCAGGACCCATCCCCAATTAAATCATCCCAGCCAGGGCTTTGTCAAGCCTGACCTTAAAAACTTCTAAGGAAGGAGATTCCACCACCTCCCTAGGCCACGCATTCCAGTGTTTCACCACCCTCCTAGTGAAAAAGTTTTTCCTAATATCCAACCTAAACCTCCCCCACTGCAACTTGAGACCATTACTCCTTGTCCTGTCCTTTTCCACCACTGAGAATAGTCTAGAACCATCCTCTCTGGAACCACCTCTCAGGTAGTTGAAAGCAGCTATCAAATCCCCCCTCATTCTTCTCTTCCGCAGACTAAACAATCCCAGCTCCCCCAGCCTCTCCTCATAAGTCATGTGTTCCAGACCCCTAATCATTTTTGTTGCCCTTCGCTGGACTCTTTCCAATTTTTCCACATCCTTCTTGTAGTGGGGGGCCCAAAACTGGACACAGTACTCCAGATGAGGCCTCACCAATGTCGACTAGAGGGGGACGATCACGTCCCTCGATCTGCTCGCTATGCCCCTACTTATACATCCCAAAATGCCATTGGCCTTCTTGGCAACAAGGGCACACTGCTGACTCATATCCAGCTTCTCGTCCACTTAACTCATCTTCACAACTCATCAATACTTAACTCATCTTCACAACATCTGTTTGAGACAGGCAGATAACAGGGGTGATGTGACAGCTGCAGTAACTTCCTGAGTGAGGGAGAGGAAGGGAATGAAGTGCACTACTGTGGTTTGGGTCATGGGAGTTACTGATGCTCTGAGGGACCTTGGCCTCTCTAGCCAACAGCTGTTCTGGAGCTATTAGCAGTCCCCTCAGCCTAGCTGAGGTGGCTTAGGAAGAACACTGCTCTCCCACCGGAGGCTGTGGCCCAGGGCTGAGTTGGTGAGAGGATGGAGAGTGGTGATGTGGTGCTGCTGCAAAGGCACTCAGGGCTGCCCTGTGCCTGTACTGGGCACGGAGTCAGCCACGGCAGCTCCTGGCTGAAGAAGGTGCCGGCCCTTCTGCCACTGAGCTGGGCTCCGCTCTGGCACCAGTTTGGTCCACATCCTGGATTCATAATGCTGAAGAGTGGGGTTCTGTGAATCTTGTATTGTTCTTTGCACTCCAAGGGGTCACCTATCTTTCCTTTTGTGTGAATAGCGTATTATTCATAGAATCACATGCTCTGTTGTTTGTGTACATGAATGATGAAAGCATGACATAGACAATGCTTCCTTAGAGGTTTTTAAGGTCAGGCTTGACAAAACCCTGGCTGGGATGATTTAACTGGGAATTGGTCCTGCTTTGAGCAAGGGGTTGGACTAGATGACCTTCTGGGGTCCCTTCCAACCCTGATATTCTATGATTCTAATGCACAGTAATTCCTCTAGTGGGTACATTTCCCCCCCCCCCATGTTCAACTGCTGCCAAAATGTGAGTGAGAAACATTAAGAATAAACCATTGCAATAATAGACACTGAGTCTGTGAATCTGCAGAATATGAAGGGCTCTCACTTGCCCTGGTGTAAAACAGGAGTGACACCTTTGAAGTCAACGTAAAACTGGGGTAAGATCAGAATCTGGCTCAACATAGCTAGATAGTACTAACCAGCTACTTTCCTTTAATCTGAGATGTTTCCCAACATCTGGGCTGATGATCCTTCCTGTGCTTGGATCAACAGGGAAGAGTTATAGAAGGAAATGATGTCTCTGGTGCTCTGTGCATTGCACAGCCCTGGCCTGGCCTGGCAAGAACCATCTATGGAGATGATCAGAGATTTATAGATACTTATTTCAAAAAGTATCCAGGTAAGGATGGTGTCAGGGAAGAATGTTGGACTACAATGTCAGTACCCAGCGGGTTTTTAGCAGTGCTATATTGTACGGTTTTTCTGAGATATTGTTCTAGTAATTGGCTACTGTGTATCTTTACTGTGTATCCTCTACTGGATGGAATCAAAACTGCTTAAATGCAGTTGTGCTTTAAGGGTATGTCTACACAGCAAAGAAAGCCCTGTGGCTGGCACTTGTGGAGCTCGGGCTGCGGGGCTGTTTCATTGCTGTGTGGCTGTCTGGGATCCGGCTGCAGCCCAAGCTCTGGGACCCTCCCGCCCCACAGAGTCCTAGAGCCTGGGCTCCAGCCCTAGCCCAGACATCTACCCAGCAATGAATCAGCCCCAGAGCCTGAGCCCCATGCGCCTGAGTCGGCTGGCTTGGGCCAGCCGCGGGTTTTTCTCTGCAGTGTAGATGTACTCTTAGACCAAAGGATCTGCTCTTTTTCCAGCCGGTGCAATGAAGTTCCAGAGATCATAGGTTGTAGCACAATTATAATAGTGAAGTCTTTGGGAGTGATGAATTTGTTACAAACCAACTTGTTTTGCTTAGAAAGTTGTTTTTCTCTGTTGCGAAAATAAGACTGACCAAAAATATCCTCTTATTATCGTGCCACCAAAAATATCTTTGTTCTGTGGTCATCTTGCACTGTCTTGCAGGGAGTTAATTCATCCGGCTCTTAAACCGTGATCCCCTGTAGGAGTGTGTGTGAAGGGAAGCCCCACAGTAGTGACTGGTGCAGAGTGCTAAGGGTGTCAATGCCTTATGGGGCCCTGGGAGGAGGGTGCTGGTGAGGGGGCTGTTAACTTGTCCTTTGGAGAGACAGCAGGAGTCATTGGATTTTGTCAGAATGCTTGATTATCATTATTGTTTGTATTTCCATGGTGCTGAGGCCCACAGCCTAAGCAGACCAGACGGAACACTGACTAGGAGAAAGGAAGGATTGTTATCCTCATTTCACACCAGGAAACTGAGGCACAGAGAGAATAAATTATTTGCCTCAGGTCATGCAGGGAGGCTGTGGCAGGGCTGGGTATAGAGCCCAGATCTCCTGCATTCCAGTCCAGTGCCTCATCCAGGGTACAAATTCCTAATTAGAAGTGGGTGGCTATTACCATCTGTAAAGTGGGTGTAACAAAACCTTGCCCTCCGGAGTGCTGTGTGCTCAGTTAACTGGTGCCTGTAAAGATCTGTGATTGAAAGGGGATAAAAGTATAAAGTAATAATAAAAATAATCACAAATACTGATAGTGAATTATTATACTAGCTGCTGTTGATCACAGGTAATGGTGTTCTTTGTTGCTACAGGTTATTATTTCACAGGGGATAGTGCCTATAGATCCTCAGAGGGGTATTACCAAATAACAGGGCGGATGGATGATGTCATAAATATCAGCGGTCACAGGCTTGGAACTGCAGAGATTGAAGATGCTATGGTAATTTTTCAATACCCAAGGAAAGCTTTTCATGCATGGGGCCAGATTCTCATTTGGTAAAAATCAGAAGTGTTCCATATACTTTAAAGGAGCTATGCCAATGTACATCTCGGGAGGATCTAGCCCATTGGTTTATGTGTAAGGGTTAACATTGCTACCCCTGATTTTTCTCCTATATGTTTCACCTACACACACCCTTGATACTAAATACACATGGCAGTTATGCTGAAGAAAACAATCTTGTTATGTAAACCATGGAAGGGCGGATGGATGAAGTTCATTCAGGGGTAAGATAGTTTTTATGGAGGATATCAAAGTGAAGGGCTACATGCAATTTCTTTGTTTGAACTGATAAGATCTGAATCATGTTTCATCTCTTCAGGATACATCAGTGACTTCATACCATTGCTGTTTTACTTTTGGATGATGCGGGCTTCAAAACTCTCCTCTAGCTTCCCCCCACCAGTAGCTCTGATGGAGTTAACATTTTGTTCTCACCTTTGTGTCTCAGGCCTAGCTATACTATTTGAACATGTTTTGTAACCTTCTCCAACATTAAATACGGAGCAATGGCAATTTACACCAGCTGACGATCTGGCCCATCATTTAGACGAGAGGCCATGGTAGCCACAGAACTGAACAGACAATCTCTCAAAGCAGTTCTATACACAGCTTGATCTGAGCATTTATTTGCATGTTATGTCCCTCACTTGCAAACATTAATCAGATGTGAAATCTGATAAACCAAAATCATCTTTACATTGCAGGAATGATTGTAATATCGTATCTACAAATAAATCTCTTAGTGCAAACTTCTGATGATAGCTTTTTGAAGACCTAATATGATTACCACTACATATTTTCATGCAGGTTCCTTTTCAGAGAAGCCCAGCTAAGACAAAGATTTCTTCCATATTTTAATCAAATTTAAAATAGCATAACCCATTTTTGATTTAGGATGAATATATGCTCTATCAGTGTAGAAATATTGTCAATGTTAACTATGAATCATGGGCAGACTAAGTCAGTATTATGAAGCCATATAATAAAGATCTGTATTCAGCATGGCAGTGCCTCTTCCATCTGTTGGAAGATTGAGGCCCACTTCTCCACTGCCTTGTCCTGTACCTTCTGCACAGATTTACACCAGTGACAAGTGGATATAAGAAAGATGCTTAGCACTTGGTTTGGTGTAGACTACCACCCAAAGTGCAAAGCAGTGGAGAATGAAGCTCAAGGCCTTGACTGTACTTGTGGATCAGCAGTCAGTGGGGCTGCGTCAGTGCAAACCCATGTGTAGGCAAGAAAAGCTCATTTCAAGCAAGGAGAGGCCTAGTTAGTGCAAACCACAGCTTTTTCCGTACTTGGGCTTTGCAGTAGTGTGGCTGCTCCGGTCACTGGCAATGGTTGGCTGCACAGGGACTAATCCCACATATAGACAAAATCCATTTTTTTTCTGGATTTATTCTTATTAGCCAAAAGGGATGTCAGAAAATACTATTCAGTTGTTTTAAAACAGGGCCCTTTTGAATCTGAACCAATGGGTTAAATGCTGCTCTGAGACAGGCACACATGATTCCTGTTAATTTCATTAAACACACCATTAATGTGGCAAGTCTGTAATAGAATCAGAGGGGTGGCCGTGTTAGTCAGGATCTGTAAAAGCGGCAAAGAGTCCTGTGGCACCTTATAGACTAACAGACGTATTGGAGCATAAGCTTTCATGGGTAAATACCCACTTCGTCCGATGCATGTCTATAATAGTCTATAATCCTCCTTGCCAGAGGATGTTGTGAAGGCCAAGACTATAACAGGGTTCAAAACTATAACAGGATAACTATAACAGGATAACTAGAACTAGATAAATTCATGGAGGACAGGACCATCAATGGCTATTAGCCAGGATGGGCAGGAACAGTGTCCCTAGCCTCTGTTTCCCAGAAGCTGGGAATGGGCAACGGGATGGATCACTTGGTGATTACATGTTCTGTTCATTCCCTCTGGGGCACCTGGCAT
Organism: Lepidochelys olivacea; assembly: GCF_965140295.1. Classification (NCBI taxonomy): domain Eukaryota; kingdom Metazoa; phylum Chordata; order Testudines; family Cheloniidae; genus Lepidochelys; species Lepidochelys olivacea. The sequence goes on along the minus strand of NC_140413.1, from coordinate 210,869,292 downwards.
TGGCCACTGTCAGAAGACAGGATACTGGGCTAGATGGGCCTTTTGGTACTGTGCGCTTACAGAAGGCTCAGAAAAGTAGGAAAGGTATTAAGAACTTCACATACAGTTAGCAACTTGTTACAATTCCTAGAAGAGCTAGCATAGGCTCTTGTACCCTATGGGTACGTCTACACTGGAATTAAAAACCTACAGCTGGCATGTGCCAGCTGGCTCGGGCTAAGGGGTTGTTTAATTGTGGTGTAGACATTTGGGCTTGGGCCCTGTGATGTGGGGGGACCCGAGCATGAATATCCACACCAGAATTAAACAACCCCTTAGCCTCAGCCCCTCGAGCCTGAGTCGGCAGATATCTAATTACAGTGTAGTCATACCCAACATGGCCTGAAAGAGGGGGCTGTTATATTTTGCTACATTTTTTTTTAAAGGATGAACATCCGGCTGTGCCTGAAACAGCTGTGATTGGTTACCCCCATGAGATCAAAGGAGAAGGTAAGTGTGTAAAATAGTGTCCTTAATGGAAATATGCAGATGGTTAATTTCCTTTATAACCTTTCCCTCAACTTTCTGCCAAGCTAGTACACAGAGTAGCAGGCAGTTTGAAAGGGAGATTGTGACGTGTTGAATTAGCCACTGATACTTTGTTCTCTGCTCTCACTCCCTATCCACTTCTGGATCCATTTCAAGTATCCACTCTTGATACTTAAAGCCCTTAATGGGCAAGAACCTAGCTAATCAAAGGCCAGCTTTCTCTCTGCACCTCACTGTGACAGCTCATGTCAACAGAGACATTAAAGTTTGAAGTCTCCAGAGGGAAGCCTGCAGAAGCCAAGGGATAGGCATTCTTAGTGGAGGGCTCTAGAACTGACAAGCACCAGACCCTGAATCTTGCCATCTTCAAATCTCTCTCTTCACAGTTTTCCCTACCCCCATTAATGAAGCTAAGGACCAGATTAGTCTTATTCCTGCTGGAATTCAGTCACCATTGCTTATTTAACTCAGAGAAAGCCTTTTTTTTAATTTAAAAAAGAATTGGAAACCACGTCCTTTCCTCATCTGTAATCTCTGCAGAATCCTGCATCTCTGCACCAGGAAGCGTATTGCAGACTGAAACGGAAAATATTTGTGGGAGCCCCTTGTTAAAATATTGGCATAACATCATTGGGTCCCTTTTTGTTCTAAGGGCAAGTCAACACTTAAAATGATGCATCAGCACAGCTGTACTAATGTAGTGCCTTAATGAAGACACACTAAGCTGATGGGAGAGAGCTCTCCTGTTGACATAGCGCTGTCTACACCCGGGATTAGGTCAGGATAACTGTCGCTCAGGTGTATGGATTTTTCACCCCCCTGAAAACGTACTTATACCGATATAAGTCTGTAGCATGGACCAGACCTAAGTCATGCTCTTCCTTAAAGTTAATGGGAGCTGCACCCCTGTAAGTGAAAGCAAATCTGGGCCAGTAAAATAGCAACGCTTCCATAACTCATGCTTACGGGGTGCAGGGATTTTAGATACCAGGTTCCCCTCATTGGTCTTATGTTCCATATACCGAGACACAACAAGATGAGTTAAGGATTAAGTGAAGAAACTTCACTGTGCATTAATTTCCTCGTTTGCAGGGAGGGAGAAATTATCTAAGAGCTTGTCTACACAGGAACATTTAGGAAAATTAATCTGAATCAACTAGAGGTGTGAATTTGAAGTGGGTTAATTAAATTACATTAAATTGTTGTGTGGATGCTGTTATTCAAAATTAAAGTGACTTTAACTTGGTTTTGCTTAATTCACTTTGGAATTGAATTAAGCTAACCCAAATTCAGGCCACTTTTATTCCAAATGAGGGTGTTCACACAGGGGTTTAATTTGGTTTAACTAATCCAGTTCAAATGCACATCTTTAGTTAATTTGGATTAATTTTCCTGGATGTCCCTGTGTTTCCTGGACAGGCCCTTAAACCCTTATCATTATAAGGAGATAGTGTTTTACTGTAGTGTTTGACTCCATTTTAGTAAATGAAAATAAAGGTTTGTTCTCAAGAAAATAATTTGAAACAGAATCCAGAACCCTGACCTCCATGGGTCAGATTCTAATCTCATTTATGCTTGGTGACTTCAGTGGAGTTACTTCAGATTTACCATCATTGTAACTGAGATCAGAATCTGACCCAGGGACTCCAAAACAAAGCACATTAATCATTAAGGACCTGATTCTGCGTCACCTCTACTGTGTAAGTAAGCTGCTGGTTTTCTTGGAAGCACCTGCTGTGTGAGGTACTACTCAGAGTGACCAAAGCAGACCCTAAACCTGACAGTTGCTACAGGCATTTGAAACAGCACTTATGCATGCAGTCCTGCTGAAATGAATGCCTTTCCAACAACGATTTAATGTACAGTACACGCCCTCTGTTTACTTCCCTTCCAGGTGCCTTTGCTTTCATAGTGTTAAAAGAAGACACAGCTCATATAGAATGTGTTAAAGAAGAACTCAGATCTATTGTTGCTTCCAAGATCGCAAAGTATGCTGTGCCTGATCATGTTCTGGTAAGTGTCTGGGGGCTACCATTGCAAGACATCAGATCTGTAACCCACTTAACAGGCCTGATTCTGCCCCCAGTAACGCTGCTTTGTTCCTCCCTGGCTGAGCAGCCTTAAAGCCAGGTTAACCAGATGGATGAGGGATCCCTCTGTGGTGCAGAACTGGCATAGCAGCCCTAAGCCGCCGCTCCAGGCTCTGGTGTCTGGAGTACATCAGAGGCATGGCTGCAGGAAAAGGGGGATGGCCGGAGTGCTAGTGCACCTGGGAATCCTTGGTTGCAAAGCAGCCTCCTGGGGGGCCACTGCAGCTGTGTACAATTTAGAGTAGCCCTGAGGCTGTTCTACTTATGCCAAGGACTGAACCAACCCTAGGAATTTGGAGTGCACAAAGAGGGCTTCAAACCAGTTTTTTTACTTCTGCTTCCCCCCTGTGCCAGAGCTTTGTTCAATGTGGCTTGGATCCGGCTCCTCCTGTTCAAAGCATGTACAAACAGCCAAGTTGCTTAAAATGTATGCTATTTTCTGCCTCCATCTTAATACAGCATCCCTGCTGCATTCATATGCCTCTGTGTCTGCTAGACCCACAGTACAGTTAATCCGAATGAGGGGTGCACTGATGGGAATACAGAGGTATATGGAATATCCCTGTGGTTAAAAAAAAATCAAAATTTAAGGGAAAGGTTGGAACATATAAGAGCAAAGCTATGGTTGTAGTACAGCCAAAGATGAAGTAACGAATACTTTGCACCACAACTGATGCTCATCTCACCCAGGCATTTAAAGACTTATTCCCAGAGCCATCAGGTGTTCTCAGGATTCCCAGACAGTCCCAGAGTAAAGTCCATGGCTGATCATACTGTTCCCTTTCCCTACAGATTAGCAGTTAATGCTCTTCAGTTTTCTGACCCCTTGACCTGTTTTCAGCATATATATCCAAAAACAGAGCAGTCGTATGGCAGGTTGTGTGGCCTGTCTGTGCAAAGGAGCTATCCTACAGAAGCCAGACAAAGGCTATGTCTACACTACACAGCTTTTTGCGACATGGCTGTGCTGTTAAAAGTTGTGCAGTGTAGCCACTGTTCGTTGGCTTTCCTGGCGACAAAAAACTTCCACCCCCAACGAGCGGCGTTTCTGTGCTGCCGACAAAGCACTGTTCACACTGGTGCTTGTCGCTGGCACGTTTGTTTTTCAGAGTTGTTTTTTTTAACACCACTGAAAGACAAAAGTTTAGTCGTTCAGTTGCCAGTATGGACAAATAGTAACCCTTCAGGTCCATCCCTATGACCTTATCAGTTAATGTTAACCCTTGCCTGTACACGGGAGGTAGCAGACTACAGTGGACAGGACATGGGACTGCGAATCCGGAGACCTGAGATGTATTTCTGGCTCTGCCACTGACTTAAAGTATTGTGTGGTCCTGAGAAGGTGGCTTCCGGGCATTGGCTTCCGGGCATTAGATTCCTCATCTATAAAATAGGGATGATAATACCTACCTGCTTTTGTAAGCCACGCTGAGATTTATGAGAGTGCTGAGTGCAAGATTTCTAGACACAGGTGCCTATAGTTAGGCTACTAACTCCGTAGTTTAGCACCTGAATAAGTAGCCTGATTTTCAAAAGTGCTGAGCACCCAGCATCTCCCACTGGGCCAAAATTGGAAAAAGAAAGGAGAAAAATCAGATAAAATTTAATAAAAAAATAAACATCACTATATTCCTTCTTCCTGGACAGTGACCACCATGCCTAGCTCTTAAGCAGTTCCCAGGAATCTCACTGGGGATATGCAATGGGATCATTTCAAGGCTGGGTTCATTCAAACATTCTCATCAGGATGAAAGTTGTAAGGCAAGTGTATTTGTTCTTCTCTTCAGGTTGTGAAACGCCTTCCTAAAACGCGATCTGGGAAAATTATGAGAAGGGTACTGAAGAAAATAGTCGCTGACCAATCCAGTGATTTGGGAGATATCACCACGTTGGATGATCCAAACGTCATCGCAGAAATACTAGATGCCTACCAGAAATACAAAACCGAGCAGTCTGCATCTTCATAGGAAGGTCTTGAGTCTCTTTCCAAAAGAAATTCAGAGAAACAACCAACCATCCAGCTCTTTCATGGACTATCATCAAATTCTGCTCACTCCTAAGAGAACAAAATGATGATTCCTCTCACAACATACTCTATAATCTATCATAGACCATGGTATACAGCTGCCTTCTCTTTCCTTGGAAACCATGGAATACACACTGTGAAGCATCATATTTTAAGAACCTTCTGAACAAGTACCTGACTGAATTTGCCAAAACTAAGTGTTTTCACACTATTTTTAGGGAAAATGTATAGCAGCCTTTTTAGGTTTCCACTAGCTGCATTAAAAATAAACAGCTAGTAAAATGTTTATGACTGTTGAGGTAGGTGATGTTTTTAATGCTTGAAGCAATACTTCCCCCCCTCTGCTCCCAGACACTCATGGGGAGAGATTTTATAATACATTTTGCCATTTTGGAGAATAGTCAGTGAATGTATATCTTCAATTTTTCATTCTACTTAGAATCATATGGGCTGGAAGGACCTTGAGGAGTCATCAAGTCCAGCCCCTTACCTGAGGCAGGACCAAGCTAGACTATCTCTGATAGAGGTTTGTCCAACCTGTTCTTAAACACATCCAATGATGGGGAAGCCACAACTTAAATCTGACTTGGTTATCCCAGTTCAGGTAGCTGCAACAGTGGTGTCTTTTTAGCAATGCTATATACTGCAGTGTATATTGTATGTGCACTATTTGTGAAATGGATCACAATCAAGTTGCCATATTCTTTTCATTACAGTTGGTTTGGTGCCTGATCATGGTTTTAGACCTCACCACACTTGGCTCAAAACAGTCAATCTGGGGTCCAAAGGGTCCCAGACTTTCCCTTGTCTTCTCCCAACTCAATGAACCTAGGCCCAGATCCTCAAAGGTCTTTAGGTCCCTAACTCTCATTGAAATCAATGGCATTGAAGCACCTAATTACCTCTGAAGAGCAGCACCTACTCCCTTCTCGGTAACATGGATCTCGGCACCCATCTGAACCTGGAGCTGATTAGCCTCCTGTAAGCCCACGTTGCCTCATGTCCCAGCTGCATAGGGATGGAGCATGCAGCTGTCACTTACTCTGCATTTTACAGCAACTACATCTCTCTTTCCACCAGTGCCACTCAGGCCCTCAGTCCAGCACCTGGCAACTGGGGAAAAGGAAAGAACAGAAGCAAGATCACACAAGGGGTCTGTGGCAGAGGCAGGACTTGAAATCCAGTACTCTTGAGTTTTAGCCACAAGGTCATCCGTCCTACCCATCTACATGGGGATTTAGCCTTAGGATATTTTGAAACTCTTAGGGAACTGGCTAGTACCCAGGTTCACTCACTGCTGGGGTGTCTCCTTGTGGCTGCATCTGTGGAGTAGCTCTGCCTGGTCTGACTTCCCTTTCCTTTCCTTCGCTTGCACTGCAGGCCCTCTTGCTCTCTTGTTGTAGCAGTGCTTCCTCCTTGTCGCTTGGTGCCCTGGCCAGGTCACTATAGTTGTCTCCTTGTGGGGTAACAAAGTCTCACTGGACCAGCTGTCTGGGTGCCATTCCAGGCAGTCCTCCCATTCCAGACTATGTCACTTTCCCCGTGGCTGGTAGGAGAACCCTGGTGCTACTCCAGGTTCCACTAGGAACCCTATCAGCAGCAGCCAAGGTCTGCACAGTCCCATCCCCTGCTGCCATTTCCTACTCCATCTTCCACGGGCTTTCTTCTTCATTCTCTGGGTAAGCCCTTTCTTCAGGGTCAGGATCCCAAGGTTTCTGCTCCACCCCTGGGTTTCCTCCTCACCACCTCTCTGCTCCCAGAGAGTGACTGCAGACCTCCACACTGTAGCACCTTCTGCTCTCATTTCCTGGCTTTATACAAGCCCCCACTTACTCCTGCCTAGGTGGACTCCATATTCAGTGGGTGCTTATCAGTCAAGCTCAGGTCTCCCAGGTGCAGTTTACCAGGTTAAGTAGCTCCTTCCAAGCCACCTTAATCCCTTCAGAGTGGTGTGGAGTGAACAATCCCACAACAGCTCGTCAGCACTGAGGGTCTCTCACATTTTGAAGAACAGAAAAAGTGAGCAACATCTGGGAGTTGTTACAGTGTAATGAATTTGTGTGACCTTGGGTGAGGCACTTCACCTCCCTGTGCCCCAGAGCCTCATCTGCAAAATGGGGACACTTGTGCTTCCCTGCCTCATGGGGGCTCAGGAATGGCAGCAACAGGGGTGATGAGAGGTGTAATTCTCTTGCTGCTATCTTGGTGCTGAAGTAGCCACCATGACTTGCTAAGCATCGCTTTTGTTTTAGGCAGGGAATGGCTTCCCCACTTCCAAATATCCCTTTCACGTGTAGACACAGGGCCAGCCCCTGCTGAATTTTACCGGCAGGGGATGCAGACTCCATGCATGGGCTTCCTGAATAGATAATTTTCTTTGTCTGTTGTGGTGTTGTAGCTATGTTGGTCCTGGGATATGAAAGAAGCAATATCTTTTATTGGACATGTCTGTTGGTGGAAGAGACAGAGTCAAACATACAGAGCTCTGTGTGGCATGAAAGCTCGTCTTTAATTATTTTCCTGGTCAGTAGCTAATAAATGTAATAGATTAAAATCATGTTTTAGGAGTATCCCTCCCTTTCTAGTGCTACAGTGATGCTAAATTGTCTTTCCATTCTACTCCCATTGAAAGAATTCTCTGCAAGGTGTGTGATTAGAGCTTTGTTGCATGTTCCACCGGGAACAAGGGGAAGGAAAATCACTTTTAAACTACTTAAGGAAAATAATTAGAATAGGATAGGGAAAAAATAAGGGGTACAGAAACTAGCTGTAGAAAAATATTCATGGTCTTTTATAACAGTTTAAATGTTTCAGAGTTTACATTATTACTGTTTAATTTGTATGTTACCTTGGCACCAGGCATTCGGGAGTGCTAATCTGGAAGTGGACTGATTGGTACATGAAGATTTTCCTGCTCCCTTTTGGGTATTAGGAGGTTAGAATATACTCTGTCGGTAATTGGGCATAGGTCAGTGCTTCACAAGCAGTAGCTACATCAAATAGTTAAGTGATTGCCACAGTAATTTCTACACTATTGTGCACCATTTGGAGTCACTGAGCCAAAACTTGCAATCCTACTGCAAATCTAATTTAGGGTTAGGGTAAGGCTAAACTTTGTGGGCTTCAGGGAGCTGCAGGATTTGGCCCAGGATCAGAGTAACATATTTTATCTGTCTATATTAGAGCAATAGCCTATAGCAAGGGTAGCTATGAGCTCTTGAGCCCTATAAAGGATTCTGATACCAGGTCACTAAACATGAAAGCAAATCTCAAACTGCTTGTGTATAATCTGACTCCTCAGAAATATGCATTCTTAGATCACACTTTGCCTGTGTTGCATACTTTACAGAGAGTGACCTTTGTACATATGCATATTAGATTAATCTGTCATTTTTATTGTCACTAGGGACTGCAGTATTAATGAAATACAATAAGCAGGATCCCCCTCTTCCATGGAAAATCCTCAGAGCTTCCTCCACATCTCTCCAGGGCATTGCCCATTCCTGTGCAAAAAAAGCAGTGAGGCCCCCGCATGCCCTTGTAACCCCCTTTGATCCATGGGGAGGGCCTGTGATGTCCCAGGACTAGAGATCCAGACGCTCTCTCCCTTACAAGTGTGCAGTTAGAAGGCTATTAAAACTCCAAAAGATGCCCATCCTATGTTTCTTCCAGCACCATTAAAGAAAACCATTAAAAAAGTGCTCTTCAAACAGAAATAATTCAGAAATGCTTTTTACAGAGTCGACAGACTCACTTGTTCAAACACTTGTAAAATGGCCTCCATAGTAATGAAGATTAATGTTGGGGAAGAAAAACAACCTTTTATGAGGACTGCACAAGTCACATAAAAGCAACGAAACTATTTACTATATTGTGGGAACAATGGACTTTTTTGTACTGGAGTAACCTCAAGTTTCCAACATAAGTCTTGATACTGTAAACACTTTCACGTGTGCTTCTTTGCTCACCTGAACAGTCCCTCTGAGATGACACAGGTGAGTAAAGTTAAGTGTGTGGGTAAGGGTTTGCTGGTTTGGGGCCACAGTCTCTTCATTCATCATCTGCTCTGGTGAGTGGGGCAAAGCCATATCTTCTGTTCTTACACAATGTGTGTCTTAACATAAAAGTACCAATGGAACTTAGCTGATACAAAGGTTACAAATTTATTGATGTAACTGTTCTGTCCAGAAGGGGCCAAATTCATAGCAATAACCTTTATGTAGTGGTATGTACAAAGTATGCACATATTCTTGTATTTCAGTCATAAGGAGCCAGAAACCTTGTGAATTTCTAAAGTCATGTAAACAACTCTACTAAAATCATTTTAAAAGTAACCCATTAAGCAAGATCAGAACACTTCATGTCAAGTGAGTATTGCAATTAACTGTGAATCCTCAGCGCCTCTTCTTCCTTGCAATGATTTCCATAAATTAGTCAAGCTGTTGAAGATGTGTCCTGAAGTAGGTATTGCTGCTCTGAGGTAACCTCCGTTTGGCAGGGCTCAGGACTAACTTTACATCTTGCAAGAAATGAAATATGCTCATAGACGACTTTGCCACAATGAAACTTTCCAACTAATAGGTAAAGTACTAATATTTTTTTCTGATCTCCTATTAAATTATGGAGGTGCTGGCTGCAGCCCTAAAGGAAGGCTGAATTGAGTTTTGCACTTAATACTCTGTACTTCACCACTATCTTGGTGCCTAATTAAAAATGTGCATTCTAGCTTGTAGGCAATCACGTAGTAAGACATTAATGAAACATTTTAAAGGATGAGGGACCATAGTCCTCTCAAGGAGAGAGTCACTCACTGAACACTCTTGCGGCTCTGCTCTGAAAGCTGTTCTGTGCAGGTAGGCAGTCACATTTACAAGCCCCACTGAAGTCATTAGGGGTTCATAGGGTCTTGTCCCTGTGGATCAGCTTGCAGGATTGGCCTTAAAATGTACTTATCTCTTTACTTGGAATGCTGGAGGATATGAAGCTTCCAAATAGCCATATGCCTTCCTCCTCTTGAAATTGCTCCTCACGCAAGCTGGTCACGTAGGAGCTAGAGATATGCAAAACATTTGAAAGACGGGGAACGGAACAGATTTACTGATGTTGGCTTCATTAACAAAGAACAAAAGCAATGGTAATGGAATCTTCCAAACATCTTATTGGCCAACATTAGCTCGTAAAATTGTATTTACCAGATCACATTTGCCTTTGCTGCAGCTGATATAGCATCCTGACTTACCTTTACACTCTTTTTAAACTGAAGGGCTACCAGGAAATTTTAAATAGGGAAATAAGATTTTGCATTGACTACAAATTCTCTTTGTCTGTTGCCACAATTGGTTAGACTCTAAGGTGCCACAAGTACTCCTTTTCTTTTCACAATCTTGTAGTGAACCAAATGCTTTCTGTACAGATTTGTGTACATGTCTAACCTGCACATTGTTTCATTACTCCACTCTCCACCTATGACTTTTAGCCATATTGCCTTTTTTTCCCCTCTGTGGATATGCACGTTTGTTACATACTGTGGACATAGGCCATGATTCTCTTAATTTTATTTAAGTCATTGTTTTGTAGATGTGGGATATAAATATGGAACAAATTAACAAAGCACCTTGAACTTCTATTCTATTGTAATCATATGGTTTAAATAAAAATTTGTTTTTTGACCAGGATCCAGATCCTCACAGGTGTTTAGGCACCAGAGCCTATATACCTGTGAAGATCTGGGCACAAGTGCCTTAAAACTAGACTCTGGAATAATATATGTACTCAGATTTTCATTAAAAGAAATCCCTGTCCCTGTATATAATGTGTCTTCTTTTCAATGCCAGGCATAGCTTATGCACCTTAGCCTTGACGTACACCACCTATCCCTTAAAGTTTTTGAGGTATGGGTTTATTCAGCTCTGGAGATGCAAATCTGCCTTTACTGATTATTGCGATTTGTTTACACGTGGTTTACTTTTCAAAATCAAAGGAATTTCCTAGATCAAGATGAGTTAAATCTCACTCTTCGATTCAAACACAGTGCCAAAATTGTTCAGGTTTACTTAAGAATCTTCTCACTGAAAAATAGCTCATTAAGGAGCACTGCATTTGCATTGTACAACTCCCACCACAAAACAGAGCTACAGAAGGTGGGGAGTTCTGGGTTGCGCTGCGTTTCTTCCTAATGAAGAAACAAACTGAATTATTTTGATAGTGGCTTTCTGGGCAGGTACAACACATTACAGAGAGCAATCTGGTTTGAATCCTATTTCTGAGATTTTTTTCCCACTTTGTCGCCTCAGTGAAATTTCTAGGCAGTTTTCGGTGTTAATTTCTTTGGGCAGCTCAGCCATACAGCTGCCTCACTGGGAGCCCAGATGGTATTACAAGTTGCAAAGTGAGATGCACAAATGAAAAAGAAAACTGACTTTATGGAGAATGGGAGGGAATGTGCAATCTCAAGAGAATTTGCATCTATCCAAAAGTCATGCTTTAGCAGATAGAAGTGAGGTAGTATTTTGCCAGGTGCTGAGTACTATTTGCAAATGTCAAAAGTACGGATAGCACATCTCTGCAAAGGGCCTTCCTTGTCTCCTAAAGTCCAGTGAAGATTTTATGTAACCCTTAGACTACCAAGTGAATAACACCATTCAGCTAATACAGATGAGTATATAGCACATATTTGTTAACTGGCCCCCCAAAGAATGCAACTGTCCTCCCAGCAACTTCACTTGGACAAACATCCAAACACACTTGCAGCTCATGAATGCTGCTACATCGATTCTGACAAGCATCACCTTGAAAATGCAAGCTGCTCTCAAGAGTTAAAAATGTATTTCCCCTCCTTACTGTGTTTTGTGCTTTAGCTGACCTGGTGATTAACATTGCCTGGCACAATTTCTCAGTATAATGGGCGAGTGGCTGTGTCTTCAGCTCACACCTCCCCTGCTATTCTGGGTTATTATAGTAGCAGTTACGGTTGTAATAGCAAGTTACATCCTGGTTTCAGCAATGAATTTCTGTTGTTTAACTGTAACCTTGAGAAGTAACTTAACTTTTCAGGTTCAAAAAGTCAGTTATTTTTCTTGCCAGTCCTGTCTTGAGTGTGAGGATGTTAGTCACAGTCTTGAGCACAGCCTTGGTATCATCATGCAGTTTAAACACACAAGGCAAAAGGAATCTCTAAGCAGCCTGTAATTTAGTACTACTTTTGAGAAGCACTAATCAGGGATATATAATAGGTTACTTTTGGAGCTATGAATAAGTGATTTGTGTAGATTACAGTTTCCAAGTAACTACCACTCATGATGATACCTCTACGTGGTTACCATGCCTCATCTAGTTCCAGAAATTCCACCTCTATAGGTAAGAACTTAGTTCAGCCTCCTTTTCTACTCAGTCTCTGTCCTTCTACCATGACTCAGGAGGGAGCATGGTCCAAGGGTTAGGGTGCTGGGCTGGGACTCAGGCACTTGGTCTCTCTGTGCCTCAGTTTCCCATCTATAAAATGGGGCTTATAGTACTTCCCTGCCTCACAGGGGTGCCGTGAGAATAAATATATTAAAGATTGTGAGGTGTAATGGGAGACAGATTAGTACAAGAAAGAAAGGATCTGCTACCTGCTGTGGTGTTTGTTTATGTGGACAGATGTTTACTAGGAAGTAGGCTGAAATCCAATAACTTTAGTCAACCTACAGTCCCTATCCAGTGCTGACTGAATTCAAACCAAAAATGGTGAAAGGCTCCACATCCCATTTGCATTCTCCTGAGCAAAGTCCCTTCTCCTTGAGCATTATCAAAATTATATTGTTCAGAAGTATGTTAATATTCTTTTTTAGTACATGCTAAAACCTGGTTAGTGTGGACCTTTCACCTTTCTTGCGTTTGCTTTCCTATTGATCTAAACATTTAAAAGTTAAACTTTGCTTCAGGATGATGAACAATGCCTTGGCTACCACCACACCCTCTGCACTCTCTTTTTTTATAGAAATCACCACCTCATTCCCAAGGACGGAGGAGGAGCCAATGCAGTTTTAACACTTTAGCAGTTGTAAAACCTCTTGGACAGATTGAGGCATTCTAAGGGAACTAAGAAAGCTGAAAGAAAGCAGGGAACTAAGGATGCATTTATCTGGGAGCTGGAGGTGTAATTGCCAGCTCAGGCAGACATACCTGCATTAGTGCTAATAGAGTTAGCACCCTAAAATAAAAATGCAGCAGCATAAGCAGCTGGCTGGGCTACTCAGCCTGTTCAGACAGGAAGGTATTTAGATCAGTTAGCTCCTCCCATCACCAGGGCTACTTTTTAATTTTTAGCATGCTAGCTCAATCAGAGCTAGCACGGTTATGTGTGCCTGAGCTGTAAATTACACATCCAGCTGCAGCGTAGAAATCTCCAGTCCTCCCTCTGCAGGGTAATGAAATACTAGAAATGCACAGCCTTAGAGCAACCTTACTAGGAATGTCTGCTGAAAAGCAGGACCTTTCTGTCACATGGCAGGGGGAGCAAAGGGGCTTTCCATTCTTAATCTACTGTAGCTCAGTGCTTGCAATAGTGTAAGAAGGTGCAAGAGGAAATCAACACATGAGAAACAAGTAGTGAGGAAACAAAGGCAGCTTGTGAACGAAGTAGCCAGAAGGAACTGGGGAAGAATGGAAGGAAACAAAATGCAGTGGAAAGGGAGAGAGAAAAAGGACACAAGAGGCCTGCCTCCCTGCTGCCTTGCACTTTGGGTCCTCATTTACATTTGTGCAAAGCAAGCATAGCATGGGTGTAAAATGCTACCACCTCAGAACCGCTTTTCCCATGCGCTTGCACTGGTGCGAATGACAACTCATGGTGCTAGGCCAGTGGTTCTCAAACTTTTGTACTGGTGACCCCTTTTACACAGCAAGCCTCTGAGTGCAACCCCCCTTATAAATTAAAAACACTTTTTAAATATTTAACACTATTATAAATGCTGGAGGTGAAGCAGATTTTGGGGTGGAGGCTGACAGGTCACGACATCCCACATAATAACCTTGTGACCGCCTAAGGGGTCCCAACCCCCAGTTTAAGAACCCCTGTGCTAGGCAAAGGGAAATCAGGCCCCAGGAATTAGATAAAGTTACAGTGTAGAAAGGAGCTGATGTTGTGCTATATTGTCAGTCAGCTTTTCTGAGCATGCACTGTGTGTTGGGAGACTAACAAGCTAAGTTGAGGCCTTGTCCACATTAGGTGAAAGAGCATTGCCTACCAGCCCTGAGTTTTGTAGTGCCTCTATTATCTTGCAAACTGCTATGCCAGGCTTTTGTGAGCACTGTTTGCATCTTTTTGCTGAAACACCTGGGAAGAGGCCTTTAACTCAGATCTCAATCTGCAACAGCTTGGCCACACTAATGGGAAACTACAGGCATTGGAGGTCATCAGTAGGCCCAGTGCTCATAAATCCACCCTTTTGCAGCAAGCACTGTGTACAAAGGCCCCAGGTGAAAGTTCAGGTACTTGCCTAGGACCATAAGCAGTTCCTTTATAAATGAGGGCACCACCAAAGACCAATACAGATTTTTGGTGCAGAAATTTACAAAGGTTGTCTGCCTTTATCTGAAAAAGTGAGGGAGCCTCTTGCCCAGGTCTTATTCATCTAATGCACCTGGGGTGAAATTCTGTCCCCTCCTTGAAGTGAAGGGGACTTTTGCCATTGTCTTAAACACAGCCAGAATTTCAGCCCAGCTGTATAGACTGTGATCCTTTATACTGAGTATTCCTTTGTAGCCAAGAAACTAGCCAATGTCTCTAAGGTGCCACAAGTACTCCTTTTCTTTTTGCAAATACAGGCTAACACGGCTGCTACTCTGAAACTTATCCTATCAGTACAGCTTATTAGTGCCATCTAGTGGATACAAAAATTTTCACAATACAGTAAAGATCTCTTGAATAAAGTCTTTTTGTGGCAGCCAGCTTTTTGAGATTCAGCTGCACGGTTCACAGTTGACACCTGACCAGAATATGTGTACAAAAGTTCTCCATTAATCAGAAAGAAAAGCAGTACTTGTGGCACCTTAGAGACTAACCAATTTATTTGAGCATAAGCTTTTGTGAGCTACACCTCACTTCATTGGATGCTGTAGCTCACAAAAGCTTATGCTCAAATAAATTGGTTAGTCTCTAAGGTGCCACAAGTACTCCTTTTTCTTTCTGTGAATACAGACTAACACGGCTGTTACTCTGAAACCTCCATTAACCAGGTTTCTCTCACTAACAGCTTGAGCCTCTGCTCAGTGAGGTCAATGGCAACGTTCTCATCGACTGTAAAGGTGTAGGATCAGGGCCTTAGTTGGGTGTGATTGAATTACTGGGTGTGATTGAAGTAACTTAGGTGCCTAAGTCCCAGTTTTACACATCACTGCAAGCCACAAAACTCCTGCTTGGCTGCTGCCTGTAGGCACCTAAATCTCATTCAGCATCTTTCTGCTGTAAAAATTTCCTGGGGCTTTCACACTACTGCCTCCCTAAGCCCCAGAGAGATTCACAAACCCAGGGAAGATAGGCACTGCATGTAACTTAGGCAGCCTAGAGTTTGAGCCTCTGAGCACACCTACTAGCTCAAGTCTCACCCAAAATCCACTTGAAGGAGGAGGGAACAGCATCCACCTTATATCTTTTACCTGGAATGTGGAAGACCCAAGTTTAATTCCCCTTTCTCTGCTAGCAGGAAAGAAGGGAGACCCCTGTTCAAATCCTATCTCTCAGGAGAGTGCTCTAACCACCAAGCTGTGGGATATTCTGATGTGGGGCTCTTTTAGTGTCACCTGTTGAAGCTGTTCCTGAGGCTAAATGACAAAGTGATTAGAGCAAGGGGCCTAAACACTAGCTCTCCCACCTCCCAGGCGGCTGCCCCAGTCACTGGACTAGTCATTCTCTTTCTGGGGCTCAATGACTATTGCCTGTGGATAAATATGTAAATAGTCATGAATCCAGAGACAGAGTGAGGTCAGCTCTCACACAGTTATTTCCTATGATAAACATGGGCAAAACCATGGAGACCACGGTGTGGCACCGCACCTGAGAGCGCCGAGGGACCCACTGTCGTTCGGCTTTGCCCTCACTCCTCCCATTTTCCTCAGATCAAACTCCTGTTTCCCTTGGAGTTTAGTGGGGTTTTGGCCCCAAGAGGCGCTGGGTGCAAGCGGACGCAGCCCCACCGCCAGGCGGGTTTGGCTGGGGCACTCCCGCCTGGGGCAGGCTTCGGGATCAGCCGCTCGGCAGGTCACACAGGCACCGGGGAACGCCTGCCCGGAGCACCACGAGGCTTACCGTGCGGGTCCCCGGGGAAGCTGTTCTTCGGGGGCCGGGGGGGCCGGAAGGAGGATGCGGTCTCCGTGGAAAGCCGCTCAGCGGCCCAGCCCCCAGCCGTTGTGACGGAGGGACCGGGGGGGGCGGACACGTGACTCTAGGGACGTTACCCGGAGCTAGTCACCGTTGTCCGCAGGCGGGCGGCACTGAGCGAGGCTAGGGACCACCCCCCAAGGGAGGCTGTGGAGGGCCCTGGGGAGGATGGAGGGGGATGCCGGGGGGAGCCCGGTCTGCGCGGGTGGCGGCCGCGGGAGGGGCCTGGCCGCGAACAGGGCAGGGCAGGGCGGCGCCGGCACACGCGGGACGGGCCTAGCTACGGAGCCGCCAGCGGCGGGCGAGAGGGGGCAGGGCTAGCCCCGTCCCGCTCAGCGCTGAGGGGACGAAAAGGACGATGGGAGTCACTCCACCCGACCCGCGCAACCGGCGGCGCGCGTCCTCTCGCGCCAACAGCCGGCGGCGACTATTGGCTAATTGCCGTACACGTCATTTTTCTGCGCGGGCGGCGACATGGCCGCTCCCACGCCCAGAACGGTGGGCGTGGCTCGTGAGGCGGCGGGCTGGGATTTGAAAGTGCGGGGCGCGCGGGTGCCTGTGGGAGAAGGGGGCGGGGCTTTGTGTCCGCCAGTTGGCCGAACAGAACGCACAGCGGAGGGGCGGGGCCTGTGATAGTTTGCGGGGAGGAGCTGGGCAAGGGGGCGGGGCCTACGGCTGCTTAGGTGTCAGGGTTGAGTGAGGGGGCGGGGCTGAGCGGGGCTCAGGTGCGGGGCGCCGTGGGGCGGGGCTGAGCGGGGCTCGGGCGCGTGCGGCGCTGTGGGGCGGGGCTGAGCGGGGCTCGGGCGCGTGCGCGGCGCCGTGGGGCGGGGCTGAGCGGGGCTCGGGCGCGTGCGGCGCTGTGGGGCGGGGCTGAGCGGGGCTCGGGCGCGTGCGCGGCGCTGTGGGGCGGGGCTGAGCGGGGCTCGGTCGCGCGCGGCGCCGTGGGGCGGGGCTGAGCGGGGCTCGGTCGCGCGCGGCGCTGTGAGGTGGGGCTGAGCGGGGCTCGGGTTCGCGCGCGGCGCTGTGGGGCGGGGCTGAGCGGGGCTCGGGCGCGTGCGCGGCGCTGTGGGGCGGGGCTGAGCGGGGCTCGGGCGCGTGCGCGGCGCTGTGGGGCGGGGCTGAGCGGGGCTCGGTCGCGCGCGGCGCTGTGGGGCGGGGCTGAGCGGGGCTCGGTCGCGCGCGGCGCTGTGGGGCGGGGCTGAGCGGGGCTCGGTCGCGCGCGGCGCTGTGAGGTGGGGCTGAGCGGGGCTCGGGCGCGTGCGCGGCGCTGTGGGGCGGGGCTGAGCGGGGCTCGGGCGCGCGCGGCGCTGTGAGGTGGGGCTGAGCGGGGCTCGGGCGCGTGCGCGGCGCCGTGGGGCGGGGCTGAGCGGGGCTCGGGTTCGCGCGCGGCGCCGTGGGGCGGGGCTGAGCGGGTCTCGGTCGCGCGCGGCGCCGTGGGGCGGGGCTGAGCGGGTCTCGGTCGCGCGCGGCGCCGTGGGGCGGGGCTGAGCGGGTCTCGGGCGCGCGCGGCGCCGTGGGGCGGGGCTGAGCGGGGCTCGGGCGTGCGCGGCGCTGTGGGGCGGGGCTGAGCGGGGCTCGGGCGCGTGCGCGGCGCTGTGGGACGGGGCTGAGCGGGGCTCGGGCGCGTGCGCGGCGCCGTGGGGTGGGGCTGAGCGGGGCTCGCGCGCGTGCGGGGCGCTGTGGGGCGGGGCTGAGCGGGGCTCGGGCGCGTGCGCGGCGCTGTGGGGCGGGGCTGAGCGGGGCTCGGGTTCGCGCGCGGCGCCGTGGGGCGGGGCTGAGCGGGGCTCGGGCGCGTGCGTGGCGCTGTGGGGCGGGGCTGAGCGGGGCTCGGGCGCGTGCGCGGCGCTGTGGGGCGGGGCTGAGCGGGGCTCGGGCGCGTGCGCGGCGCTGTGAGGTGGGGCTGAGCGGGGCTCGGGCGCGTGCGCGGCGCTGTGGGGCGGGGCTGAGCGGGGCTCGCGCGCGTGAGCGGCGCTGTGGGGCGGGGCTGAGCGGGGCGCGCGGCGCCGTGGGGCGGGGCTGAGCGGGTCTCGGGCGCGCGCGGCGCTGTGGGGCGGGGCTGAGCGGGGGCGGGACGCTATGGGGCGGGGCTGAGCGGGGGCGGGGCGCGCCTGTGTGGGCCCGGGGTGGGCTGAGGCGCTGGCCAGCATGAATGAGGCTGAGGGCCTGCGGCAGCGCCGCGCTGTGCGGCCCCAGGTCATCACGGAGGACACCCCGGCTCAGGCGGCCAAGGATGGCAGGTGTGGGCCGCTCCCAGCACCCCTGGGTGGGGGTGGATAGAGAGGAGAGGGAGGAAAAGCTGACCTCGCTGGGGAGGAAGGGCTGACCTTGCTGCTGGGTGGGGGGAGAAATGGGGGAGGAAGAGCTGACCCCGCCTGAGGGGCGGGAGGTGAGTAGGAGGGAGGAAGAGCTGGGGGGAGTAGGAGGGGGAGGGAGGAAGAGCTGGGGGGAGTAGGAGGGGGAGGGAGGAAGAGCTGATCTTGCTGGGGGAAGGGGGGGAATAGGAGGGGGAGGGAGGAAGAGCTGACCTTGCTGAGGGAAGGGGGGGGGAGTGGGGCATGGTTTAGTTTTAGTGCACTGGAAATGGGGGTTGGGGCACTCCCTCTGGGAGGGGGGGCAGTAGGGGGAGGGAGGAGGTGCTAATGGCCAGAGCCTGGCTTTGTACCTTGTGGTGGCTTGGGGAACACTGTGGGGTGCTAATGCTTGGGTGTCTGGGGTCTTTACATGAAAAGGGGTGTCTAGACATGGAAGAGAGATCTCTTGGGGGTGTAGGTGGCAATGGCCTGGCGGAGTATTTCAGATCTCTTGTTTCATAGGCCTCTCATGGCACTTCATTCCCCTCATCCCTAGATCTCTTCTGGAGTAAATAGTATTTATGTTGTAACCATTCCCCATTTTGCAACGTCTCTTGTTGGTGTTTTTCTTGGTCAACATCGTACTTCCTTTAGGGACCGGGGAATGTCAGACTTTCACTCTATATTTGGTGCGGATAATCAGAGTCTAAAGGTGGTGGGCTTTTTCCACATTGTATACTTCTAACAGATTTCTCTGGCAGAAGAGGTTTTTAATTGAGCGATACTATTTTGTGCTTTTGAGACTTTTATGTCAAAACCTATTTTTAAAACAACACAAATACACATTAACCAGGCCAGAGTTACTCCTGCATTTCTTTCAGAGTAGCAGCCGTGTTAGTCTGTATCCGCAAAAAGAAAAGGAGTCCTTGTGGCACCTTAGAGACTAACCAATTTATTTGCGCATAAGCTTTCGTGAGCTACAGCTCTCTTCATCGGATGCGTTCAGTGGGCCAAGTTCTGCTTTTGGTTGTACTTGTGTTGTCCTATTGACTGTTTTGCAGCAGTGTAAATTTACAGTTCATACTTAATTTTAGGCCATATAATGCAATAGCTTTAAAATGTTTTTTCAACACAACTAGATTAAAAGATTCCATTTTAAACTGTCATTTTTTTATTCAGTAAGCTTCATGTAAATCTGCATAACCAGGGAATAAACTACACATTTCTAAAGGTAATAGTTATAACTGATTGATATGATTGTGGCCATTTTTATTTTCTACCCTTTTAATTGTTTTTTGTCTTGGATTTGGCAGTTGGTGATTTGCACAGCCTTGGATTATATTGGTTTTCTGTTTCTTTTGATCCTGATGTCTTGCAAATTATTTTTCCTCTTTCCTTTGTCATCCAGGTTCATCAGAAGAAAGTAGCTACCATTGGTGGCTTTGTTTGTGTATTGCCCTATAGTATACCTGGTTGCCATGCCTCTCTAATTAGGAGCTCTCATCCTTCAGGCTGAGGGTGTACACCTATAAGGTACATATGGCACATCTTAACTCCCTTGACATATCTTCTGTCAGAGAGGTTCAACAAGATTTGCTGCCTCAGCAATCTGCCTCTTGCTGCTTCAACACTTCCTGGCCTAAGAGGATGTGGCTACAAGGACTGGTTGTTTCAACAGTTTTTCCAGGTATTAGGAGGTGCCAGCCAGGCTCAGTTACTTTGACAACTTCTTTTTCCTGCCTTGATGTGTCCTGCACTAGTCCAGTGGCTGGGACCGCTTGTTGCACCAGTCTCCCTCCTTCTGTCTTGACACTGTTCTGAAATGGAAGAAATATTAGGGATGGTTGCTTTGGTAACCTGTCTCGATACTTCCTGCTCCAAGATGATAAGCCAGCTTCAGCAGCCCCCTCTTCCTGGCTTGGTACAAAGGAACCATCTGCCAGGGCTTTCCTTCCTTATTTTAAAAGAAAATGTACTGTTTTCAGTAATGTGATAGGATACATTTACAGAGTGCTCTTGAACTCAAGTGATCTTAATATAAAGAAAAAGAGACACAATGATTTATTTCAACCAACAGTGTCTAACAAAAAAGCAACTGTAGAGAGTTACATGTATTTTTTCCCAATATCTAAGTTGTTGATCTAGCTTGAATAGCTTGGGATGTTTGTGGATATGTACTCTGCCCACCAATTACAAGAGGGGTGTGATTCATTTATGGTGTGTTTTGTATTTTCCTGTTATCTTAGATGGCAAGTGTAAATTAGTTCACCTCCCAAAACAAGTAGGTTTTTTTAAATTAGTAGACAACTGAGAGTTTTGTTGGAAAAAGGAATGAAGCTGCACTGCCTTTAGCAAAATCATTTCCAGGCCCATTCAGCACCTATCCAGCTAGGCTGCACTGGAGGTCAGGACACAGCTGACTCTTGAACCCATTAGTTTCTGCCTGATCTTTTTTGTCCTGCTTCCAGAAGTATCTCTCCGCCTCTTCAGTCAGAAAGAGGGGCCATTACTGTGCTGCTTGCTGGAGACCTTGTCTGTCCTTTAGGATTCTAGAGCTGGATTCCAGATATGTTGGGTTCTTGAGGTCTAATCTTATCTAAGGATTCACATCTTGCTTATCAAAATTAGTAAATTTTAACTCCAGTCATTCACCTTATTGCCCACAGTTTGGAATATAGAGAGTTGTCTGTATTCTGTCTTTTTTTTATTAAAGGGATTTTTAGCAGCTCCTGAATCATAGGAATGTGAGGTTTCAAATCTTTTTCGTACTCTTTCTTTCTTTTGTCAGTTGTTTAGTTGGGGTCAGAAATGTAACCTTTACCTTGGAAAGCAAGATTTTACTGAAGTTTAAGTGGGCTTCAGCAGCTAAGTTTCAGTTTTCTCTCTGATGCACACTTGTTTTTTAAGTAGTTTTCAGCTGTTATAAAGAGGTTTTGGTTGAAGCTCTTAGCTCAGAGTGATTTCTGACAGTTCTGACGATATTGAGCCTATATCTTTTGAGAGGTTTCGGTTATTGGTTAACTAATGTATAGAGATGTAGAGTTGAGGCCAACTTTAATCAGGACCTCTACCTGCCTCTCATTCTCTGCTTCCACCTTTCAATTCCAAGGCTGCTGGTGCAGAGGCCAGGAGTGCCCGGGAAGCTGGTGTTGAAGCTTTTGAGGTGCAAGTTCTAAACACGGTGATTGTTGTAGGGACAGCAGATGCTTGGCCTAGAGGAGATGAAGGAATTGGTTTAAGGCAGCTCCCAGAATGGCTCAGTTTAGGTGGTGGTGATTGGAAATGGGGCTTGCTGCTGTAATGCAGCTGAGGAAGATGGAGGAGCCTGATATGGGGAATGCTACTGTAACTCCCTGAGTTACCCAGAAGTGTGAGAGGGCTGGTGCAGGTGCACAGGAGGGAGAAGTGGAGCAATTGCTACCAATAACACACAGCTCCAGATGAATGGTTTTAAAATGCAAAAGATAACTGGCGGGAGGGGAACACCCATAGGTGGTCCCCTTGGAAAGCATCTGAACTGTGGAAGAGCACTAAAGGGTTGATCTTCATGGCAACAAACAAAGCAGTGACAATGGCATTTTTGGCCTGATCCCTGTCTGCTGCTTTGGGGCAGCCTTGTGCCAAATATCCTGGCCTCAGTCTGGCTCAGCGCTACCACAAGTAGTCTGTTGCCTAGCTGTCGCCTCAGGACAGCTTAGTATGTGCAACGCCTCCTGGAAAGGCCTGCTGTGTGCTGTGCCCATTCTGACTGAGCAGCTACCAAGCAGTGCCTGCCTAGAGTGGCCAGGCTCTACAACAATAGATCCTGTCAGTTGCAGTCAGAACTGGGTTGCCAACAATCATGCCTCTGCAAAAGGAACATGACTAGCTACATGCTCAAATTTGTGGATACTTACACACAAATAGGAACAAATCCAATTCTACTTAGATTTTTCAGATAGGGAACAGCACTAACAATCCCAAAGATTAACTCTAGGGCTGGTGTCAGCACCTTGTTTATGTGCTAACTGCCTAGTGGTCACAGCGATATTTGTACACAGGGCGGCGACACACATTTCTCCCCTATTTGGATGTTGGCTGATCAAGGACAATACCTTGGAAAGGTTCCAAGGATTAATGTATGCCATCACAAGGTACTATTGCTGTTGGTTTAATTGATACTGCAAGGAGATCGGGTATATGCCAATGGCTGTTTTAGAGAGCAGCTGAAAGTCTCAGTGGCTGCCTTTTCAATTCAAGCCACAAACGCCCCAAAAATCCATGCATTTTTCTTCTCTGGAAGCTTACTCTGTGTCTTTGGGCTTGTTACAGTAAAAAAAAATTTATGCAAGAACCATTCCCAAAAGATGACCGTGTTTGCATCGAGGAAGGTTGTGCAGCCCTGGTGTGCCTGCACAGAAAAACAGTATATATTTTCCTTTCTACCTGGGTGTTGCGAATTATACCTGATAGGTCACGCGCAGTTCGAGTCTAGGTTGAGGCACACGAACAAAGTCTACAACTGCAGAGTTTCCAAAGATATTAAGTTTATTACGCTCGAGCGTGGTGCCCCCTGCTAGTCAGAAGGGGACCCCAAATGCAGGTTATACAAAGATTATCTACCTTTTAGCAAAGCATGTTGCCCTCGTGCATCGGAAACCTTAGCCAATAGACAGACCCTTTCCTTATCTACCCCCTGTCCATGCTAGGTACATTCCCCGTGCTAAATTATTACTTCAGCTACACAACATGGTCCTAAAGCAATGCATCAGTAACCTTTCTTACCAGGATGGGAGGCCCACATCACAAGGCCAGGAGGCAGGGAGTTAGGAACAGACAAAGAACAGAAACCGGGAGTCGAGACAGGCTGGAAACAAGGGGGAGTGTTTTCACAGGAATGCAGTATCTAAGGAACACTCCTCCTGGTGCATGATGTGCTTGCTTTTAGACAATGGTGGGCCCCAAACCAAAGTGGAGTCACATATACTAACTTTTCCTTAACATGGGCCATGTAAATGTGTAAAATCTAATCCATTTCAGTACTTGAGGGACCTGTCAGGGTCATGTCAGAGGAACTGTATTCAGTCTTGAATTTTCTCTGTAGACACTTGGGGATAATTCTTGGCTTTTACACCTTTGAACTCCAAGGAAGAGTTCTGGCCAACTTCAGAGAGCAACAGACTGTCACGATCATGATATTTTTCAAGAGTGAGGAACATGGTTCTCATGGTAAATATGGAGAACACAGGCTACTGTCAGCAGATGGGCTGCCTTACTATATCTTCCGGAAGTCTGTTGTACTCCCAGGGCAAAATTCTGCCATCGGGTTTGGGAAGGTATTGTTTGTATTTCTGTTTTGTTTTCTGAGCGTCATGATTAGCTTGCTGTTCACACATTCTCAGTTTTAGGCTTGTTACTTTAGAGTTCAGTGTCTTGTTTCATGTTTTGAAGGATATTGTGTCCTGAATGGGTGAACTGAAGGGTTTATTCATATTCACTCTTTTGACGTTCTGTACCTTGGGGAAACATCCTACACTCCCATGTTCATCTTTATAAAATGGTTGTGTGGTATCCAATGCAAAGTTTGTCATATTGGGTGTCTTCGGAAGGCTCGTGATGCACTGAGCTTGGTTGTTATAGTAATGTTATTGTTACAGTAATGTTATAGGTTATAATTTCATTTATGTAGTTATGAGGTTGAAAATGTATCCTCATAGCTTAAAATAAACACCTCATCAGGGCAGATATGGGACTAGCCTAGCCCAGCCTCACAGAAACAAAAGACGCTGGCCTAGGCAGCAGCAAAAGAATCTGTTAGACTCTCGAGTGAGTCATGCCCCCTTCCTTTGGTCAGTTTGGAACTGCAATGAGGCAATGTTCACCTGACTCTGAAAGGGGGGGTGGGCAAAGTCAAGAGGGAAGAAAGGACATGATAAAAGGGAGAGACATTTGCCATGCTCTCTCTCCCACCTACATCTACAGACACCTCACCAAGTGACTGAAGCACTGATCTAAGGGGAGAGCCTGGCTGAAGAGCAACCAGCCAGCCTGTGGTGAGAAGCATCTAAGTTTGTAAGGGCATTGAAAGTGTTCAGATCAGCTTAGACTGCATTTTGCTTTTATTTTATCTGACCAAATCTAACTTGTTATGCTTTGACTTATAATCACTTAAAATCTATCTTTCATAGTTAATAAATCTATTCTCCATGAAGTAGTGCGTTTGGTTTGAAGTGTGGCAGAGACTCCCCTTGGGATAACCAGCCTGGTACATATCAATTTCTTTGTTAAATTGATGAACTAATATAAGCTTGCAGCGTCCAGCGGGTGTAACTGGACACTGCAAGACGGAAGTTCTTAGGGTTGTGTCTGGGACCAGAGATAGTGGCTAGTGTCATTCGGTTCAAGTAGCTGGGAGCAGCGTACATGCCAGAGGCTGTGCGTGAACAGCCCAGGAGTAGGGGGTTCTCACAGCAGAGCGGGGTAAAGCTGGTTCCCAGAGTCAAAGATTGGAGTGATCTAGCAGATAACCAGTCCAGGTAACACTAGATGGGAACATCACAACCTTATATTATGAGTTTCAAGATAAGTCTCACTAAATTAAGGAAGTGTTTCTTTAAAGTACTTCAATAGCTCTTTTGTTCCAGTTAGTTGAGGTAACTTATTCTTGGCAGCAATATTAGCTACTGGAATTGAAGTTTCCAGACTGGACTCAAAGTTAATTTAGAAGGTAGGTAGTAGTCTATCCATATGTATTTCTGATGTATCATAACTAGAGTATCCATGCATTGTATACATATAATACTGTATTCAAACAGATGACAGACCTGATTTTATGCGGACTACGTGATTTAGCAGGTGGTTGAGCATGAAGAGGGGTGTGTGTGTGTAGTGGGGATGAAAGCAGAAAAGTGGGCTTTTCAAAAACAATTTTGTGATGAGAATTCTTAAAATCTTAAGGTTGTGTTTATGCTCTAATCCTAACTTGTTTGTTTGTGTGTGGCAGTACTTACAGCAGCAAGGTGTTCCGTATGACCTTCATGATTTTGGCTGTGTGCCTAATTATTCCCTTGCTTGGAGCAATAGTTCTTCTGGAATGTCCAATAGATCCTCAACCTCTAAGGTGAGCTGTGTTTTAACTGAATTTTATTGCAAGGTAACTTTTAATACTGGTTCTATGTTGGTGGATAAGATTTAGTCAACTTTCATGAAGTTACTGAGGGCTTATTTACACTTCAAAATTAGGTAGACTACATTTAGGTTGACCTACAGCCACCACAGTAATTCAATCAGCTATTGGTGTCCACACTATCCTCCTTCTGTTGATGGTGTGTGTCCTCACCAGGAGTGCTTGCACCAGCTGAAGTGGGGGCACTGACAGCCATGCGGGGCTCACAGCTGCAGCCGTTCTCCCCCCACCCCGAGCCTGAGGGTGACAGCCCAAGGTGTGAGCCCGGGGTGGGACTCAATTTCACAGAGTTTTTATGGTTTTTGTTTAATATCAAGCAGTAGTGTGCAGAAGTAGGGTTGGGGGTCCCATTGTTATAAGCACTATACAAATACATACAAAGGCCACAGTGTCTGTCCCAAAGTGCTACAGTCCAAGACTGTAGTCCAGCAATCGTATCTGCTGCAGAGAACCCTTATGCCTGCATGAAGTTTTACTGAAGTCAATGGGGAACCACATTGAACACAGACCCCCTGTGGATCAGATTGCAGAATATGAGCCTAAGAATATTACTAATTTGTTTACTAGATTTTTAAAAAAGCACCCTCAAAGCCAAACTAATTATCACTGCTCTGCTAATGCTGTACTTAAATGTATCTAGATTATTTGTAACAGAAATTGGAATTCTCTACCTTCCCAGTTGCTACTAGGCACATCAGTCAGGTTTACAGGCTCCAATCCTTCAAAGCTTATTCATGTAAGTAAATGTAACCTACTGGTCAGTGTGTGGCCCCCTCTATTCCCAATCCACAGATGCTGAGAGTCTGTTATGGTCCCAGTCAGAAAGCATAGCTCTTTAGTTCAGAGACTTTTAGCTGTGGAGATCCTGGTTAAGACCCTGATGTTGGCCAAGATTGCAGCTGTTACATAACTATGCATGTACGTTCAGTGGGGAGACTAGTCATATGTGTAAATAAGCACAGAATCAGGGTTGAAGTGAGGTGTTTGTCACAATTAGTAAGGCTCTTTCAGGAGTATAGAATATAATTCTCTAGGATGATTTGTGTCTCCTCCTGGCATCAAACCTACAATCAGATGTGTGTGGACTCAAGTGTCCATCTGCATGGATCCAGTTGAAGGATTGGGGCCATAATAACATCAACTAGTTAAGTAGCAACATTGAATTGAATTTTATTTCAACTATTTAAGATTACTGAACCACATCTTTGAAATTGACTTGTATTTAAACGACAGGTTTCAGAGTAGCAGCCGTGTTAGTCTGTATCCGCAAAAAGAAAAGGAGGACTTGTGGCACCTTAGAGACTAACCAATTTATTTGAGCATAAGCTTTCGTGAGCTACAGTGAGCTGTAGCTCACGAAAGCTTATGCTCAAATAAATTGGTTAGTCTCTAAGGTGCCACAAGTCCTCCTTTTCTTTTTGTATTTAAATGAACATCAAGACGCTAGTGTTGTAAAACTCTCTTATTTCCTAAGACCTGATGCAAGCTAGAGCTGATATATTGCATCAGAAAAGTCTGCTGATGTCCAGGAAAATGAAAAATACTGTTTCAAAAACGGCGGTCATGTTTGTAGTGTAGTTGGCAAGCTGGAAAAATTGCTCAACTTTTTGCTCAAGTGTATTTGACTTTGTACCTGTTCTGTGATAAAATCATGAGACCTGCATTTTGATTTTACAGCTTCAAAGAACCCCCCCTCCTGACTGGTGCATTAGAGCCAAATATTAAGTTGCGACAAGCAGAGAGGATATTTGAAAACCAACTTGTTGGACCAGAATCTATTGCCAGTATTGGTGGTAAGCACCGGAAAACTTTAGAGATTTAGGGTGGCTTTTCACTGTTGTTTCTTTGCTAAGAGTTTGATTCAGCCACATATCTCTTGGATACCAAATTGTGCAGGCTTCCATGTGTCTGCAATTTAGCATTGTTTTGGGTCAGCAACCACCAGCTCAGAACTACATATCTCCATGTAACCTCCTTTCCCAGGAGTAAGTAATTTAGATATCACAAGAAATCCTTACCCTTCTGGAACATGGCCTTTAATGACATCAAGGTCCTAACTGTAGAAACTATTGTTCCGATATTCACTTGGGTAACTTTTTAACTAGGTCGCAGTGGTTATAGAGATTTTTTTAACTATCCACCTGTATGATTATGTAATTGAGTTTCTCAGAGTATTAAGCTTTATTTCAGTAAGATAAAATGTACTGTCAATAAATTGTATTTAATGGTAAATCAGATCCCTAAACATTAAATTTTATTACTGCTGTATACATGCGTTGGAGGTGGTTTTAAATAAATTTGTCCCATTACATGGAAAGCCCCTACTAGCTCCACACTGTGTCCTACTGAGCAGCTTCTTATCAGAAGGGCCAGACTCAAATGGAGTTACGGGCTCTGTGCCCATTTCTTAGGAAAGTGCCTTTGTGACAGGTGGATTTTGCAGTGTGCCCTGAAAGTGGTGAGATTCAGGCCTAGCCATAGAATCAGGTTTTTGGGTGTTTCAATGCTAACAGTAAACAAAGAGCTGGAGCTTCAGTTTTCTCTCTGAGACAGTCTCTCTGCAGTTTCCTTTAAAGGTGGGAATTGATTAGTACAGTATGTTTACCTCATTTCTTGCTGCCATGTTTCCTACTTAACTAGAAAGATCTATTAAAGCCCTAGTTATCTTTAACCTTATGGGGAAAGTGCTCAGTAAATCATTACCAAAGTCTTTCATTCTCTAATTTCTGCTATTACTGCCTGGCTCCACAAACATGTGTTGAAGTGTTTAGTCAAAATATGGATGCTGTCTGCTGCTTCCCAATTAGTCAGCCTTTCAGATTCTATTCTCTAGGTGGTGGTTGCAGGCAAATTACTGGCCTTCAGATGGCCGTAACCTCTGACCTGGCTGGAAGTTTAGAACTTTTCGAGGAAGTAGATGCTGTTCCTTTCTTGAAGATCAAAATAGTTTTTCCTCTGACAGTTCTGGAGTAAACCATTGCACTTCCAAGCAGCTAAATTGGAGGTTTAAAAGCCCAACAGTTTAGCAATTCTTCTAACCCATCATTTATGTACCCTTTTTTTTTTTTTTGGTAAAAGAACCGTGGCAAAGTTCAGAGAGGGGCTTGAGCTCATCATGGCATATTAAGAACAAATTTGTCCCATTGCTGTCATGTGACTTAGCATCAAAATGTTGACTGAGCAACATTTTTGGTTTTGGATGATGAAGTGCTGGATTTATTCCTTGAGCTGAAGTAATCTTTTCACAGATCAGGTACAGCCTAAGCAGTATCAGTATAAACATCCCGGCTTGTGTATTTCAGGCCTGAAGAAACCATTTCTAGCATGAGAGGATAATTCAGTTGCTGGCATAAACTAGTAACAAAGGTGACTTATACGGTGGTGTCTGAATCTTTTTTTGGTGATGTGGAAATCTGTTCACTGACATGAGGCCACAGAACCATCACTAATGTCCATGGTCAGATTCAAACCAGCGACCTACTCTGAGACTCAACTCCTCCTTTTTATCTGAATGAATCCAATTTAGCTAGTTGAGTGATTTAGTTGCCTGGACACTCTCCGCTCACTTCAGTTGAAGTACAAGAATAAATGGGGAAGAATTTATCTTTAACTAAATGTGTTTGAAGTGAATACGTTTTGTGTGGGAGGAATGTGGGCTCAATGCTGACATTTGTGCTACATTATTATAAAAAGATTTTGTATATTACAGCAGTTTTGTAGCCAAGCTAATCATACCATTTGTTTATACAGATGTGCTGTTTACTGGCACAGCTGATGGAAAGATTCTAAAAATTGAAGATGGGGAAATAAAAACGTTAGCCAGACTTGGCCAGGGTCCATGCAGTAAGTAAATAATGACCATTACACACTTTTATCATTCAGTTGAAAGACTATGGGATAATTTTGTAATGATTAATAAGTTAGTGTTCAATCTTGCTCTCTTTTGCAGGTGCACATCTTCACATATTTCACAGCATAATGCATGTGTGCAGTAGCTGGATTTTAGACGACAGTAACATGTCCATGCTTAGTTGACATGTATTCTCAATATTTCCTTGATTACGTATGCTACATTGTACCTATGCAAAGCTGATGAGTTCTCATTGAATGTCATGTACTCCAACATGTTAAACTAATGTTCATGAGAATATTAACAATGTGTGCATGACAGTATGCCTCTCTCATGATCTTTCACGAAGTCAGTGGAAGCTTCATATATTTATGACCTTTGTTAGTGAGTCAGTTCAGAAGCCTGACTTTAGGTTTCTAGGTCTGAAAGTCTTGGCTAACATCCCTTGCACCTGTGGATACTTGCTTACAGCAGTAATGCAGCTGCAGCATAGTGGAAGCACTAGTAAAGTATTGCTGTAGCCCGGCATCAGTAGTATATTTCGCTTCTGGTGTTTGCCTGTAGAGACAGCCAAAGAGAGCACAGCTTTCCTAGGCAAGCTTGGGGCTGTGCTTTCCTGTTTTCACATGCATTGATGGGTTTGGCTGTCAGATTTCATGTCCACATGGTGCTGCTTGCATAGTTACAGTAAGACTTATTTAAGAGCATTCAAATGCTTCTATAATACCTGGTGAGAGAGCCTTGATGATGATGACAAATTAGATTTGCCCTTCTTTAATACAAGACAAGATTGTATGTGGCTCTTACGTAGGGGTGTGGGCTGGGGGAGTACCAGGAGCGTGTATTATCCCTCTTCCCTGCTCATCTGCTCAACTTCATGCAGCCTGTATATAGCCCAGGCAGTACTGCATTCTTTGTGGTTTGGGGAAATGGAAGGATTGCACTGTTCCATCTCTCTGGGGTGTATTTCAGCAAAAGAGGCAGCGAGGAGGTTGGACCATGCTCTTAAACCCTCTGCCCCATTTGGGAGAGTGGGCCAGGCCTCTTGAAGGTATTAGTGACCATGATCACCTGTATACCTGTGATTTTCTGGGGGAGATGCCTCACTGTGCTCTCTTGGGGCATTGGAGCTCCTCCCCTTACTCTGGAATATACCAAAATGGCATGATCTAGCTCTCAACTTGTAGAAACTTGAGAAGAGAGAAAATGTCTTGGACCTATAGGCAAAAGGTTAAGTTCTTCTATCATTCAAGGCAGACAAGTGGGAGTTCCATACAGCTTAATTTGTGGCTATTTCAGAAGCTATGTGAAAGACACAGGTCCTGCTCAGCGTTTTTTACCATTAAAGATTACATGGGTTAATTCTTTTATAAAGACTGTGTAAAAACAAATAACAACTTGCCCTGGCTCCCTTGGCCAAAATTTCTTCTCTACTCTGTTATGAAGGCTATGCTTTGCTGGTTATCCACCTGCTTGCTGTCATCCTCCCCAAATGTGTTTGCATCTCAGTAATGCTGCATACAGTTTGTGAAGAATTTAGATAGTCTGCAGGATTAAAGGAGCTTTATAATGTTAACTATTTCAGAGTTTTATAGATGTGATTTTTTTAATTTTATTTTTGTAATCTCTGAAGAGTTTGAGATTTGGAGACATTAAAATATTTAGGTATAGCTAAGATATCTTGTCTCCATCAGTTAAACAAGCTTTCATCTTTTATTTTCCCTTCTGGGTGGATAAGACACATTGTTTGAAGGAGGAATGTGGAAAGATTTGCATAAATTAAAATTGCTATATATTAAGTTTTTGTAATTGGGTTAGTTGCATGTTACCTAAAGGTACTGTAGTGCCTACTTTAAAGGGCTTAATTTGTAAGCAGGGCTCTGAGAGTCTGAGTTAAACGCCCAATCTTAAAGCAGCATGCATATGTATTTTCAGACTAGCTTTGATTGAGCTAGCTTGCTAAAAAATAGCAGGGGTACAGGCTGGAATCCCAGGCGGGATTGTATTTGGGCAGCTGGCCTGTTCTGCTGTGGTTACATTGTTACTTTTAGTGAGCTAGCTCCATCAAAGACGGATTTGCTTGATGTCTATATGTGCTATCCTGACTGCAGTGTCGATATACCCCTACAAAAGACAGGTGGGAATTCTCCGCAATACCTGGGCGCAATGTGGTGAAGGATGACAATACAGCCCTTTTGCTGCATACCCTTGCTTTTCTTTGTTTTAGCCTTTCTACATCACTTTGTCATGCATCAGGCCAGATTCTCAGCTGGTGTAAATGGCACCACTCCATTGCTGTCAATGGAGCTATGTCGATATACATCAATAGAGCTGTCAGCTTATACCACCTAAGGATCTGGCCCAATACATAATTTCCTTTTTAATAAAACTGAGGGCTAAAAACACACCCCAAACACACCCCAAAGAATAGTCAGGCAGCTGTTTTCCAGCCTATGCGAGGAAGTTTGGGGGATGTTTTGAAGTGCATTTAAACTCTCCCAAAACTCAATACCCACTGGTAATCCTAATGGAATCTCTGCGTAGATCCTGGACTACTACTGTTGCTCTGCTGTCTAGTTGCCGTATCTGTGGAGTTTTAGCAAACAGAGTGTTGTTTGAAGGTGACTGAGTAAATACCGGTTATTACTAACATGGTGCTAGTACCACACTTGTGTGTGTTGTTTGTCGGCTCGTATAGTAGTCGAGGTAGTAGAATTTACAATGGCAACTGCAGTGATTTCAACTGTATATGCCTATGAAATCACTATGGTCAATGGCTAAGCCATGTATATACATTAAAGGCAGTAGTGCTAAATATCTGCTTTGAAAACACAGATCTTTACTGCCTGTTCTAAAGGAGAATTTCTGGTAGCTGTCAGAAGTATTGAGGTTAGGGCTGGTTGGGGGGAAAGTCTTTTGTATTTTGTTTCAGAGTAACAGCCCTGTTAGTCTGTATTCGCAAAAAGAAAAGGAGGACTAGTGGCACCTTAGAGACTAACCAATTTATTTGAGCATGAGCTTTCGTGAGCTACAGCTCACTTCATCGGATGCATACTGTGGAAACTGCAGAAGACATTATATACAAAGAGACCATGAAACAATACCTCCTCCCACCCCACTGTCCTGCTGGTAATAGCTTATCTAAAGTGATCATCAAGTTGGGCCATTTCCAGCACAAATCCAGGTTTTCTCACCCTCCGCGCCCCCACCCCACAAACTCACTCTCCTGCTGGTAATAGCCCATCCAAAGTGACCACTCTCTTTAAAATGTGTATGATAATCAAGGTGGGCCATTTCCAGCACAAATCCAGGTTTTCTCACCTCCCCACCCCCCTCCAAAAACCACACACACAAACTCACTCTCCTGCTGGTAATAGCTTATCCAAAGTGACCACTCTCCCTACAATGTGCATGATAATCAAGGTGGGCCATTTCCAGCATAAATCCAAGTTTAACCAGAACGTCGGGGGGGTGGGTAGAAAAAAACAAGGGGAAATAGGCTACCTTGCATAATGACTTAGCCACTCCCAGTCTCTATTTAAGCCTAAATTAATAGTATCCAATTTGCAAATGAATTCCAATTTAGCAGTTTCTCGCTGGAGTCTGGATTTGAAGTTTTTTTGTTGTAAGATAGCGACCTTCATGTCTGTGATTGCGTGACCAGAGAGGTTGAAGTGTTCTCCGACTGGTTTATGAATGTTATAATTCTTGACATCTGATTTGTGTCCATTTATTCTTTTACATAGAGACTGTCCAGTTTGGCCAATGTACATGGCAGAGGGGCATTGCTGGCACATGATGGCATATATCACATTGGTGGATGTGCAGGTGAACGAGCCTCTGATAGTGTGGCTGATGTTATTAGGCCCTGTGATGGTGTCCCCTGAATAGATATGTGGGCACAGTTGGCAGCGGGCTTTGTTGCAAGGATAGGTTCCTGGGTTAGTGGTTCTGTTGTGTGGTAAGTGGTTGTTGGTGAGTATTTGCTTCAGGTTGGGGGGCTGTCTGTAGGTAAGGACTGGCCTGTCTCCCAAGATTTGTGAGAGTGTTGTCATCCTTCAGGATAGGTTGTAGATCCTTAATAATGCGTTGGAGGGGTTTTAGTTGGGGGCTGAAGGTGACGGCTAGTGGCGTTCTGTTATTTTCTTTGTTAGGCCTGTCCTGTAGTAGGTGACTTCTGGGAACTCTTCTGGCTCTATCAATCTGTTTCTTCACTTCCGCAGGTGGGTATTGTAGTTGTAAGAATGCTTGATAGAGATCTTGTAGGTGTTTGTCTCTGTCTGCGGGGTTGGAGCAAATGCGGTTGTATCGCAGAGCTTGGCTGTAGATGATGGATCGTGTGGTGTGGTCAGGGTGAAAGCTGGAGGCATGTAGGTAGGAATAGTATTTTGTTGTTTTCAGCAGAAATTTTTGACTTTTTATCAGAAAACCAGAATACTTTTGGTTTGGGGTTTTCTGACCAAAAAAAAGTCAAACTTTTTTGATGAGGACAGCCACTTTCTGGTCAATATTTGTTTAATCAAAATTTCAAACTTCTGTCAAAAGAAAAAATTCGGAAAATATTCAACCACCCCTAACTAGGGTAGGTATGTTTTTTTTGCTAGGCCAGTCAGTAGAGGGCAGTGTTAATGCTAACCGAGCAGCTCTGATTCATTGATCATTAAAATTCATTTCCTGTTGGAAAAATGAAAGCATGATATATTTATAAGTGTGCTGGTGGGGGGACTGGCAATATAGTCTTGTTATTTTTGGGCTTTCTTGTCGGCTTCAATACCTTTATATACAAACTGTTGTGCCTATAAAACAGCTGTAAAATTATCTCACAAGGAACCAGGGAAGATGAGCTCACCTGCGGGAGACCCCTTGGCATCAGAGCTGGGCCAAATAATACCCTGTTTGTGGCAGATGCCTATTACGGAATATATGAAATTGATCCTGTCACAGGTATGTTTTTTTCCCCTCCCTGGCTTTGGGCACTGAGTTATGAGTTAGGCAGCTTGGGTTCTGTTCCTGGCTCTGCTTGACTTTTGTGGCTTTGGCCCAATCACTTTGCACTGCGTGCCTCTGTGTTTCCGTCACCATAAAGAGGGCTACCGACGCTTACCTTTTGGAAAGCACTTAACTTCTACCCAGTGCTTTTTATCCATAGATCTAGGTGCTTGATTTATCTAAACAAAAGCATATTTAGCTGAGGTACTTCTGTACCTCCCCATTACCTGAGCATTTCACAATCCTTAATGCATTTATCCTTGCATCTCCCTTACCCCCAACATGAGATAGGGAAGTGCTATTATTCACATTTTACAGATGGGGGCCTGAAGCAGAGAGGTTAAGTAACTTGCCCAAGGTCACAGTGGGAGTCTGTGGCAGAGCAGGGTCTTGAACCTAGGTCTCCCAAGTCCCAGGCTAGTGCCCTAAGTATTAAACAGTCCTGCTCCCCTATAGAGCCAACTGCAGGATGGTACAGTGGTCTGCTTGCATGGCTCCAATTGCAGGATCAGGGCCTGAGTTTATACTTTAAATGAAAATACATTTTAAAAGCTTTTACAGTGTATGGCTCTCTACAATATGAAGCTTCTCTTGTGTAAAAGTTTTGCAGTGATACTAGTTTTATGCTGTATTTCAGTCAATATTGCACCCCGCAAAAAAAAACAAAACACAAAACAAAAACAAAAAACCTCCTCCTCCTCCCCTTGGGGATACAAAACTGTTACTAAGTTTTTGTTCTGGGCTGAAATTCTGCACAGGGTGCCTCAGCCTAAGTACAGTTATTCCACTCTGAATAAACTGTCTGGTCTCTAAATAGCACAAGTACTAAAATAAACTCCCTTATGTACCCTATCCAAAACCTGAAACCTTTTTTTAAAGTAAGAGCTGTGAATGTTATACAGGAAAAGCTTCCAAAACCCAATATGTGATCTGCAGTAACACATCTCTACATTTTTGGTGGAGAGGGGGAGGGAATTTCTGGAAGAAACAGATTTCAGTCTTCCTTCAGTTGAGACTTTTTGTAAGTTGATTGACATATATGAAATACACCTCTATCCTGATATAGCGCAACCCAATAGAACACGAATTCGGATAGAACACGGTAAAGCAGCCCTCCAGCGGGGCGGGGCTGCGTGCTCCAGTGGGTCAAAGCAAGTTCGATATAAGGCGGTTTCACCTATAACACAGTAAGATTTTTTGGCTCCCGAGGACAGCATTACATCGGGGTAGAGGTGTATGTAGATCTCTTGCAAAATAAGAGCATATTTTAGGTGCATCAGCAGTGATATCAAAGTTAAGGTTGTGTTTTCAGCTTTTTAGTCAAGGTAAGATTTATATTCCCTTTGTTACACTCCACCAGAAATGTTGATCACAGCCAAATTTATCCTATTCATTTTGGAAATTTACAAGTAAATGTATTGAGTAGATTAGGGGTTCAATGGATTTGAAAACCTACTCCTTTGTGAAACTTGGTCAGTGGTATCTGATCCCTTTAATGTAAAAATGGCTTCGTTTTAAATATATTTAGAGCGAAACAAAATCTCATGCATAAGCTAATTTTTAAAAAGGCAAACACAATCATTAACACTTTTCATCATTACCATTTCTATGCACGCCGTGGACGTGGATTGATAAAGTGTCAGATGCTGATACCTTAAAATTTTACACACTCAAAATGATGTATAACATTGACAGCTGCTCTTCTAAGGATAGAAAAGATATTGGGCCAATTTAACACCTACCCGAATGTGTTAGGATTTAGAGTATTGGAATGGCAGCATAAAAGATGGGCAGATCTATTTATTTTTTTGTAATCAGGTGACGTGAAAATGCTATTATCAACCAGTGAACCAGTTGATGGTCACAAAATGTCCTTTGTGAATGACCTCACATTGACTCGGGATGGGAGGAAAATCTTCTTCACAGATTCCAGCAGTAAATGGCATAGGAGGGATTATTCATTCTTGGTTATGGAAGGCACAGATGATGGAAGGCAAGTATCTATGTACAGCATTCCATTTACCCTACAGCAGATTAAACCAATCAGAATAGCCAGGACAACTCTTTAAAAACCCTTTGAGTCTTTATAGACCATGTAAATAACACTGCTCTGAAAAAGGCAAGGGGAGAATGTGTGGAAGAAGCTGGCATGTGCAGAAATGAAACAGATGTAAGAGATTTCCTCCTCTTTCAGAAAGCCTATTTGTGTAAATCTTCTCTAGTGGAATGTGCCTTTTAAAATTAAAGGAATTAACATTTTTTACCCAAATTCTCTCATGGAAAATTGTCTAGCAACCTTAAAAAGCTGGTGTATTTCTGCCCCACTCTCCAGGTCATAAATAAATAAACTTATATATGCCCTACATGCTCTGCTTCTCATATTCTTTGCATATAAAACCTGAAGGAATAAGAGGAAGGGAAATGCCTGGCAAAGCAAAATGCAGTTGAGCAAACTGTCTTATCCCACTTCACTTTAAGTACACATGTAATGTTCTGTCTTTAGCCTGCTTGAATATGACACTGTAACAAAAGAAGTGAAAGTCTTAATGGTGGGACTGAGGTTTCCGAATGGAGTCCAGCTCTCTCCTGCTGAAGATTTTGTGTTGGTAGCAGAAACGACCTTAGCTAGAATAAGGAGGTGAGTGAGATTACTTTGGGGATACATTACTTTATCAAATTACTTTATATTTAAATTGATTTCTGTTCTATTTTATATAGGTTTTTATACCATCATCATCACTATCTGAGCCCTTTTCAGTAGTGCATTAAGCAATGTGACTACATGGCATAAAAGAAAATCTTGGGCCAAATACTTCCCTGATTTACAACTCATGCAATCCTATTGATTTCAAGTAGGGATCCACAGGGTGTAATCAAGGCAGATTTTAGTCTTGTGCATGGATCTATCTGGGTATTTGATTCCCATCGCTGTGGCATAAGGGTGCCTCTCAGTCATTAAGGGAGTAGACCGAATCCCTACCCTGACCTCAAAGTGCACAAACACTGCATTAGTATCCATATTCACCCCAGTTTAGCTGTATTTGTAACTCAAAGCATAATAACTCAACGCAAATGTTAGCCGTAGCCCTTCTCCCTGTGTCTGGCTGTCATTAGGGTTTCCATCCAGAGCCTCTTCTGTTCTTGGTCCTTGCTTCTCTTTAGGCAGCCACTCCCACTTAGCTTTTAATCCAGCTGGAGTTAACCAGCTTCGTGTGGTACAATAGCCCTGCCTACATTAGAGACATTTTTTAAAAATTTCCTGCAATTTTTAACCCTGGTGCAGCTTTCTCTGGTCCAGGTCCACTGGGGTTCTGGAGGGAAGTCAGTGGAAATGGGTCAACAGCTGCTGACACTGTTTACGCACCATATCAATTAATTTGGCCGGCTCAGAGCAAATCTAATCAGTGTGGTGCTTAAAACAGTGCCTGTAGCTGGTGGTCCATTTCCATTAAGGCTGTTAATACTGGTGGGATAAACAGTAAGGGTGGGGACCTTTAAAATCTCCCTAGTGTGGATAGGGTAGGGACTGGTAGGATTTCAGTAGCTCTCTGCAGAGTCTGAATATCTGTTAACAGTGTGATTCAGCAGAACATCTCTGCCACTCTGCAAAATGGACACACAACAATATCATTGTGTGTCTTTGCCCTCCAGTCAGCAGGGACTGGTCTCTTGTTTTGGGTGATTTTTTTTTTTCAGCATTAAGAAGAAAAGATTAATATTCTTGCCTTCTGGTCACAATAAAGTGTGAGCTAAAGTCAAAACTATTGTGAGGCTGGTGGAAAAAGGGATTGCAGGGTTCAAAAAGTGTGCTTGGTAGAGGTTTTTCAGGCTTCAGAATATTTAACCTGACTTCCAGTTAGCCACTGAGCATCTCTGCTTTACTTACACAAGCAGCTGAAATTCAAATAGGCATTATTTCTGATCTATCTTTATTTCTTTAGAAATTATAATTTAGTTGACCCCAGTTGGGGAGGCAAGGCTCATATAAGTTAAGGGGGACTGTAAAACATGAGTCAATTAATTCTTCACTCTACTTGGTGCTCTCACCACATCTTTTCCTCTACCATAGTTCATAGGGTAGATGTGACAGACTGTAGCACCATATCTTTATATTGTTTTTTATGGGTAAACTGAGTTGAATTGCTCAATCCCACAATTTATATAAATTATGTGGGGAAAATTCTGTTTCTATACCAGAGATCAGCAATAACTCCATAGAAGGCAATGGAGTTACTCTGGTTTTATGTTAGCCATCAGAATATGTCCCACTAACTCTTACAATGTCAGTGATATTGCAGGTGT
The DNA here is from genome assembly GCF_965140295.1 of Lepidochelys olivacea. Taxonomy (NCBI): domain Eukaryota; kingdom Metazoa; phylum Chordata; order Testudines; family Cheloniidae; genus Lepidochelys; species Lepidochelys olivacea. Next base: position 210,830,692 of record NC_140413.1, on the reverse strand, counting down.
GCTATAGTGAGAATCTGAAATCTTGGTATTTCAGCTAAATCATTGCATATTTGGCTTCCCAAACCAGACTCATAATACTCTTATGGCTTTACTTTGATCTCAGTCTACACCATACAGGTTAGGTAACATCTTTCAGAGAGACTAAATCTTCCTCTCTGCGGTTTTCAGTAACAAGGCGAAAAACTCCTGTTCTACCCAGTTTTTTCCTTCACTGGAGACATCTGGCTTACAATCTCTTCCTTTCATCAGCTGGATCCTTGTGCATGGTGGCACAAGCTGTAGTCCTTGCTAGACGCATATCAGACAGAAGAATGTTCATACTGTACTTCACTCTGCTAGCAGTAAGAAAAAGCTGTGTTTAGTAGAAAATGCATTGAACTTAAGTTTATTTTATGAACTTTGTTTAGGTTAAGAGGATGTCCTGATTATCCTGTTGTGATTTTACAGATACTATGTCTCTGGATTAATGAAAGGTGGAGCAGATATATTTGTAGAAAACATGCCCGGCTTTCCAGATAATATCCGGTTAAGCAGCTCTGGGGGATATTGGGTAGCCATGTCAGCTGTTCGACCCAATCCTGGATTTTCTATGGTGGATTTCATATCTGAAAAACCATGGATTAAAAGAATAATATTTAAGGTAAATATATTTAAGATAAGGGGAAAACCAGTTTACTACTTTATTGAAAGTGAAGAAAATACTTTGTTTTAGCTCTTTTTCATGGGAAGATATCATGGTACTCTGATTAAAGCTGCAGTTAAGCCACATGATACTAGTTGGAGGCATCATCTGCATATTTTATAGTTAGCAAACTTAAGGCTTGCTATTACCAATAGTGAGTACACTATTATAAAATGGAAAGGCAGTCTTTCCAATCAGCGGTCTCTCTTACCTGTACATGTATTTTCTTTCGTATTATCAAATTCTCAGCCTCACTGGTGCATCAACATAAGGTGTTGGCATTTGATTGCCTTTTATTAAAACCCAATTAAAAGGAAGAACAAAACATTTTGTCAGTGTGACTTTTTGAATTCTTTATCCCCAGACATTTTAACAGATTTAAAAAAAAAAAGTTTTAGCCCAAAATTTCTCTCTCTCAAAAAAAAATCAATCTTGACTAACAATAGGCATTTAAGATGGAAATGCCAGCTCAGTTAAGCTCTCTGTTGCCATGCTGCATTACAACTTTCTTTTTTTACTTTCTGGGTGTGGTAAAAGAATATTAACAGAGGAAGACAGGCTTGGGGACCAAGTCACAAATAAGCAGCACTGTTGAGAGCTATACAAAATCTGTTTGATTTTTGGCCACTGGCATCAACCACATCGTGAAACTGTGTGAGAACACTCCTGCCTTGTGCATCAGTGTCATGCTGAGTAAATCCCAGAGCTCCACATATGAGTGAATTTTCTATCAGTCATGCTTTTAAAGTCGACTTTTCAGTGCTCTTAAAATGTTAAATCTATGCAGTTAACTTTCAGCTGAAATCTGAAGACTTATTTTGTTCACTAATTATTGCCAAGGTTTGGCATGATCCTCGATTGCTTTTAAATATATGATTAGTTTATGTAATTCATGGTTAAATAACTGTATGTGACAACTTACTCTTGCTGTTTTTCTTTCTTTAGTTGCTAAGTCAAGAAACTGTGATGAAGTTTGTGCCCAAGTATAGCCTTGTCATAGAACTTGGCGAAACTGGATCCTACAAAAGAAGCTTTCATGATCCCAATGGAATGGTGGTAACTTACATTAGTGAGGCACATGAACACAATGGATATCTTTACCTGGGCTCCTTCCGGTCTCCGTTTATTTGCAAACTTAACCTTGAGCATGTTTAACTGTCCATACAAAATGAAATGCCGTTGTTATCCTGAAATATTGTAGAATTGTAAAAAGAACACTTGTGGCAATGTTTGACCAAGGAAGAGAGATGGAAATGCATCCATTATGTGCAGCAGGGAAATTTTATGGTACTGTGTTGCTAGAGGAAAATGTGTATGGTTTGCTGTATTTGTCCCCTTTCTTGGTTTAACTACTTCATGTCTTTAAAATGGCATGCATAAAATTAATGTCTGTAAGGAGTAAAGAGACAAGTAAATACAACCAAACGCTTTCATTAAGCATAACCTGTTGCACTCATTACAATCTACTGAGCTGCTTCTCTTTGTTTTGAGCTGTCTTAATCTGTCAACTTTAATAGGTGTTGAGTTCAAAAATATTACACTGGAAATAGGTAAATGGTTTTATTGAAGAGAGGATGTCTTGCATGTGTTTATGTCCAATTTAGATCCTACTCTGTAGGCATGGTTTAAAAAAAATTGTGCATGTTCACATGTCATACTATACGTCAGTGGTAGATGCAGTACTCGCCAGAACATGCCTAGAAATCTAGTCACATCAGTTAGATTTCTTCAATTCAATCTATAGAATGAGAATATGAAACTCTACTTGGCTGTTAAGTGACATAAAATATTTTACCTGTGATGATTTGTCCCTGAATGCTCTTTCTTATAGTATTGTAGTTACTTGACAATGACTGGTCACTTGATACACTATTAAACAGAAGATTGGTTCAACTAGGTTTTAAATAGTGTATTTAAATTATTGTTCATTTCTTAGCTCTGCTGCACTTCCCAAACAGAGGATGAAATAGTGTATTTACTTGATTGTTATACTGACAGGTACAAAATTACAAGCATATATTGCAAATTATTTCATTGTGCTTGCCTTTCACTCTGGTTTGACAGGGCTGAGTTAACAAAAAATAAGTATCTTTTAGCTCACGCCAATAAGATGCACATGGGGCAGTTGGATTGCAACATTTTGGTGCGCTTTGGAATTTACACCACATGGGCCACATGATGGAACAGTGTAGACAAGCCCAGAGTTTTTGTTTAAAGTCAAATTTTCAGTCCATCCTACAGATTCACATGTATGTTCTGATTAGCTTGAACACTAGTATTCCAGATCATGGCTCAGGGTACAGGTTGTTGCAAATTCGTGAGGTCGTTTACTCAAGGGTTTCCTGAGACGTATCTCCCCAGAGAAAGACCTGTTTCTTGAAACTCCAAAATTCTCAACAATTGCTTGTGCAGATGGGGGATTGGTGGTGGAAGGGAGGATCCATGTGAAATGTGGATCACAGGGGTATCCCTGCAGGGTGGTTGTGTCTGGCACCAAGATCAAAGCCTAAAATCAAAAAACGAAAGTTTCCGTTTGGCTTTATAGAGCAAAACACTGGATTGTTGTGTGGGCTGAGCTTGACTCCTAGCCGCTCAAGCATGCGGTGCGGACCCAGAGTATGTCTACGTCTAGAGCTGGAGGTGCAACTCCCAGCTCAAGCAGACATACCTGTGCTAGCTCTGGTCAAGCTAGCATGCTAACAATAGAGAAGCAGTGGGAGGGGCTAGCCACTCCAAGGACAGACCCATTGAAAACCATGGATATGTAGTTGGGGTGGCAAGCGGCTCACATTGCCATTACTTTTACCCATACTAGCGCTGATCAAGCTAGCATGCTGTGTCTCCTTCAGCTCAGAGTCACACCTCCAGCTCAAAGAGTAGGTCATATCCTGATTGGTACCAGGGGAATGGGTCTAGGAGCTGTGCTCTGTAGTTATAAGCTCTGACTCTTTACTTTGTTCTCTCCAGGCCTCCTGATATGTTCAGAAGGGGCAGGGACGGGACAGAATTGATATCTGCATAAATCTCCCTAGAGTTCTTGGTTCCAATGGAAGGGATTTGCATTTCCTGGCAACATCTTTGTTCTCTCTGAGCTGTGTATGAAACACAGTAGTTTCAAAGTTAACACTTACCCCATCTTCTCTGCTGTCTTTTGGGCAAGGGATTGGAATGTAGAGAAGTGTAGAGGGGAAGGAGAGATTAAATATAGCAGGACTAGAAACAGAATTGCCATGTCAGATCAGACTTGTGGAGGTGGTGTGTCTGGGCTCCATCCCAGAGAAATGGCTATTCATGCGATGGAGCTAATGGACTACGGTGATCCTTCTCTATACTGAGAGAAACAGGGTAGGTGAAGTAATATCTTGTATTGGACCAACTTCTGTTGACAGAGGGGACAAGCTTTTGAACTACACAGAGTTCTTCAGATATAGATATCAAGCCTTTCTGCTTTAGCTTGGCAAGGGAAACTAAAATCATGAGTGCATAATCTTGCACAATTTACTTAGATTGTGTAAAAACTGCCTGTCCAGGTTCTGAGAGCAGGAATAATGCAGATTAATTTTTTAAAGACTGCTCAAACACATCAAAATTTGATGTGTAAAGTATGGCACACATTATGGTATGGTATTAATGTAATAAGCAATGCATCAGATGACCGCAGTCTATCTCAGCAAATATTCTGTTTTTTATTGAGCGGAGATCAGGGCCCCATTGGATACATACACCTAATAATGGGCAGTCCTTGCCATGAAGATCCTACAATTAATATAGACCAGATGGACAAAGGAAGGGTTATTAGCCCCATGTGAAGATTGGCCAAGGTCAGGCAGGGAGTCTGACAGCTAGGAATAGAACTCGGATCTCCTGAGTCACTGTCCATGGCCTGAACAATAAGGCCTCTTTCCTCTCTTTATGTAATGTCACTTCTCCTGCTACTGTTGACCACCCCTGAAAGGCAGACACCTACAGCAGAACCCTGCAGTCATGTTTTTTAGGAAATGAAGTAGAGAATAACTTATTTCTGTTACCAGCTATGGAGGCCATGTTTAAAGTTCTACTAACCAAAGGAGATACTCTAAGCCCTGGTCTACACTAGGAGTTGAGGTCGAATTTAGCAGCGTTAAATCGATTTAATCCTGCATCCGTCCAAACGATGAAGCCATTTTTCCGACTTAAAGGGCTCTTAACATCGATTTCCTTACTCCACCCCCGACAAGGGGATTAGCGCTGAAATCAGCCTTGCCGGGTTGAATTTGGGGTACTGTGGACGCAATTAGATGGTATTGGCCTCCGGGAGCTATCCCAGAGTGCTCCATTGTGACCACTCTGGACAGCACTCTCAACTCAGATGCACTGGCCAGGTAGACAGGAAAAGGCCTGCAAACTTTTGAATTTCAGTTTCCTGTTTGGCCAGCGTGGCAAGCTGCAGGTGAGTGCAGAGCTCATCAGCAGAGGTGACCACGATGGAGTCCCAGAATCGCAAAAGAGCTCCAGCATGGACCAAACAGGAGGTACAGGATCTGATTGCTGTATGGGGTGAGGAATCCGTGCTATCAGAACTATGTTCCAGTTTTCGAAATACCAAAACATTTGTCAATCTCCCAGGGCATGAAGGACAGAAGCCATAACAGGGACCCGAAGCAGTGCCGCATGAAACTTAAGGAGCTGAGGTAAGCCTATTAGAAAACGAGAGAGGCAAACGGCTGCTCCGGGTCAGAGCCCCAAACATGCTGCTTCTATGATGAGCTGCATGCCATTTTAGGGGGTTCAGCCACCACTACCCCAGCCGTGTTGTTTGACTTCTCCAATGGAGATGGAGGCAACACGGAAGCAGGTTTTGGGGACGAGGAAGATAGCTCATAGCAAGCAAGCGGAGAAACCGGTTTTCCTGAAAGCCAGGAACTGTTTCTCACCCTGGACCTGGAGCCAGTACCTCCCGAACCCACCCAAGGCTGCGTCCTGGACTCACCAGGTGGAGAAGGGACCTCTGGTGAGTTTACCTTTTAAAATACTATACATGGTTTAAAAGCAAGCATGTTTAATGATTAATTTGCCCTGGCATTTGTGGCTCTCCTGGATGTACTCCCAAAGCCTTTGCAAAAGGTTTCTGGGGAGGGCAGCCTTATTCCGTCCACCATGGTAGGACACTTTACCACACCAGGCCAGTAGCACGTACTCGGGAATCATTGTAGAACAAAGCATTGCAGTGTATGTTTGCTGGCATTCAAACAACATCCGTTGTTTATCTCTTTGCGTTATCCTCAGGAGAGTGATATCATTCATGGTCACTTGGTTGAAATAGGGTGCTTTTCTTAAGGGGACATTCAGAGGTGCCCGTTCCTGCTGGGCTGTTTGCCTGTGGCTGAACAGAAACGTTCCCCGCTGTTAGCCACTGGGAGGGCTGAGGGGCTAGCCACGTGGTGCGGGGAGGCAAAATGCGACCTTGGAACGAAAGCACATGTGCTATGTATGTAATGTTAACAGCAAGGTTTACCGTGAAAGAGTGTAGCCATTGTTCTAGAAAATGTGTGTTTTTAAATACCACTGTCCCTTTTTTTTTCTCCACCAGCTGCATGTGTTTCAAGCATCACAGGATCTTCTCCTTCACAGAAGCTAGTGAAGATCGGAGGGTGAAAAAAATGCACTCGTGATGAAATGTTATCTGAGATCATGCTGTCCTCCCACACTGACAGAGCACAGACGAATGTGTGGAGGCAGACAATCTCAGAGTGCAGGAAAGCACAAAATGACTGGGAGGAGAGGTGGTGGGCTGAGGAGAGTAAGTGGCGGGCTGAGGAGAGGGCTGAAGCTGAAAGATGGCGGCAGCGTGATGAGAGGAGGCAGGATTCAATGCTGAGGCTGCTGGAGGATCAAACTAATACGCTCCAACGTATGGTTGAGCTGCAGGAAAGGCAACTGGAGCACAGACTGTTGCTACAGCCCCTGTGTAACCAACCGCCCTCCTCCCCAGGTTCCATAGCCTCCTCACCCAGACGCCCAAGAAGGCAGTGGGGGGGCCTCCTGTCACACAGCCACTCCACCCCAGAGGATTGCCCAAGCAACAGAAGGCTGGCATTCAATAAGTTTTAAAGTTTTAAACTTTTAAAGTGCTGTGTGGCCTTGTCCTTCCCTCCTCCACCACCCCTCCCAGTACTTCTCTCCTCCACCGCCCCTCCTGGGCTACCTTGGCAGTTATCCCCTTATTTGTATGATGAAATAATAAAGAATGCATGAATGTGAAGCAACAGTGACTTTATTGCCTCTGCAAGCGGTGATCGAAGGGAGGAGGGGAGAGTGCTTAGCTTACAGGGAAGTAGAGTGAACCAAGGGGTGGGGGGTTTCATCAAGGAGAAACAAACAGAACTTTCACACCGTAGCCTGGCCAGTCATGAAACTGGTTTTCAAAGCTTCTCTGATGCGCACCGCACCCTCCTGTGCTCTTCTAACTGCCCTGGTGTCTGGCTGCGCATAACCAGCGGCCAGGCTATTTGCCTCAACCTCCCACCCTGCCATAAACGTCTCCCCCTTACTCTCACAGATATTGTGGAGCACACAGCAAGCAGAAATAACAGTGGGAATACTGGTTTCGCTGAGGTCTAAGCGAGTCAGTAAACTGCGCCAGCGTGCTTTTAAACGTCCAAATGCACATTCTACCACCATTCTGCACTTGCTCAGCCTGTAGTTGAACAGCTCCTGACTACTGTCCAGGCTGCCTGCGTACGACTTCATGAGCCATGGCATTAAGGGGTAGGCTGGGTCCCCAAGGATATCTATAGGCATTTCAATATCCCCAACGGTTATTTTCTGGTCTGGGAATAAAGCCCTTCCTGCAGCTTATGAAACAGACCAGAGTTCCTGAAGATGCAAGCGTCATGTACCTTTCCCGGCCATCCCACGTTGATGTTGGTGAAAAGTCCCTTGTGATCCACCAGTGCTTGCAGCACTATTGAAAAGTACCCCTTGCGGTTTATGTACTTGCCGGCTTCGTGCTCCGGTGCCAAGACAGGGATATGGGTTCCGTCTACGGCCCCACCACAGTTAGGGAATCCCATTGCAGCAAAGCCATCCACTATGACGTACATGTTTCCCAGGGTCACTACCCTTGATATCAGCAGATCTTTGATTGCGTTGGCTACTTGAATCACAGCAGCCCCCACAGTAGATTTGCCCTCTCCAAATTGATTCCCAACTGACCTGTAGCTGTCTGGTGTTGCAAGCTTCCACAGGCCTATTGCCACTCGCTTCTCAACTGTGAGGGCTGCTCTCATCTTGGTATTCTTGGGCTTCAGAGCAGGCGAAAGCAAGTCACAAAGTTCCATGAAAGTGCCCTTACGCATGCGAAAGTTTCGCAGCCACTGGGAATCGTCCCAGACCCGCAACACTATGCGGTCCCACTAGTCTGTGCTTGTTTCCCGGGCCCAGAATCGACGTTCCATGGCATGAACCTGCCCCATTAGCACCATGATGCCCGCATTGCCAGGGCCCGTGCTTTGAGAGAAGTGTGTGTCCATGTCTTCATCACTCTCGTCACTGCGCTGAGGTTGCCTACTCGCCTGGTTTCGCTTTGCCAGGTTCTGGTGCTGCATATACTGCTGTTTAATGTGCTCCTAATTGCCAAAGTGATCTGAGCAGGCTCCATGCTTGCTGTGGTATGGCGTCTGCACAGAAAAAAGGCGCGGAATGATTGTCTGCCGTTGCTCTGATGGAGGGAGGGGCAACTGACGACATGGCTTACAGGGAATTAAAATCAACAAAGGGGGTTGGCTTTACATCAAGGAGAAACAAAAACAACTGTCACATAGAATGGCCCCCTCAAGGATTGAACTCAAAACCCTGGGTTTAGCAGGCCAATGCTCAACCCACTGAGCTATCCCTCCCTCTGGTATTTCAGGTAGGACTGAATCTCCATTAAAGTTCTCAAGGTGCCCCTGACAGACCTCACCAAAACGATTGTTGGCCATTGATTTCACGGAGGGAGGGGGGAAGCAAATGAATACAAAACAAATCTGGTCTATTTCTTGTATGTTTTACATATTTGGCTGGCAGCAGACGGTGCAGTAGGACTGCAAGCCATCCTCATCTCCTGCCTGCCCTGCAGAAGATGGTACAATAGGACTGCCGGCAGGACTAAAGAGAGTGACCTGGTTGAGTCACTCCTATTTTAGTCCCTGCACCCATGTCTGCCCAGGTGCTCCTGACCAACCTTACCAAGGCGGCCAGGAGCACCTCGGACATGATGAGGATGATTTTCAGGCATACTGTATCGTCTGCTGCCACAAGGCAATGGGTTGCTGCTGCTGTGTAGGAATGCCGTACCACGTCTGCCAGCACCCAGGAGACATAGGGTGACAGTGAGCTGAGCGGGCTCCATGCTTGCCGTGGTATGGCGTCTGTACAGGTAACTCAAGAAAAAAGGCACAAAACGATTGTCTGCCCTTGCTTTCATGGAGGGAGGGAGGGCCTGATGACATGTACCCAGAACCACCCGCAACAATGTTTTTGTCGCATCAGGCGTTGGGATCTCAACCCAGAATTCCAATGGGCAGCAGAGACTGCGGGAACTGTGGGATAGCTACCCACAGTGCAACGCTCCGGAAGTCGACGCTTGCCTCGGTACTGTGGAAGCACTCCGCCGAGTTAATGCACTTAATGCACTTAGAGCATTTTGTGTGGGGACACACACTCGAATATATAAAAACGATTTCTAAAAAACAGACTTCTATAAATTCGACCTAATTTCGTCGTGTAGACATACCCTAATACTCCAATGGGTACTAAGGTGTCCAGTTGTTTACATCATTTGTTACCCAGTGGAATGACAGTAGGCAGGATCGTGTAGAGACAATTTGTTACATGGATTTCAAACTCTTGGCCTTGTGCCTTTAATAAGTATCTTTTATTTTATGCCGCATGTGCATCTTATTGGTGTGAGCTAAAAGATACTTTCCCCTTCTTTGCTTAGCAGAGCGTTAACCCAGCTGGCCCCTCTGGCAAGAGAAGTGCCTAGGTCAAAGCCTCAGGAGCTTGGATATTCTTTAAAATGGAAACACAGTGCATTCTGCTTCGCAAAAACTTATTCAAAAGTTGCCAGTGAGCACCAGGGAGCTTTGTGAGACTGCAGTTAAGGAAGTAAGTGCTGGGATGGCCATGTAAGGACATTAAACACTAGGTGGTGATGCTGTCATGAAATAGAGCAAAAGAGCACAGTTGTTTTTATTGCATCTAGATTGACTCCTGTGCAAATGGGAACCACGGGGCATACACAGTCAGGAAATAGCTCTGCTATCTGATGTCATAACTATGTCATTATTCATTTTGGATGGGGTTCAGTTACTACAGTATGAGCTGCTTCTATTCGAGAAATGTACAGCACACCACAAACAGTCATTACAGGGGGCAAACACACATCCTGATCTTAATGCTACACAGGTAAGAGTTTGCACATCATCATGAGAAAATAAGACTGCTTCTAAGCATCTGTTAGTTCTTGACTGGCCGGGTGCTGTGTGGGCTTGAGTCTTTATTGTGTAGTCATTTACTGCCATGCAAAGTGGGTTGATGGGGTTTCTGCACCCATTTTGCACTGTGTTAAATGACTGCACAGTGGAGAGTCAGGACCTGTGTGTCCCCCAGTGCATTTGCTCATCGTGGGTGGGTTTGGGATCGAGATTGCATGGCAGGACGTTGCACAGAAACATAATGTCCGTTAAAACAGGTGGCTTGATCTGATGAGGGAAGGGCTCCCTCATGAATCTTTCTGAGGCCAGCACAGAGTATGCGCAGCCTTTGCTAGTTGCACTGCTGCTATTCATGCTTTTTTCAGACCTCCTAGGTCTCTTTCTCAGCTGTGACTGAAGGCTAGTTTGTATCATACAAATGCTTCATTTTCCTCATGGCTTTTCTGTGCTGAAACACACTGTCACTCCCACGGTATGCTAGGGGGCCTATAATCCGAAGCCCACTGAAATCCCATTATCTTCGATGGCCTTTGGATGCAGGTGTAGATCCTGGGGCAGCTCTTTGCTGTTGAGTCTTATCACACTTGACTTCTCCCTGCAGAGGTGTGGCTCATTTATCCTCATGGAGCATCCCCAGGATCTCTCCCAGCAGAGGGAAGGTACATTCCAGCAGTGGTAGAAGTGCTAAAGTACACAGGGTGCAGATGTTTCTACCACTGTGTGGTCTCACCCTGTTCAGAGCTTGAGTCACTTGCACTGGGTTCTGCTGCTCCTCTCCTGCCCTTGCTGCAGCCTGGCCTACCTATTCCCTACTGGCCGCTGATTGGTGCATAGCTGAGTGAGTGCATATCTCGGAAGAAGGCTTCCTAGGAGTGGCCAGGGGCAGATGTGCTGGAACTGGCATCTGGGCTGCTGAGGAGCTCCAGGCAGGTGTCTGCAGAGCATCACCTGGTCCCCCGGTGAGCGCTGGGGAAAGGTTAAAGGTCTCAAGGTGTAATGTAACAAGGCCCACAATGCTCTCAGCCAGCTCAGGAGAGGGAGGAGAACCTGCCCATTCTGCGGTGAACCAGACCCAATTCCCAGCCCCTGCACTTCAGTACAAGCCATGATGCTGCTCAACAGAACAGAGGCATTCAGCGTCATGGCCCTGGAACATCTGGAGGGGGAAACGGGCCCCAGCTGAGACAAGGACGTCAGAGATCCCTGAGATCATAGGACAGGCCCTCTTCGGAGCGTCCCAAGCCCTAGAGAGGACATCAGCTGAGCTGGTTCAGGGGGAGGCAGTACTGGGAGACAAGGGGCACCACGTGTGTGGCTTTCTAATTGCTCTTTGTACCGTGGGGGGCTGGGTTTGTAGGCGCCCAGGCTGAGGGATATTTGGACACCATTATTGTTGTGAAACAGGCAGAGGCTGCCTCTCCCCTCTGCCTTTGCAGATACCTCCAGCACAAGGCGCTCCACCACCTCCCAGCTTCAGTTCTCCCAGCCTCTGCCAGGTTCAGAAGTTCCCTGGCCGAGTGGGGAGTGGGCCGTGCGCAGGGGCTGCGTGCCCGACACATCCCAGTTGGGAAACAAGGGGGACATTGAAAATCAGCAAAGAAAAATATCTGCTGCTCTGAACCTTCCTCCACCTACTGGCTCCCGGCCCCGGGGAGGTGAGGTGAGGGAAACAGCAGCTCCGATTGACCCAGAAACTTTTGCTGTGCAGTGGAGTGTTTGATCTTTCGTGGCTGCCTTAGTGTCTTGGAGCTGTTGCAAGGCCAATTTGCCTCTGGTCCTGTGCTTTGTCGTTAAAGGTTTTCCTCAAGTTAATTGTTCGATCCCTAGGGTAAACTACACACAATTGTAGCGTGGAACAGACTTCTGGGGAGTGTCCATACCAGCTGCACGAAGATAGTAACTAGCCAGACTGAACTAGCCAGCATTAAGCTTGAGCTCACACCTCTTGGGCAGACATACACCCCTCTGCCGTGGGTGGTGTCTGACCCATCCCTGGAGCAGTGTTAGGGACACTCCAGGACTCAAATGTTAAGGAAACTACATTTAGCATTTATTAGGGCCAACACCTGTACATCTCCTCTCCCTGCAAGGCTTTTAATTACACTAACCCTCCCCTCCCCTTGCTTGGAAAGATGACCTCTGCTGTGCCGCTTGGTGTTAGTTACCTTAGGGGCTGCTCATTTCTGCTTTATTCCTGGGAACAAAGAAGACACATGCTGCCTATTTCACATTACATCACTGTAAGTGAATAACGGCAAACAGTTGGCTCCCCAGGGTTACAACCGATCTTAATGACAGGTTTCAGAGTAGCAGCCGTGTTAGTCTGTATTCGCACAAAGAACAGGAGGACGTGTGGCACCTTAGAGACTAACCCATTTATTCGAGCATGAGCTTGTAGCTCACGAAAGCTTATGCTCAAATAAATTTGTTAGTCTCTAAGGTGCCACACGTCCTCCTGTTCTTTTAACCGATCTTAATGCTTTTTGTAAAGGAGAGGGAGGATTTCCCTGTTGTCTGAGTGGGAGACTTGTCTCCATGTCTGTACTGACACCTACCCCAGACAGGAGTTGCAGGCATGGTGGAATGCTGTGGTGTATCGGAATAGAGTGATATCCCTTTAAATAGCTTAGGAGCCCTCTAGTAGTGGGCCCTGTCTTCTGCTGCAGAAGCCACCAGCTCCCTGCCAGAGAAGTGGAGTGTGTGTATATTGTCAGTCACCCTGATTATTTGGAACCTGACTGCCGTGTATTCCTTGTATGTAGAGAGAGCAAAACCGTGTATTAGATTTGAATCAGAAGTCTCTGGCAATTGCATGTATCTAGACTCAAACAGCTATTTCTCTAACAAATGAGGTACTAACTCATACTAACAAGGCTGAGAACCGAAGCTTTTAAACTCAGATTACAGGCTGTGGAAAGCTGACAACTGCGAAATCTTGTTCTACTGACATGCTTAACGGCACACTTGCATCTGTGTCACAGCCATGGCCAGTTTCCATATGTTCCTTCTAGGAACAATATCACACAGTGCTGATTGCACCCAATTAACTTAAACACCCATCTATTAAGTCACCCAGCTAGTAAACTGGGGGAGGAAGCTAGACATCTGAGTGAGTGCCAGACCACTCTAGCTACCTCCTCCCAGGATAGCAGCCAGGCATGGAACACCATAGCCTGAGTCCTACCTCCATGCAAAGTACCAGCTAACGGGGAATAAGTATGAGGTCCTTTCCAGCTACAAGAGACCAGGGATGTAGGCAGCTGGTGACCTGCAGCTCTGACTGGCTAGTGTCTGGGGCTGCACCATGCATGTACTGAGACACGTCTGGTGGTCGCTTGTGACCAGCTTAGGGTGGGCATCCTGCCACAGGGCTCACGAGGGCTCAGTGGGAACAGAGGCCTTTGAACTACACCAGGGGCAGGCTGCCATGATGTGGGTTCCATCCTGCCCCTACTCAGTCTCCACTGGCTTTGTGGGGTCTGCCAGGGCTAAGTGGTGGCTGTAGAAGTGGCTGGAGGCAGAGGCCCATGTCAAAGTGAAGCTGTTTGCCAAGACGGGCGCTCCTGCTGCGGCGTGAAAGGGGAAAGTGCCCTAGGGATGCAGGGAGGTGTTTGAAAGGAGGAGAAACTTCAGACTATGGGAGGGTGGGTCTTTCCCCCCTCTTGTGGCTGGTCTAGGTAAGATTGGAGGCTGCTACAGCTAGAGGACATAGGGCTGAGCTCCTCCAAAGGTGTTTAGGCACTTATTTCGTATTGAGTTCAAGGGGAGTTAGGCACCTAAATACCTTTGACCGTTTCTGCCTTAGTCCCTTACTTCAGGCATCAGAGACTTATGGTTTCAGTGTGTGTGGTGTGGGGTCTGACCCTGGTTGATGGCCCAATGGGTTTGGCCATTCATAGTGAAGCTCTGGTGAGAAGAGTGAGTGATGAAGGGCTATCAAGTGCCCTTAGGAGCTGATTCATCCTCTTAGACTTGAGTTCTTGCCAACCCACATTTAAAGTGGAAAAGGTGAATAACTGGACATTGAACAGACTGTAGCTTAATTCCCAGAGGAATTAAAAAAAAAATCAATCAAGTAACCGAGTTCAGTAAAATAGAACTGTGCCTGTCTCTCTACAGAATGATTGACATTTTATTCCTCTTAGAATTGGAAACAGCATTTGCCCTACGATCTCTCAGCATGTGCGGGGATAGGTTATTGTTGATAATGTGTAAATGGTGCCTAGTTTGTGTCACTTCTGCCACAAAGCAGCTGAAGTTACAGACAGCGGATCACCGCGGTCCATTTAGACTGTATGTGACTGTTTCAGCTAATGCAGCAAGAATCTAGTTTGCTTTCCATCTGACTGGTGGGCCAGTCTCGATTGGAGAGATAAAGCGGCCATCTACAGGTCAGATAATTTGTCAAAATGCCTTAGCTGGACAGCAGTGAACATTAACCTGATTCGTTAAGATCATGTCGCTTGGTGGGTTTTGTGGTGTAGACTTGTCAACTGTCTTCCCAAAAAGTCATACTTGAAAATCAGCCATTCATTGGACTGATCTCTTTGCAGCAATTCTTCACGGGTCTCTGCTGCGAACAGAAAACAGTACCAAAATCCTCGCTGCGAATGCACTGAGGACAGGTGCAGCTGTGGCCGGGGAAGTTGGATCAGTGACAGAGAGCAATCAGCACGTGGACTTGCTGTAGCCAGGGGATAGTCCAGACCTCAAAATAGCATCTGAACGTCTGCAAGCAGAAAAGAACACGTAAGGCTTCCAAATTCAACCCAGGTGTCACTAATTCTCAGCCTTTTCCAGACTGTGGCCCCATGTTACAGCAGAAAAGTTTGGAGACTTTCCTTCCCTCTAGCCAGATGGAAAGGGAGGGTGGACATGACCCCCAGGCCCCATGTTGAGGATCTGCGCCCTAAGTGATGGTTAAAGCATCCGCTAAGCCAGGTTCCTGGCCTTACAAAATGGTCATTAGCCTTTCAGCAGGCCATTTAACCAGTATCCTAGCAGAAGTATATGAGGGGGTAAAGAATCCTTGCTTGTAGGTTAAGCATGTAGCAGTTCTTTTCCCTGCTGCTCATAGAATATCAGGGTTGGAAGCGACCTCAGGAGGTCATCTAGTCCAACCCCCTGCTCAAAGCAGGACCAATCCCCAATTTTTGCCCCAGATCCCAAAATGGCCCCCTCAAGGATTGAACTCACAGCCCTGGGTTTAGCAGGCCAATGCTCAAACCACTGAGCTATCCCTGCCCCCCCCCCCACAAGCTGCTGGTGAAGTTTACACCATGAATGGCTCTCCAGGAGGGCTGGGGAAGGATGCGTGCATAATAAAGTTGCATCTGTTCTCCAGGAAACTTCCTCCCTACACATTTTGGGTGGAACTTTCCAGAGTGCTCCACAATGGCTCAGCTCTGCTCCCATTGAAGGCAATGAAAAATCCCACTCAGAACTGATAAAACCCTCTGCGTCGAAACCCTGTACACTTGAGTTTTGTGAAGGGTATGAAATGGAAATTGCTATTGTGTGTATATATGAACTGGTGAGAGTCATCCCACTGCAAATCAAGAGTGACACACAGGCACGTTTGCAGGATTGGGGCCTTATTGACTGTGATCCAATGCCTGTTGAATCCAGTCGAAAGACTCCCCTTGACTTTAGGCCCTGTACTCCCATGAACTTAAAAATGTAGCTACAAAGCAATCCCAAGGGAAAGAGAAAATGAAACTCGTTCTACTTGTTGCAGATTTTTCTTCTTCTGAAAGTCGCAGCTGTCCAAGTTGGAATGTCCCCTCTTGTCACACACTGTCCGGCCAATTTCCACATTGAGCATGTATTTCAGCCCTCTGACAACCTAGAGGACGCAGTTTCCAGGTTAGTTAATAGAGAGGAGAAGGGGTGGGGCAGGGCAAGGAGAAGAGATAAGATGTATCCAAAAGGAGTCAGAGCATTGGGCTATGGAACAAGAACTGGGTACTTGGTCTAAACCAACTACACAGTGTGTGTTCTAGGTGTGTCAAACAATGCCCCTTGGGAGAATAAGCTAATACTCGGAGGCTTCGGGGTTGAGGGAGAACCTGGGATCAGAGCCCATGGTGCTAGGTGCTGTACAAACATATGTCTAAGGCCCTGTCCCAAAGAGCTTACACTGTCCAAATACAGCATTGAAAAGCAGGTGCTTAGGACAACCTGATCACTGCAATGGAACTGGGGAAGTGTCTGCTGGGAACGAGGCGGAAAACAAGATTTCATTTGTCAATCCTCCTGTGGGATCTAGGCTGAGTTACAGACCAGCACCTGAATCCTGTGGCATCTTTTACCGATTGCCTTCGAGGAAATTCAGTGCAGCAATCCTGGCTAATAAACTTTGCTTTGTTATCTTCCCTGGGACGGGGGGAAATCCTTTTTTAAAAAGAGTCAAAATACTTCTAACTGTTGATGTTAGAATGAGCTATTTCACTGCTAGGCCTGAGGGGCCAGACGCCTGACTGAAGGCAGCAGAGTGACAGGGACAGCACCGAGATACAGCTGCTGAGTGAGGAATATGAATGCTCCTGCTTGTATTGGCAAGAGCAGAAGAAGAACTCACTACTCTTAACTTATTTGGGCTGAGTCAGAAACATTTTCTATGCGACCAAGCTGTGTGCTTACCTGCACCATTGCTTTGGTTATATGAGACTCTTTGAATAGAAAAATGTCGTTTGAGCTGTTGTTATAGCGATAAACCCCAAAGCGAGCGGCTCTGCGAACTCCGGGGTCATTGGTGTTCATGGGTCTGGGAAATCCAGGTCTGGTGGTTGAATTCGGCTTCTCCAGGTAGAGAACTAGAATGCCAGAAACATGCTCCATTACAAACACTGTGCAGGGTCAGAGAACACAGTATGTCTCCAGGTTAACACCACTCTGCCACTACTCCAGTGTGACATCTGCCCCCTTAAACTCCCTTCTCAGAGCGGGCGTGTTTCTTATACCGGGGCTGCTATTTTGCAGCTGCTGGCTGAAAGGTGCGGTTTCATCATAATTGGTTTCTAGAAGCTTATGAAATATCCTACTTAGCTCCATGTTCAAAACACTTATCTAAGATCCCAGGACTGTTGTCTCATTGTGGATTCAATGGGAGGGTTCTCTTTTTGGAGCAATTTTAGAGGCATTTACCACTTGATAGCATCCGCTGTTGAAAACAGACAGATGGGTGCATGTGAGTGAGAGGTTATTGTACAAATAAACTAACTCAATTCACTGCAGAAGAGTCCTTTATGATAATGTATCTGCAAAACTAACACTTATTTCTAAAATATGGGAAAATGCAACATTTTCAGTTGTTTGTCAAGGCTCCTGAGAGTTTTGTAGCATGAGCAAGGGCCAGAGAAAGAAATTAAGGGCCAGATCCTTAATTGGTATAAATCACCACAGTTCTGTTGATTATGCTGATTTACCCCAGCTGAGGATCTGGCTCTGCAAGTTGCTCTCACACACAGCTTGTGCTGATTTACTGTAAACATTAAGTCTGTCTCCTCCAACTTATCTTTCACACCTAAGGCTCTCATTAGCACCAAGCCACAGAGAAAAATAAGTGTTATTAAAACAGTTTACACTGAGAACACAGTTAGATCACATTGCTGTGAAGCATGAGACACTGCACGTGAAGTGAACATGCACTCGTTACAATGCATATGAAAGAGGATACCAAATTCTCCTTTATCTGCCTACCCAGCTCTTAAGATTCTTTGCACAATTTACCTTCCCTTCTTCCAATCAAGCATGAGTTTATGCTGCTGATGGGGACATAACAAAAGAATAGAGGGATGCCAATTGCTGGGGATCAAGATGTGAAACAAGCTTGCAGTCATCTGAGTTATGAGCAGATCAAACTTTTATTAAAAAGGATGAAAAGCTCCACCTTTTTGCTACACCTCATAACTTCTAGATGGTTTGTCCAATTAACTGCCAGTGCCCCCTCATGAGGATATTTCTCATTTGCCACCAGCCACAAGTACTCGGTCTGTAGGCAGGTATTTCAAATTTGGGAAGAACTGAAAAAGGAAAGGGTGTAGAAGGGGAAGAAATCCAGATTCAAATGGAAACTGATTTACAATCTGAGGCCCCAGTCTTGGAAACATCTTATGTGACTAACTTTTATTTGTATGAGTAAACTTATTATTACATAATAAGTATTTGCAGCATTAAGCTCTTAACAATAAAGCTGCTGCAGCTCCATAATACATGTTAAAATAAGGGTAATCTCACCTTCAAGGAGTAGAAGGATCTATCCAAGGTACTTAATAGCCCCCCACTGTAATGGTATCTGAACACCTCCGTTTTTGATTGTACCTCATGTCACCCCTCTGAGCTCAGACAGTGCATTATCCCCATTTTTACAGATGAGGAGCTGAGGCACAGGGAGGCAAAGTGACACAGGAAATCCAGGGCAGAGCAGGGTCTTGAACCCAGGTCTGCCAAGACTTGGCTTGTACCCTAACCACTGGGCCACTCTTCCTCCCCTTCAGGATATTAAGGCAGCAATGCCCCTCCCTGACTCAGCATTGCAGAGTTAACTAGTGCCACCAATGGGATATGTGAATTAACTCTCCCTGGCAGCATCATTTCTAGGCCACTGCCCAAGGCAGGATGCCGGGGCGAAGATCTGATCTGTTTTGGCAAAACTTTACTGGCCCTGGGTGGTTGATACAGTTATTTGATAAGTTCTGCATGGAAAAACTGATGGTGTTCAGGGCTGGTGTAGATATTAGCCCTGTGTCTGTAGGAGGAACCTGATAACCTCTTCCTCTTGTTCACAGTTAGCGACCCCATTGTGGCTTAACGCTCACTGACACCTATTGAGTCACAGCCTCTTGTAAGAGTGGTAAAAGAGCTCTCTGCCTGGCTAGGGAATCACATAAAAGGCACGTGAAGAGCTTTAAATGTCCTGCCTTGAAAAAAGGGGAGGCCAGTGTCAAAAGAAGTCTCTAGACTATGACTCCAGCTTCTAACTGATCATATTGGACAGATTAAGTTTCCTTTCAGATGAAGGAAGGCTGCCCGGATACCCCAAGCAGTGGGCACATTAGAAACACATAAGTAACCTTGGAGCGTGGGGGGACGGACACAGAGAGATTGTATCTTCGTATGATTCAAAAGTGATTTGTACAAAAAGTTTATGGTTTGCCAGTGATGGTGGGCAAACCTCAAGCAGACTGAGTCTGATCTCATCTCTTGGGAGTCTCACTAGAGCAGGCTGCAACAGAAATATTACAGGCTGGTGTGTGTGTCATATATCTCAACCCCAGGCACAGGGCAACTGCAGAGTTAATTGCACTAATAATCGTCGTCGTCATCCGTAACTCTGATATAGCACTTTTAATCCATAGATTTCAAAGTATGTCATGAAGGAGGTCAGTATCACTATCCCCACTTTACAGATGTGGAAGCTGAGGCAGAGGATGGTGACTTGCCCAAGGTCTCCCAGCAGGCCAGTTATTCCATCGGAACCAGTTTGCCCAGCCCAAAGCCCATAATTCACGTCAAGCGATGCAGCCATAGCTACGACTCCCACACCACAACCTTCCTGGCAAGGTCAGTCCCAACTCTGACATACAGGGCCTGAGTTGCCTCTCCTTTGTGCAGAGGGGGTGTGCGGGACTGGGGAGGTCCTCCTGATGGCCTGGATTGTTCATCGATGCATGACTGAAGCTGCATTCCCTAAAATACCAAGCCACAGGTCAGAGGCAGGATGGGTCAGTGGTTAGGGCACTAGGGTGGGGCTCACGAGACCCTACTTCCAGTCTCTGCTGTACCACAGACTCTCTGGGAGACCTGGAGCTCAGCCCACATGATCAGGCTCTCTGAGCCTCAGTCTCCCACCTGTGAAAGGGAAATAAGCAGCTCCCCCAGCTCCCAGAAGTATCGTGAGGTGCTGCTGACATACTAACAAGGGTCATACACACAACAGGGCCGTGTACTGGAGCCGATTGCAGCCCAGTTGGATTTTAGCCAATAGGCTAAAGACACCTTGATCGGTTCTATACACGTAACCACGTCTTTCCTGCGTAGCCCTGTGGCTGCTGGCTAGCTGTGCCAGGCCCCATGGCAGTTTTAATGGAAAGGTTATAGCCTCACTGATGGCTGCAGGGGGAAAGGGCAATCCCAGTCCAGCCTGTCCTGGGCAGGGGCGTCATTTCAGAAAGATTCGGGGGGGATTAAGTGGAGTTAGTGTATAGAACAGGTTTCAGAGTAGCAGCCGTGTTAGTCTGTATTCGCAAAAAGAAAAGGAGGACTTTTCATCCGATGCAGTGAGCTGTAGCTCACGAAAGCTCATGCTCAAATAAATTGGTTAGTCTCTAAGGTGCCACAAGTCCTCCTTTTCTTTTTGCGAATAGAACATGCGATGTGATTCTGTTACAGCCTGCACAGCTGGGGTGGGGGCAGGGGGAAAGTGGAAGACACACAGACCTATGAGGAGTTGTGGGGAGGGGACGCAAACCGAGGTCTGGGGCGGGGCAACTGTCCCTCTTCCCCCAAAGCAAATGACACCTCTGTTCCTAGGTGTTAGCGAGACACACGACACTCTGGCCGGAGCTAGTTAACTGTTCTAGGCTCTAGTCCCACTTCTCGCCCTGGGCAGAGGAACAGAGAACAGACACGTGGCAGATGTTAATCAGGGTGCTTAATGCACGACCGGAAAGCACTCAGATACTGCAGTGATAAGCACGGTATAACAACCTCTGTAGGCTAGAACAGACGGGTGGTCACCCTACCCAGGCAATCAAATGCTTGTATTTCCATCTCCCCATCTTCTATCCATGTCAGCTTTTACTTCCCAGATGGAGAGCAGGAAGAGAGTGACTGTATCTTGACTTGCTCAGTCCCTACCCCTTAAGGACCTGTTATTCAAAGACAACTAGAGGCCCAAAAGCTAGAGGGTACCAGCTGTAAGGTCGCCACCTTGCCTTTGCCGGAGTTAAACACAACCACCCCGTACTAAGCCACAGGTGTCCATTCTTATATAGAGATGGGCTAAGTGCTCAGGGCCTGACTGGGTGCACTGAAATGGCCTTAAGTACTCTCCATATTCAGGGATGGTGTGGGCCTTGTCCTCCATAGTAAGTTAGAGCAGCCCTGGGGCTACCCTGACTTGTGCTCTCCTCCCCACAGGTCCTGAGAAGTATAGAAAAGGGGTCCAGTGCTCTGCAGCCCCACTCCTCATATCCCAGGAGCAGAACCAGCACTCAGCCCTCGGACCAGCAGGGGCGCCTCTCTGCACAGAGGTAATCCTCAGAGGCGGTTTCCACAGACTGAGACTCAGACCATCAGATGCTTGCACCCTAAATGTTGGGCCTCTAAAATTCAGATCCAAATTCTGCAGCTGAGGCCCAGATGTGATTTCTTATGTGGAAGAGTGAGGCTGGAATATGAAGCTAACCTTACTAAGCTTTGTACATTGGTGATAAGAACAGAGGCGCAAACTCAGATAGACATTAAATGTGTTCCTTGCTCGGGAAAATCTGGGCAGTGGTAGATTTGTAAGAAGAGGCCAATTTTCAATGTTCCTCTCTTACTTTGAGAAACAAGGCCATGTTTTATTCAGACGCTTAAAAAGAAGCAGACCTCTGCAGCCCTCTTCAAACGTAGAAGGAAACCACAGCTGAAGCAGAGAGCTATCAATTAATCTAGCAACGTGTTACCAGAAACCATAGGAGCCCCACTAACCTTTTCTCTGCATCAGTTTCAAAATAAAAATACAAGTCCTAAAAAACAAAGCACCTTTGAAGTTACCACTCTAAAGATTTAAGGCTAGCGGTAATCAAGAGAGTTTCCTGGATCAGCAGAGTACGCAAGGAGCCAAAGGAATGCTTCATTAGAGTCTGCTAATCACTCCACTGCCAGCCTGTAATTGTTACATCCTGTCTTTACAGTTAATAATCAAGGTTGTGGAGAGGTTAGACTCTGATATAAATTAAAATCACAAGTTGACTTTAGAATTATTAGACAAGTCTCCTCAGATCACACTGTTTGATATAGGTAGGGAAATGCTATGGAGCAGTTGAAGTTACGTATGGAAACATAACCCACCTGCATTCAGACAACAGCTGCGACACACTGGAGTTCAGAAAGAGAAAGACTGGGCTCTCAGATATTAGTCACACATACATCACATATACGTATATGCACAAGGTCAGCAAACCTTAAGCTTAAAGAAGATTGAAGTTATTTTCTGATCTTACCATTAGAGGTCCTGGCTAAGTCCCATAGACTTAAATAGCAAAACAGAGCCAAGCCCCAGCCAAAACTCATTGCTACCAGCTCGGCAGAGATGCAAGTGAAGAGTATTTCAGCCAGAGAACAGGCTGCTCCCCACAAGGAGGAAGATGTGCCTGTCTGAGAGCTCCCATTGGCTGCTGGAGGAACACGCACACACGCAAATTGACCACAGGTCTATCATTAACTTTATCTTCTGTTGATGATTCGACACTTTGAATAGCAACTGTATCAGTGACTCCTGGACAACATGGCTGCACCCAGGGGATGAGGGGTAGTTACTTTGAACCTTCACCTGGTACAAATGCACACAGGGTATAAACCCTACGTCCATGTGAGCATATGGAAAAAGGAAAACAGCTCTCTGCCTCTCACGGGATGTGAAGAGCGGGCGGGGCAGGAACTGACAGGGTGTCCCTAGCCTGCAGGGGAAGAGGAGATTTGCAGCTGATGGGGGATATGGAGTTCCCCACATTCATGGGGGTGCCTGGGGAGCTGGAAGGGGTGTGAGGCCCAAAGGAAGGAGGCAGCATGCTAGCTGGGGTGGGGGGATGGGATGGGAAATGAGGTAACGGGGCACTTCTCAGCAGAGAGCCAGTAGAGGTTCTGGGGGTTGTCTCCAAAGTCAGTGTGTAATATAGCTCCCGTCCTGAGTGTCAGTCCACGCCAAGGCCTGCTGACGCAGGGTAAGCTGTAGGATCAGGGGGGCTATGGAGTGTTGCTAACTCTTGTAATTTTAGCACAGATCTCATGATACTTGCAGTTTTCCTTAAAGCTCCAGCTGCTGGATTCTGAGGATGACATGAGAATCCCAGTTTCTGTTTATATATATCTAAAGTTTCTAGTCCTTGTGGCTGTGGAAAAAACATGAAAAGCCCCACAAAATTATTTTTTAAAAACTCAATGGTTTTTAAGCTTATCTCATGATGTTTTGGGGCTGGGTGCCTTATTTCTGAGTGCTTGGAACTGGCAGCGCTGCTCCTGAGCATACATTCATTTTAAACTGGCTGCTGGAAATCAGTGGCCAGGTGAGGGAATGCAGCCTAGTGGCCCATGCACAGGACTGGGGCTCAGGAGACATGGGTTCTGTTCCCACCTATGCCCTGCTGCGTGGCTTTGGGCATGTCATATCGCTGCTTTGTACCTCAGTTTCCCCATCTGTAAAAGGGGGATAACATTATTGACTTCCATGGCAAAGTGCTTTGAGATCTAGATAAGAACTATGTATTATTGTTATGATAACTTACTTGCTAGGGCTTCAGTTCAAAGCTCTGCATTTCCTTTCAGAATGATGCCTTCTTCAATGCTTCAGGCAAAGTACTGAATGCAAGCCAGCGCCCTGGGCTGGGTGTTAAAGAGCAGCTGCAAGAGACATATGGAGTTTCCTGACAGGAACAGATCAGGTCAACATTTAATAGAAGCTCTCCCAATATAAATTACTTAAAAATACCGATTTACCAGTATCGCCAGCCCCAAAAGTTCAAAAATTATGAGTGAGACAACAAACATCAGGAGACTGGCCTCAAAATCATGAAATTAAAAAAAAATCACAGGTGTTTTTGGCCTGTCTTTCCGTTGTGTGACCGACCCCTCCCCCCGCCCCGGCCCATCCCCAGCCTGCCTGTGCCCCTTTGAGTACGTCTCCATTTCAATAGACCCCTGACGCAGAGAGTCTCAGAGCCCAGGTCTGAGCCTGGGCTCTGTGACAGCCACCCCCCCGGCCGGGTGTCAGAGCCCAGACTCCAGCCCAAGTGGGGGCATCTACCCTGCTGCTTTTAGCCCCATAGCACCAGTCTCGTGAGCCTGAGACAGTGGACCTGGGCTCTGAGACATGCTGCCCGGTTTTAATTCTCTTGCAGTGTAGCTGTACCCTGTGAGACGCCGTGAGCTAAGATCAGCTGCTGTACAGGACCAGACAGACCTTTGGTTTAAATCAGTATTAGGGAGCTGGGGGCCAGGCATTCTCAGTGGAGAGCCTGAGTCTGTTTCTTCTAGGGCACAGTTTATAGCTCATCGTTTTTCTCAGGCTTTTGCCGGGTGTGAACGTAACTACAGAACAGTGAAGCCGAAACAGGTCTGGTTTGGGGCCGGAGGAGGAGCAGGAAGTTTGAAACAACCAGACCTTTTCCCTTTTGACTTCTCTTTGTAATAGAGCTGGAAATAAACTGTCTCTAGTACTGACCCACTTGAGGGAGCTAGAGGGCAATTTACTACAGTCAGCTGGATTTAATTTTGTGTTTAGAGAGGGTGCCTTGTGATGCGGTAAAGCTGCCAGGCTTTGAGTCCCTTTCTTTAGAATTTTACACTGACGCCCATCACCGTAGCCTCCGTTCACCTTCCATGTAGAATCAAGAGCAAACTTTGAGTGGAGCAGAGATTTTGAACTGTTTCACTCTACTGGCAGGTTGGGCTGGTTGTCTATGGAAGACCCTGCCATCCATGCTGGCCATACCCAAGGGCTGGTGAAATGAACCAAATTCTTGGTCTGCGTTCTTGGTGTGGTATGGCACCGGAATTCCTCTCTACCCTTACACTATGGAGTGAGGTATCCATCATTCCTTATAAGGAATCTCTTAGCATAGGATATAAAGAAGCAGAGTTGGTGTGCTTACGAAGAGTTGATTTATGCCCCCTGACACATCTCTTTTCTTCTTTTTATATAAAGATTGCTAATTTACAGTTTATGACGATAATAATCTCATCCAAGTGACCTGTTTATTACTGCGCTGAATAAGTTTCTCCAGTGCTTTCCCCCAGGAAGCAACAGCCAAATCATCCAGTGCTAGCATTAATTTTGCAGGTAATATTGTGTTAATCTCACCCCCAAACTCCCGCCATGTGTTCTTTCTCTTTTATTGGGCAGCTTCTGCTCAAGTGAAACAAGAAGGATGGGTCTGTGGTTGGGACTCTGGCATTGGACCCAGAACTCCTGGGTTCCTCCCTTTCCTGGATCTGCTATCGACTCCCTGTGTCCCTTGAACAAGTCACTTCATTTCTCTGTGCGTCAGTTCCTCACCTGTGAAAGGGAGGGAATACTTTGTGTCTCCCACTCCCTGTCTGTCTTGGCTGTTTAGAGCAAGCTCTTCCTAGCAGGCACTGTCTTGTATGCTATGTAGGTACAGTGCTTAGCACAACGGGGCCTCTAGGTGCTGCTGTCATGTAAGCCATAGGCCTGAAGCCCTGCAGAACAGGGAGCTCTGTTGACATTGCTGGTGAACAGGAAGAAGAGTGGCCCAAAGCCGTGTGAGAATTGCAGATGGGCTGGGACTCCAAAGGGGAGCTCTCCGCTGGAGAGCAAGGGGAGGTGACTGAGTGGGCCGGGCCACATTTGCATTTCAGTTATGGAACAGTTTGGGGCATTTTGGTTAAAAATCCAGGGAAGTTTTGAGTTTGGGGCTTATAAACCATTACTGACCCCAGTGGGAAGTGAAGGGACAAGAGGTGCACACCACATGTGCCAGGGTCACCCTGACTGAGACTAACATCAGGAAGGTCTGGGTAAGGGAGTCAGGGTAAGGCTAAGAAAAGAAGGGGGAGAAGAAAGAGAAAAGAGTAGGTGGGGTTTTTTTGACTGGGGGGTCCCTGCCTCATGGTAGGAGTTATAGTCAGAGTCTGAGATATCGCTAGCAGTCTTCGCTGAGCTGAGACTGCTAGCAAACAGGAGGTCCGAGGCAGCTTCCAGGTGAGCTGTGGAGTAGTAGCAATGAAAGCTGAAGTCACCCCGGCTGGGTAGAGCCCCCAGAGCAGCCCTGACCTTCCAGTGTCTTTGGACTCCACCAACCCAAGAGTACATACTGTGAGTGGGGGACTGGGGAGGAGGGACATGGCTGTAATGCACCAGGCAATCACAAGTGCCAGAAGACAACTGAGGCTGGGGCTAGTTTTAAGACAGCCTGGGGCAGGGTAGAGTCTTGCCTAATAGTGTTAATTTATTAAATGCTGCTGGTTTTCCCAAATCTAGTCTGTTGTCCCCCCTTTTCCTTTCCTCCAAATAACATTGTTCCTCCTAAACCCCTGAACTCAGTGATCGTGAGTGGGGAAGTTTTGCCCCTCAAGGGCATGCAGGCCTGGGTAGTGTCCCAGGTTTCTAGATGGGGGTGTGAGGTAGTGTTGTTTAAGGTTTTTGAGAAGGAGCGCCTAGAAAGTTGAATGGGGCTGTTTTTGCAGCTGACTATACCTGGTAGAAGAGTTACAGTAATCATCATAATCATAGTGTTTGGGCCTAAGCATTAGCCATATTCAAGGCCTTAGGGGTTTTTTTATTGTTAGTAGGCAAAATGGATGAGGACTCAGGTATTTCCTTGGTGCCTACTGTGTTAAGGGAAAAGGACTTTGTTCGTTCTTTGTAAATGACCAGGGTTATAGCAAATAACAGGAGCTAGTTTTTGTGCTCACAGTTCCAAGCCTCTCCAGCTAGCACTCTGCCCAAAACTCTCTTCCCCGGCTTTTTCTCACACAGGTGCAGTCCAGTGAATCTCCTGCCCCTGTGCTTGTTATCAGAACCGCAGGAAATCCCTTGGCCTTCATGGCCCTGCCACTGTCCAGGTTTGTATATATGGTCTGGTCCCTGGACAGTGGTTTCCCATTGTATCCACTAGTACTAACCATAGAGACGTTTAATTGTTCCTTCATTTAGCCTGAATGGATGACAGCCACCATGCTCAACAGACGCAATGAGGCAGTGTGACTGACTGATGCACAGCATAACAACAACAACAATTCATGTATTTGATCACAACTGGACCCATATTTTCCTCTCTGAGGCATTTTGCAGCTCATACTGGTTCCACCAGGAATAACAAGCATGTATCCAAGGGTGGAATTGGCCTGTAGTATTCTAAGGAAATACTCCAACTGCTTCCACGTGGCATTCTCATTTTGCAATGCAAAGTGCAACAGTATTGTTCTTATCTGACATGTACGCTCAGATCAGGCCAGTTTCAGGTAGTGAGTCTTCTTATTTCAACCCCCTGGCACGATTAACATTGATCTGGCCCACCTTATCTGGAAATATTAACTGTTGAAACCAGTGCAGAATGTCTCCTGCAGATAAACATGATTCCCATCACTGGAGGTTTTGAAGAACAGGTTGGATGAACACCTGTCAGGGATGGTCTAGGTTTACTTGGTCCTGTCTCATCGCAGAGGGAGGCACTAGATAATCTCTCAAGGTCCCTTCCAGCCTGATATTTCTATGGTTCTGTGGTTTCTATGAAGTGCAGAAGGTGCCCCAAGGGGTGTTTTCTGCTCTATGATATCACATTTGGTAAGAGTTTCTTTAGGTGCAGGGACCCCTTGCATGAGACCGGGGCTGGGTGGGAAATCATCTTCCTGCCCTGTGAGAATTTTCAAGAGTTCCAATACTTTTCCTGTCCCAAATCAGGACAAAAAATTGAACTGCGTTGTTGTTGTTGCTTCAGAAAAGTTTTCGGTTTGAGTCAATCAAAATGTTTTGTTGTTGTCTAGCTTAGCTAAAATTTCAAAAGGAAAAGTCACTTTGACTTGAAAAACGAAGCTTTTTTACTTTGAAAATGTCAAAAGAGGATGTTCTGTCAATTTCAAAATGTTTTTCCCCCCAGAAATATTTCAAGTCAGGAGATTTGTCAAAACTGACCTTTTTTTATGGGCAGTTTTGGTTTCCACAAATGGGCATTTTTCAGTGGAGTAAATAGTTTTTCAAAAGATTTCCATCCATCTCTGAGAGAGAGACAGCTCTTTCAGGGCTGCATATTAACTGAAAAAGAAAGGGGAACCTATTATCCGTAGACAAACATTGTATCTGGTATAAACTGTTCTCTCTGACCTACTCTAAATCTAACTTGTGAGTCTTCTGCATTGGGCTAGATTAAATAGAGGTGAATTACTTGCACTACAGAATTGTCTTGTTTACTTTCCTTTGAGCAACTGTTATTTATTGCAAGCCCTATGCGATTGTCTCTACTGATATGGATTGTTAGATGGGAGGATTCACAGTAGCATCTGATAATTTAAGAAAAACAACCACTCTCCTTATTATCTATGCAGGACTGAGCTAACAATGCACTTATCTTCATCTTGTTTTTCTGTTGAAGAAGCAAAGCGCGCAGTACATAAATCTGATTTTTTCATGCCATTTTGCATCCAGGTGGGATTTGACTTTGAAGAAATGAATCAGATTTTCAGCTGATGTAAATCAGTCCAGCTCCGATTCTCAGCTGCCAGAGTAAATCTAGAATGATGCCTGTTGACATCAGTGGAGTTACTCCACATTTACACTGGTGTAAATGAGACCAGAGTTTGGCCCCATATAGACAGTTAACTCATTTTTCATTTGTAGTGTTAGATATTCCGACCGCATTAATGGAACAATAGGGGCTGCAAGAATAATACCTTTCATTAACTTTTGCACGGCATTTGGAGAGTGAAAGGAGCGGGTGGATGGACTTGTACTCTTAGAAAAGTTTTAATTAAGACACATTTGCCAGTGTCAATAGTTTTTTTTTGTTTTTAATCTTTTTCACGTTACCAAGCCTTCGCCAGGGTCCCCAGGGTGACGACTTTAGATGGGTTTGTTTTAATGAAGGATCTGGGCAGTGCAGAGGATTAGGGTACCGGGTTTCATTTAGAAGTCACTGAATTTCAGTGTTTGGCAGACTTATTCCTTAAAAAGCATGTATTTTTTCAGCAGAGTGCTAGGAAGGGATAAGTTCTCAGCCTTTGCACCCAGGGTACGTCCACACTGCAGTCAGAGGGCTGATGGCAGCCGGTGTAGACATGTAGCTCACGTCACGACGGAAGTGAAGCTGCAGCTGCACGGGCTAGGCCCGCCCGCCCTGGGCTCCGGGTACATCCGCTAACTAGGGCAAAGTTAGCTGGGGTGTGTCTACACCTACTGCAATCACACCTCTGATTGTGCAGTGTAAACACACCCTTAGAACGTAAGAGCGGCCAGGCTGGGTCAGACCAAAGGTCCATCTAGCCCAGTATCCTGTCTGCCGACAGTGGCCAATGCCAGGTGCCCCAGAGGCAATGAACAGAACAGGTCATCATCAAGTGATCCATCCCGTCACCCATTCCCAGCTTCTGGCAAACAAAGGCTAGGAACACCATCCCTGCCCTTCCTGGCTAATAGCCATTGATGGACCTATCCTCCATGAATTTATCTAGTTCTTTTTTGAACCCTGTTATAGTCTTGGCCTGCACAACATCCTCTGGCAAAGAGTTCCACAGGTTGACTGTGCATTGTGTGAAGAAATACTTCCTTTTGTTTGTATTACACCTGCTGCCTGTTCATTTCATTTGGTGACCTCTAGTTCTTGTGTTACGAGAAGGAGTAAAGAACACTTCCTTATCTCCTTTCTCCACAACAGTCATGATTATATAGACCTCAATCCTATCCCCCCTTAGCTGTCTCTTTTCCAAGATGAACAGTCCCAGTCTTGTTAATCTCTCCTCAGAGGGAAGCTGTTCCACACCCCTCAGCATTTTTGTGGCCCTTAGGCTTTGTCTACACGAGCCCTTTTGTTGGTAAAACTTGTGTCGGGCAGGGGTGTGAAAAAACACACCTCGGACTGACAAAAGTTTCACAGACCATAGCACCGGTGTGGACAGCGCTCTGTTGGCGGGAGACACTCTCCCGCTGACGTAGCTACCGCCGCTTGTTGGGGGTGGTTTAATTGTGCCGACGGGCGAGCTCTCTCCAGCCGGCCTAGCGCGGCTCCACGGGAGCCCTTCCGGCGAGCCAGCTGCATCAGGTGCAGAATGTAGACACCGCTTTAGAGGAGAACAAGCTCGGCTGCTGTGTTCCCTGGTGGATGCCTTTCGCCGTAGGACTGGCTAAGACTCAGCAGTTTGGTGGGGCCACCTGCGTGCTCTGTGTTGGGGAGGAAGGAAGTCCAGGGCCGCTGGGAGAAGGAACTGAGTCAGGAGATGATTGTCCCCACTTTCCTGTGCCAGGAGCCGCCCCTCTCGCCTACCACTAGCCCTGTCCGCTTAGAGCTGCTTCCTCCTGCCCTCGCTCCATCCCTCAGCCCCGGAAGCTGGAGCCGGAGCGACTGTAGTGGAGCCCTGCCAGCCCCACAGGAGACTGTTCCCGGTCTCCCCCAGCAGCAGCATGGTGCCCTGCAAGAGCGAACATGCGGGCTCTGTCTTTGCTGCCTGCCCTGGAGCTCTCGCCCTCCAGGTCTCGCTCTCGGGGTGTGTCTGCGTAGCACTGGGCGGTGCGAGTCCTGTTGTGGGGACTGCTTGAGATAGCAGGGTGGCCGTGGGGCACCAGCTGCAGCCCCGACTAGCTGCCTGAGTCCCCTGGGAGTGGGTGCAATTGCTCTCGAGTGGCTCTGCAGACACACCCGTGAATCCTCCTGGAGCCCGGTCACGGATGTAACTACATCCAGCTCAGCCTTGTCCCCGCACCTGCCTTCAAGTAACCCCCCACAACTTTTCTGCAGTGAAGTCATAGTCCCTGTGTCTGTGTGTGGGGGAGAGCGGGAAGCATGGCCCCTTCACCGTTTGCGACTGTGTGGCTGTTTCCTCTCTATGGGGCGGTAGGATATGCAGATTGTTCACCCCTGGCCTGCCCCTGTTCTCTTTTTTTATATGACTGCACATCTCCTCCACTCCCTCACCCAGACATTTTAAAGGGATACTACAGTGACCGTCCGCTTGTCTCCAACCACAGTGGTGGCATTAAAAAGGAAACATTTATTTTACTGAGGTGTTGTTTTTGGTTTTACAGTAGCACCTGGGTTCACCTATTATTCATTTCATCCTGATGTTCACTTTTAGCAGCTCGGTGAGATGAAAAGTGTTCCACTTTTAGGAAACTTCTCAGCCCATTAATAACCCTCAGAGCCAACTGCTCCCTCCCGAAGGATATTTTAAATGTAAATTAGAAATTTGTATTGAATTCCATCTGTGGATTCCTTTTTAATTAGGGGGATTAGACTAGATCAGAGGTCACTGAACAGTGAATAGCGCAGTCAGGAGACCTGGATTTTTATTCCCAACTCTGCCACTGACTTGCTGGGCGGCCTTGGATAAGTCACTTCCTCTCTCTGAGCCTCTATTTCCACTCCCACCCTTTCTCTTGGCTGTTTGGATTGTAAACTCTTTGGGGGCAGAGACCGTTTTTACAATGCATCAGTGCAATGCCTAGCACCATGGATTCCTGACCTCTCCTGGAGCCTTTCAGTGCTATTTCCACACAATGTGGGTAAATTTCATTATACCTCTTTTAGAGGGGACACAGACAGGTGAAGTGATTTACCCAAGGATACAGCTCGAGTGTGGGGCAGAAACCAGAATACAGAATGTTTCCTGACTCCTAGTCCAGTGCTCTGTTTGCTGCCACACCCAGTGTCTCTGCTCAGAATGTGAAGGTTGGGAGTTTTACTGGGAATTCAGAATAGATCTCTGAGTGAGATTCGTTAAGGTCCTGGTCCTGCAAATGCTTATTCACATAAGTAACTTTATACATGAGGGCAAGTGTCTGCAGGATCTGTGGCTTAGTGTGAAATACCAAGGAATGGTAGATACTGTGCGTGGTCTAACAATACAATACAATAGACGAAGGTTTCTACCCATCAGAGGAGTGAACTTTTGGAATAGCCTTCCAAGGGAAGCAGTGGGGGCAAGAGACCTATCTGGCTTCAAGATTAAACTCGATAAGTATATGGAGGAGATGGTATGACGGGATAACATGATTTTGGTAATTAATTGATCTTTAAATATTCATGGTAAATAGGCCCAATGGCCTGTGATGGCATGTTAGATGGGGTGGGATCTGAGTTACTACAGAAAATTCTTTCCTGGGTATCTGGCTGGTGAATCTTGCCCATATGCTCAGGGTTCAGCTGATCGCCATATTTGGGGTCAGGAAGGAATTTTCCTCCAGGGGTGATTGGAAGAGGCCCTGGAGGTTTTTCACCTTTCTCTGTAGCATGGGGCCTGGGTCACTTGCTGGAGGATTCTCTGCTCCTTGAAGTCTTTAAACCACGATTTGAGGACTTCAATAGCGCAGACATAGGTGAGAGGTTTATCACAGGAGTGGGTGGGTGAGATTCTGTGGCCTGCGTTGTGCAGGAGGTCAGACTAGATGATCATAATGTTCCCTTCTGACCTTAATATCTACGAATACTATCCACATTTTCATGAATGGCTTGAATGATGGATTGGAGAGTATGCTTATAAAATTTCTGGGTGGCGCCCAGCTGGGAGGGGTTGCAGGACAGGATTAGAACTCAAAACAATTTTGACAAATTGGAGAATTGGTCTGAAATCAACAAGATGAAAGTCAATAAAGACAAGTGCAAAGTACTTGGGAAGAAAAAATCAAATGCACAGCTTCAAAATGAGGGCCAGCTGGCTGGGCAGTCATACTGACGAACAGGATCCGAGGGGTCTAGTGAACGAATGAGTTGACAATGCGATTCAGCTGGAAAAAAGGCGACTATTTTGGGCTGTATTAACAGGGGTGTCGTATGTAGGGCACGGGGGGTAACTGTCCCGCTCTACTCGGCGGGAACACTGTGTGCAGCTCTGGGCACCACACTCCAGGAAAGGTCCAAGTGGAGAGAGAGAGAGAATCCAGAGGAGAGTGACAAAAATGATCAAAGGTTTAGAAAACCTGAGCCGTGAGGGAAGGTTAAAAACACTGGGCATGTTTAGTTTTGAGAAAAGAAGCGTGAGGGGGGGACCTGATTCCAGCCTTCAGATACGTGAAGGGCTGTTCTAAAGAGAACAGCGATCAGTTGTTCTCCATGGCCACCGAAGGAAGGACAAGAAGAAATGGGCTTAAATTGCAGCAAAGGAGATTTAAGTTAGCTATTAGGAAAAACTCTCTAACTTTTCAGGGCAGTGAATCGCTGGAACAGGCTTCCAAGGGCGGCTGTGGAAGTTTTTAAGAACCGGCTCGACAAACCCCTGTCAGGGATGGTCTAGGGTTACTTTGTCCTGCCTCCGCACAGGGGGCTGGACTTGGTGACCTCTCGAGGCACAAGTGACAACTTTTGTCGGCGCCGGTGGGTGCTCACGCCCCCCCCCAACTCTGTCCCTCCCTGCCCCTATTGGATCCCTCCCCAAACCCTCGCCGCGGCCCTGCCTCCTCCCTCAAGTGCGCCGCATTCTCCCTCCTCCCCGCTCCCTCCCAGGCTTGCCGTGGGAAACAGCTAGTTCACGGCGTAAGCGCTGGCAGGGAGGGGGGAGAAGCAGGACCCAGCAGTGTGCTCCGGGAAGGAGGTGGAGCGGAGGCAGAGGTGAGCTGTGTCGGGGGTGAGTCAGGGAGGGTGGGGAGCTGCCGGTGGGTGCAGAGCACCTACCAATTTTTCCCTGTGGGTGCTCCAGCCCCAGAGCAACCATTGAGTCGGCACCTATGTCTCAAGGTCCCTTCCAGCCCCACATTGCTAGGAATCTGTGACTACATTTCCAAACTAGCTTTCCTGCAAGACTTGGTACAGTACGTTATTAATACTGTAGCATATGGGCACCCTGCGTGCTCAACCAGTCCGGTCAAACTCCCATTGCAATCAGCAGGAGCCTTTCCATTGACTTCAGCGGCCGCTGAGTTGTGTGACGCAGCTTTTAGTTGTAAGTAATTCAATTGCTGGAATTAGCAGTATTTGTGTATTGCCATGACACTAATTTAACCATGAATTCTTTTATTAAATCCAAAGGCCCAGTGATATTTATACAATTGCTATAACCAAG
The DNA here is from genome assembly GCF_965140295.1 of Lepidochelys olivacea. Lineage (NCBI taxonomy): Eukaryota > Metazoa > Chordata > Testudines > Cheloniidae > Lepidochelys > Lepidochelys olivacea. The sequence continues at coordinate 210,796,624 of NC_140413.1, read as the reverse complement.
ATGAAAAGGCTTAAATAAAAAAGAATTTGCTACATCCACATATTGATAAAACATGTATAAGCATTTGATCAAGATACTTACGAACAGGCTAACCCAAGGAGTGCTTAGGCCAACTGGCCAGCTCCAGCACAGTCAGGCAGATGTTTGCAATGACCCTTTTCAGAGTTTAGTTCTTACACCCTTTAGCAAGCAAGTGATGTCACTGTCAATTATCAGACCTTAGCTAAGCCGGATGAAGTAACTTTTTATAATACACAAAACAAACTGACCTAACCAGTTATTTACCCTGCCTGGTGCCCAGTTAACCATGTTTTGTTTCCACTACTTCAGCCCAAACTGGAGATAAGAAAGCACCAGTATTTTGAAGGATCACTACAAGTTTAACACAACAGCTCCTCTTTCCTATGAGCTCATTCTTTTTGGACATGTGCTTCGGGCCTGTTGCTCATGCTCATAGACCAACGCAATTTAAAACCATAGTTCACCCAGGTCTAATGAGGGACTGTGTTTCTACATCAGGTATATTCTTATCTGTTCAGTTCTTGTGTATGTGAATTCTAGCTACTGGGTTTAGTTACTTTTACCAGGCTTCCATCATTCAAGGGGTTTCTCTGAGTCTGCAAAGAGGTTTCCATTAAGAGCCATAGCTCAAGTTCCCGTTCATTTGAATAAACATCCCACACTTCAGTGACTTCACATTCCATCCAATTAGCCAATCCAGTACATGTCCAACATGGGCACTGCAATTGAAGGACTCTGTGCTGGATTTAATTAGGCAAAAGGTAAATATGAGCAAATCAACTGAAATCCCTTATCATGAATGCAAATTAATAGAGTGCAAGTAGTTAATAGCTGTACATTTTAATGGCATGGGGGACACACAACAGCCCTGGGTTTCCATCTAATGAGCACCAGCCACACACACACACAGAGAAAATGTAAGAGACAGTACCTGCCCCAGAGAGGTTACAATCTACATAGAAACGATAGTGGCACAGAGGGATTAAATTACTTGGCCAGGGTGACGCGGGACTCTGAGGAAGAGCTGCAATAGAAGCCAGACCTCCCAAGTCCCAGCCTAGTGCCTTAGTTACAATCTCAGAAGTGACCGTGTAAAAATAAGAGTCTAACCAATAACCGTACATCAAGTGCCACACGTCTGTGGCCAAGCAGTGCTCTGGAAGTTCCAGTTCCACATGAGTACAGGCGAAAGCACAGAGACGGTTTCAGAACCAAAGATTTGCCCCCTTCTGTTTTCAGCTCCTTTCAGCTGTTCCCCCCCAGATGGTCCTGCGCGCTCACCAGCCCCTTGACCTCTGGCTGGAAGACTGAAAGGTGCTGCTGACTTTAGAGCCTGGGGGACATCCAGCAGGGGGTCACTTTTGAGCAGCACCGTGCTTCTGCGCTACTCCCAAACCCAGGGTCACTGCTTGTCCTGAGGAATGAGGAACTCAGTCTGGAAGGTGAGCCCAGGTCCGATGCAGATGGATGGATGGTTACAGCTATGGGGAGATTTTCAAAGGCACAGCTGCCTTCCATTTGTGCCTTTGAAATCTCCTAGGCCCCCAGTTCAGCTTCTGGACAAGACACAAGAGCATAGGATTTGTTAGACTGGATCAGACCTGACGTCCACCACACCTAGTATCCCATCTCTGACCAAGACCAGCCGCACATCCTTCAGAGGAAGGTGTAAGGCCTGTCCCTACAAGGCGGCAGAAGCACATAAAGGGTGGAATGACAGAAGTGAAAGCTGAATAGGTCCATGGGAATTAGATGCTAGGTCTTGTGATTTGCTTGCTCAGTTATAAAGGGGATCATCAGCCCAATGTGGCTTTGTCAGCATGCTGTGCCTTGCGCTGGCTGGCTGGCCCCACAGGTCGGGCCGGATGTGGCTTGGACCAGCACCTGCTCCATGGGGAGGGGGTGTGGAGTGATTTAGGAAGCATTGCCTTAGGTGAATGAAGTCCCAGTCCCCGCAGACCATTCTCTAGGCATCCCAGTCCCCTGGCATCTCTGGATGGCACTAACCCCGTGGCAGCTGCTTAGTGCTCTCTTCTCCGTGCCTATGGCCACCCCCATGGGAACAGCCTGCCTGGAAAGCCTCACCTCTCAGCCTTTAGATAGATGAGGTGGGCAGCCCCATTGTTACATGCTCTTCAGCTGGGTGGTCAGCACGCGGGCTGGCCTAGCTGTCAGCTGCCATTGCTGACACCGAGATATTGCTGAGTTCATCCCAGCCACCTTCCTTCCGCTCCACACATTCACAGCGCGTACCTCGCTCGGCGCTGGAGAGATGAGGCCAAGATAAAGCCACGTGAGTGGGAAGGGCAGGGCTGTGGTCTGATGGGCGTATTGCTTGAAACGACCGGCTGTCGAGCCCAGCTGACAGTTGGGATTATTTGGAGCTGTTGTTGACAGGGTGGAGATGGAGGGATCTTCCGGCTGGGACATAGAAATAGGGTTTAGTGTAAAGCAGGGAGCATGAGTCTGGAGAGTTGCGATGTCAGTTCACTGGTACCTTCAGTACAGTACATGGCTGGGAAACACCAACTCCTTTAAAGAAGATAGACACAGCCGAACGCATCAGATGGCGTGTGGAGAAGCAGGTGGCTCTGGAGAGGAAGGGATCAGATGTCAGAGAGCTGTTCTAGTTCCAGAGACCGTCCCTTCATCTCTCTGAAAATAAAGGTCGTCTGCAGGTGGGATTTTCAGAAGCAGTCTGTGTCGGTGTGACTGGGATGCCATCTCCAGACGTGGCCATCCCACCCTCGGTTCCCTGGGTCTCCCTGTAACTTCCCACAGTGCAAAGTATTTAAAATAAGATTCCCTGTCTGGGTCTAATGTACTGAGTCTTTACGCACCAATTCCAGTGGCTCTTCCCTCTTGGATCAGGGATCCCACAGCCCTCCTAGCTTCTCTGGTGCTGCTACTCCCTGGTCCCCTCCGTTTCCCTCCGGCAGTTCCACTCAGGCTGGCAATCAAGTCTTTCAAGAAGTGAACAAAACCTTCCTTGCCATCGCCCTTGCTCCCAGGTCTCTGCTGCAGTGCCGTCTCCCAGCCTCCCTCCCCAGGACATGGCTTCGATCCTTTCTCCTGGGCTGTCTCCTCAAGCCTCTCGGCAGCTTCTGCAGGAGCTTCCTCCTCCGGCGCCTCCATTATCTACCCCAGAGGCCTGGCTGAGGCCCGTTGTTGGTGGAGAGTTGGCCGTGTCGAGAGTTGAGCCGAGACCTGTCCTGTTAATTGAGATAGGATATGCAGGCCAAAGGGGTTAACATAACCCAGTCACTGTCCAGCGTTAAACAGCATAAAGCCCGGGGCGGGATGTTGGTATCCGGAGACCTCTGCCTGCTCAGTGCTTGGCACAAACACCATTCAGCCGCCTTTGGACTTTTCCCTCCTTTCCTGCATCTTCAACAGAAACAGTTCAAGCCTTTGAAATGTGACGTGCGCGTTGTTTGAACAGTGTCCCTGGCTCCCTTTCCCTTTAGCTGGAGAGCGTTTTTAGGAGGGAAAAACCCCTTGTCTGACAGTCTCTGAGGTGGTATCAAAGACGGTCCTATCGGTCCTCTGGGGGACAAGAGCAGACATGAGTTGAGTTGGGCTGGATCTGCTGCTGCTGAAGTCGGATCCTGTTTTATTTCAGGTGGCGGTTGGGATTTAGAAGGAGCTGGGCAGAGCAGCGATGTCATCTGGGTCTCCTCTTTGGCCCGTTCTGGTCAGGCCATCCCTCAGGGTTAGTACGGCGAAGGTCCGGGGATCCAGGAGATGGGGAGGATGGCAGCCATGGTGGCAAAACTCGCCCCAGTAGCCTCCATCTACCCTTCCGTTTTGGGCTCGGGGAAGATGAACATGGGGGTCGGGGTGGGGGGGCGGGAGGCTGCACAAAGGAAACTTAGCACAGCACCTTTGCACGCCCCTGTCGTCCTGTCTGGGGGAAGGAGGGGTGGGGTCAATTGCCCTGTGCTATGCTAGAGTAGCCCAAGGGCTGCTCTAGTTTCAATTGGGCTGCAAGCGCCACAGGGAGCCAAAAGGGCAAGTGGAGATCAGTGTCCTGTCATGCCTCCTGTCCCCAGCCACTGCCTCGTCCCCCTGCTAGGCCAGTGGCAGAGTACGCTACGTCTGCTCTATTCCCCTGTAGGACCAGCCTCACGCTGTCCTCCCCGGGCTGGCTTAGAACCAGGTTACCCTGGCAGGGTACCCCAGCCACCCCATCAGGAGCTCTGGAGACTGCATAGCTAGGATGGTTGTAGGGAATTCATGCCGCATGCATGCGTTCCGGGAGCCAGCCTGCCACACCTCCCCCCGCGTTTATTAGTGTTGTGGGGCACCACGTGGAACATCTTTCGGATGGCCTGGGATCGGAGCAGTGATTCTCATGTCTCGCTGCTCTGCCAGGCCAGGGTCATGTTTGGGTTTTATATTCATATTAGAGAGAGGCAGGAGGGTCCAGTGGTTAGGGTGCTAACATGGCACTAGAGAGTGGGGTTCAACTCCCTGCTCTGCCACAGATTTCCCATGTGACCGTTGGCAAGTCACTTATCCGCTCTGTGCCTCAGTTTCCCAATCTGTACAATGGGGATCATAGCTATGTCCCACCTCCCAGGGTGTTGTGAGGGGCTGTACATTAGAGATGGTGAGTTGTTTGGATACTATCGCAATAGAGGCTGTATAAAACAGTCAGTCACCTCACGGGTCCCCTTTCCCTTTGCCTTCTTTGGACTCCCCGGAGCAGGAGCAGTAAACAACTGAGCAGGGCCTAGGTGTAACTGGGATCTAACAAACAGAGAGGGTCTGGAAATTAGGGCTCCAAACACCCTAAACACGACCGTTTTCGATCCCGTGCTTATGCCTTCCAGTTCCGTACAGTCAGAAAACGGGTTTAATTTAGAATGATGTATAGCAGCCTCCCACAGAGACACCTCGTGGCTGCATGATGTACTGCCAGTAGCATCCACCCAGCTGGGGCCGTGGGTGTGCTAATGGCCGGCTGCTCTTCTTTAAAGGGTTTTGCTGGTGCCCCGCCAGTATATGCACCCCAAACCCAGGGCACCAGCGGCTGCCTAGTCCCTCTGCACTGCCAACAATTCAGGCTGTGGCCACAGCCCAGCCCAAGTCCTAAAGCAAAATGCTAGCTGCTGAAATCCATCACCGAAGAAATTTCATTAAATGCATTCCATAGAGAAGAGTTTAAAGAATCAATTTGTACTTAATTATCTTCCATGTGATCGTCAATACTCGTCTCCCTTTGCAGGGAGTGGATGAATCTTCTAACTGCATTTGGTCTTTTCCCTTCAGCAACAATTGAGCCGCATAACAAGGAATAAATATATTGCCTCAGAACTTTGCACAGCCATAATAGGGGCAATTCTGCATGGAGATTAAATAAAACAATTCCACGTCTACAGCAAAGCTGCCAGCCCTGTGCTTGGGGCTGTTCTGTTCTGCAGCTAGCCAGGGATATTAACAGCTTTTCACTGGAAAAAACAAACCAACAGAAAACAACCCTGCTGCGACCTTGCTGAAACCAGCCTTTAAGATCCAGTGTCTACCCAAGGAAGAGACGACGATGGGGATGAGGGAGGTTCCTTTCAAGAAGAGCTTTTAGAAACAAGAGACAGCATCCCTCAAAACATGTAGCTCCTCGCATCAGGTCAGCTGCAGAAGGAACCTGCTTTTTAAAATGTCTGTCCGGTAAATAAAACGTTTTAGCAAGAGGAGGAAAATCCTCCAGAAGGGACTGGGTATTTATATTGATAAGAGGATCCTCAAGAGTTATAATAATAAGAATTAAAAAATAATTCAGAAGTTCTAGAAGGCTGGTCCAGGAGCTAGGGCACTTGAATTCAATTTCCAGCTGAACCACAGACTTCTTGAGTGACCTTGGGCAAGTCACTTAGTCTCTCTGTGCCTCTGCTTCCTATTAGTAAAATGGGAATAATGCCCTGTCTTCAAAGGGTGTTGGGAGGATAAATACATTATAGATTGGGGAGTGCTTTGAGATGTACTGATAGAAAACACTTTATAAGAGCTAGGTATTATTGTATAAACTCACATGCTTCAGGGCCTAAACTAGCCTCTAGCTACTGAGGTCAGGAAGGAATTTTCTCTCGGGGCAGCTTACCCCATCATGGCTTCTTGCAGAATTTCTACACCTTCCTCTGAAGCAACTGGTGATGAACACTGCTTGAGACAGAATCCTGGACTATCTGTACCAGGAGTCTGAGCCAGTCTGACTGCTCCTGTGTTCTAGAGTTAGTTGGAAATTTACTGTTGGATTTATATTTTTTTGTTGGAAAATGTGATTTATGCAAGATCCGAATCCTCCGATTTTGCAAAAAAAAAAATTCAGTTTTCCTTTGGGAAAATAAACAAAACCTTTTTGTTCTCAGATACTGTGGTGATGAGTGTGGTATAAAAACCTATATAGGATAGAATAGATTCAACCCTAATCTCTGCATCCCTGAGCTGCCACGGTGACTAATGGGAACTGTAAGTTAGGTACCTCATGCGGACATTCCCCACTATGGGCTGGACCCCATTTCCCATGATACATTGCAGTCACAGATTCCCCTGATGCACTGTGGGAGCTCAGAAGAAAGTGAAATAATGTTGCAGAGTCCAAAAATTTCCTCCCCAAAAGCCAGATGGAAAGTGCCAGGCAGTGGGAAGCCATATGGGCAGCCCTTAATCCTATTGAGTTAATGAAGAACCTGCTGGAGATTAAAAAGCTTTCCCTGTACTGGGTTTGCTTCCTCCACCGATTGATTCTCAGTAGAACTGCTTCAAAAATTTTCAGTGTAACAGCTTTCCCTCACAAACAGCGGGGCCACTGAAAGCGAATGTTTCACAGGAACGTGACGGTTTTGACTATATTCTGTGAAAAGTTTAAAAACCATTCAAAATGGAACATTTCATTTCAACTTCACTTCACTTCTCAATTCCTTTTCCCATTTACGTGGGGTTGGAGGTGCCTACATTTCTTCCCCACCCCTTCCAGCCCATGGCACAGGCTCAAAGGTCTTGGCGTTCCGGTTCTGTTTTCTTCAAACTTCTCTTGATGGTTTTTCCATTATGTCCTTGGTCTTCCATCTCCTTTCTTGTTGTCCTTTTCCTCCCATGCTTTCTCTGCTAGTCACCTTCTCCCATTCTTACCACATGTCCACATGTGCGCTCCAGCCGATCTATCACTGAGAGTCCCAAATTCATCTCCCCACTAATTTCTTCCATGTGCACTCTGTCTACCCTCCCTTTGCCTGCCATTCTCCTCAGTATATTTTCTTTTCCCTGTATCCTCTTCTGTCGCTGTAAGGCCCACCTTCCCCATACATTGTGCCCCTTCTGAATTCAGGTTCTCAAAAGGGGGGCCTGGCCCTCCTGTTTAAAAATGGGGGAGAGGCTATTTGGCCCTTCCATCTCTAGTGCCAATGGTTGAAATTGTAGCTTGGATGGATCCACAAGCGGGGGTCTCTCTGCGGAACTGGAAGACGGTAAATACTCGTCAAACACTAGATCCCATTTCATGGTGCCGAGGTAGGTCTGGTGATAGAAGCATGCTGCCATCTGTCGCTAATTGACCTGAGGGCCCTGGCTCCCGTTCCTGGGGATGGCAGCTTGCTTTGGAATCCCAGCAGTGAAGGAGAATGGCCTTATCCCCTAAGCCACTTGATTCTGAGCAAATTGTGACTCTCCTATTAACATAACTGCAGGTTTTATTGCAAAGCTGCCATGATAGCAAATTAGCGCCAGACCGTAAATCCCCATCGGAAGTGCCATGTGTCTGAGTGGCAAGGATGCTGTGGGAATGCAACAATGGAGACCCACAGGGAAGCCGACGTCAGTAACCTGGAGGATTTTCTCTGGCACATGTAAACCAACGTCTATTTCATTCTGTTCTATCATCTTCTGGTGAATTTAAATGGAGCGCAGTCTGAGTGCGGGAGGGCTGGTTTGTGAAGGGTTCTTTGAATGGCGAACATTTCTGGGGAAGGCTCAGATAATGCTGATGGGAGCCAGTGAATGAAAGGCAGAGTTTAAGAGCTGGCAATCAAAGTAATGTGGTGTTTCCCACAGGAAGCCCTGTCTTGAGGGATTTACTCAGTTTCACTAGTTCCAAGTTGCATAAACATTTTGACTAGTACCCGTTTGCATCTGGGGAGAGATGATGCCCTTAGACCCAGCCCTCAGCAAAGGGAGGTGTATAGGTTACACCATCCCAGGAAGCATTGTGCTCCAGAGACACCCCTCTGAGTCACACTGTCTCCCTTGCTTGCCCGCCTCTCCCTTGTAGAGGGGTAGGAATTTGCTCCAGGCCTGCACCGGCTGGAAATTGCCACACCCCATGCAGCAGCTCCGCTGTGCTGGGAGTGAGTGAGGGGTGAGCCATTCCCCGCCCTCATGGACTGGAGGTAGTAAGTGAAAGGGCAGCCCTTTGCTTACTGCCCTGCCTTGCACCCATGGCCCAAACAGACTGTGTAGGGATGAAGAGTGGAGGGGGTCTTCATACTCTGGCTTACTTACCTGCGCAGGTGCTGGCAGAAAGGGCAGATTAAACTGCCCACATGAGCTGTTGTGAGGAGTGAATGTCAAACTTGGCCATGGTGTATTTGCTACTGGGTGAAGCAGGGGGAGGCTAGGTCCCCCCAATCTGACAGCCACATGTGGGTGAATGAGCCAGGCAAGAATCCAGTCGCATCCTTTGCAACTAGGACCAGGCAAGCGATGACTTTGTGCTGCATCTGACAAGAGAAAATTCAATGTGAGCTCTGTACCAGCCAATAGATCTCCCAGGAGCCCCAGGTGTCTGGGTACAGCGCCTTGACCAGGGGAAGACAAGGATGAACGTTTTCGTAGCATCTCTGATCTTCCTTATTCCCTCTCCCTCCCTGAGTGATTCAAAGCCCCATTGGCTTCCTGTAGCCCTGCCCTCCCTGGTTCTCAGTGTTACGCTCACCCAGGCAGGGGTTTCTCAGCAAGGAAAGCAGGTGGTGAACACTAAATACCTCTGAACTGCTCACAATCAAACCACACAGTAGGGGGGAAAAAATAAGAGCCTTGCAGAACCAGATGGAGTAAATGATAATAATGACTGAGCATCCTGAACGATGATTTATAGCAGCCAAGAGATCTGAGATCTCTAGAGCAGAGAAGATTGAACAGTGGGAAGAATAAGTGTAGAGTAGCTTGTACTTTCTGTGCTTAATATTCCAGGGAGGGCTCCAGCTCTTGTAAAACACCCTGCGGGTTAGTTTGAGGGTAGAAGGAGGGGTACTGAACTGTCTAGCCCTGTGCAGGTGGCTGTGTGATAGGTATCCTAGAGGACGGTGCACAGCTGGGTAATGGCAATAGCAGGGTTTTCCAAAGAGCACGTCCCTGAGGGTGGGGCAAGCATTGATCTCATTGGCATTCAGCCCCACTGGTGCAGCATGATCGGGATGCAGAGCGCACTGAACACAGGGTGTGGGGATACGGGGAGAACAGTGAGCAGAAAACTGCTTTGTAAGAACGATGTGGGCTTTTGCTGACCAAGCCCCTCACCCAGCAGGCCTCCGTTAGGCTCACTGGTCAGTAATTCGTCTGACACCCCAGCCAGGCAGCAGCTCCTGGTCTTGTCATTAAAGCACTAGACAGGGATTCAGGGTAGCTGGGTTCAACTCTCAGGTCTACTACAGTCTTGCTGTGTGACCTTGGGCCAGGTGCATATTGGCTTCCTCCTCTGGAAAACAGGGATGAAATACTCAGCTACCTCACAGGTAGAGCTACATGAAACGCTTTCCATTTTGTGGGGTTTGAAGAAGAACAACTTTTAATTTAAAAAAAAAAAGAATTTTTTTCAAACAATTTTGAATTGTTGAGGTTTTGAAATTTCATTTTCCCCCTTTCCTGGCCACTGGGTGCAGTAAAGTGATTAAAATCCAGAGGTGTTGGGGTCTTTCCCCCCTGTTCCTGTTTCTTTTTTTTTTCACTCTCTGACTTTTCAAACCTTACCTTCAGAAAAGCGCCAGAATGGCAGTGTTACAGAACTTCATTGAGCCTGTCACCAACCCGTCACTCCTCCAAAGTAGGGGAAGTTTGAAAAAGTTACATAGGGGGGGGAAAGGAAAAATAGCCCCCTCAAACATCACTCATTTGATTGCAGTCAGTGGCAAAAAAAGAGGGAGAAATAGGAAAGCAAATAAAGAAAAATAACCTCCAAATCTGAAACTTTTGAACAATTGTCAAAACCAAAATGAAATAAGTTCAGTTCAAAATGGAATCTCCTGTTTGATTTGAAATCCCCCATCAAACAATGTGAACAGAAGCAACATTGTCCCACCAAAAAACGTCACTTTCGATTCAGCCCAATTTGTCGGTGGGAAACTTATTTCGGTCAAAAATGTTGGCTGCGTTCTGCTCGCAGAAGGGCTGTGAGACACACGTGCTGTGGCATGTGGGGCGTCGTCAGGGGCTGCAGGAATACATCGAACAGCAGACCCATGGGCCGGGGCGCGGGGGCCAGTGCTGGATCCTGGTGCAGAACTGGAAAACTAGTCAGCACGCGGCCTGTCTGGCAAAGATGCGTACGCCTTGTCAGACAGCCCCCTAAAGCTGGTGGGGCCCAGGCGTGATGCTGGCATTAAGGGAGACAACCGGGTGTAACTGAGGCCAAGAGCTTAACAAGATTCCAAAAGGGACTGGATATTTGTTTATATGGATATCAAGAATATTATTAATGACAGGGTTTGGAAGGGTTGTTCAACCTCGTGCTTCAAGGCTTAAGCCAGTCTGTAGCTATTAGAGACCGGGAAGAAACCTAATGTGGGGGCAAATTATCCCATCCCCATCTCCATCTCTGCGGGGTTCTTACACCTTCCTCTGAAGTATCTGGTGCCGGCCAGAGACAGGGCACTCAGCTAGATGGACCCTGGCCAGTCCAGTCTGTCAGTTCCTATCAAGATGACCGGCTGAGAAAGATACTTTACTTTCTGTAGCTATTCCTAGGTTGTAGCCAGTGGCTGCCCAGGGTTAGCAGATCACTTAGATAACGGAGGCAGTCTTCCACCCGTCAGGAAATGTAGATGTCTTGGGAGCAGATGGGCAGTACAATCCCAGGGGCTTTTCAGACTCCGCCTTTCAAAAGCCAAGCGGCCAGCACTGGTTGAAGTGAGCAGGGTGTCTGTCAGTAGCACCGGTAAGAGCTGTCCTCTTGGCCAACACACTCGGGATTGTTTGTGGGACCTCCAGAGCTAAAAATACGAGCAGCTACAGCTTGAACGAAAGAGCCTAGGCTCTTTAGCGATGGGCTGCAACAACTTGTGTCCCTAGAGGACCAGCACAGAGGGGATCCGTCGCACACTCACCAGTGGGTTACACACACAACCTAGTGCACTAAGCTGAGTAAGAACTGGAGAGTAGGAAGCTCAGAGCACAGATGGCTTTGTGCCAGCACTGGTCACAGACAGAGCTGGGTGAAAGTAGTGAAAAATTGTTCATGGCAATTTTTGCCAAATATTTTGCTAGTCCATTTTGCAGGATTTCATAACCCTGAATTTTTGGGAGATTAGGAAATTCTGCATTAAAAGTCATGGGAAGATATAAAAGGCCATTTTTGTTGTAAAATTTGCACTTAAGAATTGGGGGAAAAAATGCAAGAGGAAGAGTCTGATTGTCATGTAGCCTTGTGGCTTGGGAGAGGAGGTCTTGAATTCTAATCTCACCTCTGGCTAACCATGGCGAAGTGCTGCACTTCTGTAGCACTTCCCAAACAGCGTTGAGTCGGTAAAGAGTGGAGCTGGTCAGAAATTTCCCGATTGGAAAAATGTTCCATCGGGAAGTGCCAGCTTGTCAAAGTGAGATGTTTCACGGAAGTGTCAGTTCTGATGCTTTGTTTTGGGGAAAAAAATAAGACACCCCCTCCACCCCCGATCAGATCAGAGCAGCAGGCCAGTATCCTGCCTGTGATGGTGGTGAATATGAGCTGCTTCAGAAGAAGGTGCAGAAAGCCTGCAGGATGCAAAGATGGGATAATTTGCCCACAAGGAAAGTTCCTTCCTGACCCCCACTAGAGATTGGCCCAAACCCTGAAGCATGTGTGTTTATTGCCCTTCCAAACTTTGCTTTATACTTATCCTTACTGCTGTAACTCCAGATGTTCTTAGTTACCCATATAAATGTCCAAGCCTCTTTGGAACCCTGCTAAGCTCCGTGTGTGGAGTAGCTGCTGTTGCGTAAGGATGTGGGTGAAGCAGCAGGGACCTGTAAGCTGCAGTCAGCACCAGACACTAATGGCTGTTGTCAGAGTCATGTAATGTTTAAATGAAAGTAGTGGAAGTGCTAGATAAAGCTGTCTGTGCCTTAAGGAGAACAACACGCTTGGCTTCAATGATATCTTGTGGCAGTGAGTTCCACAGGCTAATTGTCCATTGTGTGGAAAAACATTTTCTTTCATCAGTTTGAAATTTGCTGACCTTCGGTTTCCTTGAGGCCTTGTCTACGCTACGGAACCTGGGCCGGTATAGTTCTGCTGGTGGAGCCCCCTAGTGGAGACAGGAGTTCTGCTGGCATAGCTGCACCTCCTCGCGTGACTTTAGCTAAACCAACAAAAGTCCTCTGCTGTCAAGAGGGCTGCATCTGCTCCAGGGCTGTGGCTGCCGGGGAGAGACCCCCTTCCTTCCCAGCCCCAGCTCAGGGGCTGCCACGGCCGGGGAGACTGGGCACATTCATTGCATTAGAAAGGCAGGACGACCGATATTAAAATATGAGTTGTGTGCTTTTATTCGTAAAACAAAAAAATGTTTATTATTAAGGTTTTTTAATTTTTTATATATTCTCTACCATAGTTAGCTAACGGCACAAACAACATTTGGAAAGATCGTTAAGTGGTCCGCTGAGACCCTCAGCAATTTTCAAGTGGTCCGTGGAAAAAAACGTTTGAGAACCATTGGTGCAGACTAAGCCGCAGTGTCCCCTCTCTTTGGGGCTCTACGCAAAGGCATGATCTTTGTGCAAGAGCATGGCTAATTCTGTCTTCATTAAGAATGAAATAGGAGGATTTCCAGGCAATCTTTCTTACTCTTGGTCTCACTCACCAATTTCTAGGCTCCACTCTGGCTGTGCTTATAGATTATGGTGTTTATTGACCGTTCCCTGTTTGTTTACTATTAATCTTTGTTGTTATGTAAAAAGAAAGATTTGCTCTGTCTCCTTTGGATGGACTAATGAAGATGAAAAGGGAGTGAATATGTTTTGGACTAGATTTTTCAGCTGATGTAAATCAGCAAAGCTCCAACAGAGCTGTGGCGATTTCCACCTGCTGTGGATCTGGCTTGTTGACTCCATGCACCTATGCAGATTTACAGAGTTTGAGGTTCTGGCCCACTGACTTCAATGGACTTGTGCTGATTTATGCCAGCAGATTCATAGATTCATAGATATTTAGGTCAGAAGGGACCATTATGATCATCTAGTCTGACCTCCTGCACAATGCAGGCCACAGAATTTCACCCACCACTCCTAAAAAAGACCTCACACCTATATCTGTGCTATTGAAGTCCTCAAATTGTAGTTTGAAGACCTCAAGGAGCAGAGAATCCTCCAGCAAGTGACCCGTGCCCCATGCTACAGAGGAAGGCGAAAAACCTCCAGGGCCTTCCAATCTGCCCTGGAGGAAAATTCCTTCCCGACCCCAAATATGGCGATCAGCTAAACCCTGAGCATATGGGCAAGATTCATCAGCCAGATACTACAGAAAATTCTTTCCCGGGTAACTTGGATCTTACCCCATCTAAAAACCCATCACAGGCCATTGGGCCTATTTACCATGAATATTTAATTACCAAAACCATGTTATCCCATCATACCATCTCCTCCATAAACTTATCGAGTTTAATCTTAAAGCAAGATAGATCTTTTGCCCCCACTACTTCCCTCGGAAGGCTATTCCAAAACTTCACTCCTCTGATGGTTAGAAACCTTCGTCTAATTTCTAATCTAAATTTCCTAGTGGCCAGTTTATATCCATTTGTTCTTGTGTCCACATTGGTATTGAGTTTAAATAATTCCTCTCCCTCTCTGGTATTTATCCCTCTGATATATTTATAGAGAGCAATCATATCTCCCCTCAACCTTCTTTTAGTTAGGCTAAACAAGCCAAGCTCCCTGAGTCTCCTTTCATAAGACAAGTTTTCCATTCCTCGGATCATCCTAGTAGCCCTTCTCTGTACCTGTTCCAGTTTGAATTCATCCTTCTTAAACATGGGAGACCAGAACTGCACACAGTATTCCAGGTGAGGTCTCACCAGTGCCTTATATAACGGTACTAAAACCTCCTTATCCCTACTGGAAATACCTCTCCTGATGCATCCCAAGACGACATTAGCTTTTTTCACAGCCATATCACATTGGCAGCTCATAGTCAACCTATGATCAACCAATACTCCAAGGTCCTTTTCCTCCTCCGTTACTTCTAGTTGATGCGTCCCTAGCTTATAACTAAAATTCTTGTTATTAATCCCTAAATGCATGACCTTACACTTCTCACTATTAAATTTCATCCTATTCCTATTAGTCCAGTTTACAAGGTCATCCAGATCCTCCTGTAGGGTATCCCTGTCCTTCTCTAAATTAGCAATACCTCCCAGCTTTGTATCATCTGCAAACTTTATTAGCACACTCCCACTTTTTGTGCCCAGGTCAGTAATAAAAAGATTAAATAAGATTGGTCCCAAAACTGATCCTTGAGGAACTCCACTGGTAACCTCCCTCCAACTTGACAGTTCACCTTTCAGTAGGACCCGTTGTAGTCTCCCCTTTAACCAATTCCCTATCCACCTTTCAATTTTCCTATTGATGCCCATCTTATCCAATTTAACTAATAATTCCCCATGTGGCACAGTATCAAACGCCTTACTAAAATCTAAATAAATTAGATCCACTGCGTTTCCTTTATCTAAAAAATCTGTTACTCTCTCAAAGAAGGAAATCAGGTTGGTTTGGCACGATCTACCTTTTGTAAAACCATGTTGTATTTTGTCCCATTTACCATTGACTTCAATGTCCTTAACTACCTTCTCCTTCAAAATTTTTTCCAAGACCTTGCATACTACAGATGTCAAACTAACAGGCCTATAAGAACGTCTGGCCCATTGACTCCTGGAGCAATGTGGATTTAGACCAGCTGGAGATCTGGCCATTTGTCTCTCTGTGCGTGCCCAGCTTCAGCTATGTCTCTGATGAGGCAACAGGGAAGGTTACATTGTTGGAGGGCATTGAAGTTTTGCAATTGTTAGGGGGTCCCTTGGGGGGGGGTGTAGTTCAGACTCACCCACGTGGTGTTCAGTGGTCATTCAGTATTTAAGGTGTTCTCTGCCTGGGGAACTCAGCCTCTAACACCTCTCTCAGGGGCTTCACTTTTCATTCTTCCAGGGTTGGGGCAGGGAGGTGGTTTAATTAACCAAGGCTCCCTGCACAAAGCCTGAGTTAAAGGGCTCGGTGTGAGACTGGCAGGCAAGTCCATCCTCCCTTGGACTGGGGGTAGGTTGTAGGGGCTGCAGTAACTCTTGGACAGGAGCAGCGGCCATGCCTCCCACCAAGGGTTGTGAACGTTGGATCCAGCCTAGGTGAATGGATGTTCTAGTCATCTAGAATATGCCCCCAGGGGCTAATGTATTATGGGGATTCTCCACCGGAGCCAGGGGGCTCTAGCAGGCTACCTGGATGCCTGCTTCATGCTTGCAATCAGTAACTGCACACGCAGATGTGAGCACTGAGTTGCACTCACCTGTGGGTGCCTCCTTTCTGAAAGGCTGGACCTGAGTGTCCATGCAGGGCAGCCTGGAGCTCACCTTGGAAAGGCTCTGTAACAGGGCTGCCTGGGTCCCGCCTGGGTCTCCATCCACACATTGCACGGGGACCCTTTTGCTGGTCCAGCACCCTGGGCAGTTTGTCTACAGTTCCATCCCACCACCTCACAGCATCCCCGAGACCTTTCCCATGCAGAGGAGAGCGAGCAATCAATCAACCAATCAATATCTCTCTCTCTCTCTCCCTCCCTCTTACTGCCTGCTTCCCCCTGTGCGCTTCCTTCCTGTGCCTATTTGCAAAAAGAACAGGAGGACTTGTGGCACCTTAGAGACTAACCAATTTATTTGAGCATAAGCTTTCGTGAGCTACAGCTCACTTCATCGGATGCATACTGTGGAAAGCATAGAAGATCTTTTTATACACACAAAGCATGAAAAAAATGGGTGTTTACCACTACAAAAGGTTTTCTCTCCCCCCACCCCACTCTCCTGCTGGTAATAGCTTATCTAAAGTGATCACTCTCCTTACAATGTGTATGATAATCAAGTTGGGCCATTTCCAGCACAAATCCAGGGTTTAACAAGAACGTCTGAGGAGGGGGTGGGGGGGGTAGGAAAAAACAAGGGGAAATAGGTTACCTTGCATAATGACTTAGCCACTCCCAGTCTCTATTCAAGCCTAAGTTAATTGTATCCAATTTGCAAATGAATTCCAATTCAACAGTCTCTCGCTGGAGTCTGGTTTTGAAGTTTTTTTGTTGTAATATCGCAACTTTTATGTCTGTAATCACGTGACCAGAGAGATTGAAGTGTTCTCCGACTGGTTTATGAATGTTATAATTCTTGACATCTGATTTGTGTCCATTTATTCTTTTATGTAGAGACTGTCCAGTTTGACCAATGTACATGGCAGAGGGGCATTGCTGGCACATGATGGCATATATCACATTGGTGGATGTGCAGGTGAACGAGCCTCTGATAGTGTGGCTGATGTTATTAGGCCTTGTGATGGTGTCCCCTGAACAGATATGTGGGCACAGTTGGCAACGGGCTTTGTTGCAAGGATAGGTTCCTGGGTTAGTGGTTCTGTTGTGTGGTATGTGGTTGTTGGTGAGTATTTGCTTCAGGTTGGGGGGCTGTCTGTAGGCAAGGACTGGCCTGTCTCCCAAGATTTGTGAGAGTGTTGGGTCATCCTTCAGGATAGGTTGTAGATCCTTAATAATGCGTTGGAGGGGTTTTAGTTGGGGGCTGAAGGTGACGGCTAGCGGCGTTCTGTTATTTTCTTTGTTAGGCCTGTCCTGTAGTAGGTAACTTCTGGGTACTCTTCTGCTCTATCAATCTGTTTCTTCACTTCCGCAGGTGGGTATTTGTAGTTGTAAGAATGCTTGATAGAGATCTTGTAGGTGTTTGTCTCTGTCTGAGGGGTTGTAGCAAATGCGGTTGTATCGCAGAGCTTGGCCTTAGACGATGGATCGTGTGGTGTGGTCACGGTGAAAGCTGGAGGCATATAGGTAGGAATAGCGGTCAGTAGGTTTCTGGTATAGGGTGGTGTTTATGTGACCATCGTTTATTAGCACTGTAGTGTCCAGGAAGTGGATCTCTTGTGTGGACTGGACCAGGCTGAGGTTGATGGTGAGATGGAAATTGTTGAAATCATGGTTGGAATTCCTCAAGGGCTTCTTTTTCATGGGTCCAGATGATGAAGATGTCATCAATATAGCGCAAGTAGAGTAGGGGCATTAGAACAACGCTTCCTCAGCTCTTGTTCCCTAAGTCAGCCATAAAAATGTTGGCATACTGTGGGGCCATGCGGGTACCCATAGCAGTGCCACTGATTTGAAGGTATACATTGTCCCCAAATGTGCAATAGTTATGGGTGAGGACAAAGTCACAAAGTTCAGCCACCAGGTTAGCCGTGATATTATCAGGGATAGTGTTCTTGACGGCTTGTAGTCCATCTTTGTGTGGAATGTTGGTGTAGAGGGCTTCTACATCCATAGTGGCCAGGATGGTGGAGACAGTCCAGTCCTTGCCTACAGACAGCCCCTGAACCTGAAGCAAATACTCACCAGCAACCACATACCACACAACAGAACCACTAACCCAGGAACCTATCCTTGCAACAAAGCCCGTTGCCAACTGTGCTCACATATCTATTCAGGGGACACCATCACAGGGCCTAATCACATCAGCCACGCTATCAGAGGCTCGTTCACCTGCACATCCACCAATGTGATATATGCCATCATGTGCCAGCAATGCCCCTCTGCCATGTACATTGGTCAAACTGGACAGTCTCTACGTAAAAGAATAAATGGACACAAATCAGATGTCAAGAATTATAACATTCATAAACCAGTCGGAGAACACTTCAGTCTCTCTGGTCATGCGATTACAGACATGAAAGTTGCAATATTACAACAGAAAAACTTCAAATCCAGACTCCAAGCAGAGACTGCTGAAGTGGAATTCATTTGCAAATTGGATACAATTAACTTAGGCTTGAATAGAGACTGGGAGTTGCTAAGTCATTATGCAAGGTAACCTATTTCCCCTTATTTTTTCCTACCCCTCCTCCCCTTCCTCAGACGTTCTTGTTAAACCCTGGATTTGTGCTGGAAATGGCCCACCTTGATTATCATACACGTTGTAAGGAGAGTGATCACTTTAGATAAGCTATTACCAGCAGGAGAGTGGGGTGGGGGGAGAGAAAACCTTTTGTAGTGGTAAACACCCATTTTTTTTCATGCTTTGTGTGTATAAAAAGATGTTCTATACTTTCCACGGTATGCATCCGATGAAGTGAGCTGTAGCTCACGAAAGCTTATGCTCAAATAAATTGGTTAGTCTCTAAGGTGCCACAAGTACTCCTTTTCTTTTTGCAAATACAGACTAACACGGCTGTTACTCTGAAACCTGTGCCTATTTGTGGGCTCTTGGCTAATGGCTTAACTGGCCTTTCTGTCCTGCCCCGCCCACAAACTAGGCACAGCCTGGCATAGTCAGCTCCAATCTGCTTTGCCTGACTGGGGCTGCTGTGAAGAGTGCTGACGCGGGCCTTTGTACGTCGCACTCTGCCACAGGCTCTTTCCAAGCTTGCCACAGCCTCGGCTGCATGGTACTCGAGATGTGCACCTTGGCCGAATGAATCCGTCCCGTGGGGATTTGAACCCATTGCACTAAGACTATGGTTCTCGATTTCTTTCATACCGGGACCTCTTTTCCATACCGGCAGCCCCCCGGGGCTTCCCCCATGGAGCCCCTCTCTCATTTAGCAGTACGGGAAGAACGGGAGCGGGGAGACCGCACGATCTCCTGGAACCTGAATATGACCCCTGTGGGTTGCCACCTCTGCAGTGGAGAACCAAGGCCTTTTTAACGGATTGCCAGCCCACTAATCCAACTCAATCCTCCCGTGACTTTCCTGCTTTTCCCTGCCCCCAGGCCTGTGTACCTAGTGAATGGAT
The DNA here is from genome assembly GCF_965140295.1 of Lepidochelys olivacea. Classification (NCBI taxonomy): domain Eukaryota; kingdom Metazoa; phylum Chordata; order Testudines; family Cheloniidae; genus Lepidochelys; species Lepidochelys olivacea. The sequence goes on along the minus strand of NC_140413.1, from coordinate 210,777,381 downwards.
GCAGAGATTATTGCAAGGCAAGGCATGTCAAAGAGGTGGCCTTCCAGGCATGAGAGTTGCCATGTTTCCAATGGGGCCTCATTTTCCGCTCTGAATCTGGAAGCCCGCATGTGCTCGGGCAACGAAGAGCCATTAGTTTTGTGGCTATGTTGTCCTTCACAGCGTTTGCTGTATGCTACTCTGTGCTGTAGGTGATGTCCGGCGGTTCAATACCTCGCAAAGGCTCCCGTCCACCCTCTCTCCTCCTCACTCCATTCACTTCCTGTGACAGGACTGGTGGGCCATGCAGTTAATAGTTCTGCTGTTGTTTGCAGCGTCACAGCCTTACTGCTGCTTTTGTGTCTGATTTGCTCGCTGGAGGAGTTCAGCGCACCTTCGTTAATGGCAACTGGTCCTGCCAGGGGATAATAAGAAAGCAGCGGGAGCTAGAGTTGCCAGCCGCAGCGCTCAGTGCATTAGCTTGAGTATGGACCGACCCCTTTAGAAATGTCACAGAGGAAAAGAACCATTAGCGGGGTTGCCATGGCAATGGTGGGGATTGTACATTAGATTGGACTGAACCTAGTTCACACCACACAATGCCCCCCCCCCCATGAATTGATTGGTTGCTGTGTTGTCATATTTGCTTTGGAATCCATACGAAGTGTGTGCGTGGAGAATTCAGACTTCACACAGCCCCTGCAGCCCTCCCACAACGAGAGTGACCAACCCTAGACTGCTGCCACAGGGCCCTCGATCTCCCTTGTGGGTGAAAGAGAAGGTGAAGAGGGGACTTGATCGATACCTGCCCGGGCGAAGAGGCGCTCTTTATCTAGCCGGCAAAGGTGTAACAAGAGCCGCTGGCTGGCAGGTAAAGTTTAAAAAAAAAAAAAAAGTTCAAACTGGATGCAGATTGTTAACGATCAGGATGGCTTGGGTTATGCAGGAGGTCAGACAGGATGCTCCTAATCGTCTTTTCTGGCCTTCAGATCTATAACCCGTCTCACGCCCTGTGCAGGATGGACAGCAGGCGGTGAATGAGGCAGGGTGCATAGTGAATGAAGCTGGAGTCCTGTGGATCTCTGTTTTCATTCTGGGACAGATTCTTCTTGCTGTTCCCACAAGGTTAGTCCACTGAAGCCAGTGGCCGTACTGAGAAGTTGCACCTGTTTACCTGGGGGTGGCTTTGGGCCCTCAAACCGTCTGGACAGACTGTGTAACTCATTGAACAAGGACAAAAATACAGACCGCTCCTCTGTCTCATTCATGGGCCTGACCCCATAGTTCAATGGAGTCAATGGGAAGAGAGTGTAGCCTATCAGAAAGAAGACCGAAATGACTTGATTACAGTGTGCAAGTGCCTTCATGGGAGAAAATACCGGTCGCTGAAGAGCTCTTTAGCCCAGCAGAATGAGCCGTGACAAGAACCACTGCCTGGAAGCTGACACCAGACAGACTCAAAGGGGAAATAATTCACAAATGTTTGACAGTGACAGTGGAGTGGAACACCCTAGTGTAGGAAGGGGTGGATTGTCCGTCCCCTCATATCTTCAAATGGAGACTGCCTGCTGGAAGATCCGCTTCAGCCAGACACGTGCTGTTGGGCTCAGTGCAGGGGTAACTGGGTGAAATGTAATGGCCTCTGCTCTACAGGCGAGATGATCCAGTGGTCCCTTCTGGCCTTAAGCTCTATGAATCGATGAAAGACTTCCCTTGACTTCAGTGGTCTTTGGACTAGGCCCTCAGCATTTAACCTGGGCACTGAATGGGGCAGATGTGCCCTGGAAGTCACAGCATGCGATTAAAGATCAGTGCATATGCACAAGGTGTTCTCCAGGCAACCTTCACGTTAGCATTTCTTGACTTTTGGTGCATCCGTTTCCAACCTTTATGTTCTTTTAATGTATTTTTATAAGGAATTGCATGTCCATTTCTGGTCAGCAATGCAGCCAGTGATTTGAAAAAGTTCCGATTTTACTGCAATACGTATCCAAATGCTTGTAAAATACCCGGCTCCCTATTAGTTAGATGGGGATTAGGGACGGGGACACAAGTTCAAAGCTATAATAGCTTGTGAAGCCTTAACTCAAAATCTCATGACACGTCTGGTTTTTTTTATCACTACAATATTGTACTAATGTTTTAAAGTGATCAGTATGAATTTACCAGCAAATGCTATCTCCCCTGGGGACAGGTGAGTGTGAGCCTGGGCCGGTCTAGGCGTGAAAGTTTTAGCTTACAGGTGTGACTTCTTGCCCACATAGTTAGATTGGGGAAAAACCCTAATATAGATGCAGTTATAGCAGTATAAAAGTGTCTTATACCACTATATCTTCTTTCGGTTCCAGAACCGGAATAAGATATAATGGTATAAGACCACTTTATACAGTACAACTGTGTCCACACCCTGGAGGTTGTACTGCTCTAAATATACTAATGTAATTAAAGCAGCAAAACTGGCTAATGGAGACAAGGCTTATTAACCAAAGTTCATGGAAAAACTCCCATTGACTTCAATGGAATTTGGATAAAGCCCTATCAGAGTTTATAAGCGATTGTGCTTAACGAAGTGAGCCCTTCCCCAAGAAGCTTGCCTGGTGCACAGTAAAGAGATGGTACACTTGAATTGTCTGGTGTGTAATACAGCATTTCACTGTCTGGTGTATGTGTATGCTATACAGTGTTTCAGTGTTTTGTATACAGCAGAATAGGGTGACCAGATGTCCTGATTTTATAGGGACAGTCCCGATTTTTGGGTCTTGTTTTCTTATATAGGCTCCTATTACCCCCCCACCCCCGTCCCGATTTTTCACACTCGCTCTCTGGTCAGCCTACAGTGGAACCTCTGAGTTATGAACACCTCGGGAATGGAGGTTGTTCGGCAAGCTGAAATGTTTGTAACTCTGAACAAAAGGTTAAGGTTGGTCTTTCAAACATTTACAACTGAACATTGACTTCACACAGTTTTGAAACTTTACTATGCAGAAGAAAAATGCTGCTTTTCACCATCTTGATTGAAATGAAACAAGCACAGAGACTGTTTCCTTACCTGGTCAGATCTTCTTTTTTTTTTTTTTAAACTTTCTCTTTATTTGTTTAGTAGTTTACATTTTACACAGCACTGTACTGTATTTGCCTTGTGTGTTTGGTCTCTGCTGCTGCCCGATCGCATACTCCGGTTCCAAATGAAGTGTGTGGTTGACTGGTCAGTTCATAACTCAGGTGTTCGTAACTCTGAGGTTCTACCGTGCTTGAATTGTCTGCTATACTTGGAGGCAGTTTTACAATACTGTACTGACTGGCATACATGCATTGAATTTAGGAGCTCTATTCACAGTAGCTACCAGACCTCATTTATTTTTTGCTCTTGGTTTGTTCCTGCATCCATCACTTTAAAAAGTTTCTCTCTCTACCTCAGCCCTCTTGACCGGTATATTACATGGTTTTACGCCACACACATTTGAAATGTAATAAATTCAGTCATTTTCTTACAGAATGTAATTCCCTAGTAATTGGAGTCTATTTTTCTTAATTGGCTTGATGTATTAACTTTACAAATGCAAGAACTAAATTTTATCTGCAATACTCTAGGGAATGTCTGCTTAATAAAAGATGTGTTATGGAAATCTGGACAAGCCTGCTGCAGATGACTTCTCTTCACTGCTCCTGTCTCTGTGCAAAACATGAAAGAATTCACTTTCCAGAAAGGCCAGGATAGGGATCAAAGGGTAGAGCAGGCTGGGATATCTGCTGACAAGTGGAACGAGGTGGCAACACCCAGCAGACACATTTCTGAATTCCCTTTGTGAGAACATAATATATCAGGGTCGTAGTTAACTGAAAATCACAGGCAGATCTGGACAGGATCGCTTAGGTCATGACAGGTCAAACATAATTATTTCAATCTAGTCACTAAACAGATGCTCTTACAAATCGTGAGTTCTAAGGGTCCATTCCAACGCCAACTGAAGCAATGGGAACCTTTCCCACTGGGTTTTGGATCAGACCTTTAATGAATTGCACCAAGACTGCAGCTGCCTGCCTTCAGTATACAAGGACATCAGTGATATTTTTTTTTTCCATTCCTCTTGAAATCTTCTTAGTCGTCTTATCTACTTTGGTTGCGGGGAGGGGAAACAACAAAACCATTCAAAACAAAACATCCTTTGATAGTCACAGGGAGCAAACTTCAAGAGAGATTCAGGGTAATTCTCATCTCACAGTTGGATCTTAGATGAGAGAAGCAAACAGTGCAGAATAAAAACAAAGACCAAACCAGACCTTTAAATACTGGCATCTTTACAATTGATGTTTGATAAGATGCCATGTTGACTTTTGATTGTTGGTATCTTCAGCTCACATGTAAGATCTGAATCTTTTATTGTACATTCCCAGGGAGATCAAACATCTTGATTGCTCATGCAGTTCGGAAGCTGTACCTTTAACAAAATGGCTTTACCTCTGTTGCCATATGCTACAAAAAGGGATGAGATTTTAATTACCAGTCAATAAAATACCTTCTTCACATTTTTCATGATAATAGCCTTGAAAGAAGTAATTTTTACTCACTAGTTATATAAGGCTGCTTAAAATGTCAGTTGTTAGCTATCGGTTTGGGACTGTGGGAAGGCAGACATTTATTTGCTGCTAAGACTTTTCTCTGTCTTTTTCTTGTCTGGTAGTGCACAATCGAAATGGAAATATTGGCCCTGAGTCACCCCTGTGCTTGTCCAGTTTTGTGCTGGTCTAACTCCATGGAGTTACACCAGTGTAAAACTGCAGTAATACCGTGGAGAGAAGTCTCCTGTTTTTATTCACTGAACTTTCATTCTAGGCTCACTAGACTTTCTGGGTGAAAGGAATCCATAGATCATAGCTAGAGTTGGGCAGGAAGTAGTTTTCCTGTCTCATGGAAATTTTTGAGATCAAGAAATGTTCCCATCCCAGATAGGGTTAGGGCCATTGGACTCCTGATTTGTTAGATTCTATTGCCTTGGAAGGGGAGAGCCTATAAATGACCCCACTGGAATCCTAAGAGGAATCTTTCTGGCACATGGTCAAATACTTGTTGGTGGGGGAAACTGAGGCAGAGTTGCTGTGACATCACATACAGCCCTGAAAGGGTGATGGTTGACAAAGACCTCCCCAGATACAGGTCTGTGCAGGTCGCACACTATTCAGTGAAAGCGGCACTGGAATACGGAGTCCAGTTCTGGTGTGCGCATTTTTAAAAGGATGTTGACAAAGTGGAGAGGGTGCAGAGTAGAAGCTCAAAAATGATAGGAGGGTTGGAAATCATGTCTCACCGAGAGACAGAGGCTTAAAGAGCTCCATCTATTTAGCTCATCAAAAAGAAGATCAAGAGGTGATGTGATTACAGAGAATAAGTATCATCACGGGGAGAAAATACTGGTTACTAAAGGGCTCCTTAATCTAGCAGAGAGAGGCGGAACAACAACCAGTGGCTGGAAGTTAAAGCCAGACAAATTCAAATTAGGCGCACGTTTTTAACAGTGAGGGTGATCAGCCATTGAAACAAACTACCAAAGATCTTGAAATCTTCAAATCATGACTGGATGCCTTTCTGGAAGACCTGCTTTAATCAAACTTGAGTTATTGGGCTCAATAGAGTTGAAATGTAATGGGCCTGTGTTATCCAGGAGGTCAGACTAGGTGATGACAATGGTCCCTTCTGGCCTTAAGAATGAATTAATCTAGGGAAATGCTCTCTATTGATTGAGAGACGTCTCTGAGCACAAACGACTTCCAGTATGACTAGTTTTTTTTTTTTTTTTGAAGCAAGGACCGTCTTAGTATAAAGACTAAACTATGGATGGCATAATGTGTTTAAACAATTCTGTACCTTTGTGTATCAACAATAGACACTTTAAAAAATATCGAATAATGTTTCTCTTTCTTCATCACAGCTTGAAAATTTCCTGTTGCTGCCATCTCAGCTTTCCCAGTGAGGCTGGTACGGAGGTAAGGCTGAGGAGAAATAAGACTCGGTACAGCAAGGTACTTAAGCATGGGCCTAACTTTACACAGATAACTAGTTCCCTTGAAGTCACTGATGATACTCCCCTGAAGACGTGACCCAATAAGTGATGTTTTGGTTCAGTGGCCAAACCAAAAATTCTGAAAAAAATAAAATAAACTTGAGCCAATCGGAAATGGAAATGTTTTGTTTTGATTTTTTTCTCATCAAAATGAAAAACCAAAGAATATCATTTGACCCAGAAGGAATTTTTGGAGGGCTTTTTTCATTGTTTTATATCCATTTTTGTTTTGTTTTTTAAATGAAGTCAAAACTCAGTCTTTCATTTTGAAAATGCTTTGACTTAAAAAAAGTCATTTTTGGGGCTACAACTACTTGCAGAATTTGACCCAAATTCACAAATTGCTGCAGTCGACCCCAAATTGCATTTTTTTTTTTTTTTTTGGTGAACGAACTATTTTTGGTGGAAAATGTTGCCGTGTTTCTCATGTGTTTTACAATTAGGCACGTGTTTAAGCACCTTGCTGAATTGGGGCCCAAAGGTGAGCGCAGGTTCCAAATGGAAATTGCTCTTAGAGGGTGAGATTAAAAAGTGAGGAATTATTCCTTTGCCTGCGTGGGAAATGGAGGGACGTGACAGGATCCCAACAGTGAGGGAATGAGAAATAGGCCGTTCTCTGGGAGATGATGTCCCTGGGTTGCTAACACCGGCTCCGCATGCTAAACCAATAGAAAGCCTCCCAATAATGCCAGTAATAACGGTGTAATTTTGTAAATCTTTGCGGTTTGCGATGATGGCGAGACTAACCCAGAGGGGAACGGAGAGAGGCATTCCTTGCACCACAGCACACCTGTGCGCCTGTTTGTTGTCCCAGTTCCTGCACTGTATTAATTGCACCTTGCTAGGAATCCAGGCCAGGAGGTGGTCAAAACCCAGGCGAGCTGGTGCTTCCAAGTGTCTGGCTGTGTTTCTGCGAGTGCTAGTCATGAAACTGATTTAATCTAGAAGAGTCTCCATGGCCACTGCACTGGGTGGAATGTAAGAGGCTTGGGGAAGTAAAAATTGCTTCCATCAGCGGCGAAACTGTTTTGAGTCTGGCTGGCAGGCATGATGCTGGAGGCAGGGAAATGCCTGCTGGTGCAGATCTGGGAAGGTAAATACAGCCATAGTCCACACAGGAGACACATGACATTTTATAGAGAGGGCCAGATTCTGATACCCTTAAACTGGGTGAAATCCTGGCTCTGTTGAAGTCCGTGGCAAAACTCCCATTGACTCCCACAGGGCCAGGGTGTCACCCATTGAGCAGTACTTTGTTCTGCAAGGGGTCATCCATGCTCCTGGGGAGAAGTGCATTACTACCTAGGTGCTCCCATTGAAATCAGTGGGAACACTCAAGGAGTAAGGGGCTACTCAGCATCAGTAAGAGCTCCAGAGTCTGGCCTAAAGTGTCTCCTTTGCAATATGTTTGGCAAGAAGTCCACAGGATGACAGGCATAGGTGGAAGATTAGGTCAGTTTGACTCATTGGCCAAATGCACAAGCCACAATTCAGACAGGATTTAAAGCCCTGGCCAAAGGTCCAGGCAGCTGTCCTTCTGCTGGTGGATAAGGGAGGGTGCAGGGGCAGGAATATCCTCTGTGGAGAACTCCAGACATGATGTTGTCAGTGGCAGAGATAATGGGGAATTGGAGGTGAGGTGGTGACTTTTCAAGCCAATAGAGATAATTGACAGTGGCAATACCTATGACCCATGTCCCCGCGCTCCTCTAGCCCTACCACTGCACAAAATCTGGCTCCATTACTGAATGTTGTGTCTGGTAAACAAGAGAGACAAAGCTGGAACTCAAGCTGTGTGGAAACATGTATGTTTGTTTGTTTGTGTGTGGTGGTAGCTGTTTTCTTTAACAGATGCCTCCTGTTTAAAAAGGATGGTGATTCCATATATCATGGCAGTACATGGGTATTTAAGTAGGTGGTCACATCCCATTTCTCAAGCAATATAATACAATTCTTCCTACAACCTGAGAGACACACATGCAGGTGTTTGTGTGTAACACCAAAGAGTGAGTGGAAATCCATTGATAGGACAAGTGCAGAGTAATGCAAACCCAGGCACAGTATAACACATGTACTATAGTAAAATGGGGTAAGAGGGCGGAGCTCCTGCATTGAGCTGAATACTGCAATTAACCTATCATTGCATGCATAAAGGGGCAGAGTTAAGGTTGTTTCTGGCCTTACTAATGCTCTCCTTACTCAATCCTTACTTAGGCAAATCTCTCCTTGACTTTAGGAGTGAGTTTTGACTGTGCATGGCCTGAGTCAGGACTGCAGGATCAAGCCCCCTACAAATATACGACCAGTGGCTAACACCATTTAAATATTTAGCATTTGGGAAAAGACACTAGGCCAAATGCAGCCTGGCTTTGAAGCTGGCAATGCCTAGTGCAGACCTTTGCAGAGGCCCCTGTTAACAGAAATGCCACCCAGGGGAGGTTGCAGTGACGGAGGCTGCAGTTCCACTTTCTCTTCGCTGGGAGGTCTGCAGATCAGGGAGAAGGCTGGCCAGGGGAGCAGCAGGGATGCAGGAGTCAGCATTGCGCCCATCAGCAGCCTCTGGAGGCAGGTCCCATGGGGCCTTGGCCAGGCATTGAAGCTGCTCCCTGTCCCATCCCCGGACAGCCTAGCTGGGAGGTGCTCGGAGTGCATTGTGGTAGGGAGCATGGGGACAGCGCAGGGAGGAGCAGAGCTGCATGAGCAGCTCCAAGCTAGGGCTGCCCGCTGGCTGGCAATGTCTCGTGGTCAGTGGCATCTGAGGGAGAAGAATCCGCACTGGCTTTCTGCAGCAGGCGACCATTGACCAAGGGACCGGCGCAGCCTCGCTGCCAGACCCAGGAGGGAGGATGGCTCAGGGTCTGGGCCGAGGGAGATCTGATTTCCATTCCGTGCTCTGCTACTGGCATGCTGTGCAATGCCTAACTCCCAGGTGTCCTGCTGCCCAGCGGAGTCAGCCCTGAGTTAGGGGCCCAGGCTCCCCATACAACACGTGGGGAGAGGCAGGTGCCTAAGGAGGGGATGCGCCTAAGCCAGCACACTAGCGAGGAGTGTCCCCAGCTGTCTTTTGTGCGGGTGCTATGCCTCGCGCCCCCCAGCAGCCTGCTGCAGCGGTATCCGGCGTTGGGAGTGCTCAGAGCACGCTCACAGGATCAGGCCCTAGTGGTGAGAGAGGCAGGGCGCAGCTGAGGGGACAGGGCACAGGGAGCGCAGGATGCGGCTAGCCAGCTGACCAAGCGTGGGCCTGTTTGCTGTATGGCTGTTCGTGCCATAGCCTGGCCTGAGGGGGAGCAGCGGGGAAACAGGGCGGCTGGGCTCACAGACGGAGCTGGTAGCTTCCCCAGGGGCTCTGACCCCACCCTGTCAGCCAACCATTGCCTGTCTCACCCCCCCACCAGCTTGCTCCTTGTGCGGGGCAGAGGAGCAGAATCGGGCAGCCCCTGTGTTTTGCAGAGTGCAGGGATTGCAAGTCTAAGAGGTTGGGTGAAACGAACCCCAAGGTGCACGGCCCGGCTAGGACCCTTCCTCTCTCTCTGCCTCAGTTACCCCATCTGTGACAGGTGGAGACAATCCCCTGTCTCACAGGGGTCTGGGAGATCACCCCAACAACACTGGCATGCTAAGGCCGGTCAATGGAAGAGATGAGGTTGAAAAGTAAGACATCCTGCCCCCCTCAGCCTTCCAGGTCCAGATCCTCCCACGGGAGTTAGGCACCTAACTACCTCTGAGGGTCTGGGCCCTGGTCAGCGGGAGTTTGCCTAAGTCAGGATCTGAGCAGTGGGTTCTTTAACAGGGCTCCCCACCCCTGTCTGCACTAACACATGTAATCCTGTAGCCAGCAGACGTATGTTTGGGGCCGGTGATATGAATTGTGTTTGCTCTCTGAAGTGGCAAATGACTCCAGCTCCAGGCTGTTAGGCTCGCATAATAGCATGGCTAATAGCCAGTGAGACTGTTCCATTTTCCTCAGCCCGTTTTACAAACCATCTGCTGAGCATGGCTGTAATTTCTCCAGCAATTCTGAGAACAAATGGCCGGCTCTAAAAACCAAAGCTTCAAGGTGACCTGCAACGCTTTAAAACAAAATGAGCCAAAGGGATCTTGATGTGCTGAATGCTGGCTGCAGCAAGGCCATGGGGGGCGTTTGAAACAGAACTCTGCTTGCCTTTCCTCCCCTCTGGCCTTCCACAGGCTGGCTCCCGCGCTGCGGGGATGCCTCATCCTGCCACAGACTGTGACATCACAGCGGCTGTGAATCCCTCTGGGCCATGGAGCTGGTCTGTAGCGGGGGATAGGCGATTGGGGCAGTTGTATGGCATGGAATTGCAAAGCATGAACATGTAGCGAGAGATCTGATCCAGCCCCTTTGTGCCGCTCTGGCGGACTGAGCCCACAGGGAACACCACTGGCTGGAGTAACCACTTTGCCTTGCAGCCTGTCACGCGAGAGGCACGACTGCTCTGGCTATTCTCAGCTGCTGCTGCAGCTCCTGGGACCGAAGAGCAGCTCCTGAGTCCAAGGGCCACACGCATGGCTTGAAGGCACCTTTGAGACCTGCATCTAGTAGAAATGGGTCAGCCCTAGGAAGCTGGGCCAGATGTTTTATAACCTGTGTACTATTTGTACCTCAGAACCCCAGGCCTGGCCCAGGACTTGCCATGCCAGGAGCTGTACAAACTTGGAACAAGACATAGCCTCTGCCCCAAAGAGCTGACACGCTACATGGCCTTAGGGATATAAAATAATGAAACAGTTTCCCAAACTGCTCCATATAACAAAGAGAGATTGGATGTATGGGACGCATCGGGGCGGGCTCTGTGGTTGCTCGGGCTCTCAGTCCAGCACCTGCTGGGGATCCCAGGGCTGCAGCAGCTGGGCCGCAGGATTTGAGAGGGCAGGGGCTGGGGGGAGTTTACAGTGGGTCCTGTGCTGACTGTCCCTTCCGCTCCTGCTCTTTGGGGCATTCCGCACATGAGAAGGCACTTACTGCAGCTCTGGTCAAAATGTCAGCGAGAACATTTGAAACCAGTGTGACAAAGCAAGGGGACAGTGTGGTCTAGGGGGTACAGCACTGGAATAGGGGTCAGCAGATCAGAGTTGTATTCCTGCCTTTGCCAGCAGGTGAGTAACCATGGGCAAGTCTCTCTTTCCTTTTCTCTGCCTCTGTTTCCCCTTGTACCCTTTTACCTGTCTTTCGACTAAACCTTTGGGGCATGGACTGTCTCTTACACTGTGTGTGTGCACGTGTGGACCTAGCGCACTGAGGACCTGGTCTCAGTTGGCACCACAATAACCCAGGTAATAAACATTTACATTTGTAGCTCACTAACTGAAAATTTCCAATCCACATGGACCATCTCTCTTTCCCTCTGGTCTGGCTGGGCTTACTTAGACTGCACCTCGGAGTCAGGCAGACAAGGCTGAGGCTTGTTAAAAGGCTGGGGTGGATTTGCCATCGCTTATTGTCACAATAGAGAGATTGACCTGAAACTTCTGGACCATTGTCCTGAAGAATAAGCCTTCTGGATTTATATCCGAGCACAGTGTGGTATCCTGCAGAAGAACACAACTCAGGGATAGGTTTGCTGAAGGAAGCACTTTTGGGAACCTCTGGAACGGGCCCGGAGATCCAGTGTCAAGTACCTGGTGTAGCTGCTCACTCCTTGCGGCTCAGATAAAATGTGGGGTGTGTGTATGTGCGACCTGGAGCCATTTTCTCACTCGGACACGATTACACCTGGTGGGCCGAGAGCACTGCCCAGCATGCGGATGAACATCGCCTCCCTGTTCTGACCTGGATCCGTCTGTTGTCTCTTGTCTTTGGGGCAGGAACTGTCCTTGTTTTGCGTTTGTGCAGCACTTGCCCAGCGGGGTCCTGGGCCGTGAACGGGGCTCCGAGACACGACCTACAATCAAATAACGGACGATAACACTGGGGCTGGGGTAGACCTGACAGAAGCACGGGTTTATATTCGTAGGTCAGCGCTTCCTACCATTCTCTGTTGGAACAGGAACACTGGTTTATAAATCCCAGGGTTCTGGTTTGCTTGGCCAGGGCTCTCTTGTCTGTTGGGTGTGGACAGCAGAGTAGTGGCAGATTCCCTCCCGGTAGCTGAGCTGTTAGAAAAGGAGGGCCTGGGATTGTTGGCGGGACCTCCTGCTGCCACTCAGAACGTGCCTTGGCGTCCGGACCAGTTCAGGGAATTCCCTACAAATTTCCCAGCTAAAACAAAGGCAAATCCTTTGTGCCTAGGCTGTGACCCAGGCCACAGGCCCACGCAGGGGCATAAGGATGAGTAAGAGCCCCTGTGTGCCCCTACACGGGGTACCCTGGGTGCAGACGGCCAGGAGAAAGCATGACTGCTTGTCAACATACCCCTTCCCGGAGCAGGGAGGTGGAGCCTAAGCGCCACCCCAGCCTGAGTAGCGGAGAGAGCAGCGGGATGATGGCCGCTCCAGGCCAACCATCCATGACTACCCCGCCGAAGCAAGGGAGAAGTGTGGGGTGGGGAAGGGATAGTGCCTCAGGATGTTCCTCAGCTGTGAGGCCTCCCAGGGCTGCCCCTTGCTCAGCGAGGCGGCCATAGGCCCGGAGCTGCGCGGGAGAGATACATCCAGGAATCAGTGCGTGTGCAAACTGGCTTAGGGGAGGAGTTTCTCAGGGGCCGTTGTTTAGGGGGAGATTTTCTAGGGCACAGCTGTCTGTCGGGCTCCCAGCTGCCAGGAACGGTCAGTGGGGCCTGGGGCCTTGCCCCCATTAGTGCCTTGGAAAATCCCTCTATTAACGCAAATTTCCATAGGTGCCCATCCAGTGCGTGGCTCCTCTGTCTGTAGGCACCTCCCGTATCCTATAAAGGACTGCTCAGACACCAACAGATATCCACCAGGGCCTTCCAACCCTCAGCCCACGTCATGCCCTACTTTCTCCTCCTTGCCCAGCCAGCTAAAGGAGCTCTCCTGTAGTGGACAGAGGGATATGGGATGAGTAGCCACTTGGTGGCAGCCCTAGGCCCATTGGGAAGGCTTCCTCATGGGAAGCCCTCATAGAGGGTTCCTCTGGATTATTATGGTGAGCTTTGCCTAGTGGGTTTTCTATGACTTCCTTCACACCAGGCCATGGTGGAGAAGATGGGTCTGTGTCCCATGGAGGGAGTGGACAGGTGACCCTGTTCTTGCAAAGGGGGAGAGGTCCCTTGGCAAACCATGACCAGCAGCAAACCTCTGTGGAGTGTCTACATTAATATCTGTAGGGGTGTTAGTTAATGCAAGTTGCTGGGCAACCAGTTGTCTCAAGTTACAGCAGGACCAGACATGCTAGTCTACACAGGCCTGAGAGACGGCTCAGTGGTGTTGAGAGCATCTGCATCAACCATGACGCAGGCCACATCGTCAACTGGAGTTCATTGGCCTACGACAGTGGTTCTTAAACTGTGGGTTGGGATCCCAAAGTGGGTCATGACCCCATTTTTATGGGGTCGCCAGGGCTGGCATTAGACTTGCTGGGGCCCAGGGCCAAAGCCTGAGCCCCACTGCCCAGGGCCAAAGCCCAAGGGCTTTCAGCCCTGGGTGGCAGGGCTCACGTTACAGGCCCCCCGACTGGGGCAGAAGCCCTTGGGATTCAGTTTTGGCCGCACCAGGCTTTGGAATTAAGGGCAGCAGGGCTTGGGTGGGCTCAGGCTTCAGTCCCCCCTCCTGGGGACATGTAGTAATTTTTGTTGTCAGAAGGGGGTCACGGTGCAATGAAGTTTGAGAACCCCTGGCCTACTATATCCACTGATTTCTATTGACACCAGCTGGAGATCTGCCCCATTGTCTTCAATGGAGAGAGACCAATTTATGCTAGCCGACAAACTAGTGGTTTGAATGGAACTATACCAGTTTACACCAGCTGGGCATTTCACACATTGAAATAATAAAAAAGGAAAATCGAGTTCTGTCAAGCCTAAATCCATTGCATGGTATGAAATCAAAAGTTCTTCATTCCCACTATTTACAATGTTTGCACTATCTCCATCTCTTTGAAGTTCAGGGCGTATCCGTCTGTTAAGTGTCTCTGAACCATACTGGTTTGCTAGTTACACAACCTGAATGCATAATAACTTGGTCATCTGGCTGTTCATTAGTTGCAATGATGGTCTGTGGTCGGTCTGGGTCCTTGAGTTGTCATCTTCTTGTTGTCCATCTGTAGAGTTTGCTCTGTTGATTGTTCTCTTTGAGGAACAAACTGTAGATGTCAATGGTTTCTGTTGAATTCCCTGCTTTTGGTCTCGATTGTATACAATCTGGGTGCTGAAATCTATTTCATTACGACAACTGGAGTTCTCCATCCCTTTTCTCCATCCTATTTGACACAAACACAGTTACCAGGTTCTCTGACTGGGTGAAGTTTGTTGTAAAAGTGTTCATAAGTTCTTTTAGCCTTTTTATCCGATGTGGCTACTCTCTTCATGTCTGGCCACTTTGGAGACAGATTCTTTTCCAAAGTTGGAGCAGTTTTTCCGAGTTGTCTTCCTGCTGTAGGATTTTCTTAGTTGTCTGGACAGCTCTCTCAGCCTCTCCATTCACTTGTGGGTAATGTGGGATGCTAATAATGTGATCAAAACCATATTTTGTTTGGAAAGACTTAAATTCTGCTGCAGTGAATTGTGGTCTGTTGTCCATCACTAGTTGTTCTGGAATATCCAAGTGAGCAAAAGGGCACTTCAGTTTCTTGATAACACTGCGACATGTTATGTCTTTCAAGTACATTTCTATATGCCTGGAAAAATAGTCCACTACAGCCAGGTAATGATGTCCTCTGAATTTGTAAGACTCATGCCTCCTGATGCGGGGTGGGGGTGCACAATCTAAAGGGGAGGACACGTGACCACCCCGCATGTCTCCTCTGCCCAGCGATGCCCCCCGCCCTGCACCCAGCCCGGGGCTGCCACGCTCTCCCTGCCACACCAGAGTTACCTGTGGGGGCAGGCTCTGTCCTCCTCGTGCTGCACCGTGGTCCCGGCATGTTTGGCTGCTCCCCCTGGCAGCTGGGCCTAGGCAGGGAGCAGGAGGAAGCCCACTGAAGTTGGCCGCTCCGGGTCGCTGCTCTGTGCAGTGCCGCAGCTTCCTGCGAGAGCACTCAGCTGGGGTGGCAGTGGGCCATCCCCCCGCCCAGGCCCTGCTGCTCGGGACAGGGGCTGAGCAAGCCGGAAGCGTGCTGGGGGGAGAGGGGACTCCAGCTCCCTTGGCCCCTGTTTCCGGCAGCCAGCCCAGGCAGGAGGTAGTCCACGGCTGCTCCTTCCCCAGCCGGTCTCTCTCAGGCAGCTGCTGCATTGCACAGAGCAGTGACTCCGAATGGCTGATGTGAGAAGTGGCTGGTGCCACCCCCTCTGCTCCCTGCCCGGGCCCGGCTACCAGAGATGGGCTGAGCATGCAGGGGACAGGTGCAGCGGTAGAAGGACAGAGCCCCTCTTCCTTCCCCCTGCAGCAGGCCAAGCAGAAATCTGGGGGGAACACTTGACCCCGCATGCACCCCCTATGTAGTCACGTATGTAGTCTCTTCCAAGGTCTGTCTGGTAGAGCCACCGTGTGGTTCAGCATTGTCTCTTGATTTCTACTGGATCTCCCTTCAAAAGTCCAATATCGTCAAATTCTCTATTGAGTTCTTCCACCTTTCTCACTAGGCCCATCACGGCTGCCACACTGTGGCTGAGAAGGTTGTGGTCTTTGATCCTTTAATCACATACACTCTGAATGCATAGTTTTTGTCTTTGTCAGTTGTTTCTGTGGTGAACTGGTCCATGCAGTTCAGAATATCTCCAGGGCTAGTCAGAGCTGTGTCAGGTGACTTCAGCTCTGGGAGGGGATGAAGGTGATTGTAAATCCCTTCTAAGATGGCTGACATCAGCTCCTGAGTCAATTTTAAAGTCAATCGTCTTACCAGGAATATTCAGTTGCGCTCTCCAGGCAGGATCTATGTCATCACAGGTGACAGATCCCAGAAACAACGGCTCTTGATTGTCGGTGCTATGAGTCAACTCCCTGAGCTCTTTGGTGTGGCCAGCTGCTGCAAAATGTCCATAGTTCATGCATTTATTACAGCATGTGCCTCTGGCTGGACATGTCATTTCTTGGGATATGACTTTTTCCACACCTTGTGCACGTAGGCTGAATTTGTCCCGCTTAGCCTGAGAGTTCTCTCTCCTTGCCTCGAATGTTAAAAGTCATGATCATAAAACTCCAAGTGTCTGTTTACAATTTCTAAGCTAGTTTCAGGTTTTTCTAGTTTGTCAAATTGCTCTAGGTTTTGCTGGCTTACAAGCTCAGACTGCTTTGATCCCTGTATAGCTGTGGCTAGAGTTAAAATTCTCATTTGTAGCTGTCGGGAAAGGTTTTATTCTGTTAACCCAATAATCGACCTAGCTCTGGTATCTTTTCATGTTTTGCTTTCCCAAAACCACAGTTTTCAGCCAGTGCGTGCAGAGCTCTTATAAAACATTCACCATATAACTCTGGCTCTTGAATTCCCTGGTGAAAACATGCTCTTTCATAAACCTCATTGCTCTGAGATATCTTTATATATGTATATAAAGTATGTGTCAAACATAGCCAGAACCCTTTCATAGACATCTTTGTGACTATCTTCATTAAAGTCAAAGGATTTAAAGATATGGTCTGCCTGCTTCCCCATAGCATAAATTAAAGATAGCTGTATATCTCCAGTTTCTTTGTGGAGTTTGTTTGCAATTTGAAATCTTGCAAAATACTCTTTCCAGTCTGCCCATTCTGAAGATTTGTCTAAGCTGATATTCTCTGGGGCATTGAGGAATGGCACGTTGATGAGATCCTGCAACCTTTGTTACTGTTTTCCTTCTGTTGCTGTTCTTAGTTTACTCCTGACACCATGTCATATGTTTCTGTACCAGATCTGGCCTGGCTACAAAGCTTGCTTATGTACACTAGGTGTGTTCATCCTAAGATTCTTTAAGAAAAGGAGGACTTGTGGCACCTTAGAGACTAACCAATTTATTTGAGCATAAGCTTTCGTGAGCTACAGCTCACTTCATCGGTGCTCTGCCAAGTATGGCTGAGGTTCATTTAAATCAGGTATTTTATAGATCCTGCCACTTAGTGGCTGAACGGTATAATACAGATTAGCATTCCATTCCTTCTTTTTTGCATTACAGACTCTGAAAGGCTGGCCCAGATATGCCAGCGTGGCCGGCTAATGTAACTGTCGTGACATTGATTTCCCACAAAGTGACAGACTTGTCTTGTTACCTAGATTCATTTGGTATCTGATGGATTTTCATAGCCAGGATCTGGCATCTGATGATTAAAAAGCAATTGAGGAGTTGCCACATCCTTCGCAGAGGGGTGAATGCACTGGAAAGGAGGATGAGGTGCTGACTGGGAATAAGATCACGGAGTCAGGGACGAGGTGGCAGGAGGTCTAGGAACAAAAAAGGGGGTGAAGAGAAGGGGGAGGAAAGAGCTTGCGGTGAATAGGGGAGCACTCTCAGGGCAAAGAGAGGGAAAATGCTTTTTGGAGGAAGAGACACTTGGAAGAGAGGAAGCGGATAGAGACAAGGTGCTGAAAGCAGAAGGGGAGAGATGGGGTGTGAAGTCTTGTCTAGACTAGGATCATTTGCACTGATGCAGCTACTGGTTTCCACTCCTTTTGCAGACACATTGCAAGGGGTAAAAGGGAACTTGCATGGATGGGACTTATCCTGGTAACATACTAGGGGAAGTCTCCCCAGAGAAAGGTCCATCTCACACCGGAGCAGGATGGGTACATGCAGGTTTGCGTTGGCCTAACTACATCAGGGCAAAAATTCCGAGTCTGGACAGGGCCCTTGGACCAGTGAGAGGGGATTAGCACCCCACAACCAAACACAGAGGACGAGACCGAATGAGCGGAAGGATGGTAGAGGAGAAAAGGGCACAGACAGAGAATTCCTACATCAGACAGGAGCAGAGCTATCTGAGAACAGCACAGCAGGACTAATAAGCAGTCAGGATCTTTGGAGCAGGGACTTTCTTTTTGTTATATGTATGTACAGCGCCGAGCACAATAGGGACCTGCGGCATGACGGGGGCCTTGAGGTGCTGCCACAATAAGAATAATTACTATTAATTAATGCATCCAGATTCTGAATCCCTGTTCAGTTCAGTCATGTTCACGGTGCCTTGTTATTTGCTATTCGCAAACATTTGTGTGAATATGGCAATTCCTATGTTCCTGTAGGTATTCACATGCGAACAGGAATATTCCTGTGTGTGGCATTCGTTATGCTCCTGGTTACATGGTTTCAGGTTTCTGTAGCTCACGAAAGCTCATGCTCAAATCAATGGGTCAGTCTCTAAGGTGCCACACGTCCTCCTGTTCTCTTTGCGGATACAGACTAACACGGCTGCTGCTCTGAAAACAATACTAGGGGACTTGGGACCCCACCATGAACAGCAAAGAGATGTGCACATTTTAGGTGGAAAATGGCTTGCCCAAATCATGCAAAGAAAAGCTGCAAGTAGCAGGCCCGCTTGCAGAAATGAGGATAGATACAGACTGAAAAAAGGGACTAAGGTCACAGGGAATATTCTTGTCCATAGCTAACTCAGTGGACTTTGGGTCAGGTCCCAGGAGAGGAAAGGTCAGAGCAGGGAATGGAAATGAACAGGAGAGATGGGAATCAGCTGGAAATACAGGGGGCTCTAATGCAGAGCTGTGATTAATCAGTTTAAAGGCCCAGGCAGCCAGTTGTACCGTCCTTGGGTTTCAGCTGGTTTTGTCCCCGGGTGAGCGTGGAAGAAGGAAAGGTGGGGTGACAGCAAATGAAAAGCGTGAGGCCAGGTGGTAAACTAGATGTACGGGCTGACATTAGGGGAAGGCCCAGATTCAGCTCTTGGGCTACTGCAAGAGTGCTGGAGGTGGCCCAGCCCTTTGCGTGCTGGGCATGGCTTTTGGAGCACAGAACTTTCCTCTTTCCCTTCTAGCCAGCTGCTTTGCCAGGCGACCGGCTCCCCCAGGGCCCAGCTCAGAGTGGACAATTGGACCATGACTCGTTGAGCCCTGCCTTGTTTGTAATAACTTGCGATGAAACAAAACCAAACCCTCTGCCTACACCAAGTCCTAGACAAACTGTAAGTTATCTCAGAGCCTTACTAAAGAGAAGCAACTGTCTTTCCAGGTACCTAATCCCAAGAGCAGTTGTGTACCTCAGCCTTTGGTCCCTGAAGGTTGGGGTGTTCCCCATGGCCCATTCCACACCATGCGTGGAATGAGGAGGGAGATGCACCAAGCAGAGATCCTTGTAGAGTTTTCCTCCTGGTTCGTCTCCCGCCAGGGGTTTTACCAGCCGAGGCTTCATCTGGGCTCAGGAGATTTATTTGTGTTGCAGTGTCAGTTTTTGACTGATCTTCCTCTTTTACAAATTGTGTTTGATGTTCTTTCGCCAGTGAATCCCCTGAGCCCCGGAGTCTGGTTTCTTTGAAGCTCCCTGCAGCCATCTGCTACCTTTTTTTTTTTCCAAATTGAATTTATAAAGAATGAACGAAGTCACCTGATCTGCTCCAAATTCATAATCTCCGACTCCTGCAGGGTGGGGGAGACGCTCCAAGTGAGCTGAAGGTTTCTGTTGAGGAGGCCTCCTTTGGACTTCCTCTTTCAAGGATCTATGAATAGCGTCTGTCCGTGTGCTGTATGGAGCATAGCTGAGTGAAAGGAAGGATGGAGTTGATGCTTAAATCACTGGACTGGGCCTCAGGAGAGCTGGAGTCAAGTCTAGGTTTGCTCTGAGCTCACTATGTGACCTTAGGGAAACGCCTCAGTTTCCCATGTGTACCATGGAGTTTGTAATACTTCCTTTGCCTGGCGTGTCTGGTTAGACTGAGCCCACTAGATGCATGTTCACCCCAGCACAACAGGGCCCCAGTTTGGTTTAAGGCTCACAGGCGCTGCTGTTTCAAACACAACGAGGAGAGTATCAGCAAGAAAGAGCTTGCTGGGGTTCCACCAAAGCCAAACCCCATTGGTCAGAGGAGCAGCCAGGATCTGAGCCAATGAGAAGGTGTCGAGGGAAATCCTGAAACGTGCCAGGGTTTGTGCAAAAGAATCAGAAAATGCAAAATTAGGAGATCCTTTTCTTTTTTCTTATGCGTGCGTCTGTGCGTGTCTGCATCTGTGTGTGTGTGCGGGCCTGTCTGCGTGTGCATCTGTCTGTGTGCGTGCATCTTTGCGTGTGCATTGGTGTCTTGTCTGAGTGTGCAGCTGTGTGTGTGTCTGCGTGTCTGTGCGTGTCTGCACGTGCGTGGGTGTGTGTCTCGGTGTGTGCACGCGTGTCTGTCCGTGTATGTCCGTGTGCACGCGTGTCTGGCCGTGCGTGTCTGTGTGCACGCGTGTCTGGCCGTGTATGTCTGTGTGCACGCGTGTCTGGCCGTGTATCTCGTGTTCGTGAGCTGTTGCGCCCGGCAGCAGGATCAATGTGGGAAAAGTGTGTTTTTTGAAGACGAGGAGAAACGTTTTGCTGGCTCCCTCTGCCCGGTGCTGTCTGTCAGTAGGACCCTCGGTGTGAGTAATTTTCACTTTGTCGCCACTTGTCCCTAATGTGCTATTTTAAAGCAGGCTTGAGAAGAGCTTTATTGAGCCATTTCCCACTTAGCCGCCAGTCCGCTTTGCTCCATAAACACGCGCATCCCATGGAGGAGCTGTAAGAGTCAATTAAGATGAAATTCACTGATTCCCCTTCTCAGGAGAGAGCCTTGCTCTGCTGACACCTCTGCGAAGGAGGCACGAATCCTCTATATCCTCCCCCTTGCTCAGGGGCGTCAGCGAGGAGCGAGTGGCTCATGCAGCTCAAACCCTCTCCTGTGAGCCGAGAGGCAGGAAGCCTGGGGCACAGCGGATCTGTGCGACAGTCACCTAGGTCAAGAGGAGCCCGGCTTGGTTATATTACAGTAGCAGCTAGAGGCCCCGTCGTACTAGGCCCTGTGCAGACTCACGGCAAGGGCCAGTCCCAGCCCTGAGAGCAAACAAGCCACATAGGCAAGACAAACACAAGAATGATCCCCAACCCCATTTCACAGATGGGGGGCCAAGGGTCAGAGACTGAGGGCAAGATGTTTAAGGGTATGTAGGTAGGGCAAGATGTTTAAGGGTATGTAGGTGCCTACAGTTGCTGATGGGCAGCTCGTGGGATTTTCAGAAGCACCTGACTCCCCTTGATTTCATCAATAGCTGCCCAAATACCTTTAAAACCTAGGCCTAAGTGACGAGGCCAAGGTCTCTCAGTGAGTCTGGGGGGAGAGCAAAGAATTGAACCCTGCTGTCCTGAGCCCCAGCTCTGTGCCCTTTCTGAGCCAGTGGTGTTTGGGGTTTCCCCCAGACCACTATGGGGTCACCTCTGCCAGCATCACAGCCAGGTGGTGACCAGGTGCCAGCTCATGCCAAGGTGCTCATGTCTCAACAGAACACTGTCAGTACCTGGCTGGACCCAGTCTGGCTCACCTGGGTTGGTAAAACAGGTATCAGAATGGTAAGAAGGTGTTTAGAGTTCAGACTTCATTGAAAGCCTGAGTTGCTGCCAGCTTTAATCTCACTTGTAACATCTGTACCCCATATTGTAAGGGAATATTTGAGCGGTTGTCCTGTGAGCCTCTGTGACTGTGTAAATCATCAGACAGGAGAGAGATGTTAATTAGTATGAAGGGCTGATCATTAACCGCAGGTGTTACGTCCTTCACAACAGGAAAGGTCCTAACACCAGACAGATTATTGTGGGATGTTAAAGAGGACAAAAGCCTGTTGCTCTGCTCCCTCCACCATGAAGATGAGTCATGCAAGTGGACTTCCCCCATCGGCTGCATTTGCAGCTCAGAGCACATGGCAGGAGGGGATTTAAGAAACCCCTAACACGAAAGAATTGATTAGCTCTATGCTGCCTGGACTCTGGGGGCCAAGGGTTTGCTAGGCATAGGAAACAGGATCTTCTCAACCCCCACCCCCCCAGCTGCTTAGCCTGGGTTAGCCCTAAAGGACGTACAAAGCTTGCTGATTACAGCAGCCCGCTGTTACCTTTTGAAATTTAAGATTGTAAGTCATTTGTAAAAAGAAAAGGAGTACTTGTGGCACCTTAGAGACTAACCAATTTATTTGAGCATAAGCTTTCGTGAGCTACAGCTCACTTCATCGGATGCATGCAGTGGAAAATACAGTGGGGAGATTTATATACATAGAGAACATGAAACAATGGGTGTTACCATACACACTGTAACCAGAGTGATCACTTAAGGTGAGCTATTACCAGTAGGAGAGTGGGCGGGCGGGGGGGGGGAGGGATGAGACCTTTTGTAGTGATAATCAAGGTGGGCCATTTCCAGCAGTTGACAAGAATGTCTGAGGAACAGTGTGGGGTGGGGGTGGGGGATAAACATGGGGAAATAGTTTCATCTTGTGTAATGACCCATCCATTCCCAGTCTCTACTCAAGCCTAAGTTAATTGTATCCAGTTTGCAAATTAATTCCAATTCAGCAGTCTCCCCTTGGAGTCTGTTTTTGAAGATTTTTTGTTGAAGAATTGCCACTTTTAGGTCTGTAATCGAGTGATCAGAGAGATTGAAGTGTTCTCCGACTGGTTTATGAATGTTAGCTATAGCTCATGAAAGCTTATGCTCAAATAAATTGGTTAGTCTCTAAGGTGCCCCAAGTCCTCCTTTTCTTTTTGTGAATACAGACTAACACGGCTGCCACTTTGAAATAACTCATTTGTGTGTCTGTTTACCTGCATTAACCTTATAAATAACTCTCTTTTTTTTCTTTTCCTGTTTAATAACTCTTTATATGGTTTATTATAGGACTGGCTACAAGCATCTTTGGTGTGAGCGCTAAGGTGCAGTTGAATTGGGGTTTGTGGCTGGTCCTTTGGTTCTGGAAGTAACCTGAATATTGCTGTGATCCTTGTGGTAAGGGACCATCCATCACAAAGAAAAGCTCACCTGGATGGTAAGGTAGATCGGAGTGCCCCAGGGGACTGTCTCAGGCTCCAGGTTACCGCTGTTATACTGCCAGAGAAGTTTACACTTGATCGGTGAAATCTAAGTAGAGAACTCACTGCCAAAAGCATCATATCCGAGAATGTCCGTAATTCCTCGCATAGGGTTAATACAGACATTGCACAGTGATGTTAATCACCAGTGCGTCCCTGGCTTTCATGAAAGCCCTTACTCAATGCACTCTTAGAGTGCAGTAATATGGCGTACAATCCGTTGATCTGAGTTGTATATTTTTGGGAGTTCAACCCTCTTGTTCTCCCCAGAGTATCTGGACCCTGACTGTACAGTGTTGCTTATGGATTTTTGTCAGCGCAGGTAATTTAATTTGTCTCTAATGTACTGTACTAAACCCCTTTCTCTAAGAAGGCCTGCGATTTCTGTCCCCCTGTTCTGCATAAGCACCAGTCCAAATGGGCCATGCACCAGATGAAACAGACTGTGCAGCCATTTCACCGTGTTCTGGGGGAACGCGCGGCTCACAGCTGTAACCGCGTGTCTCGTAACGAAATTAGCTGGTGGCTATGCTAACGCTTCAGGGCTCGGCTCCGCCACTGAGCCCACTCCCCCAGTGTGGGGTGGTGGCTTGGTACCGTATTGCTGCTGTAATCTGGCCTAGAGAGGAGAGCCAACGTAGGGGCTGCCAGTGTCCCAGGAGAGGTGGCAAATGGAAAGGGGGTGGGGCAGGGGAACCGTGTCCCTCCTCATCTGCGTTTTCAGCCCACCGGGGTTGCTGCCTCCCTGAGCAAGTGACAGCAGGGAAGCAGTACTGCCAAGGGCAGCAGCAGCAGAATTGGTACTGTGAGCGTTAAGCCATCCTTGCTGGGCGTTTTACGCCGCGGCCCCTGGTTTGTGCTCCATGGAGTGTGGCCGCAACCGCCTTCTCTACATCGGGATGAACCAAAACGCCAAGCTCAAGCCCTGTGGAAATGTGCAAATCTTTGACTCTGGATTCAGAGGAGAATGTCACAGCTCCGGCCCTTCTCTGCTTTGACTGCTGGCAGTATCGCAAAGCTTGGCAGAAGCTCGACACCATTGTGTGTCTCCCATGACGCTGCGTATCTTCTCAATTTGGGGAAAATCATTTCGAGTTTTTTGTCAGTGGCTGCCTGACCTCGATTCGGCAGCATCTCTGATCTGAGTGCAGGACAGCAAGTTGAGAGCTCGTTTCAGGTACAAAATGCTGCCGTCACGGAATGAGGAGTTCCGCGTCTTTGGGAAGAGGGCTGTCTCCAAGGGTGGGCTGCGTGCTGATTGGTCAGTATGTAAGGACAGAGCCCACCATTTAAAACCTGCGTATTTAGAAAAGGAAGCCCTGGAGGTTAAAGCACTGCTCTGGGACACACATAACCTGGGTTCTCTTTCTGGTTCTGCCAAAAACTCCCTGTGTAACTGTGACCGAGTCCCCTTAGCGCAGCATTGCCTATCACAAGAGCTCAAAAATCATGAGTGAGGCTCTCCCAAAAATCACAAGATTGGCTTAAAAATCACGAGATCTCAAATCCTTTTTTTGGCCTTCTGTTTGTTGAGCCTTTCAGGGTCATGTTTTCAAGCTTTTCTCTGCAAACATGAAGGCTAGAAACTTAAAAAGAAGGGTGAGATTTTCATATAATCCCCTGACTCTGGGACCTGGGGCTTTAAAAAAAAAACAACAACCCCCAGATACCATGTGACCCACAATAAAATCTTGAGACTTTGCAATTCTGCATTCATACCATTGCTCAGTTCACAGTCTGTGTAATGGGGCTGATGATGCTAACCCTTCCTTTGTCCGTCTTGTCGGTTTCTCCTGTAAGCTGTCAGGGCAGGGACAGTCTCTGCCTCTATGTATGATGCCTAGCATGGCAGGGCCCTTATCTCAGTCAGGGCTTTTCAGTTTCTATTAATAACGATACTTCCCGCAGTAGTTACATTTACTGTGGTGTTGGCTGCATTTCTCATTGGAAATGTATGGAATACCAGAAGTATCGTGGACAAGGTAAAGGTAAATACCATGGGATGGAAAAGACCCATGTTTAAATGGAGCTCAGAATTCTTCTCCTAAGCTAACAATTTGTGTGTGTAAAGGAGGCAGAGAGCAGAATTTCAGAGTATCAGCCGGCACAAAACTCATTTTGAAAATTGTACATTGAAGCGTAGCTACATAATTTGTCTAACTAATAGGCAGCATTGTTTGTGCATGTCAGGGTCATTCAGAGTTAAGAGTCTCATCTCCATATTGAGTAAGAACATTTCTCAGGACCGGGACTCTGATCAAATTAATTGAACATGTACTGTGTATCACTGCTCAGCTGCTACCCACGTCATGCATAGCCTCACACAGATCACGGGGCCTTTGGAGCCCTCACTTTTGATAGGTACGAGATGTCCTACTTTAATTCATTTTCTCTGTTTCCAAGCAGAGATGGGCCAAAGAGAAACAAAATATATGTGACCAGATGAAGAAAAGGAGAAGAGTCCACATGCTAAGATTTGTTTTCAGTATGTGGATCTTTCTCCGAAACAAATGCTCAAGAAATGGCTCTGATTAATCAAACAAAAATGATCGCACACCGATCTCCTGGTTCCACTGCTGATGTGCAGGTGATACGTACAAGGGTTGCTAAGAAGCAGGGCTTTCTGACTTCCAACATCATCCTGCAGCAGAGTGAAGAGCTGTAATATAAGCCAAGAACTTGCCTTCAAAGCACAGGTGAGCTGTACTTCAGTGTCCTACAGATCTAATGGCTGCTACCATGTTTCAGCCATCAGTGTGTCTTTCCTACTTCCATTTCAGAGGGACATTTTCAGTCTGTACAGGCCTGCAACTGGACCATTATCCATTACTGTACATCTTGGGACCAGACCCTTAGCTGGTACAAATCAGCATAGCGCTTCTGACCTCAGTGAAGCCGCTGGCCGCTTTACACCAGTGTTAGATTTTTAAATCAAAATCTGCTTGTCTATCATTGAATTTTTGTTTTGCCCTGTCTACCTTTTGTCTTTACTGATGTCCTGGGTAAGAAGACAGGATATTTGTCCCTTAGGAGTTTGATTTTTCAGCACATTAAAATCCCAGAGTTGTGCAGAACAATGCATGTGCAATTGTACAACTAGTTGTCGCACACAATTGTCACAACTGCACATGGAAATGAAGATGCAAATAGCTTCACCTGTGCATGCAAGTATCCGATGTATATCTGCCACTAAGCGAAGTGCAACACCATTTTTGTGCACGGGTCTGACCTTTTGCTGCTCTGAAGAGGGTGCCCCAGGAGTGAGTCTGATCCTCTCATCTGTTTCACGCTCAAAGCCACCATCCTTTGCCCACATCACAATGGGGCGTTACGGATACGGTGATGGCACCTGATTCCCCCACTGCCTGGCGCCTTGTGGTGTCACTTCAACCTGCACAAACTCATGGACAATGCGTGTGAGACGCTGCTTGTCTGACTGCCAGCCTTTGACGGACACAACTACTAAGCCATGTGCAAAGCCGTGGGAAATCAGGCCCAGGTGTCAGAGATCAAGCTGATTTATTGCCCTGGGTAACTTATGTGTTGTTACACTGGCGGGTGGGTGGTTCTCCGCAGGTGTGGCCTTCACCTAGAGGCAGTCAGGCCTCACTGACGCTGGTGGGTGTGCTAGCCACTCAGCTCAGTGAGGGAAGATGTCCTTTGTTTAGTGGTAGCCTAAAACTAGCCGGAATGCCTCGTTTGTGCAGGGTAGACCAAGCCTAAGAGACAGCAGCCGGCAAGCAGGAGGCGCACCAGTAGTAGCATGGATTTAAGAGGTAGCTTTTTGGCCTCTGGCTGGACAGGCATGCTTCGAATTGTGAAGTAGGAACCTGTGTCCTGTTGTGTGATTCCTGCCGTGTGCAGGGAAGCAGGACTTGGTGCATTCTTTGTGAACAGGATTCCAGCGGAGAGATCTCTGATTCTCCTCCTCACGGAAACAGGCCAGCAAGGCTCTGAGCATTGGCTAACTGCCTGGGCCAAGAGCGGCAACAGACCCATACAGGGACTAGCTTTCGGTCTGCCAGGGTTTGCTGTAATAGGGCAGGTGTAAGGTTATAAGATCTAATGCCGTCTGCTCGCATCTAAGGACATCAAATCACTAGAAATACTTGTAGACAAACGAGCTTGAAAAGCCTGTGAAACTTCTTAGGCAAATGTCCGACTCAGGTAGCAGCAAACTGGCTCTGGCTGTGACATTCTGTAAGTGCTCAGTCCCTAAGGCTGGCCAGGCTTTCCTTCCTGCAGTTGAGAAATGCCTGCGAGAGGAGAGAGATGTTGGTCCTCCAGAAAATTGTAAAGTAATATGGTAATAAGACTATATAAGATGAATCTGATAAAACATTACATTTTAATTTATTTCAGAACTGTCACATTAGAGCCCTTGGAGAGTAAGGTTTGACTGATTAGAGTGGACCAAGAAAAGCAGCAGGTGGGATAAGGTCATCACAATATCTCTTTAATTCAGCTTTCAATTTGATCTGTGATGTTCCCCAGACAAAACTTGTGAAACTTAAACCCCAGACTGCAAACCTAATAGGAATTTTTTTCACTCCAAGAGTCAAGATAATTGTACTTTGAAAAATGTTTTTGCTGTAACATTAATTTTGACCTTTCTGTGAAGTGTGACATATGCACATTTCAAATGGATATTCAGGCCCAACACTGTTTCCATTATCATCTAATCAGATGTTCTGAGTGTTCTGTTACAGTTGGTAGTTAAGGTATTTAAAATAAACACTCTCCCCAGTAGATTGGTTTCATGCTCTCATGGAGATGCTTAATGCTGATTTGAACAGGTTTATCTGTTTTTCTGCAAAGAAAATATAAAGTTCACGCACGATTTCCAACAACTTATGTTTGAAGACTCACGGTGTCAGGAATCGGGGCCTGCAGCAAAGCCAGTCTCCGGGCCATCGAGTGAACGCAGCTGGCCTGGGGTAGGCTGGTGGATTGGCTACCCCACCTGATGGGCTGGAAGAATCAGCAGACCAGCTATTAAGCCCAGCAGCAATTTGGTGGTAGCTCAAAGCGTTTGCCTGCAGCTCCGTTAGCTCCTGCCTTCCCTTTACTCCATGTAACCTGGCTCTGACCCGCAGTCACTGGCTCTGACTCCTGACTGCCGACTTCAGCTCTGCCCCTTGTACGTGCCACAGGATCACACAGGCTTGTCTAGTTTGGGTGCAACAGCGCTGGCGGAAGCAGCGCGGACCATTTCAACTGCTGAGTGATGAGGACAGTCGTCATAACAGCAGAAAGTGGTTTCCATTAGGGA
Source organism: Lepidochelys olivacea (assembly GCF_965140295.1). Taxonomy (NCBI): domain Eukaryota; kingdom Metazoa; phylum Chordata; order Testudines; family Cheloniidae; genus Lepidochelys; species Lepidochelys olivacea. The sequence continues at coordinate 210,749,053 of NC_140413.1, read as the reverse complement.
AATCACAAAAATCCACACGGACTTCCCTCCGTGGGGACGTGGGCAGAGGCGATATATGTAGTGGAGGAGTGTGATTTTCCAGAACGGCTGCCTGGCACAGTCTGATGGACTGAATGCGACTTTCAGCGAGGCCAGTAATCCAGGGAACCAGACTTTTTCTCTGAGCAGGGATTTTGTTTTCTGGTAACCTTCATGAGCCGAATCAATTGTTATTCCATGTTCGTTGTGGGATCACAAAAGTCTTGTATCTTGGACAAGGAGGTCATTGTCCGTGACAGTAAGTTCACCTTTAACCTGGGCAAACGATCACAGAACAGCTTGTGTTTCAGAAGTCAAGTGCTGTAGGCTACACAGAAGTTCCTTCCATTGACCACTTCCAGTGGTTTTGGGGACCATTTGGAGGCAGGTCAGACTGTGTGGCTGTTTTTATTTGTTGTAACGAGAGCTTTAGGAACGGGGTGTGAGTGGAAGAGGTTTACATGAGCTTCTGCTTTCTCCACAGTATTGTGGTTGTGAACTGTTTCAGGAATAGGGCGCCCTAGTAGTAGCCAGCAGGATTATGGTTTTCTAAGCCAATAAACAATTTTGCAATCATCCCCTTGTAGTCTGAGCATCCACGGCTCGATGCGCGCTAGTGGGTGCAGGAAGGGATTGTTCAAGGGGTTTGCGATCCGTCAGAACTGTGAAAAGACATCCGCCAACGCGTCCGTGACAATGGGAACATCCTCAGGCTGAGGAAAGAGCTTTTCTTTCTGTCTGCGGGTGTCGCTGTTCAGTGGGTGAAAGAGCCTTGCTGGCTTGAGCCAATGGTGTAACTCTGATGGCTTTGGTCAACCTGTGTGAGGCCTGCTCCTAATCCAACAGGGCTGGGAAAAGCTCAGTTCTCTTACTGGAATCAAAATAGGACATGACTACAGCACTGGTAAGGGATTTCTTTAGGTCCTTAAATGCATTTTGATGGTCATCTTACCAAACCCATATTTGATCCTTCTTGGGTAGGTCTCTGAGGCTTTGTGACAGCAGCTAACCTTGGAATGAATTTGCCACAGTGAGTTGCAAGCCCTAGCAGGCTACGAACTTCAGTGGAGTTTGTGGGCACAGGGCCATTGTGTGTGTCCTTCACTCTCTTTGGATCCGCTTAGGTGCTGTCTTTGGAGAATGTGTATCCAAAACATTCTAATGTGGGCTTATTGTATTCACGTGTCCGGGTTTGAGGTGAGATTCTGCTCCTGCAGTCAATCCACAGTTGCTGGCTGAGTGTTGTGACCTGCAGATGCGGTGCCAAGTACTAATGGGTCAGCACGCACATGAAGAACTCCAGGGATTTCAGCTAGAACCTCCCGTAGGGTGTTTTGAAATATTTCTGTGGCCGAAGAAATGCCAAAACGGAGTAGTTGATAGTGGCGTAGACCCACATGTGTTGTGAAGGTTGCTGGATACCTTGATTCAGGGTGGAGCACAAATTGACAGTATCCTGCTGTGAATTCAGGCTTGGAGAAGAACTTTGCTCTGTTCAGATCTGCATTAATGGCATCTGCAGTGGGGTGATGAATCGCTTACACTTGATAGTCTGGTTGGGTAAATGCATATCCACGCAGATCCAGATTATGCCTGGTTGATTTGGTTTCTGGGCCACTGCAATAGGGGAGACCTCTGGTGTGGGGCCTTCCACAGTGATGCCAAGCTCTTCCAGGTGTGCTCATACTTCTTCCATCGGCTTTCTGATCCGGGAAGGAATGCGTCTGTGGGGTAGAACTATGGGCTGAACCATGTTGTCAATGTGCAGTTTTCTTTGTGTCCCTTAACATGTTCTCATGTGCCTGGAGGATTTGAATTAGCCGGTTAGACTGTACCAGCTGGATCGTCTGACTCAGTCCTCGTGCAGTTGCTGTGGTATAACTAATCAGGGTATCTGTGCCATTAGTCACTATGTCCATTGGACTGGTAACAGATCTGTCCTTAAACAGAAAATGAGCTGAGAATATACCACTCCTCATCAGTGGGTCTGGGTTTCCCAGGGCAGGTATGGCTACTGCTCTTGGTTGTAAAAACAGTCTCCGTGGCATGGCATTATACACCGGCTGATCCAGCCCATTCACTAGTGTCCTGGGGTCTATGAAAACTTCAGTCTCCGATCCAGGTAGGATGATGTGGCGTCATGGTTGAACAGTGTGCTCAGAAGAATTTGTTCTTTTGGTTCTTTTGTTCATCATGGGTTCTAATACAACCCATGATGCCAACCTCGCAAAGACTGGATCTGGGAGACAAATTAAGTGGCTCTTTAGTCGATTGTAAGCATTCTGGGTCTGGTCCAAAAACCCACTGAAAGACTTCCATTAACCTCAGGCCCCTGAAAACCATCATTGAAGCATCTGCTCATGTATGTCTGTATTTCTTTATTCGTTCTTCAATTACCAAATATGTAGGAACCTTTGGTGTACGGCGGTTCTGGAACATCAGTGACCGAGCAAAGTGAGCAGTGTAAATAAGGTTACAATGAAGCAGTTCTCTTCTGGATGCTACCATTCTCTATATCCATTTTATGGCTATGAGAATTTGCAGTTTACTTAAGAGCATTTTTGAATAGTTTTATTTTGTCCCTCTGGTCAACTGCAGCGTCCATTTGTGCTCATGCATGACAACTTCTAAGAGGATTCCCTAAGGTTTCACTAAGGATCAGTCATTAGAATCCAACTGTTTCCACATCTTCAGCTCTGAAAGTGTAGAAAACTTGATTTATCATCTCTCTGCCTCTGGCTAGTCTGGGAAGATTTACCAACTTTAATAAAAACTTTTATCTGAAATCAAGAGTATATTTTTTGTAAGGGGGAGATATTTATAGTTTTCACATTGCAGTATCTTTTGTTCAATTTATTTTGATGATGTGCCCTCATTCTATACACGCTTTGCTGAGCTACTGAAATTTACCTGAGATTCCTCACTGATTCTTCATTCTGGGAATGAGAGAGAGCTTTCCGAGTGTAGTGACTAGAGTGCATTATCAAAGCTCTAATTATCCAGAAAGTCAATGACACTCCCTTCTGTATTCACTAAAAGCCTGCTGAGGAGAACACTAATACACTGAGCATCACAATTAGGAGCAGGTCTGAAATGTAAGATGATGGAAAGGAAAACAACGACCATTTTCAAATTGTGTAAATTTGAACGCAAACTGTTTTTGTTAGACGTGTATAACTGTTTGCTGCCATAGCTAGGACAATGGGGCTGATACATCAGAAAGGAGAAATGTTTCTCTGTCACTTCCCTCACCCCTTATTTATGTGTTCATAGCAGTTCTGTTTTCATACATTCAAAGTGCCTGCTTCTCATTTACACTAAGGCCTGATCTACACTTAACACTTGAGCTGGCAGGACAATGTTAGTCGGGGTGCGGGGGGGTGGGTTTTTTTTTTTTTTTTTTTTTTAACTGAATCAGCTGCGACGGCACAAACTCCAGTGTAAATGGAATTAGAGCAGCAGAAAAGTCCTGTTGTTCCCGGAGTTGGTATAAATGATGCTGACAAAAGCACACTTTGCAATATAATCTGCATCCCCCCTAGGAGGGGTTGGCCAGTTTATCTGTACCTCGTCAAGTGTGTAATTAGACTCAGCAGAATTTGATTTTCATTTTTTATCGTTTCCATAGGAAATATTAGTGTTTTTGTTTTTAAGCATTTTTTTAGTTTTGTATCAATTTAATTTTTCACAGATACTGGAGATTATGGGAGGAGGTCAGATAATCATTTAATGACGGGAGATGTTGAGATTCAAAAAGTGAAAGCTTTATAAACCATTAAAACACAAATTATCAACATTCCACGTCAAAATATACAAAGTAAATACAGTCGAACCTCAGAGTTACGAACGACCTCCATTCCCCAGGGGTTTGTAACTCTGAACAAAATGGGTCAAAAATGTGGGGGACACGTCTTCCCCCTTCTCGCATTGTAGCACTTATGTTCTTGTATTGTTCTTTTAGTAACTCCTTGATGTACAGCCACAAGTGTGGGATCACAATGCCCACTAGGCATTTGTTAGCAGTGAGATTCATGCCATTTACCTAATGCCCCACACACCACACAGTGTCCACTTAATCCCTGTGCTACGGGCTGAGAGCAGCCTCTGTAGGCCTGTGAACTAGGAGGGATTTCACCCAGAGGCTAGCTGAACATGCCAGGGTTATAATTCAGCTCATAACTGTAAGAATAGGAAATGCACTAAAATACTCCATTTCCTGCTTCTGTACCATCCAGGAATTAGACTCCATTGTTATGTGAATATAGTTGTTCTCAAGTCTACGTATTCTCAATCGGCATCTTCTTCCCTCCCCCCTTTTGGATTAGTCCCTTTCTGTGTTGTTTCGCTTAATTTTCTGCTGCGGGTAATTGGATTTAGTTCAGCACATGGTAGGTGTGGAGGGCATGTGATATGTGGTAATATGTTTTCTGCTTGCTACAAGACGGATGACATCTCATTCCTCTAATACCTACGATAATGCTGGCAATCAGTCTTCTGTAATGCCAGCCTGTGCACAGAACTCTGCTCAGAGAGGAGAGGGGGACTTTGGAATGGTCTTTGCAGCGGGCAGTGGGTAGTAAGTCCGAGAAGAGTCATTTCCCTGTGGAGGTTTGACAAACCTTTCACCAGGAAGGGTTCTCTGGTCCAGAATATAGTTTGGGAGGCTTTGCCTTTGTGTCAATTACCTAACATCTGTACATTCAGGCTGCCTGGGCCGTGAACAGGGCAAAGAGCAGATTGCAGTTAACTCCGGGTTCCAATCTCTGCTCCGGTCGGTGGTGTGGAGAAGAGCAGATTGGCACGTACCATGCAGAAATGAATCCGTGGGGTGATGGATTCTGGCTGCAGCCTGTTCCCGGATGCTATTTGAACCTCCTACGTAGAGCTGCTGCTGCAGTAAAACTGGGGCATGGCCTTCCAGAAATGGGCCAGCATTGGAGGCTAGCGTGCGTGTATATGGCATGCTGCCTTCTGCAGGAATAGTGATGGCTGCAGTGGTTTGCACAGGAGTTACTCCTGCTCTGAGCAGCCTCGAGTCCCCCTCTGTGCCCCGTATACTCCATCAGAGAGGTCACAGCCGGTGTGGCATGGTTGGCAGCAAGCCATCTGGGCTGGATCATAATGCACAGGAGACGCAGGGATCCAATGCACCCAGTTGTGCCTGGCTGGAGACTGGGGCTTGGATTTCCTGGGCTCATGTACAGCCTGAGCCAGAGCAGGCCTTGGCAGAACGGTAACGCGCCAGGTGTCCGCTAACCAATGAGCCCGTTCCTGACCGGAGAGGATGGAGCAAAACCCCACCGATCTCTCAGGTGATTATGTACAGAACAGACTGACCCCCTGTAAGGCTGAGGAGGGAACAGGATAACGGAGGAGGGCGTTTTGTTCAAACTGGCATAAGGATGGGAACTAGCAGCATCTGGCGAGTGATACGTAACTTGTTTAGATCAGCGCATAAAAGGAGAGGCCCCAGGAGGGGCGTCTTTGTATCGGCCGAGGGGACAGGATCCTGTCGTGCTGACCGAGCCTTTACCTGGTCCCGGGCACACACGTGTCCGTGTCCCTGAGGCCCATTGGCCAGGGCACTAGTGCCAGGCTGTGCTGACAATAAACCTGGCCGAGCGCCTTCGCCATCCGACTGAGCCTGTGGCCTTTTCCTACGGCTAACACCGGGCTCTGCTGAGCAGCTCCCTGCCCTCTCTGCTGGCGCCGCTAATGCAGCGCTCCAGCAAGGCACCGCAGCCCTCGCAGCCGGTCCCTGGTAGAGCCGTGTGACCTATTTCCATGCCAGTGAACTAACCCCAGCCGCGTGGGGCCATGTGCTCTGCAGCGGGCCTGGCATTTCCAGGTAACAGTAACAGTGACTAAACTTTTCTCTTATTGGGCTGATGTCTGGGGAAAGTAGAAGTTTAGATCTTTACTTTCCATTACTGTCTTCCCTTTCTCAGTGCCACGACGCTGTCCCTGTCACTTGTACGCGGTAGGGTGAAGATCAACAAGTTGCTTACCATAGATAGAGCAGAGGTCTGAAAATATTTTTCAATGTAGGTAGGAGTATTCAACCAATCCTCTCCTTAAGTTCCAGCAGTATTTTTTTGTTCTGCATCAGCACTAAGATCAGATCCCTTTGTAGTTGTAGGTGGCTCAGTCACATACACACAAGTTTCAGAGTAGCAGCCGTGTTACTCTGTATCCGCAAAAAGAACAGGAGGACTTGTGGCACCTTAGAGACTAACCAATTTATTTGAGCATAAGCTTTCATGAGCTACAGCTCACTTCATTGGATGCATGCAGTGGGATCTAGTTATTAGAAATTACACACACAAACCCCTACATTAAAATAACATTATTCAGGCTGTAAAGTCATGCTCTCAAGTTAGGAAATGTCAGAATTAAGGCTGCCTCTGCAACCTTAATTTGCCTCCCTTGTGCCTATGCATTGTGATAGCATGTAATCATGGAATTAAAAACTATTTTTTCCACAGGATCCTGCCTCATTCAGTGCACAGGATGGACCTGCTCTGGGGGGAATCAGGGTTATATAGGAGAGGAGGTTGTTGTCTGTAGGACCCTACCTCATTCAATGCAAAGTTGGAAGGCATGTAGTGAATGAGGCAGGGGGTGATAGGAAGAGACAGGATTGTCTAAAGGTGAAGGCTGTTTGAATGCTGCCCTGGAGAACTGGATTCTATCCCTGCCTCTGCCATGTGGGGCCGGGCAAGTCACGTGTACCAAACTTTTCACAGACGGTCACTAATTGTGTGTTCCTCATTTTCTGGGTTCCGGATTTGAGACCCTGCAGACTGATTTGCAGATGCACTGAGCAGTCACAGCTGCAGCAACAGTCTGTGGGAGCTGGGCTTGACTATATAAAGTTCGGTATAATGCTACATCCTCTGAACAGTCAGGTCCTAGGTCTCAGAAGGGGCACCTAAAATTAGTGGGAAGTTTTGCCCTTAATCTCTCTCTGCCTCAGCTCCCCATCTGTACAATTAGGGTTGAACCCACTCATCTCACAAGAGTGTTGAGAAAATAAATGTTTGTAAAGCACTCTCAAACTCTAGTGATAAGTGCTGTAGAAAAGACCGAGAGGAAATACAATGCTGTCTAGGGTTCAAATAGCAGGCAATAAATAAGGCCTTTGGCCGCACATCAAACAATGAGGAGAAAGCTGCTCATTTAGTGAACACTGTCCCTTCTGTGAACTAAATTTGGCAGAGGTCCTGTTCTCCAAACCTCCCTTTCACCCTGGTCTCCATTCACCACCTCCCCCAGGTATCCCATCCACACTGGCTCCCCGTCCCAGTGTCCCTCCCTGGGCTCCTTGTCCAATCTCAGCATTCCTGCACTTCCCCAATTCCTTGTTCCAGTCTCTACCCAGCCAGTCTTTGTTCTCCCCTGCATCCCAGCTCCTGGTCATGGTCCTGGTCGGTCTCCCGTCCCTTCCCTCCTCCTTCCCCTGCCCTGCTGATTCTCAGCCCCAGGCTCCTTGCACATGTGTCTCCCCCTAAACTTGTTCTCAGAAATGGCTGAAACATTTTGGCTGAAATTTCCCAAAATAATTCAGGCTGAGGCAGACACACGGCCTGGAAAAATTCAGCCAAAACGGGTAAAGTCTGATGAAGGTATGAGGAACTGAAAACAGGGTCTGATAATGAGAACTATCATGCGACTTTAATAACAGGCAATGCTACCAGCCCTGCCTATCCTATTCTCTGCTTCCAAGGCACATTACAAGCGGCTTCCCTCTGGAACCGCAGTTCAGTTTTACTCCCAGCTCTTGTTGTTTTTATTTGATGCCGCGGAAAGCTACTCTACAATACTTCGGCTGGAGCACAATTTAATGAAAGTGGCAATTTTTGAGATCAAACGCACAGTCTGCTTGGTATAAAACACTGTCTGCTGCACCCTGGCTGGAGAGTCCTAACCAGGGGCCAGGGCTCCAGGATACCTGGCCGTACACTGGTGGTGGAAGTGGCCTGAGGAATGTGCTGGATCAGCAGGTATACCGGCTGGCCTCTTGTTGTTTGTATTTAGGCCAGTACTGAACAAAAAGACAGTCCTTGCCCCAAAACCTTACCATCTCTGTACCACACGCACTTTCACAGGGGAAGCCATGGCCCCAAACTCCCCTATGTTCAAGCAAAGAAATGGGATTATGGAAAGAGAAATTCTCAGAGGAAGCATAAAGGCACCAGGAAAATGTTCAGAGGGCACTAACGACCTATATAAAGTCTCATATTCATGTGTAAAACTCTCTCCCAAGACGGATGCTTGGGGGCCCCGAGGGGCACTGTGCAGATAGCCAAAAAGCCACCCCTAAACATCACTGCAAACGCCAAGGAAGCCTGGAATGAAGCTGTCCTGGGTTTGAAAATGAGCCACTGGTATTTGGGGTTTTCTTTTTTTCTTTTTGTGAGGCCCCAGCATGCGCCTGCTTTTAGCTGCCGCTGTCAACAGAAGACCCCAGCTAGCTGATCTCTCCATGTATCTGTTGTTGTTACACCAGAGTGCGCAGGCTCCAATCCAGGCTCTGGGCCCCATTGTGCTGGGTGCTGCACGTACATGTGGGGAGAGACAGTCCCTGTCCCACATAGCTTGCAGTCCAGGTAGACAAAGGGCAGGGGACCCAACCACCCTTCCTCCAAGCCAGGATGGCCGGAGGCCTCAGGGCTCTCTCAAGGCGGCTTGTTCCCCTGAAAGGGGAATGAAGGCAGAGCCCAGAGGAAAGGCTGATTTGGGGATGTTCGTTTGAACTTTTCTGTGAAAAGGGTTCCCAAAGGGAGCCCAATGAGACGCTTCTCAGGGGGGTGAATCGTGCGGAAAGGCAGATGGCCTACAGGGGGTGCTGGAGTGGAGGAACCCCTGCAGCACCATGTCCCGGCAGGAGGGGGTGCCCTGGAGGCCAGTGTGCTCAATGACACCCCTCCAACTCCCCCACACCTCGGGTGCGCGAATCTTGTTAATGCCGGCTTTGCGTGTGCATGCCCCATTTGGCCCTGCGCCTGAATGGGGCCCGGGGGGGTGTCATTTTTTAAATTTTCCAGGAGCTCATTGCTTCTTGAAGGGAGATCGATATTAAGATGGAGGAGTGGAGGGAAATAAAGAGATGTGAATCCATGCTGAAAGCAGCTGAATAGGAGAGACTTTGCTGCATAGGGCTTTTTGCTTCAGTGCAAGATTGCCGGGAGATGGAGAACAGAGCTGAGAGTGGGAGACTCTTGCGTGGCCATGTTGTAACTGAGGAGTATTTTCAGTGGCCGAAGACATAGATGTTTATCAGTGTGAGCATACGGTGGGCTCACGTTGTGCAGATCAAGGAGCTTACAGTGCAATTTTCAAATGACCCATTCCCCTCCTGTCTTGCTCCGTTCGATCAATTGGATGTAGCGGGAGTTAAAACAAGTGGAAGGTCTCTGTGCCTGGCGTGGTTAAAACCGTCCCTGTAATATATGACTTGCAGGCTAGATTTTCAGCACCGACCGTCGGGACAAGTGTTCCAAAGAGCTCAGCACGTCGGGTGCTGGGTTTTTCTGAAGACCTGGCCTGAGGGTCACAAGGGGAGTTGAATTCCTTTGAAAATCAGGCCCCAGTTTGTGGATGCTGAGCCCTGGAAAGCCTGGCCCTGAGCTCATTGGAGATCCTGAAGCTTAAGGCCGGCCAAAGGCCTCTTCTTAGTCGTTTGTTCCCTGCCAGCACCATCTTTGGAATTTGCATAATAAAGTGGTATGTACAGAAAAGCCGACGAGCAGATCTGGAAGCAGCGTCTCTGATAGCCCTGCAAGGGTTAAACATGGCTCATTCCCTGCATCCGGGCAAGGGGGGTAACCCTTGGCATTGGCATCTGGACTCGCTCACTCCTGGAACGTCTGTGCTGAAAGTGGGAGTCAGAGCGGCTGACTCTGAACGTCACCCAAAACTCATTTCGAGACGTAATTCACCTTCGCATGAATTTACAGGAAGTCCTATGGGCCTCTTTGGACTTCCAGGTGGGGCACTGGGAAATGTTGGTTTCAGAGAGATGGACGCTCCGCTCCGCTCTAGGGGTCTGATTCTGTGGGTCTGGCTTCACTGTTCTGCCTTTGTTAATGTCTCCAACCCCCATCAATACAGACCTTGGCCCCGATCCTCCATTGATTTCAGTAGGAGGTGCGTCCCCAATACCCCTCTGCCTGAGGCACAATTCCCTCCCCGCTTCCCCCTGCATCCTAGAGGATTAGTAAATCCCTGCGTGCCTGCACCAGCCGCAAGTTACAACTCCCTGTTCACTCCTGCCCTGTTTAGTTGTGCTGGCTGGTACACTGAGGGGAGCTCTGTGCATTTCCTGCTGCCCCCTGCCACTCGCTCGCTCTGGGGTGTGGGAGTAGAGAGTGTTCGGAGCCTGTTTACTCCTGTGCCCCAGGAGCTAAAGCCTGGGTAGCTGGCACAGGGGTTTTACTACTTTCCACGATTGTGCTGTCCAAGTCACAATCAAGCCCACTGAAATCAATGGAGCTACTCATGGGGGCAGCAGCATTGGTCCCTGTTGTGTTACTGAGGACTGTGCCTTTAAGGGCTGAGCTCCCCAGACAGAGGGTCAGTGTGGTGCAGACCCTCATGCTGCTGTTCTGTACAGTCAGATGGAACCATACACCAAAAGAAGCAGAGCTCTTTTAAGCACCTTAAGCAGTAAGTGATCCCTAACATCCTGGTTACAGGCTGCATTTGAATCCACAGGCCTTTCCCTTTGCATATCTCCTGAAGCCGATAGGGTGTCTGTGTGTGTCAGCAAAGCACAATCGAGCTTCTGCATCATCATCAATGACAAAGAAACCAATGCCAGCCACAGCAGCTCTCTGAGAGCTTCTCAGACGCTCACTTAGTCCCCGCTCCAGGGACGCTAGCGATTCCTTAGCCAAAGCAGGAATCAATTCTGTTTCTGCCACAAGGGACACTGCCTGCAAGACAGATTTGCCCAGACAATTAGCCGCCCTAGTGGGATCATCAGTAGTGACACTCTCACCGCCATCCCTAATTGCAGTTCTGCATTTCCGATGGGTACAAACCAGTTCAGTGAGCTCAGGGGAACGAGAAAAAGATCAGGCCTGTGACGATCAACCATTGTGAGGAAATGTGGAAAGAGCTGATGGGGTAGAAAACCTATGAGGAAAGCTTAAAAAACCTGCACCTGAGGGGGAACCTGAGAACAGTCTTCCACGATGTGAACTGCTGTTGTAAAGGGGACGGTGAGCAGTTGTGCTCTGTGACCACTGGAAGTAGGACAAGAAGTAACAGACTTAATCTGCAGCAAGGGCGGTTTCGGTGTGATATTAGCAAAAACTCTCTGACTCTCAGGGCAGTTACGCTCTGGAACGGGCTTCCAAGGGAGGCTGGGAATCCCCGTCACTGGAGGTTTTTAAGAACCCGTTGGACAAACCCCTTTCAGGCAGGGTTTAGGTTTACTTGGCCCGGCCTCCATGCAGGGGGCTGGACTTGACTTCTCGAGGTTCCCTCCAGCCCTGCATTTCTCTGATCCTGTGATTAATGCTGGGAGCCCAGCAGTCACTTCTTTCCCTGCTGATTCTAGTCGCACTGGGGACAGGGGCTTCAAAAAGGTTTAAGGATGGGTGAAAGGGGCCTGGTCCCAGGAAGCAACTATGTAGTTGTAACCAGGGTGGGGTTAGAAGCGCTTGTTAAATTCTGAAGTGTTATTGCAAATAAAGCTTTAGGAACATTCAAGCTCTGACAAACAGCAAGCTGACAAGCAAAAGGACTCAAAGCAGGTGCAATGGGGCAGGAGCCGGCCCTAAATCTTGCAGGGTGTGTGTGTGTGTGTGTACACATATATCTATGTATATATCATAGACGGGCTTGTTGGCCCTATCAGCAGTAGATAGTGGAGGGGAATTTTAGCAAGACATTCACTGTGCTGAGTCGCGTTTTGCCTGGTAGACCCAGGGTACGTCCACACTGCAGTCTGATGGCTGCCGGTGTAGACATGTAGCTCACGTCACGACGGAAGTGAAGCTGCAGCTGCACGGGCTAGGCCCGCCTGCCCTGGGCTCAGGGTACATCCGCTAACTCGGTCAAAGTTAGCTGGGGTATGTCTACACCTACTGCAATCACACCTCCTACTGCTCAGGAAACACACCCTTAAAGGCAGTGTGTGCCCAAGGGTCTGTTCTTTAGGGGGGCACAACTGCAGCTGGAATCCATGGAATACTGCACAGCCCCCCCTGAGTACCAGCAGGTGGGGATCAGGTTGGGGCAGGGGGCCTGTCCTAGTGGAGGTGCAGACCTGGCCGCATGACTAAAAGAGTGCAACTGAAAATACGTTTAAGCGCCTGGATTGGAGTTTCGGGCCCCTGGCCGCCCACAAATAGATTAAAGAGTTCTTTGCTTAGGCCTGAAAACCTACCGAGACACTCAGGGACTTTGCCAACAGCCTTCAAGTGATCCTCAGCTCCACAGACGATTTAGAGAAACCTGCCCCAATCCAACAGAGCTCTCTGTGTGCTAAGTGATTTAATTACCATATCTGGCTCTGATGCATCTAACAGCTCTGTAAGGGCTCCTGTCTGGTGTTCTCTGAGCCTGTTAACCTTCCCTGTAATTGTCTAATTGCATGCAATCCATTTGTACCACTTAATAGTGCACAGGATCTGTGATTGAAATTGGTTTCCTTCCAAAAATATTTCATGATTCCCGCCCCCCCCCCCCCGCTCCCCTCGCATAAATGGAATGATTATTTTAGGTGCATGCTGTTGACATTTTTTTAAAGGGGTGCTGTCGACTTCTCAGAACCCACAGAGCCTGATTTACTGCGGCAGTCTAACCCCCCTGACTTTAATGGTCTGACACGGGAGTATCACGGAGTGAAGTGTCAGGACCCGTACTGTAAAACTCCTTCTTTCCGTAGAATTGGGCAAGAAATGGTTTGTACATTTCGAAAATGTTCCCATTCTGCACTGGGCGGAAACTCACCTCTGTTGAAGTTTTTCATCCAAACAACCAGAGCCAGCTGTGGCTGGGGCTAGCTCACAGCTGGGGGGTTAGGGCCCGCACCTCAGATGTGGCAGATACACGGTCAAGTCCCTGCATTAATTGATGTGCCGCTGTGACCTGAACCTGGGTCTGCCACCTCCCTGCTGAGTGCCCAGACCCCAGGTCAGCTGTCATGGGGGTCTCTCTGGTTTTGACCACAAATTATATTCTGGACCCGAGAACCCTTCCTGGTGAAAGGTTTGTCAAACCTGACAAGTGCCTGCAAAAGGCTTTGGTTTCAATAATCTGCATTTTCTGCTGAAAACTTCCTCTGCTCCACTGGGCACATCCAAGAGCTTTCCACATGAAACCTGCATTCCAGCGGGATTGGGAATGCCACCCTTCTGTCAGGCACCTTCACCTGCTAATTCCTGTGTGGAGGGTGCGAGTTTGTTGACACATCCTGGTACTTGCTATTCACTTTCCCACCACGTGGAGGCATCTTGCTGTGCCACTGATCTCCGAGTCATGCACACTGTCCTCCATTTACACTACAGGATCAGGGGCTTTGGGAACCGGCCGTGCCGATCAGAGCACACAAAGGGAACCGGAGGAAATGCAGAAGATTGGAGGTGGGACTGGGATTTCATTGTCTCAGTGTTAATAGCGCTTTTTAAAAAAGTGTCCCATTTTCATGTACAACCCTTCCTCCACCTGCCAGCCCCCTTCCCTTCCTCCCAGAGTAGGACATGGCCAACGTAATCCACAGATTGAGCATCTCCAGCCTGGGGAACTGAATGTGAAACCAGTCCAAAGGCTGCAGCTGGTGCAAAGTGCAGATGCCTACCTTCTCCACAGGCTAGGCCCGTGTGATGGGCACACATCGCATGTGACATGCCAGTGCTCCTGTCCCCTGGCACTTCAAAGCCTTGCGCCTGATCATCAAAGCCTTTAGGGGGTCAGGCCCCAGCTACGTGAGAGACTGTGCCTCTGTCTGTGGACGGCCAAGACAAGCGGGCTCCTCCGGGACAATGCAGGGCACAAAGGCCAAGAGGACGCGCATGAGAGCTGGAGCCGCGGGATGGAGGGGATTGGGCTGTGGAGTGAATTTCTCGAGGAGGTTAGCCAAATGCAGAGCGTGACCACTTTTAGGTAATGTTGCAGAATACGCCCTTGTAATACAACTACTCCACCATAACTATAGCAGCAGCATGGTCCAGGGATAGTGCACCGTGCCGGTCCTAGGAGACCTAGGTCCCATTCCCAGCCCTGGGCTAAGTCACTTCCTCTCTCCCTGCCTCAGTTTCCCCTCCCATTCTTTGTCTTGTCAGTTTAGCCTATGAGCTCTTTGGGGCAGGGACTCTCTCTTACTATGTGTATGTAGAATGTCTAGCCCAATGGGTCCCACCTCTTGGTTCGTCTCTCGGTGCTATCATAATATAATGATAACCAGAATGATATTTATAACAGCAAGTGGTCCTCCTCCCATCCCAGGAAAAACCCTACCCCAAGTAAAGCATCCTGAAGCCAGAGAAGGAAGAAGAGCTGCAGACTCTATAAAAGGCCACTGTGCCAGCCAATCTAATTCAAATGGGAAGTGCCCCGATACCATGGTGAGAGGCAGCAGGATATAGCCCTAGGATAGATTTATTTCTGTTAGCGCCCAGGTGCGTGATCCCTTTCCCCAGCCAGCAATTATTGCTCGCTTTTTAAAAAGCGTGGATTTCTCCCCACTCCCAAGCCCCACGCAAAGATGGAAAACCCATTAGATTTCAGTGGCCAGACACAGTAGTTGCCCCCAGCTTGAAGGTCTCCTTGGCCTCCAGGGCTTTGCCAGGAGTAGCTGCTCTTGTCCTGGGGAAGCCCTGCGTGCTGTTGTAGGCTGTGCTCAATATCTGTCTGGGGAACCCAGGCTGGCATCTACAGGGGGCTTCAAAACACCAGCCTGGGTGTGTGTGACCTGATTAAAAACAAATCATTGGGAGCCAAATCCAAAAATTAGAAATCTAGGCCAAGATTTTCTAAACTAACAAGTGATTCTGGGGGCTTAATTTTTGGGTGCGCAATTTGGAACTCTATAGATGGGCCTTATTTTTTGAAAATGCTGCTGACAACTGCATGGAAGCAGTTGCACGCTGGAAGCGATTTGCATTGCACAACAAGAAGAAAAGTTATTGGTCCTACAATATTCTTGAGCACCGTCTCCTGGCACCTCATCTATTCACTGCTCACAAATATGCAGATATGGACCTGTCCTGTAACACTGTCCGCCCACCCTTGGAAAGTGAGGGCCCTTCAAGCTGGGCTCCCTGAAAACGGAGGCACCCAAAATTACTCGTCACTATTCAGAATCTCGACCCTGGCAGGAGTGTGCATTGCAGAGAGACCCTAAAGAGCCATGAGTCACCGACAGCCCGTGAGCGCTGACAGGACTGTTTTACTTTCCGGTGTTGAG
This sequence comes from Lepidochelys olivacea, assembly GCF_965140295.1. Classification (NCBI taxonomy): domain Eukaryota; kingdom Metazoa; phylum Chordata; order Testudines; family Cheloniidae; genus Lepidochelys; species Lepidochelys olivacea. The sequence continues at coordinate 210,733,617 of NC_140413.1, read as the reverse complement.
AAGAAAGGTGCTGACTGAGGCTGGACATAGTGCGGAGGACATGGGGCTGCACTGGTATCATTTATGAATACGGCATGTTCTACGTGTGTGTTTGTTGTCCGTGGATTTATTGTACGGAAAGAAGGTGGTAATTCAAGAAGGGGCTGAATGCACGAAGGTAGGAAAGAGGACAGTGACTTCGGATAGCCATCCATCAGCTGACACTTGAGACCGTGCAGGAGCCATTCGCTTTGCTGTCCCGCCTTCAACCATTCGCTGAGCTCACCGGACTAGCTGGTCAAGGGGGGATGTCCCAGGATGTAAATACAGGAGAACCAAGACGCCTGGGATTCTGAGACAAAGGCTTTGTGTGTGCGTGTGATAAATGGGACACACTCAATTGAGGCGTAGTGGTTGGGAGAGACAGTAAAGAGAGATCTGTCAAGGGATGGCAGAACTCTCGGTGAGATAGACGTGCATTGTGTTTAAAATCCTTTCGCTCTTATGCTACCCTTTGTTCCCACTGTTAAGATCAAACAATACTTTGGTTGAAGAAGGCCAGCTACTTGCTATTGGTCATGCCCATATGGAAGATTGGCAGGTACCAAATGCAGCCAGGCCTTCTGGCTAGGCATGGTCAATACACAGGGTCCTGTAGCCCTGGCCCCAATCTAGGTGTTGACACCCTCCGAGAGGTGAAGGCCTGAGGCCTGACACCTGCCGGGGTGCACTCAGATGGGCCAGAGAGAGGCCGGAGGTGCAGCTAACTCCTGCGCCGTGATGTAGAGCACCTGGGCTAGAATGTCAGGCGATCTTGCAAAAATTCCTCTACACTCAGAACACCCCTTTGCTACAGGCCCGCCAGGCTGATTAGTGCGCACGCTACAGTCAGACGCACTCAGCATGTTGTCATGGCAACACTTGAGGCGAGCGTTCTAAAATACATCAGGTAAAATACTAATCCTATGCTTTTGGGTCAAATAAACTATTAACTGTGACTAATGGTTTTATAAATAAACAACTACAGAGCCCCCATTTCTCAGCCATAAATTAGTAATGGCTCTCGACATGCTGTTCATTGTGTGGTGGGAGGTGGTCTGCGGGGGAATCGTTCTTAATAAATACATAGAGCATGGATTAGGCCCCCCCGCAGCGGGAGGAGGGCTCCCCGCTTCACAGGCTGCAACCAGACAAAATAACATTGGGGAGGGAGGAGCAGGAAGGACAAAATGGATGGGCAGAGGGAGCGCAAAACCCCCCCCCCCGAAATGTTTTGAAATGCAATTGCTTTAATGATAGGCCATTCAAAGAGCATTGTCTTGATCCGTTCTTTAAGTATTTGCGTTAGCAGCGCTCAGAGCCCTGTTGTGCTGGGCCGGGTACGCCCACCCCGCAATCCCCAGGGAGATGGCACTCCTACCTGGGCCAGCTTTGATCTAGCCAGCTGGAACGACAAGAGCAGAGAAGCTGCAGCAGGCTGGAGCCAGGGTGGGTTTGTACAGCCTTCGCTGCTATTCTTATTCCAAGGCAGCTCGCGTTTTTCTGTACATGCTGCAGAGACACCTCCACCTGCGGCGTGGCTGCCCCCAGAGCCGGGCAGGCATTGCCCTGAAGAACATACAGTTGAAAGAGACACGAGAGACGCAGGGTGTCAGGAATTAGGGCTTGCAGCTGAGCCTGGGGCCAGCTCGCTCTGCCTCCCGAGCGAGCAACAGAGGACATGTAGCTGAACTGCAGCGGGCTTGCAGCAGACTCACTCGGCTGGCCAGACCGCTGGCTTAGCGGCTGGAACCAACAGACGCGCTCTTAAGCCCAGCAGCCACATTAGGCTGATGGAAGTGTCTGCCACCTGTTTCTGTCCTGCTCCAGCCTTGGGTCTGACGCCGGATTCCTGACTCCCGCTCCAGCCACTAGGCCTGATCGCCCGCGCCACAGTCCGTGACAGGCTGAGAGTGGAAATAGAGACAAAGAGAGAGACGGGGCCAAGGTCACCCACCCTGCTGGTCAGTGGCAGGGCAGGGAATAGAACCCAGGTGTCCTGAGTCCCAGTGGACTGACTTACCTACTGGGCTATGCAAAACCACCCAGAAGACCATGAGCGGGCCATTGCAATGGTGGCACCATCAATCTTACTGACCCCAGGACCAAGGAATGCAAATGCACACATCTGCTGCTGCTTTTCCTTTTCAAATTGTGACACAGGAGAGGGCTAGGGCATGAGTCTAACCCCAGTGTATACGTGTTACAAAGGGCTGATGTGTGTGTGCAGCATAACGGCCGCCCGTCTCACTGGGGCGACCACTGTTCAACGGCGATGTAAAGCGTGAGGTTTTAAGAATGGCAACACGTCTGAGTCCTGTCACGTCACAGCTGCATCGACACAGCCGCGTGTCACCAACTGTTCATGCAGTTCTCTCCCGGTTTTGCCACTAGACAGCTATTTCCTCCATCGAAGCTGGGTTTGACATGTTTTCCAACCCTCTTGACTAAAGTGGAGGTGTGTTACATTTCCATTTCATGCTTGGTTAGTAGCAGACACTCCGTTTGTAATGTTCACTGGGGTATTTCATTCATCTGCTAGTACCAGACTTTTGGAGAAAGTTGGATCTTTGTGTGCAGCCCCCTTTGCACGTATATTTCTGTAGCAGACTCCTACATTATGGCAAGAAAAGAAAAATGACCTGGCACAGCTCAGCTGGTGGTTGGAATTTCTGTAAGATATTTCGAAACCGATAGTTTGTGCTTTTAAAAGGTAGCCCCTTGCACAGAATTCGCTAACAGTCACTCGCGGATGGGAAGTGAAGTTCTGTTAAGCAACCAGGGCTTACATTTTCAAAAGTGACTCTTGCTATTGGGTGTCTCAGTTTGTGGGTGAACCTTAAAGGGGCTTGATTATCAGAAAGTGCTCAGCCCCAAACTACCTTCGCTCCCAACCTCTAAATTTATGCCTTCTTCCCATAAACTGCACTTGTCCCCCATGTCATCCCCTCCCCTTTCTGGGAGAACCTTCCCTCCCTTTGCCTCTCTGGGCTTGTATGGCCTTTCATTTCCCTTTCAGCTACTGACTGCAACAGAGCGATTAGGCAGAGGAATTCTAAGAGAAGATCCTGGGCCAATGCCTACAGTATCCCTTGTGCTATGTCAGGGAATCTGAATGCTGTGAGGCAGCTGGCAAAACGGGATCCAATGCTGGGACTTTCAACGAGCTGTTAATGTTGCAGCCTATTTGCATTTTCACAATTTCTTCAGCATGTCTGCCCTGAGGCATTCGAATACATAGATGGTCATTATTCAATTAGTTTTCTAAGGTATCAGCAAGATTAAACTGGCATACAAGACACAAACGCATATGCCATTTCCCCTCACATTTCTGGGAAGCTACCCAAAGACTCAAAATCATAAGCAAAGGGGATTAGTTATTTGGCTGGTTAACAGCAGCAAAAAAACCCAAATGATTTGACTGTATTTTAGGCCCGCAGCCAGGGTCATGGGAGGGAAAGTGCTGCTCTCCATGGTTCTGTCTTCAAAACTGACTTTTAAATTGATTTTTCTCTTTCTAGAGGCTCTTCTTGGCCGATTGAAATTCCTTCCGCAGGAGTCCTAAGCTGCTTTTTGTATTTGCTGCTGTCGAATAGTGCGCCTGAGCAGGGCGGGGGACGTATCGCAGTAACAGTGCCATAAGTAAAAAGAAAAGGAGTACTTGTGGCACCTTAGAGACTAACCAATTTATTTGAGCATGAGCTTTCGTGAGCTACAGCTCACTTCATCGGATGCATACCGTGGAAACTGCAGCAGACTTTATATATACACAGAGAATGTGAAACAATACCTCCTCCCACCCCACTGTCCTGCAAGTAGTGCAGGAGAATATGGTTATCAGCGACATCTTAGCACAAGCAAAAGACTTAATGTCCTGGCTGAGGGGAAGAAAAGGCCACCAGACTATGAACCCTGAGGAATTTAATCATTGGGTTGTGCTAATAAACCCTAGCTCTTGTCTAGCGCTTTTCATCCGTAGATCTCCAAGCATTTCACAAGCTTTAATGTATTTAGCAGCAATGTGAATTGAGGTTATCCACAGAGACAGGGTTAGCCATAGCATTCAAATAGGCAACACTCACTTTTCACTAGCTAGAATCACCTGAATTGTATCGTAGTTCCAAAAAATGGGAGCTAATTACCGAGGGAGGAAGAACCTCAGCCAAGGTGAAGCCTGTAAATCCCCGAAGTGCCCAGAGCGGATTAGAACCCCTGGAACGCCGTGCAGTACCCCCTCTCTAAGCCCACGTGTATCTCCACTTGGTTTACACGCTGTCCTGATGGGTCTCGCGATCCGAAGCAAAGCGAGGCCCTTAGGCCCCAAACTGGCCTCGTGCTGCTGAAGTCCAGGGGACTGAGCATCTCCTGCGGCTCTGTGCTAGATGGACCCTGTGATGTCTATGGAAAGCCTCAGGCAAGCTTCGGTGAGCTTTGGATTGGGCCTGTACGGGTGCTCCCTGCCAGCGCTGCCTGGAGCCCAGCCAAGCACTTTCCCGTGGCCGGGGCCGGCCCACGCAGCAGCGACCGCAGGTGCTGAAAGCAGCACCCTCCTAACAAAGGGCCGAGTTTCCTTCCTGGGGCTTATCTGGAAAGGGGGCGGGGGGACGTGTGTGTGTGTGTGAGGTGGGTGGCTGAAGCCGCTGTCAGAACGGCTTTTGAGTAGTTATTCCTGACTAGTAGAAAACCTGTTCAGTGCAAAGTGCTCGTGGCCCCCCATTCAGTGTGCATTGCCCACCCCCCTTGGTGCCCGAGCCACAGAGCATACAAACCTACAGATAGTGTAAGCTACACCCACTCAGCGCACTGTGCTGTCCCCACGGAGCTGGCTGGGCCAGAGACCACGGGCGATGGGCCTGGTACAGCCCGGGCTAACAGAGACAGGACTTTTCCTTCAGGCAGTAGAAGCTTATGCTTATAGACCCAGAAGTTCCAGGTTCGATCTCTGCTAACAGCCCACTCTGGGATGCGGTGTGACACTAGCTGACAAAGTATTTCGTCTTGGATCTCAGCAGGAAGAGAGTTGTGTCCTTAATTCCGGGGGGCTCTGGTTCCAGAAGGCAGTTGCTTCACTCAATCCCTTAGCTGCTACACAGTTGTCTTCTTTTTGGGCTACAAGAAGCGGCGAACTGCCCCAGATCCTCAAATGTTGAGTGTCGGCGGAGCAAGCTTCAGCGACTTGGTTTCTGACTTGACTCAGACCTTTAACTGTTGTTTGCAAAGAAGATCATGGCACCAGCCACTGCAGTTTGAGGGGACATCACGACATCACCAATAATTAACTTCAGATTAACGCACTTCAGAACCAACACTGCACTTCTGAATTCCTCAGGAAGCCAATGGCTCCATATGCTCCCCCTGGGAAGAAACTGTGCCCCAGGACAATGGGAGCTGCCAGGAAATACAGGCTGTGAAAAAGCATTTGCGACAGGAGTAATTCTTTTCCAGCTCCACACATGCTTGTCGGGGTGTTTTTCAATCTGTGCTTGACTGAGCAGTGTGCAAACCACAGATGTGGAAACAAACAACTGAAAGAACGAAAGAACGAAAGAACGAAAGAAAGAAAGAAAGAAAGAAAGAAAGAAAGAAAGAAAGAAAGAAAGAAACCCCTGGAATTGACTCCAGCAGGAAAAAACTCTCCGACAGCTGGTACAGGCTAAAAGGTATCATTGAAAACTGCATTCAGAAGCTGTGTGGGTCTGTGAATCAAGGGACCTTGACAGAGCAGTGGCCACTCAAGGCATACACACTACCAGACCCTGCAACATTTTCCAGGGACAGTGGAAGCCGAATGGCTGAGCAGAGCTCTGTTTTGAACGCAGGCAACATAAAGTCACAGATAAATGGTGTGCTTTTGATTTATTGATGCACCGCTGACAACAACTGCACTGGGGCTGTCTGGTTCAGTTACCTGCACAGTCCTGGACCCCCTCTGTGACCTGTTGGCCAAGTCACTTTGACTCAGTGGAATCAGTGAAAGTGAGGACCCTAAATACCTCTGAGGATCTGGTTTCAGTGTTTCAGTTCCCCATCTGTGCGATCGGGACAGTAGCAATTCCCTGCCTCCCTGGGGTGTGTGAGGGGGAATACATGAAAGATTGGGAGGTGCTCAGATGCTGTGGGGATGGCAGCCATTTACATATCAAATTGGCTACATTTACAGATGTTCCAAACTCTTCCCTACACCAGTATGTACTCCTACACCAATAAGGGAGATGCATATTTGTGTACAGTGGGAAACAGACAAATAGTCTCAGGAAGATAAAAGAAAATACATGCAGCATGTTTGGGGATGCCTATTACATCATAGGACAGCCATGTTTTGTCAGAATCTGTATTACAAAACAGGTCTTGTCCAAAATTGACTGTAGGGTTGTGTAAGTCCTATGGCCAGAGCCCAGAGAGGAAATAATTCTCTACTCCCTTTGTTGGTGACCAGGGGAAAGTGCTGCCATAGAGAACTTCATTTACATAGGCTACTTACCCACAATTCCTCTAGTGACACTTCGGGAGTCACCATAACTGTATAGTGGATTTTGTGGGAAGTGCTCTCACAGAGAAACTTTGGAAGAGGAAAGTATTTTTACTCTGTGGTAAAGACCTCTTTTTCCAACTGCTGAGACTATGCTCAAGAGTTCTAAGAGCTGAAGACTCTCTGGTGAAAGACAATGTAGGTGGAGGACTTGCTTGAGAGTGGGATGTGGTGGGTAGGTGAAGTGGTGCAGTCAAGGAGCTGTACTCTGTGGGACATCCTCACCAGTTGCTTGGGAGGAGACAGGCTACTGCCAAAGTCATGGGAAGGGGGTGGTTTATTCTTTGTTTGCAAATGTATTCTGTTGCAATGTTTTCCCAAGTTTATGACTGCGTTCTCTTTCCCCCATAAGGGTTTCCTTGTCTGGGCAGCGTCTCCGAGTGCTTGTCCAGGGCAAGGTGCTGCCTGAAAAGGGCCCTGAGGGAGGTGCAGTTAGATTTTCTGAGTGGAGTCTCAAGCCGGTTTAGTTATTTGTCAAGTGGGATCCTAGGTTTACCGAACCAGGCCCTTACTGTCGCTATTCACCAGGGTTACAGTTACAACGCTACCCCTGTGTCCCTATGTCGCATCTCGTCTCCCCGGATCTCAGGTGACTGTGTGATCAGTCCTCCCATCTGTAGCAGGTGAAGTTATTCTACGGGCTCACAGATAGGTGTACTGTGGCAGAGGGAGAACAGTTTAAAAGTCAGGTGTGTAGTTAGTCATCTAAATCCAAACTTAGGCACCTAAATAAGTGGCCTGTGTTTTCAGGGGAGCTAAGTAGAGCTAGCTGAAAAATTCTATAATAAATAAACTCTAGACGTGAAGGACATCCCTGCTGCTCTTGACCCTTGAAGTTTTCAACATCGACAGCTTCTCCATCCCAATGTAAAATGCAGGCATTTCCCGGAACGTATTTCCAGTGTCATCACTTGACAAAGATGTTTTAGCCATTGGTCTCCATGGCGCAAGCTGAACCTGTTGTAAAGAAAAGTGCAACTAAAATCAAATGTTTCCAGCTTAGATTTATGTAAAACCTCCCAGGGAGACAATTATCAGCTCTCAAATTGCAGCCATTTCTTAGCTAGTGGAAGCTGAAAAAACATTAGATTCAAGCTGGAAAGATCAAAGAGGGGCCACGTCTCCATTTTTCAGCAATGCGAATTGGGATATTCATTCGGAGCTCAAAGGGTCAGTGCTGCACCCTTGGGAAGGAGCCACTGTAGCTTTCATTGTGCCTAGGAGAGAGTGGTTCCCTGCTTTTCGTGTAAAAATCAGTGCACCTGGCTTAGCCGTGGCGATGTTCTCAGCACCTCTATACTGCTTCAAGGCATGTGCCCATGGTCCACCAACACATACCTCAGGCGGCCGGAGGGATCAGTCTCCACACTGGTGTTTCACAATGTGCCAGGTGTGTATAATAATGGGCCACTCAAATACGTCCTGGTGGGAGAGAGACTCCGTCATGCTTCTGACATAACGCAACTCCTGGGGAATTGAAAGAACCTTCCCCTCTGGATGGGCTACTTCATACAGGCCTGATCCAGTCTCAGTTTAAGTCAACGGGGACTGTGTCTTTCAGTGGGCCCTGGATTGGTCCCTAATTGCCCCCAGAAGGTCTCTGGCACCTTTGACCTGAAGCATTGGGGATTGGCTAGTGGGCCAGGATGCTGGACTGAACTGAGCCCTGCTCTGCCAATTCCTGAGCCCCGCAGCGTTTCACTGTTCTATTAGTGCAACAGCCCCTCAGCAAGCGGCAGGGCGGCACCCGTCCATTCGCAGTCTGGGCCGGGTGGAAATGGCTAGCCGCGGGACCCAGGCAGTAGCAGCTTGGCGGGGCGGGGCGCTGCGCGAGCCGGCTCCCCGGGCATCAGGGCAAAGCCCAGTCGGCATGCTGGGCGCACAGCTCAGAGCTCACCGAATGAGAACGGGTTTTAGAAGGTGAGAGTTCAGGGCCCCACTGGGCCACCGTGGCTCCCCTGGAGTGGCACCTCGCTGTGCAGGCTGCGCCACTGATTGCAAGGTCTCCGCAGCCTGGGCAGAAGGCTCCGAATCTGGCCTGGAAAAGGCCATTTAATTCAGGGGACCCTGGGGAGGGGCGCTGTGCCAGCCGCCCCGTCCCCAGAGCAGCCCTGGGAGGAGCCGTGATGCAGAGAAACCCACTGAGATGCAATTCTCTCCCTGCGACTTGCTGCTGGCTTAGAACAGCTGCCGCAAATCATGGAGCTTCCCCACCGCACCACGTGCTAGCTAGCCGTGCTGGCCAGCGGGTAGGGGGCGAGCCAAGCCAGGCCTGTCCTGCACCCTCTCTCTGGCCGTCGGCTACAGGCCGGGAGGAAGCCAGTGCGCCTCAACCAGTCGCTCCCGCTCACCTCACCCCAAGGCCTGTGTAGCCTGGCTCTGGGCACGAAGGTGCGTGCTCACTCCTCTGCAGGGCACCTGGCCCAATGCGGGACCGCGTAGACTGGCCCAGTGAGCGCTGGATTGCAAGTCAGGCGAGCTGCGTTCTCAGGCCAGCTCTGCTGGGGCAGTCCCTTCTCCTCGCTGGCTTGTCTGTGCACATCGGGAGCTCCTTGGGGCAGGGGCTGTCTCTCACTGTGTCCATACAGCACCTAGAGCCACCGGGGATGACCGTAGTTCGGGCCTCGAGGCGCCACCATTATCCATGTCAATGATAACAGCAGTTGGAGTCAAACTCTCACTCACATTAGGAATTAGGGAACACTTCGATTTTGATATTATGCAGCAATGGGTGAAATGATTGATACTAATATGGAAAATGCCACAGATGGGGTAGAAACACTTAGTTCAAGGCAAGGTGGGATGTGCATTTGCCCTGCGCTAGCCTGCCATGTGGTAACTGTCTGTGTGGACCCTGCTGACTTGCGTTTATCGTTTGATAATGTGCTTTGGTCCAGCCCTGTTTCAAAGAGGACTAGATCAAAGTCCTCCAACGGTGTTAACGCACATCAGCAGGGTCCATATGGACAGTGAGGGACAGTGGGTGGGGCAGATTCCCAGCCCGGCTTGCCATGAAGGAATCGTCTCTGTAGACAGGCTCTTAGTGTAGCCCAGCTGAGCTATCGTTAGTGAAAAGGAACTAAACTCAGACTGATCAGTTCGGCATCTCTTTTCAAAGCCAGAGGAGAAATTGAGATGAGAGCACTCTCCCTGCAGGGGGCGGAATGCAGACCCGTTTCCTGGGGTGTACTAAAGAGGAGTCGATGAAGCATACCCTGTGCTTCCCAAGGGCACTCCATCTGCAGACTCTGTCTCTGCAGAGCCGCTAGGCCGGGTTGTGAGAGGGAGCCACCGCTCGGTGTCTTTCCGGGCCGTGCTCTACGGCTGCAGGAGGGGACTCGCTGCCCTGGCTTTCTCAGTGCACTTGGAAATCTGTAGTTATGGCTCAAGTCAAGGATGTTATTTTAAAAAAAGGGTTTCTATTGCTCCCAACCATTCTGTCACAAGAGCCACTAGTCAGCCGCACTGCATGGGGCAGTGCCTCCTTCAGGAAGCAAGAGGAAGTGCACGCCCCTGGGCAGTAGGTGTCAGGCAGGCCTGGGAGGGTCAGGAAAGTCTTTTGGCAAAGGAGACATGGTGGCAGTAGCAGGGAAGAGTGAGGGCGCATGTCAGACAGACAATGAGCAGAGCACCCCTCCCCCCATGGGTCGGACGACTGCGTTCGGGCAACGACTGGTTTATGCATTTGATGTGGCCATCACCCATTGGTCTCCGTCCCCATCACTCTCCTCAGCAGGGCTGCGTGGCCAGTGGTAAAATCCCTGTTGACCTCATTGGACTGAGCACCTATTGACTTCAGTGGGAGAAGCTGGGTGCTCAACGCCTTGGAATGCCAGGGCTTAGGAGCCTGACTCTAGGCGCCCGCTCTTTTAAAATCTTGGCCAGTGGGTGCACTGGAGTCAAAGGCCGTTTCCAAGGGCAGATGTTGGAGGCTGTAAAAGCAAAGTCTGTTTGTTAACCAAGTTATTTGTTGTATGTTACACAGTTTCTTTTATTCTTACCGTATTAACGTGAGTAAATCTTGCTTGCAGAAAAGGGGCTCAGTGATATTATAGTTGGCACATTGCAAAGAATAATGGTAGAAGGGTGCAGTTAAGACCTGGAGAGAGAAAGAAACTAAACCCAGCTTGTTCTCTTTAAAGTAAACCATAAAAATATATGAAAACATAAATTTGAGCACATTATGGAACTAGACTAAATGCAGCGGTAAATCAAAGGAAGCCAATAATGCAGTGATAACACAAGCTAATCATACAATCTCCATGAATTAGCAGATCAGAAGTGGCCATATATAAACCAGTGAAAGAGCTAATTTGGCTGCCTTGGAAGTCACTCCCTACAACTGCCAGGGGAAAGGACAAGTCTGTCCAGCATGGCCCCACGGGGAGTGACCTCGAGACTTCCTGAAGTTCAAGGAGAAGTAAAGGAGGAGAAAATATCTCTGCTGCCCCAGCCATGCTGGCATGTGAGAAACAGAAATTGCAATTGGTCTCTCCTAATCCGGGTTCAAAACTTGGCCACTGAAGTGACAGGTCTAGCTGATGGGTTTCTGGAAGGGAGTACAGTAGGGTCCTTATATTCCTACCCTGACTGTGCAAAATAACCCAAAGCCCCTCATAAAGACAACAGTCAATACAAACGTCAGCTGTAATCGCAATAAGGTGAAAGCAGTAAATAACCGTCTTGATGAATCACCTAAAATCCTGTGGAGCTGTGTGAACCTCGGGCTAGACAACAGAATTAAATACAGTGCCGCATCATTACAGCCCTGAAAGGGCCAGTGCTCTTCGCAATCTCAGGGAAGAAGAGTCAAATTAATTTTGCTGAGCTTGGGAAGCAGTTCATTTGCTTGATCTCTGTAAATTTCCACTTGGTCAGCTGGACCCTCAGCTGGTGTAAATTAGTATAGCTCCAGTGAATTGGATGCAGCTCCGGTGATTCACACCAGCCGAGGATCTGGGGCGATGATTCCTGTCGGAAACTGCAGTGAAATGAGCTCCATTATTCAGTGAGGCATAGATTTAAAGGCCAGAAGGGACCATTACAGTCATCTAGTCGGACCTCCTCCATAACAGACCATGGAGAACCTCCCCTGGTGATGCTTGCATCAAGCCCACGACTTCGGTTTGCACTAGATCATATTTTATAGGAAGACATATAAAGCCCTGCTTTAAGCCTTCCAATGATGGTGACTGTACCACGTCCTGAGGTGAATTGTTCTAATGGCTAATTACCCTCACCGTGAACAAATTGTGCCTTATTTCTAGTCTGAATGTGTCTAGCTTCAGCCACTAACCATTGGATCGTGTTCTGCCCTTTTTGCCTAAATTAAAGAGCCATCTACTCTCAGACATCTCTTCCCCAGGTAGGTATTTGTAGACAATAATCAAATAAGCTCTCAACCTTCTTTTGGATAAACTAAATAAATTGAACTTCTTGAGTCTTTAATTATAAGGCAGGTTTTCCAGACCTCAGACCATTCTTATAGCTCTGTTCTGAAGCCTTTCCAGTTTTTCAGCATCCTTTTGAAAGTGCGGAGCCAGAACTGGACACAGTCCTCCAGTAATGGTCTCTCTGATGCCACGTACAGAGGAGATACCACCACCCTACTCCTACTTGATATTCCTGAGGGCTGGTCAAAAATTTCCTACTGCAACAGTTTTTTGATGGAACATTGGATTTTTGATTAAGTGAACATTTTCAAGAAAAGTCTGCTTTCTGTGGAAAATTTTCAAGATACTTCAGCTGAAAACCAAACGTTTTTGGTTGAAAACTTTTGGGTTTTGAGTTTTTGGCCAAAAACTCCAAAAATTCCATGGGGAAAAAAAATTCAAACCAGCTCTGATATTCCCCTTTTCCCCCTCCCAACCATTCCTCTTTGTCCCATCACGATTGGCAAGATGTATCTACAGCAGGTATCTATAAACATCAGGGAACACAAGAGCGAAAGAAACAGGTCTTTCTTTGCATGGACCCACCAGCACTGTCCTCTGGTCCCGAGATAAATGGCTCACTAGCGAGTGTTGGCTGGCTGGCTAATGATGCTGGGTCCGCTGGTGCACACAGCGGTTTAATTGTTACATATGATCATGGCACTGGTTGGTGCCACCTCCCTGGTGGTCTGGGTCCTAGAGGGCTGTTCTCCGTAGAGAAGCTCCGACCAAGTGTAAAAAGGACAATTTCTGGATCCTTCCCTTCCTCATGTCTCCTCTGATCCCTGTGAGTCACAATGAATTTGTGCTCCCAAACCTGAGAGGCTTTTGTGGCATGGCTTGGGTGGGACTTAGGAGACCTGCGTCCTGTTCCCAACTCTGCTACTTCTCTCCTGGGTGACTCTGGAGACGTTGCTTCACCTCCTTGTGCCTTGGTTTTCTCACCTATAATAAAGGGCGAGTATGACTCACCTGCTTGGAGATCTATGGAAAACCAGAGGAGCTATCGCTGAGCGGCATCCGGCAAAGGTAGTTACGCCACGAGATGCAATGCCGGAGATTTCCTGCCAGGATGTCAGCAGGTTTACGTAGCTTTGTTCCGATCCTGCTGCTAACGCTCATTGTCTTAACGCAAAGATCTTGCTTGTGGCGTTTTCGCACGTTTTATATTTTTCTTGAAAAATATCAATAAAGAAACATTAAGAGAAAAACCCAAATGAGGTAATTTTGCAATGGGAAGAGTAACAAAGGCCCAGTGGTGGCTTTCTTATAATGTATTAGGATGGTGAGTCAGTGTGAGGATCCTGACATCCCAGAGGTTCACAACAGAGTTAGGAATGAATCGGCTGACATGAGCAAAATTGTAATTGTCCCAAATATTTGTCTCGCCCCCCACGACATGAAGAGAGCTGGAAACATTTTTCAGGTTTTGCATCAGCTTCTGCAGGCCCTGATCCGGCAAACCACAGGAATAATTTTAATCATGTGAGTAGCTTTCAGTGAGACCACTCCAGTGCTTAAAGTTACGCCCGCGATTTGCTGGCGCGGGGCCTGCCGATCGTCCCCCTAGCGCAGGCCTGTGGCTGGCTTCCACTCCACCAGAGCGGGATTCTGATCCCAGGGACCCCTGTGAATCTGGAGTCAGGCTGGCTTGACACTGGTGTAGGAGGTGAGAAGCTGTCTCTCCGGCTCAGCTATTCCCCCACCCTCAGAAAAGCACCCCAGGAAGGCTCAGGGCCGGTATATACCAGCCGGCTGGGTCCCACTGCTTTGCTCTTGAAAGGGGACCTGCAAAGGATACGTTCTGCAATTAGGTTTGTGCCTTTTTTATTTTATTTATTTGTTTGCTTCTCTTTAACAAAGCCCTGAGGGGGGCGGGGGGGGGTTGTACTCATGGTGAGCTCCCTTGTGGTGTTGCCTCTTCAGGACATAGCTAGCTTGTACAACTGAGAAAAGCCCCCAAGATGCTCTAACCTATGCGGGGCTTAGCGGGACGTAGATCTGGCCTGAGAACTGGGGAGTTGTAACCAGCCCCCTGAGGCCCTCCCCAGCCCTCTGTCCTTACTCCCGGGCTCCCTCACCCCCTGCCTGAAGCCTGGAAAGGACACAGCCTATTGGGATGCTAAGAAGGGTCCACTCTGCAGTCTCCTATTCGCTGCTAGGCCCGCCGGCTGGATGCTAAATGTATTCACCCCCTCTCAAGTTCTCAGCTAATCTGCACAGCGCGGCACACTCCCTCCACGCCCGGCTCCTGCTCAGACGCCAACGCCCTTATGGTTTGCACTTGCTTTTCCGCTGCTGCCTGAGTCCCTCGGTGGCTGGCTGGTCTCCCAGGCATCCAGCCGCTAGCTGGCCTGGCAGTGGTTTAAGCTCTCCAGCCAATGTGAAGCGGTTTAAAGTTCTTAAGCCGCGTTAAATCTTTAAGGCAGTTGATGGTATTAAGCTCCTCAGGGGGTGTCTGAGCAGCACCAGCCCGGATCCACGCAGCGTCTGAGGACTTGGGCTCCTTTTCCTACAATCCGAGCCCCCAGCCCCCCCTGGGGTTGGTGGGGTTGGAGTTCCAGGCAGCCCTTTGACGTTCCCTCGCTCATTCTGAATCGTACCAGTAGATAGAACTGCTGCAGCACGTCTGCCTGCGTGAGCCAAGATACGGGGCACGGGGGGCGACTGCCTGGGGGTGGGGGTGGGGGGGAAGCCAAGGGGGCCTGCTGTGCTAAACGGTCACAGAGAGGAACCTCGCAGCCCTAACAGCGGGCGGGTCTGTCCTGGGAGGGGCATGGCTAGCACTGGTCCAGCCACAGTCTCAGGTCCAGATTCGTGTGTTTGCCCCTGTTTTAACTCCAGTGAGCGGATTGTCAGGGTGACAGAGTGGGAGCAGCCTGGGGCTGGCTCGCTGCTCTGCGCACTTTGTGAGCATCCCTGGTTGGGAGATAACTGATCAGGGTGGGGCGATTAGCCAGCTAACAAGGGAGTTCAGTGCGTCAGCTGGGGACTGTTAACTGGGAGCCAGAGCGGGAGAGAGGAGGCGGGAAGGCAGGGCAAAGAAGCTGTGGATCTCAGGGGGGATCTCACCCCTGTGCCCCCACCTCTGGGCCTAGGGGTTCACTGGCGCTTGGGAGAAGCCTTGTGGTGACAGGACACAAAGCAGCATGAGGCATTGTAAATCCAGCCCCCTGAGGTGAACCCACGGGCCAGTAGGTGAGGGCTGCTCGCACGGAGAAATCCAGCGTGGGGGTGCACACGCCGTGAGGTCAGGTGAAACAGCCGCACGTGGGGGTCTAGGCCCCGTCAAGGTGCATTCCCCAAGGCACAGATAGCTGTGGTTTACTCTCCGCTGAGTTAGAACAGGAGCAAAATTGCTCGGACTCTGCCAGCAGCGTTACTCAGGGACTCTGAACCCACCCTCAAGCTGCCCGCCTCCAGGACTCCCGGGTACGTTCCCCCTGTCCCCTCAGGGGGCATCACTGCCCCTCTTGGCACACGGGTGCCTTTGTGCCAATGTGGACGAGTCAAGCCCATTGTCTCGTTGGATTATCTGGCTGTGTGTTTCTGAATGCCCCTCTCTTGTTCCCCTGCAGATCAGGAGGCTCAGTGCAGGAATCAGCGGGGGCTGGCCGGGGCTCTGCGGGGGTCACACTAGACCGCCAAAACGGTCCCTGCTGGCCTTAAACTCATAGGGATGAAATCCGGGCCCCATTGAAATCAGTGGGAGTTTTGACATTGACGTCAGTGCAGCTAAGATTTCACACATTGAGTGTATGTACTGGTGTTCTGCGGAGTCCCCTTCCTCCGGGACAGAATGGCCGTCTCTCTTCTTTCTTGTCTATCTCCTCTTCCAGTCAGTCTTTTCGGCAGTCTGCAGCATTCACCCGGCTGCTCTCCCAGGACCAAGCAACACCCCCCAACCCCCAGCTTCTGCAGTAGCTGCTGGTTTCTCTGCCTGCAGCACTGGTTTGGCTGGTCCAAACCCTACAGAAATCAATCGAAGAACTCTCACTGACGTCAGTGCGCTTTGGATCCTGCCCCGCTAATCGTGCTGTGTCTTGTGGCACGGTGTTCTTCTCGGCCGCTGCAGTCGGGGTCATTGATACTCGAGTACCCTCGCAGGGGTGCAGATGCCTCAATAAAGGAACACAGTCAGTGCAGCTCTTTAAGGGACAATTAATGGGGTCGTGTCCAGTTGCTTCAGTGCACACCGAGAAGTGAGCCAACGATGGGAAATGTTTGGAACGATCCCTCCCCCCACGACATGGACATCTCCGTTTCCGATTTTATTGTAGACCAGGTGCCTCAGGATTCTTTAAAACTGGCAAATCAGTCAAGTGACTCTGGATCCACGCTGGGGGTAAATTTGGTCTCGATTGTTGAAGTGAATCCTCCCTCAGCCTTCTGGCTTTACAGTTGAGACTGTGAGCATCTGACTTTCAGAATTACCAGCCTCGGGTGGTTCAGGTCTATTAATACGGCATCAGCCTGCGGCCACAGCACAATCCAACAAGTATAAGACACAAACAAGTTTCAAACTCAACGTAGCTTGGCCCAGTGAATGCAAATGTTAAAAACACAAACATTAAATCATCAGATCAGCCCTGCCGCCCAGGCTCAGCTGTGCCTTGAAAGTCACGCTCCCCGAACCAGTGTATGCATGACACAGCCAGGCTTAGAAGTACATTATTTCAAACAGGCCACAGGGAGCCTTTCACACATTTTCCCCCATTTCTGCAGCCGAGTAGGTAAATAGGGCAGTGGCCCATAGAGTCGAACATAATCTTGCAGCTTCAGGAGCTCTGCCCCTTCTGGGGTCTGCTCAAGAGATGCCCTCTTAGCTCTCGGGGTTCTAACCATCACCTCTCTACAGGCAGAGACAAGTGGCAGAACCAGGGTTTGCAGCCAGGGGTGATGGGTCGTTGGCGGTGAGCTGGAGAGGGAGCCTGCCCTGTGCTCAGGCCTTTAGGATGGGACCAGCCCTGTTCCCTCTGAGAGCAATGGGAGTTTTACCACCAACCTCGGTGGGAGTGGAGTCAGTGCGGAGAGCTTTGGAAAATCCCGTCCTTGCTGCCTCATGCTACGAGCTGGATTTCAGCGCACAGCCTCCGCGATGTACAGCGCAGACCCATGCGGCCTCTGGGTGCAGCAGAGCCAGTCGCAGATCCCAAGAAACCAGCCTGACTGTGGTCAGGTGTACAGTCTGTACCGGGGAGGCAGCGTGAGCTAGTGGACTGCACACTGGACTAGGTCTCCTCTTTGTGCCTCAGTTTCCCATCTTTAAAATGGGGCTAATGATACCGCCCTCCTTGGTAAATGCACTTGGAGACCCACTGATGTAAAGTACTGTACAGAAACTAAGTCGCATTATTATTGTTCTTAGACTCTTGCGGCTCATTTAACGTTTAGGCTTGGGGTTTTTATCCTTCCCCAAAGCTTATGCAAAAGAAACCAATTCCCCGTTGCTAAATTACTGAGACAATCTCCTTTTGACTTGTCTGATCTCTGCTCATTGGTTTGACGTTCAAGATTGGCTATAAGTCAGCTCTTCCAAGAAACACTTGCCCTGGCCTTACTTAGAAAACTTACTCGTCTTAAAAAACCTGGCTTCCTTGTTGAGTTTTTTCAATCAGCTGGCTCCTGGATTTCTTTTCTCTTGCTAGGTCTGCTCACACGTGCTCCCTCTCCAGTGATTTACAGAGCAATAATTCAGCCTGACTACTCAGGGGCTCCTTTTCATCACAATCTTTGTCATTCTCAAACACACTGCTACTGTGTCCAGTGAGGCTCCTCAGCCTTTGGAAAGGCAATTCAGACTTACAGAGATCCTGTCTGCTTCTGGCAGGGGAAATCGATCCAAGACGGCTGAAGAACAAAGGCAGCTATTCATTGACATGAGCTGTCATCAGTCAACTATACACACTCCCTGTCACTGATAGCCTTAACTGGATAAGAAAAGCACCGAAGAGTCGAGTGGATGTGTCTTCATCACAGTTGAGTCCAGGCTGCCCAGCATACAGTGGTGGGACATGGCTGAAAAAGTCTGCACTGCAGTTGCTTTGAGTTGTACCTGGTGTGTTGATAATTAAAGGCTCTTAATTAGTGCTCTGCACCTGCATCTTCTACGAGCATGCAATAAATCACTTCCACAATGGGAACTCCTTCTGGCTCCCAGGCAAAATTAATAGGGTTAGGGTACAAACCTACAAATCTTACAGACAGCTGACGCGGATTTGCAGCGTACTTTTCAAGCATGTGATCACATACAGTTATAGCACCTTAATTATGCAGGTTATTTCATATGGGTATTTGTCCTGATCTCATTGGTGGTCAGATTTTCAAGAGAAATGATCATTAAAGAGCTGTTATACAGAGCAAATTTATGATGACTTCGGTTTTTTTCTTCTAGATGTTAAAAGAAGTTCCTCTGTGTATATATTTCCCTCGAGCCCAGTGGTTCCCAAACTTTAACAGCCCGCGAACCCCTTTCACTAAATTGTGAAATCTGGTGACCCCCCTCCTAAAAATGAATATTTCCAGGGATTTAAGTTTAAGTTTCCTCCGCACTCCACACTCCGTGGGGCTCCTGCTGCTGGACCCCGTTGACCGCCTCGGTCAACTGAGCTCCACTGAGCTCGGGCTGCAGGCCCCGCTGACCGCCGGGGCTTGGGCTGCCAGCCCGAACTGCCCTGCCCCGCTCTCCCTGGGGCTTGGGCTGCCAGCCCTGCATGGAGTGCTGAGGTTCGGGCGGCCGGCTCCCCCACTGACAGGGGCAGGGCTCGGGCTGCCAGCCCCAACTGCCCAGCCCCACTGTCCTGGGACTCGGGCTGTCTGCCCTGCAACCGGGTCCCACCTGTTGCCTCCAATGCCCGGGGTCCTCTGGCCGCCATTAGTGACATTTTTCTGGTGAACCCCCTGTAACGTTCTGCGACCCCCAGGGGTTCGTGAACCCCAGTTTGGGAACCACTGCTCTAGCCCCATATTTTAGCTTGTTCTCCAGTTGATACAGCTTGAATCTACTCAGGCATATCCCTGTTTAAAAAGATTCTAGTTGCATACATGATGTACTTTGACTGACAAACAGGTAAATCAAATCATGGAACGTTTTTTCAAGGAAATTTTCCTGTTTGTTTATCAAAGTTAAAGATTTTATTTTTTACAGTTCTTTTGTAACTGTGAGTTTGAAACAACCGATGCTAGAGTTGGCTAAAAAAAGGGGGCTGTGATGGGGAATAGTGACATTTTAATCCAAAAATTTCCACCTGCCAATTTCAATGAAAGTTTTCATCAAATTGTTGAAATTTGAAAAGTTTTTCGGCTCTCATAACAGTGTTATGTTTTGTGTTCTCTTGTAGGAGGCCTGCCACATGTTTTAGCAACTGTAAACATTATAGGTGGTCAACTTTATTTTGACAAAAAGTATTCTCGCTGAAAAATGGGGTTTTATCAATAATGAATTTTTGGTGGAAAAATGTCGTTTTCAGCAGACATACTCAGTTTATCATTGGGGAACAAAAAAGAAACCCCACAAACCAAAAACTGTTCGGCCACTGAAAACTTTGATTTTGAACCCGCAAACTGGAAAATTTTCACAGAACATTTTTGATGAAAATATGTTTTATTTTATTGAAAAATCCTTTTCAACCTGTTCTAAGTATGTCCATGTATGTATTCTATACTAGGAACAGTAATAATACCCAGCCTTTACGGAGAGCCTTTCAGCGGTAGATCTCAAAGTGCTTTGCCAAGGAGGTCAGCAGCATTATCTCCATTTTATACAAAGAGAAACTGAGGCACAGGGCTGCAGTGACTTGCACAGTCTGTAAAATGGAGTTAATGATAGTGATGTCCTTTGTGCAGTGCTTTGAGATCGCCTGCTGACAAGCACTGATGAGAGCTAGGGATTGTTATTACAGAGCGCAGGGTTTTCAGTCCACTCTGCACTATCCTATATCAGTGCAGGCCTGATCTCACAGCAAGGACCACATATACAAAGAGTCCCCTGGACTTTGGTGAGAGCACAATTACTCATGTGAGTAAGCACTCCACAGTGGGCCTAAGGGCTTGTCTCCACAAAGGAGTAATGTGCTCCAGTGGGGGGCTTCTTTCTCCTTGGGGGCTCATAGCTAAGAAGCACTTCTGAGCAGAGTGCTGGTGAACAGCTCTCTGTCCTATCTCAGCCACAGGGCCCGCCGTCTAGCCATATGCAATTCCACCGGGAACATCCTTCCGGGCACACAGCTGAAGGAGTTTGCTCAAGGCATGGAGCTGAAATAAAATGACAGAAATGTAAACATGGACTAGAGTCACAAACGGATGTATTTCAAGAGTCTCAGTGTGCTAAGCAGGCCTTTAAAATAGCGGTTGGAACAGCAAGCTCCCATCCCAGTTGCCTCCTTTGCAATTGAGCTGCAGTGGAGAGCTGCGGTGTGTTTCAAGCCTCTGCCAAGGGCTGTATAGTGTGTTCTTTTTTTAAAACGAAAGTTTTATATATTGCTTTGGAAAAATCCAGTCCTGCGGGCCTAAACTAACACTGCGAAACTCGCCTTGACAAGCCACGCTGGCGCTGGGCTAACAGGAGGGGTCTGACCGCTCCTTGCTGCGTTTCTTAAGGAAAGGATGTTCGTCTTGGTTTCCTAAGCACCTAAAATGGCTGGACGAAGCAACAACAGTTTCTTTAATGAGCTCAGGAGAGGCCTGGGCTGGTTTCCCAGGGCGTGTTCGGCTCGTGGTATAACTGGTCAATAGGCAGTTGTCATGTGAGTAGCTCTTTTGGGGAAAATTGCACTGGCTGCTATCCTGCGTCCTGTTCTCTCTGCACAGGGCACTAGTGAGGCTCGAATATCGCGGATCCGGTATTCACGGCGTAGGCACTGCTGCTACTTCATGGGCGTGTGTCGGGCTCTGTGGGCTACAGTTCTGTACAGGACGCAGGGTGGAGCCAACGCCCACTGAAGTCAATGGAAAGATCCCCAGCGGGCTGTGATTATCAAACCACTAACCCGTGATTATCAAAGAGCCAAACAAAAACTGCATGACACTCAGGGGAAAATGGGGTTTTAAACATGGCACCTCTGGCTCAAAATAAAATAACAGGCAACTCCTAGGACCCTGGGATGTTCTCCCAGCGCAGGGCTGGGTAAAAACTGAGCAAGAACTCTGAGATTCAGGCCAGTAATAACAGTTTGTGCATGTACAGTGCCTTTGGCCTGTCCCCAGTGCTGACTCCCTTTAGTTGCCAGTATTTTCACAAGTCACCTCAAAAGCTACTTTTGGATAAGCCAACAGCCTGAGCTCTGTCCCTCTCTCACTGTCAACCAATTTCTCCAGCCTTTAACTCATCTTGATGGCTCTTTTCTGCACCCTCTCCATTTTTTCAGCATCCCCTTAGAAAGTGTGCACCAGGGTGGGATGTGGTATATAGTACAGGTCTCCCCAAAGCTGAACAAAGCAGTGAAATCACCTCCCTATGTCTACTCCCCTGTTCATACATCCAGGGGTCGCATTCGATCTTTTGCCCCAGTGTCGCGCAGGGAGCTTGTGTTGAGTTGCTAGTACACTGTGACACCTAAATCTTTCCAGAGCTCCCCGCTTTCCAGCACATAGCCCTCACTGCCAGCTGAATCCCCGATCAGCCGTGCCCTTAGTGTACCCTGGACTCATGTCTGGCTAACTGGCCTACTGCTGCCAGGGTCACCCAGCTGGCTCTCTTTCAATAGTGGCCCAGCATTCTTGTTCTTCCAGTCTTCTGGGATTTCACTGGCGTTCCAAGACTTAAGAAAAACGAATAGCATTGGGCCATCTCAGTGGCCATCTCTTTGTAGGGCTCTTGGGTGCAAGTTATCTGGGCCTGCTGCTTTAAGAATGTTTATCCCTAGCAGCAGTTGGCTAACATCCTCCTCGGATACTAATGAACCGCAAAATAGCTCCTTCTCCTCCTTTGGTACACAATCGTTCTTTTGCTCTGGGCTCCAGCTTCCCCGTGGTTGATTTAATGGGGACACAATGGGGACGAATAGTGAGCTGGGGCTGGAGGGAAGGATAAAACTTGTGACTGCAGATTGATCATTAGTTATGCGTATTTTGGTAGCACCGAGGAGCCCCAGCCACTGAACAGGGTCTCGTTGTGCCAGGCGCTGGACAAACACAGAGTGAAAGCCCTGAAGAGCTGACCTGCTAGGGGCTGAAGCTCCAGCTCTCCCTCCCGAGGAGCGCCAGTGGCTTTCCAAGAGAAGGACGTTGGGATGGGGCCATGCGCAGAGGTGTCCTTGAAAAGTTTTGATTTGAAACTCGAAAAAGGAACAGAACGACCAAAACATCTGTTGGTTCTCCCGCAAATCCCAAGCGAAAAGTACAGACTTACCCAGCTTGAACGTCAGTCCCCTTCCCAGCTTGAACGTCAGTCTTTTCCAAGCCTTCCCCAACACTCCTAGGCCATTCTCAGAGAGCAGGAGCTCCCTGCCTCCACGCACCTGGCTTTCCCTCCCACTGAGCTGTCTCAGTCCATTTAAGAAAACCTGGCTCCTTTCCAGGTGGTCCTGCTAATCAACCTACGTAACACCCCTCCGGGTGCCAGCAGCTGGGTAAATGGAGTTCTGACGCTCCTGTTAGCCCTCGCAGTACCCGTGTGGGGTACACGCCCCAGCACAACACCACACCCACGCTCACAAGTACACGCCGTGCCACCCATCAGTTCAAGGGGTGCAGTTTTAATGGATTTTCGTCCTGACACCCCAACCCATACTCCCTCCAGCACTGGCCTGCGTTCATATCGCAGCTCGTGGCCTCCTGCGCTGAGCAATCTCTGGCAGAATCTGAGAACTCCTGCTAGGCAGTGTGCCAGCCACTGGTTTGGGGTTTATTTAAATACAAACAGGAAAACAATCCAAAGAGTAAAGGGCAAGACATTGTTGAGAAAACCGATTTGAATAAAAGAGGTTAACAAGAGATTCACAGTGAGCTACACCCGGGAGAAGGATAAAGTTCAACTATTATAAACCCTGGGTAGCTGTAGTGAGATGCTGAGGAGTCCAGGAGATAAGACTGTTTGTTCTTACTCTCGCCACTACATCCTTTGCTGCCTGGCAAAGGCATTTTGCACCTGAGCGCTGGGCAAACAGGATTGACCCAAGTGTGACAGTGTAATACTCTGAGGCCTTTCCAAGGCTGTGATGTGCTTTGAAGGCAAGTGGGGATAAGATTATCTACCAAGCATGCCAAAGGATTATCTTGATTGACAGCTCTTGTAAAAGCGCTGGCTCTGTAAAGTTGGCTTCTTACGTTTACTTTGGTAAGTCTGGGTTTGGCTGGGTGGATATTAAAAGAGGCCCCATTTTCAGATCTAAACGTGCCCCGAGTTTGGGGATGGTCTGGTCTGGGCTTTAGACTCAGTCCATTACAGGGGGCCAGGGAACTTAGCATCATCAATATTCATGATGTGTGTTGTGGGGGCGTCCAGGAGCCCCAGCCACGGAGCAGGACCCTGCTCAGAATCTGAACCTCCTCAAAGCCTGGGGTGTTCAGACCTGGGCTTTCAGTTCAGCACATTATATGGAGTTAGGAGGCACCATGAACTTCGTTTCTGGGTCTCAACTTCCCCAACGTAAGGGGGGTTGAGATCTGGGGTTTCAGTTTGGGTCCATCCAATTCCAAGCAGCAAAGAAAATCATTGAATGCCAGATTCCCTTCGTCACATACCCTGCTCTGCAAGACGGACCGCTCACGCCAGGGGTGTCAGAATGTGGCCCGAAGTCGCCTCGGGGGAAAAGAGCTCTCTCAGTGCTGGAACTGAGCTGCAAGATCCAGGGGAAATTCATTTTTGTCTTACCTTGAGTCATGTGCACCACCTGGGCTCTTCTTGAACGAATGGGATCCAGTCCCAGCACATTTCTAACATGGCTGAATACCAGCGGCCCAGGGTTTTCAAATCAACCTTTTCAAACTCAGATGCCTAAAGTTCGACGGTTAGAAGCCTAAATACAAATGGTTTGTTTCTCAGAGGTGCTGAGCACCCAAAGTAGAATCGAATAGAAAAAAACGATTGGCCTGATTTTCAGAGGTGCTGTGTATAAATAGGGACTCTTGGAAAGCCACTTGATTTTATTTTCTGGTTCCAGCCCCCTGCTAAGGGGTCAAGCTGACAAAGGTCACATGGCGGGACCGTATTCACTGACTCAGAGAATGACAGTAACACAGCGCCTTTAAAAATCCGGCCAATAACTCTGTTCTATTCAGGTGTTTATACCACACCCATCATTGTCGCATGGGAGCGTCTGCTAAAACGTCAAAGTTTGAAAATTGCATCTTAACTATCAGGTAAGCCAAGCAGGCCCTAAGAAATGAATTTGGCTTGATTAAATTTTCATTGGCTCCGCAGTAGCACTGGCTGTAACTTTCATTTTAATCCTCGCTTTCTAAAGAATTAAAAACAGTTTCTCTCAGTCATTGAGATCCGCAGACAGAACAATAGGGTATTGTATAATTTGTGGCTTTTGGGGGCAGTCTTTTGCTTTTGCTAATATCAGAGCATTGTCATCCTGTTCTATTCTTCATGATGACCATGGACGTCAGCAATTGGAAGCGTGACCTTCTGGTACGGTTCTGCATTTACTGGGTCAGTTTCAAAGGAATCACAGGCTGGGTATTACTGCGTCTTTTTTCCATCATTTTGTTTTGATTCGATTTTAAAATTCAATGGTTATCCGTTAGCCTCGGCCAAGTTCTCGTGAAGTGCCTTTGCTTCTGTGCTGCAGTTAGTGATTCTCCAACCCGGGGCTAGAGCCGCAGCGAGCGTGAACTGGCGTAGCTCCACTGAGTCAATCTGGCTATGCTGATTTACTCCGGCTGAGGATCTGGCCCCATTAGGTTACGTCCTTGCTATAAAGTGTTCGGCTGCGAAGGGGGCTGCCCTGACAGCTATAGTCTGTATACAGGAAGAGGCGTTTATCTCTGCAAAACGAAGGTTTAGACTCTGTGCACCGGGCACATGCCCAGTGGGCAGAAAGGATGGTGCCACCGCAGGACCAGGTACGCAGGCTGCCCCAGGGCGGAGGGGGATAGGACAGAGCAGCCTTCACGGAGTCACAGAAAGGTCGGGCGGCAGGGCCTGAAATCCATGGCTCTGTGCTCAGCCCGGCTCAGCCCGTGGAGGCGAGGCTCCCTGTGCTCCCGTGGAGGTGCCGCTGTTCAGGTTCACGCTGGCAGGAGGAGGGCTGGCGTCGGTGTAAGAACACGAGCAGGGGAATCCAACGCCGGCGCGTCGACATAGCCACAGACAGGACGGAGGATACCTGTGCCACCCGTGAGAGGTGTTCTGAGCTCCTCCTCACAGCCTCCCTAACTTGCCTGTCCCGGGAGCTCGACCCCGTTCCCTAACGGCCAGCCCAACGCTCCCTGCAGAGCGGAGCCTGCCTGGCCAGACGGACGAGACCCACGGCGAGCGTCCCCACCCTGCTCTGGGGGTGCGCCGACTCTGCTCCCCGTGCCCCTGGCCGCTGTGCCAGCGGGAGCAGGCTGTGGTCTGTGCTCCAGCTGGAGTGAGGCTGGCTGGCCTGATAGCCAGCACGTGTGCTGTGTGGGTCAGTCCCTGTCTCCCGGCCTCCACCAGGCAGCTGGGAATGCTGGGCAATGGGCCGGCTGACCCGGGGCTTGTGCCTGTCCTCTGCCACTCCCGGCTCGCCCCTGGGGCAGGACTGGACTGAGGCATAAGCATGCTAGACACGTGCATAGGGCCAGATTCATGGGCGGGCCCAACCCGAGTGGTGCTGCGACCCTGTGCTCCAGGTCACGCTGCTCGCTCCGATTTGGCCTTGTTGCCCCCCCATCATAGCAGAGGGGCAGCGGGACCAAACCTGATTGGGCAGTGGGGCGGCCAGGGCGGCTCCTCCTCACCCTGGGCAGGGGACTGGCTCCTGAACCAGCTGACACAAGCCACCAGACAGGGTTTCACCACTCTCGTCTACATGTTAGAGAGGGAGCTGCGTTGAGCATCCCCTCGGGAGAGCCAGCCAGGAGCCCGGGGCGGGGTAGGGACATGAGGCAGTTGATAGGACAGTGTCTGTGCACCGGCAGCCAACCACGGACTGACCCTGGACAGGAGAGGGTTCGTTAAGCAGCACTGCTAATGAAGCAGCATCAGTGTGTGTTTGCCTAGGGCCCGGGGATGGGTTCCTCTGGCCCTGACTGCAGGCCAGGCTGAAGCTGGCAGAGTTTGGGTCCATGAGTTGCTTTCTCCTTTACGCATCCCCTCTTGCTTGTCCGCATTGTCACTGGTGCATTTGCCCTCTATCGGCTCTCACAGTGATCCCCCTGCCCTGGGGCTTTCACCACTTATCCTTCATGCCACTGCTTCTCCAACCTGCCCGCTGCCTGCTACTGGCCAACCCTGGCCACTGTGCGGTCCCCAGAGCCCTGCCCTTGCCGGCTGCCCCATGTGCATATCCGGGGAATAGTCACAGGAAGTTTTGGCTGTGGGCTGTCTGCCCAATCAGGGCAACTCCCATGCAGGCTGCTTGCCTTCCTGTCAGAGGACCTGCTGATGATGCTGGGCTCCTTTTAATGAAGAAGCTCGAAAGCGTGTCTCTCTCACTGGCAGAAGTTGGTCCGACAGAAGATATTCCCTCCCGCACCTTGCTTCTCTTAATAACAATAGCAGACAGCAGTGGCAAACAGCCGAGCGCGGGTTTAATTAGCGGACAGGCCAAAGAAAGGGAAGAGGAACACCAGAGGCTAGGGAAGAGCTGCGACGCACAAGCTGGTGGCCGTTGGAAAGCTGTACTGGAAAGGAGCTACACCAGCTGAGGATCTGCCCATGCAGGTCGCCGCATCCACCCCATTGGACGGCCACTCCGGGGTCAGGGAGAGCTAGTCCCAGCACACCTGATTTCCCCCGAAACGAAGCCTTGGTTTTTCTGTTTCTAACGCCTTTTCGATGTGAAAGTTTCATTAATTTTTACTAAAAACAAGGTCATGAAAAATGTGAAAGGCTGAAATCGAAAGGAAACATTTCGAAATGAATCACCGGGCAACGTTTTGATTGACCCAATCCCGTTTCCCCCCAGAATTATCGGTCCATGAAAATTTTTGCAATTTTGACTTTTTATCCTGATTTGGGGTGGAAGAATTGTTCAAAATCTTTTAATTCTCGTGGGACAGGCAAACGCTGTCCCACCCTGCTCTAAGCTCCGGACATTTTACAGAGACAGCAGTCCCAGTCCGGTGCTTTACCCCGACGCCTGGCCTTCCTCATTGGAATGGGCTCACTCCAGCTAGGCTGGATTGATTCAGAGCTGGGGGAAATGTGGCCATTTCTACGCCTGCTGCCTCCATGTGGTGGTGAGGGAGACAATTGACATGAAGGGAGGGGATCCCATGGAGTACAACCGCTCTCGCTAACTCACCTGAAACAACCCGGTTTTTCAGGGCCGGCAATGCACTAGAAAGCCACGGGATTAACCTGTCAGGCACTCGGACAGACAAGCTGGGTGAGGGAATATCTTTTATTAGACCAGCTTCTGTTACTGGTGCAATAAAAGTTATTCCCTCGCCCACCTTGACTCTCTCCTGTCCGGGGACCGACCCGGCTACAACAACACTGCCTTAGCCACTCTGGTCGAGACTAAATTAGAAACCAGGGCCTGAAAAATCCCTCTCCCCCACCCCCCCATTTAGACTCCCCCAAAGTTGCCAATAATTTTTTCTGATGGCTGCTCTGCAGCTCTCTCCAGCCTGTCCTCCTTGCACCTCTGCGTGCGTGCGCACTGCCACAGGGCTGCATGCGGCGGCAGAAGCCAGCTGTCACTGGCTTTAGCGTTAGGCTGTGTTAATATTGCTCAGGGCCATGGAAAGATTGTGGAGCTGCTGGGTGTCACAAAGGAGAAAGCTTGTTTCCCTTAACGCTTGGTGTCATTGGGGACGGGGGGGAGGGTGGAGGAGAGGGCTCGTCTTTAGGGGGGAAAAGAAAAATAAAAGCAAGAAAGTAAATGAAAAAATATTTATCAGGTGAACAGCACAGGACGTGGGGTACAGGGCTGGGGACGGAGGGCAGGCGGAAATGCAGAGCTTTAGGTTGTGCCCTTTGCATTATGGGACCACTGGGGAGGGAGTGTGTTACAGGGCACGTTCGGTGCTGACCCACATCGTTCATGAGTTGTTATAGGCCCAAAGTGCAGCGCACTTCGACCACTGGAGGCCGCCGATTCAGTCCTGGTGTGTTGGCCAATAGGGTGACCATCACGCCTGCCCCTCTGGGTGAATGCATGGCAGTGGGAGAGCCCTGCACTGCGGGCAGCAGGTGACAGCTGGGGGCAAAGCGTGCTATTTCAGAGGGGCAGGATGATCTCGTGGTGAAGGCACCGGGCTGCGACTCGGGAGATTTGGCTTCAGTTCTTGGCTCTGCCACAGATTTTCTTGGGGAAGCCAGCTAAGTACTCTCTGTGTCTTGTTTCCCCAGCTGTGGCATGTGATTATCCTGCTTTCCTCCCTCCACGCTGTGTCTGCCTTGTTCAGGTAGGTCGGGATTGCTCTGGGGCAGGGGCTGCCTCTTGCGATAGAATCCTAGAAGGGATCTCGAGAGGCGATCTAGTCCAGTCCCCTGCACTCACGGCAGGAGTCCATAATAACTAGCCCATCCCTGACAGGTGTTTGTGTAATCTGCTCTTCACAGCCTCCGATGACGGAGAGTCCACAGCCTCCCTAGGCAATTTATTCCAGGGGTCAACCACCCTGACGGCTACTGTGTGTATGGACAGCACCTAGCGCAAAGCGGTTCCCATCCTGGTTGTGGCCTCTTGTTGCTACCATAATAATGAGAGTCTGGCTCACTTTAGATATAGAGGGAACTCCACCTGATGCCTGATCCTGCAGTTGGTGCACAGGCAAACCCGCAACTTGAGTTCCCCTGGTGTTCTCCAGCCAAACCGCTCGTGCCTTGGAATTACTCAACTAGGGCTCGCTGTAGCAAGAGCGTTGATTTTAAATGACCTTGGAATGAGGTTTAACTACTGTGTACTGTCTTCGGGTACGACCAAGAACCTATACGAGAAAAACAACGGCGGTTCTTGTCCCCAGGCAGGGAATCCCTTATGGAATTTCCATCAAAATAATCAAAATGTCCCTGCAATCGCGCCATGCCCCAGTTCTCCTCTGTACAGTGAGGAGAGTGACCATTTCTTTCTCCTACCCTTTGTCAGTCTTGCCTGTTTCGATGTCTTGGAGGTAGGGGGGCTGTCTCCTACTTTATGGATGTAAAGTAAAGCCGATTGGCAGTTTGTTGAACCCAAAAAGTTTTGTCAAACCTGCTACTTTTCCACGAACTTCTGACGAGTCGCAAGCAGGTTCTGACCTCCTTTCCTGCTAGTTCGTCTGGCAGCTGCTGGGAGCCTGGGCTTCCAGGGTCAGCAGCTCCAGGGCACGCCTGCCATGTGGACTGCCCCAGAATTGGGGACCCCCCTTCTTCTAAGGGATTCCAGGCTCCTTGCCATGCAACCAGGTGCTTCAGGGCTTCGAGGCTCCCCAGTCTGTGGCAGGGGACTCTCCCTGACTCCTGGGGACTTCCTGGGCTGCCCTCGACTCCCTGAGAGCAGCCTCGGGAGTGTCACAGCTGAGGCATGGGCGGTCAGGCCTAATGGCTAGGGCAGGAGTAGGGTGTCAGGAACCAGGGGCCAAGCCCAGGGTCAGAGCTGAAGTCAGGAGAACGTAGGGAAGGAGGGCTGGAGCAAGACAAGGAACAAGACAAGCTCAAGGCTGGAGCAAAGCTGGGAACAAGGCAGACCCAGGAGTGGTCGCAGCTGCAGGCGTAAGCGTTGAGCAGCCCCTGGGCTAATGCTGCTGCTTGGGCTTAAGAGAAGTTCTGGTGATGCCTCTCAGGAAATCCGGGCGTCTGATCCGGGTGCTTGGCTGCGGTCCCGATTCCTGACAGGGAGCAACCCGGGGCTGCTACGTTGCCTTTTGAGAAAACAGAACTGAAACGGTTCCGTTTTTCCAAAATGGAGAAATCCAGAATTTCTTTTCCATGGAAAATTTCCAACTAGAAAGTGTTTGTTCTGAATCCGAGCAATTCTTCTGAAATCTCACAATTTCCTACGGGACGAAAACTCGGAGTTTTGACCAGCTGTAATGTACAGCACCTAGCACCATGGAACTCTGGTCTTAGCCAGGGCCCCAACCCACAACCTTGGTACAAATGACAAATAACAATAGCAAACCCCATGCTTTTTGCTGCTTTGTGCACAGCTGGAGAATTCACCCCAGAAGTCTGAGAGGCTGTAATGTTGGAAGTGTCTTGCCTTTGAACTGATGCTGAAATGCCGGCAGTAGCCTTCCTTGGGCACACCAAGGTCATGACCAGAATGGGAACGGTGTGTTTTGGCACTCGTTGCAGAAATGCAGTTTTCAGGCAAAAGGAAATACTGCAAACCTGTCAGTGAGGAGGTAGATAAGGACACAAACCATTTCTTTTCCCCCCAAGGGAACTGCAGAATGCAGCTTTGACAGTCTCTTTGCCAGGCTAAGCTTGTTTTGTTGGGTCCCTCACCTTCCCTTCTAACATTGTCCTGAATGTTCTTCCCTCTCTGGGTTTGAAGCTATTTCCCAGTCAATGATTTCTTTTCTTTTTTCCTTAAAGAAACAGAACAGCAAGGAGTCTAAATACAGGACAAATAGCCTCATTTCCGAGAGCCAGGGTTGGTTGGTTTGTTTGTTTTGGTGCAAATTGACTGCAGTAACGGACATGATTTTCTCATGTTCCTTGTGACAGGGCATTCAGCAGCAGACATGAGGGCTGGAGAGGGGGGTTAAAAGGAGAAGGCCTAGCTCAGTCTGGGGCTGACCAGAGAGGAGACCAGAGCTCTGCTCCTCCCTGGCTGAGGAAGCCTGATTTGGTTGCAGTGAAGAGTCGGAGGCAGCTTGCTGCCTGGACCAGCCTGCTGGTTGATGGAATGACGAATGAAACAAATAGTCAGGGGTCAGTTGTTGTTTTTTGAAGAAAATCTGAAAACCTTCAATGAAAAATTCCAAGTAAAAAAAATCATTTTGGTTGAAATTTTTCCTGGGAGGAAAAGATCTTTTCCCAACCAGCTCTCGGTCCCAGCGTCAATGCCTCTCTACTGCCGATGTGAGTCACAACACTAGCAAGGAGAAACAACAATGAAAAAGACAGGGGCGAGACATGAACAGGGAAGATAAAATGAAGTGCTAAAGCAGTCAGTGGGGCCTAAATGTTAAGGTCCTGCCTGTATTTGTGTGTTACAAATGTACAAGGACTCAAGTTGACGGTGTCACTTTAAACTGCATGAACAAAAGACGCAGCTCCCTTCTTCATCCAATTTCTAAATTTTCCAGGGGTTGCAAACAGGCAGCTCTTCCGTATTAACTCTCTTGTACATTGTGAATGCACACGCTACTCCTACGCTCGTGCCAAAAAAATGGAACAGTAAAAGCAGGATTTAGTTATATATTCCAGATGTATCTACTGTTCGGTTCAATATACTCATCACTTCGGTATTGTTCAGTAGCCATTGTCATCAATATAAAAGAATAGCATAATATACAATAATGAAGAGCAATGTGCCCATTGTTATGCAGATTTAATAACTCTGAACAAAATCTTTCCTGTAACGAAGGGCCTGATTTGCCAGTTGCTCAGCAGACTGGGTGTATGTGGGGTGAACATCTAGCCCTTACTTAGGTGCCTGGATGGGAACTGAACTCTCTGGAAACTCCAGACCTGAGTGCGCGAGCTGAGCATATGAAAATGTAACCTGCAAGGCCTAGTCCTGGGCCGTGCTGAGTATTGAATGCTTTCGACTTCCACTGACTCTGGTTCAAATCCAAATACTGGAGCTGAAAATGTAGCCACTTGAACACCAAACTTTTGACCCATGCACAATCGTATGCGATCCAACCAGGGGTGAAAGTAAGTCTAGGGACTTACCGGTATGGGGCTGGGCTGGGGCTGGCTCTGGCCCCCAGAAGGGGCGTGGCCTCGGGCGGAAGGGGCGGGGCTGGGGGAGGTCAGAGCCAGCCCCCGCTCACCCTGTAACAGCGAGTGCCTCCTTCCCCCTCCCCGGGGTAACAGCGGCAGCCGGGGGCTCTGGCAGCGGTTTAAAGGGCTCTGGGCGGTCGCAGCAACCAGAGCCCTGGGCCCTTTAAATTGTCCCCGGAGCCGCAGTCCCTTTAAGTTGCACCTGGGGAAGCCGACCCACCCCGGTACGGCGCACCGGCTCTTGCCGCACCAGGGCGTACTGGCTTAATTTCACCTCTGGATCCAACCACTGTCCCATGTGGATGTAAAGGCCAGGCAGCTGCTATCAATGCAACGGCCTCATTAACCAAGCGCCCTAGTGGGCTGTTGACCCTGCAATACAATAATGACAAAGCCAAGATTTTAAAAACCAGGTGCCTAAAGTTAAGCTCCTAAACTGCGGAGCATCCCGAGCTCTCGCTGAACTCACCAGCTGCTTAAAGGCACTGGGCACATTTGAAAAATCAAGACAAACTTGGAAACCTTCATAGGAATTTCAGAGTCTCTCATTAGGCACCCAAGTTGGAAGGAAAGACTTTAATCCTGTGGGTGACTCAAAGCAGATCAATCCACAGGCCTTCCCTGCGGCTAGACAACAAGCACAAGCATTTGAAGCCATTATGGCTCATAGATAACTGTGCATGTCTGGCGTGTGACCATCAACTCCTTCTTCAGAAGGGCATTCCAAGAGCTGGCCAGTGATGGATGAAACACTGTGTGCACCAGAGGGGGCAGGGATAGCTCAGTGGTTTGAGCATTGGCTAAATCCAGGGTTATGAGTTCAATCCTTGAGGGGGCCATTTAGGGATCTGGGGCAAAAACTGGGGTTTGGTCCTGCTTTGAGCAGGGGGTTAGACTAGATGACCTCCTATGATTCTAAGACAGCGCTTTCGGCTTTCCTCTATTTTGAAGGCCTGCACTGGCATTTCTAGGGCTATCCCCACTCGTCTTTTGGAACCCCGTTAGCACTATAAATCTCTCTTGCTAGCTGTGGTAAGACTTGAAGAACAGGCCTGACATGACAAAGAAGGCGAGATTTGCCCCCCCCCCCCCGTTTCAGTCTTCCAGCCACGTTATGGTGGAGGTTTCCGTAATGAAAAGTACCCACAAAGTTTAACCAGGAAAGGGTAACGAAGTGGGTCCTTTGCCATGGCTTTCATCGCTGACAGGATGAGCGTGTGCTGGCTCCTTGAGGAGAGGTTGGGCACAGGGAGCTGGCTGAGCTTGTGAAGAGCCTGGCGGGGCGTTGAGTGACGGGAGGAGGGGAGCTGGTGAGGAGCTCACTGGCTTTTGGAAGCTCAGAGCAGCAAGGCGTGCAGCCGGAGCGGTTCGACGGCCCCCTCACTCCATTCGTTAGCGAAGGCGCATGGGCCCCATAAATCTTCTGGCGAGTGGTCAGAATGCCTGGCAGGGCCAGGCCAGGGGGGAAGGCGAAAGCGCTGAGGCATTGCCCACGGGAATGAGGGTGTGCCAATGGTTCTCAGCCTGCGCCCCCACCCCACGGGCTCGCCAAGGACGAAAGATAACAAAATGGAAAGTTATGCTGGAAAGATGGTTCCCAAGGAGCTACGGGGGGGTTCCTGTGCATTGTCACTCCCGAAGCAGCAGCTGCCTCGTGCCACGAGGCATTGTGGGGCTAGATGGGGCCTGTAGCCCAGGGGGGCAGGGACAGGCCAGCCCTAGCCCTGGGAAGCGCTGTGCCTCAGAGACGCCGTCAGAGGCATAACTCTCTCCCGCGTGTCCTTGGGCTGAGCTGGGCACTCGTTCACCACCGCTCTGCCCCGCCGTGCACCGCCATACCCCCTCCGCTCTGCCTGCTGGCTCCCACCTCTCCCTGGCCATTTCCCGGCCCACCTGCCCTGGCCAGGGCGTAAAGCTGGCTAGTAGCTCTGCTCACTCCTCTGCACCGGGCTGCAGGTCCAGGAAGCCGTGTAGGGATGCCAGGGGTTTCTCACTCCCCCGGGATGGGGGGTGCATAGTCCGAGCCAGACTCTAACCCCCTGGACACTCGCACCCAGACCAGATCTCCCGTATGAACTACTCCGTAGCAAATGGGAAATGAGTGGGGATTATAAAGTGGGAAACTGAGGTGCGAATCTGCCAGATTTGGGCATAGTCAATTTTTCACCTTTATTTATACATTTTCAGACAGAATCATTGTTCCTTATAGTGTCTGATTGTGTACATAGGCCAGACAATGAGAGAGGTGATGGAACCGGTAGGGACCCAAGTAATCAAGCTCTAGGATACTGAGGAGCTCTCCACTTCACAACAGTTGTTTCAGTCTCTGGACTGGTGTCCTCCAACTTGGAACCTTCTTGGCTTGGTTTTTAATGCATTAATTTGTCCTTCTACACCAGGGATCTCAAACTCGAATCACCACAAGGGCCACATGAGGACTAGTACATTGGCCCGAGGGCTGCATCATTGACCCCCCACCACCACGCTGCCCCCGGCCCTGCCCCCACTTCCATGAGGCTCCTTCCATGAGGCCCCACACCTGCCCTGCCTCTTCCCACCCCTTCCCCATCCCCATTCTAACCCCTTCCCCAAATCCCTGCCCCACCTCTTCTCCGCCTCCTCCCCTGAGCGCGCAGCTCGCTGCTCCTCCCCTCTCCCTCCTGGAAAGCGCTAAGCGCTGCCCAACAGCTGTTTGGTGGCAGGAAGCGCCTGCAGGTGGGCAGAGGAGCAGGGATACAGCATGCTGGGGGGAGGGGAGCCTGGCGGGCCACAAAAATAACTCCGGGGGCACAGGGAGCTTGGCGGGCCACAGGAAATAACCCTGGGGGCTGCGTGTTTGAGACCCCTGTTCACATAACCAGCTATACGTTTACCCACATTTTCGTGATTGTCTTTTCATCTTTATGTTGTTCTAAATCATGAACATTATATCAACACAACTCAGTTTTACCATTCTCCATGCACGGTCATAAACTATTAACATTAAACAGACCAACCAGAGCCTCTCTTTTTACCAGTCAGCGATTTCCCCTCCTTAGGATCATAGCCCAGTACATGTGCAGCATCCCAAATGACTCTGTACCATAATCTTTAGTTTTCTTATCTGAATAAAAACATTGGGACAACAACGTGCCCTGATGTCAGCACGTTCGTACCTTTTCCAGACGTGGGTTTGCAGGGACCTTTGGCTCCAAGCTGAGCCTGTCAACGCTCATCAGTCAGTCGACGTCTTGGCAGCAGTTTCACCTGTTGCATTGGGAGGTGCGAATTCAGCGTAGGGCCTCGGGTTAATTGCTCCCCCAGAGGGTGAGGGTGGTGGTTGTGCAGTCCAGCCCTACGCAGCCCGTTGCGCTGCGATGCTCATCATTTGTGATTGGGGCTGTCAGGGACTCAGGGCTGAACCCAGACCCCGCTCATTGCCCTCAGCTGGTTCAGCTAATGAACCTGGCCTCCTGATTGGCTGAAGCCTCCTGCCGGCACATTCTCAAACCCTGCAGCGGCCACGGGTCCCTGGCTGCTCAGAAGCGTTTCCTGTCTGCGGCTCTGGTTCTGGTCCCACTTCCGGTTTCCTGCTCTGACTTCCCCCTGGATGCCTGCTCCTGCCTCCGTCTCCTGGTTCCTGCTCCTGGCACCTGCCTCTGCTCTGGCTGATTCACGAGTTCTGACTCTTGGCTCCTAGTTTCTGACCCCCAACTCCAGCTCACAACCTGGACTTGGCAACTCGGCTCCTGATTTGGGGTCTGGCCGCTAGGCCTGGTCACCCCTGTTTCAACCATTAGGCCAGCTTCCCGTCCTAACCATTAGGCCAGGGCCCCATGGCCTGGTCCTTCACAGGTATACCGCTCTGTAGCCTCTAGCTGGTGGGAAGAATGGCTTTCTGTAGCTCCCTGAAGACATGCCCAACACACACCCCACTATTTGGGACACAAACTCCTCTCAAGGTGCTGCAAGATCCCTTCTGTAGCTCCTGGAGTACAACACGTATTCATGTTTGTGCTAACCCCGTCGCCCCATTAACCTTTTCTGTTGCGGGGTCCAAGTGCCTGAGCTGCATTCCACATAGAAGCAGGCCAGTAAAACGTGACCTCCAGCCCTGAGCGGCTGGCGCCTGCTCTCATGACCAAGCACAACATGAAGCTGAGCAGGAGGGTGCTTCGGACGAAGAGACTAATCCACAGCCCATGAGAGTGAACAGAAACCTTGGGTCCAACCCGTAACGTCCATATGATCAGAGAGCCACTGGCCGGCCCGTGACGAAACGTGGCTGAGTCCAGCTGAAAG
Source organism: Lepidochelys olivacea (assembly GCF_965140295.1). NCBI lineage: Eukaryota > Metazoa > Chordata > Testudines > Cheloniidae > Lepidochelys > Lepidochelys olivacea. Next base: position 210,697,391 of record NC_140413.1, on the reverse strand, counting down.
CAAGATGCCTTACGGAGTATGAGCTGTGTCCCTTTAACCACTAGATGTTGTTAGTGAAGTAACTTGGCCAATACCAGACAGCAGGATGGAGTTGGGAACACAGCCCACGTCTCTGCTCAGGGTCTTATCCAGCAGACTGTAATGTCCATCTCAGCTGAAGTCTGGCCATCCAGCCCATAAGCCTGCCCCAGCGATCCCTCTCCCCGTACCCCAACTGCTTCTGAGTCAGGTCTGCTCTGGGTGTCACTCCACGTGGCTCTGCAGACTGACAGCAGCTGAGGCTCTGGTCTTGGTAACTCATCACCCAGCATAGATTTTGGCTCCCCCAACACCTGAGAAATGAGCACCAGGCCCTCAGCTGCAATACAGACAGTGAACATTTCCCTGCCGTCTGCTCGCTCTGTAGTTTGCAGGGCCTGTTGAAATATACCCCTCAGTTGTCCTGGCTTGGAACAGCCGCTACTCCAGGCATGTTCAGACTCTCCGCTGTTTGTGGGACTTTCAAATATCCATGGACACAGCAACCGCTCAGCCCCTGAAAACCAGCAGTCATGAGTAGTGGGTCATCCAGCCTGCGTGGGGCCAGCGTTCCTATGATTTACCATGCAGCAGACCTTGCAACTATTGTAAAGCAGATGTGCTTTGCCAGAGGGAGCGAGGGGAAGAAGGGGACTTGGGGCCTCTTCCCGATTATCTTTTATTCTTCCACTTCTAATTCATGTCTCATCTTTGTGTGTCCCACCTTTATTTTCTTCTTTATCTAGTCTCCCCACTGCACCCTGCGGTGCAATTGCTGGGCTCAGCCCTGCGTCTGTGGGGAGCAGAACTGGTTTAGTTCTTTCACCGTCAAATTAAGTCTGTGACACTTAAGAAAATTACAAGGAGGCTGAAAAATAGCAGCTGGAAATGGAAAGAAAAAAAAGACAAGTTGACCAGTCCTTTATCTGGGGTTTATATACTTGATTTGTAATGAATCCAGGGCACAGAAGAAAAGGAAGATGCATGCAGCATTTTAGAAGATGCTCTGTGTGCTGAGGGCAATGCAAGGTTATCTCAGTCATATGGTGAAAAGCGTTTATGACAACCCTGAGCAATGGAAAAGGTGTCTCAAACCGCAATACCACTCCAACGTGCTTTATGTGTGCAGAATACCCTATGCTGAGACGTGCTGTTTGCTTTCTCTTTGGTCTGCCTGTGTGTCAATGGATTCCAGTTGTTCTGAACACAGCTGCATGGGAACTAGAGATATTTACATTCCCTTCACTGCAGACCAAGCTAGACATTTGTCTTGCTAGGAAGGCGTTGCGATGATTGTATTTTTTCTGACAGGAGTGAGCAAGACAGATGTGCAGCATTTGCAGAGCAGCAGTGAAGGTTCATGTCATTTTCATTACGAGCCGTGTCAGGAGCAGGGATTCACGTGAAGCCAGTCTCTGCTCTGGTTATAATCTTTGTCACAAGAATGAGGATTTAATCCATCAAGTGTTTGGTGAAAAGACAGGCAAGAGGTTTAGCTCTTGGGTCTTTGCAGCAGTCTGAAATTTGACTGGCTACTAGCCATATCCGCTCTCCCCTCAGATTGTACCTGTAATGGGGGAGAGAGAAAGGGTGAACCAGGCCAAACAATGCGTGAACAGGGCCAGACCCTTAGCACAAAGATGCAGCAGGTCCCTTGAAGCAAAAGAGACAAAGTCGTGTCTCTGTAGCCAAAGAGAGGCTACAAAACCAGAAAACCCAATAATAACAGGGGATTTCAACTATCCCCATGTTGGCTGGGAACATGTTGTCTCAGGATGGGATGCAGGGATACAATTTCTAGACCTCACTAATGATGGCTTCTTGGAGCAGCCAATCCTGGAACCGCCAGAGGAGAGGTAATTCTTGATTTAGTTCTAAGTGGCGCCCAGGATCTGGTCCAAGAGGTGAATATAGCTGAACTATTCAGTAATAGCGACCATAATGTAATTAAATATAACATCCCTGTAGGAGGGGAAATACCAAAGAAACCCACTGCAGTCGCATTTCAGTTCAAAAAGGGGAACAACACAAACATGAGGAGGCAAGTTAAATGGAAATTAAAAAGAACAGTCACAAAGGTGAAATGCCTGAAAAGCACAGGGAAGCTATTTAAAAACAGCAGAAATAGAAGCTGAAATTAAATGTCTGCCTCAAATAAGAATAAAAAACACAGTAAGAGAACCAAAAAATGCCACCGTGGCTAAACAACAGAGTAAAAGAAGCGGTGAGAGACAAAAAGGCATCCTTTACAAATTGGAAGTCAAATCCTGGTGTGGAAAATAGAAAGGAGCAGAAACTCTGGCAAGTCAAGTGTAACAGTATAAACAGGCAGGCCAAGAAAGAATTTGAAGAGCAACTAGTAAAAGACAGAAACTAACTGCATTGTTTTATAAGCACATCAGAAGCAGGAAGCCGGCCAAACAGTCATTGGGGCCACTGGATGATCAAGGTGCTAAAGGAGCACTCAAGCAAGACAAGGCCATTGTGAAGAAGCTGAATGAATTCTTTGCATTGGTCTTCACGGCTGAGGATGTGCGGGAGATTCCCACACCTGAGCCATTCTTTTTAGGTGACAAACCTGAGGAACTGTCCCAGATTGAAGTATCATCAGAGGAGGTTTGGAACAAATTGATAAAATGAAGTCATAAGTCACTGGGACCAGCTGGGATTCATCCAAGAGTCCTGAAGGAACTCAAACATGAAATTGCAGAGCTACTAACTGTGACATGTACTGCTTAAATCAGCCTCTGTACCAGACGCCTGGAGAACAGTAAATGTAACACTGATTTTTAAAAAAGGCTCCAGAGATGAGCCTAGCATTTACAAGCTAGTAAATCTACCTTTCGTAACAGGCAAACTGGTTGAAACTGTAGTAAAGAACTGAATTATGAGACACACAGATGACCATGATATATTGGGGAAGAGTCAACAATGCTTTTGTAAAGGGAAATCGTGCCTCACCAATCTATTACAATTCTTTGAGGGTGTCAACAAGCACATGGAGAAGTTGACCCAGTGGCTATTGGACTTTCCCAGTGTACTTGGACTTTCAGAAAGCCTTTGACGAGGGTCCCTACCAAAGTCTCTTAAGCAAAATAAGCAGTCATTCTTCCCCACTCCACCTCTTTCCTCTGAGGTTATGTCTACACTATGAAATTAGGTTGAATTTATAGAAGTCAGTTTTGTAGAAAGCGTTTTTATACAGTCGATTGTGTGTGTCCCCACACAAATGCTCTAAGTGCATGTAGTCGGCGGAGTGTGTCCACAGCACTGAGGCAACCGTCGACTTCCGGAGCGTTGCACTGTGGGTAGCTATCCCACAGTTCCCGCAGTCTCCGCCGCCCACTTGAATTCTGGGTAGAAATCCCAGTGCCTGATGGGGCTAAAACATTGTCGCGGGTGGTTCTGGGTACATATCATCAGGCCCCCTTCCCTCCCTCCTTCCATGAAAGCAAGGGCAGACAATTGTTTCACGCCTTTTTTCCAGAGTTACCTGTGCAGACGCCATACCACAGCAAGCATGGAGCCAGCTCAGCTCACCCTCACCATATGTCTCCTGGGTGCTGGCAGACGTGATACGGCATTGCTACACAGCAGCAGCTCATTGCCTTTTGGCAGCAGACAGTGCAGTAGGACTGGTAGCCGTCGTCAACGTAGTCCTGGGTGCTCTTTTAACCGACCTTGATGAGGTCAGGGGCGCCTGGGCAAACATGGGAGTGACTCAGCCAGGTCATTTCCCTTTTAAGTTTCGTCTCATGGCGATTGAGTCCTACCGGCAGTGCATTGTCTTTTAATCAGCAGCCAGCAGAAGATGATGGCCAGCAGTCATATTGCACCGTCTTCTGCCGAGCACCGAGGAGACGACGATGGCTAGCAGTCGTACTGCACAGTCTGCTGCCAGCAAGATGTATAAAGATAGATGAAGTGGCTCAAAACAAGAAATAGACCAGGTTTTTTTGTATTCATTTTCTCCTCCCTCCCTCCATGAAATCAACGGCCTGCTAAACCCAGTTTTGAGTTCTATCCTTGAGGTTTTGAATTCTATCCTTGAGGGGGCCATTCAGTTTCTCGCAAGGTCACCCCATTTGTTGATTTTAGTTCCCTGTAAGCCAACCCTGTAAGCCATGTCGTCAGTCGCCCCTCCCTCCGTCAGAGCAACGGCAGACAATCGTTCCACGCCTTTTGTCTGTGCAGATGCTGCTCAGATCACTTTGGCAATTAGGAGCACATTAAACACCACGCGCATTATCCTGCAGTATGTGCAGAACCAGAACCTGCAAAACCAGGCGAGGAGGCAACGGCAGCGCGGTGACGAGAGTGATGAGGACATGGACACAGACTTCTCTCAAAGCACGGGCCCTGGCAATGCGGGCACTATGGTGCTAATGGGGCAGGTTCATGCGGTGGAACGCTGATTCTGGGCCCATGAAACAAGCACGGACTGGTGGGACCGCATAGTGTTGCAGGTCTGGGATGATTCCCAGTGGCTGCGAAACTTTCACATGCGTAAGGGCACTTTCATGGAACTTTGTGACTTGCTTTCCCCTGCCCTGAGGCGCAATAATACCAAGATGAGAGCAGCCCTCACAGTTGAGAAGCGAGTGGCGATAGCCCTGTGGAAGCTTGCAACGCCAGACAGCTACCGGTCAGTTGGGAATCAATTTGGAGAGGGCAAATCTACTGTGGGGGCTGCTGTGATGCAAGTAGCCCACGCAATCAAAGATCTGCTGATATCAAGGGTAGTGACCCTGGGAAATGTGCAGGTCATAGTGGATGGCTTTGCTGCAATGGGATTCCCTAACTGTGGTGGGGTCATAGACGGAACCCATATCCCTATCTTGGCACTGGAGCACCAAGCGGCAAGTACATAAACCGCAAGGGGTACTTTTCAATAGTGCTGCAAGCCCTGGCGGATCACAAGGGACGTTTCACCAACATCAGCGTGGGATGGCCGGGAAAGGTACATGATGCTCGCATCTTCAGGAACTCTGGTCTGTTTCATAAGCTGTAGGAAAGGACTTTATTCCCAGACCAGAAAATAACCGTTGGGGAGGTTGAAATGCCTACAGTTATCCTTGGGGACCCAGCCTACCCCTTAATGCCATGGCTCATGAAGCCGTACACAGGCATCCCGGACAGTAGTCAGGAGCTGTTCAACTACAGGCTGAGCAAGTGCAGAATGGTGGTAGAATGTGCATTTGGACGTTTAAAGGCGCGCTGGCGCAGTTTACTGACTCGGTTAGACCTCAGCAAAACCAATATTCCCACTGTTATTACTGCTTGCTGTGTGCTCCACAATATCTGTGAGAGTAAGGGGGAGATGTTTATGGTGGGGTGGGAGGTTGAGGCAAATCACCTGGCTGCTGGTTACGCACAGCCAGACACCAGGGCGGTTAGAAGAGCACAGGAGGGCGCGGTGCTCATCAGAGAAGCTTTGAAAACCAGTTTCATGACTGGCCAGGCTACGGTGTGAAAGTTCTGTTTGTTTCTCCTTGATGAAACCCGCTGCCCCTTGGTTCACTCTACTTCCCTGTAAGCTAAGCACCCTCCCCTCCTCCCTTCAATCACCGCTTCCAGAGGCAATAAAGTCATTGTTGCTTCACATTCATACATTCTTTATTCATTCATCACACAAATAGGGGGATAACTACCAAGGTAGCCCAGGAGGGGTGGTGGAGGAGGGAAGGACAAGGCCACACAGCACTTTAAAAGTTTAAAACTTTAAAACTTATTGAATGCCAGCCTTCTGTTGCTTTGGCAATCCTCTGGGGTGGAGTGGCCGGGTGGCTGGAGGCCCCCCACCGCGTTCTTGGGCGACTGGGTGAGGAGGCTATGGAACCTGGGGAGGAGGGCGGTTGGTTACACACGGGCTGTAGCGACGGTCTGTGTTCCTGCTGCCTTTCCTGCAGCTCAACCATATGCTGGATCGTATTAGTTTGATCCTCCAGCAGCCTCATCATTGAATCCTGCCTCCTCTCATCACGCTGCCGCCACCTTTCAGCTTCAGCCCTCTCCTCAGCCCGCCACTTACTCTCCTCAGCCCACCACCTCTCCTCCCGGTCATTTTGTGCTTTCCTGCACTCTGATATTGTCTGCCTCCATGCATTCGTCTGTGCTCTGTCAGTGGGGGAGGACAGCATGAGCTCAGGGAACATTTCATCGCGAGTGCTTTTTTTTCTCCTTCTAACCTTCACTAGCCTCTGGGAAGGAGAAGATCCTGTGATCCTTGAAACACATGCAGCTGGTGGAGAAAAAAAAAGGGACAGTGGTATTTAAAAAGACACATTTTCTAGAACAATGGGTACACTCTTTCACGGTAAACCTTGCTGTTAACATTACATACATAGCACATATGCTTTCATTCCAAGGTCGCATTTTGCCTCCCCCCACCATGTGGCTAGCCCCTCACCCCTCCCCGTGGCTAACAGCGGTGAACATTTCTGTTCAGCCACAGGCAAACAGCCCAGCAGGAATGGGCACCTCTGAATGTCCCCTTAAGAAAAGCACCCTATTTCAACCAGGTGACCATGAATGATATCACTCTCCTGAGGATAACACAGAGAGATAAAGAATGGATGTTGTTTGAATGCCAGCAAACATACACTGCAATGCTTTGTTCTACAATGATTCCCGAGTATGTGCTACTGGCCTGCAGTGGTAAAGTGTCCTACCATGGTGGACGGAATAAGGCTGCCCTCCCCAGAAACCTTTTGCAAAGGCTTTGGGAGTACATCCAGGAGAGCCGTGAATGCCAGGGCAAATTAATCATTAATCATGCTTGCTTTTAAACCATGTACAGTATTTTAAAAGGTACACTCACCGGAGGTCCCTTCTCCACCTGGCGGGTCTGGGAGGCAACCTTGGGTGGGTTCGGGGGATACTGGCTCCAGGTCCAGGGTGAGAAACAATTCCTAGCTGTCGGGAAAACCAGTTTCTCCGCTTGCTTGCTGTGAGCTATCTACAACCTCATCATCATCATCTTCCTCGTCCCCAAAACCTGCTTCCGTGTTGCCTCCATCTCCATTGAGGGAGTCAAATAACACGGCTGGGGTAGTGATGGCTGAACCCCCTAAAATGGCATGCAGCTCATCATAGAAGCGGCATGTTTGGGGCTCTGACCCGGAGCGGCCATTCACCTCTCTGGTTTTCTGGTAGGCTTGCCTCAGCTCCTTCAGTTTCACGCAGCACTGCTTTGGGTCCCTGTTATGGCCTCTGTCCATCATGCCCTGGGAGATTTTGACAAATGTTTTAGCATTTCGAAAACTGCAATGTAGTTCTGATAGCATGGATTCCTCTCCCCATACAGCGATCAGATCCCGTACCTTCCGTTCGGTCCATGCTGGAGCTCTTTTGCAATTCTGGGACTCCATCATGGTCACCTCTGCTGATGAGCTCTGCACTCACCTGCAGCTTGCCACACTGGTCAAACAGGAAATTAAATTCAAAAGTTTGCGGGCCTTTTCCTGTCTATCTGGCCAGTGCATCTGAGTTGAGAGTGCTGTCCAGAGCGGTCACAATGGAGCACTCTGGGGTAGCTCCCGGAGGCCAATACCGTCGAATTGTGTCCACAGTACCCCAAATTTGACCCAGCAAGGCTGATTTCAGCACTAATCCCCTTGTCAGGGGTGGAGTAAGGAAATTGATTTTAAGAGCCCTTTAAGTAAAAAAAAATGGCTTCATCGTGTGGATGGGTGCAGGGTTAAATTAATTTAATGCTGCTAAATTCGACCTCAACTCCTAGTGTAGACCAGGGCTGAGGCCTCGCCCCCAAGCACTTCCCCCCCACCCCCAAACACTCCGGTCCCAAGACCGGAAAAGCTCTGTGCCCGTGCTGTGGGAGCAAGAGCTCCTCCAGCCCCGGGACCATGGTGGGAGGGAGATTTTTCAGGGGGGCCCAAATAGGCTGGGGCCCCTGGGCATGGGCCCCATGGGCTGTGCTGTACCCCCTCCCTGGCAGCGTGAGGTTTGGGGAGGCTGATCCTCCCCCAGCCTCCACTACACGCTACCCATGTCGGGGCCCTTCTTTGCATTCTGAATTTGTCTAGCTTCAGCTTCCAGCTGTGAGCTTTCGTTTAGCCTTTGTCTACTTGATTAAAGAGCCTTCTGCTATTAGCACCCTTCTCTCCAGGGTGATAGTTGTACACTGTGGTCTAGTCACCTGGAACAGCTTGGTCTGTCCCCTTTAAGGGGAGCAGGGTTCAGGTCCCGCCAACCCTTTTCCAAGGCCAGCCCCTCTCAGACCAGGCATGCTGGGACATGTAGTTCCCTCAGGAGTGTGGGGAGTTGTAGTCCTGAGGTGCTAGCCGGTGCTAATCACATGACCACCCACCATATATATATATATAGCAAGCCTGTAGCTTTGTTATTCAGACCTGCAGAGCAAGGCAGGTTCTGCAGAGCCCCCCCAGGCAGGGGAATACCTCTGGGGAGCAGGAGTCTGCTGAAGGAGAAATCCTAGCTAACAGGCCCTGGGAGGAGGCTGGCAGGTTTTGACTATAATCCTTGTGGTAATGAGCCAGATCCAGAAGGGGAGCAGTGCTGTGTAAACACCCGCTGTGAGGGTTTGTGGTGAGATGGAAGGTAAGTCGAGGCAGCAGGTGGGCCCTGAAGCCAGATCAGCAGAACACGTGTTGCCATCACTTGCACAAATGAAATGCACTGAGCTCCTGAACCCTCCCTGTGGGGCAGGATTTCTGCCCTTGACTCCTTCTTGTAGCTCTTCTCTGTTCTGCGTGAAGAAGGCTGGGTCCTTCCCTTGCTGTGCGGCTGCTCGTGTGATCTGTCCCGTCCTGTGCTGCTGGGAGACCCCCCCAGGCCCTGGGGTGCGACGGTCATTCCACCACCTCTGCAGGGAAAATCCCTGCTGGGGCGCTCAGGGGTGGGACTTGGCTCTAGACTATCGCGTCGTAAGTTTACAGCAGCTATTTATCCTGATCCATTTTATAATCCGCTCACTGAATAAGCCTGTGTCTTGAGCAAGTGACGCACCTTGGGGGATTTCTGGGTGTGCCCTGCATGCTGTTTAGCTGCAGCGTTAGTGGCCCCAAAACACGGTATGACTTTGTTTGGGTTAATAGCTCACGTCGAAGCAGGTATTAGCCAAATTACCGGAGCTTTTGGACACCTGTACAAAATTCTCTCCCCTTTTTTTTTTTTTTAATTCAGGCATTTTTCCAAATGACTCTAATTTTCTGGTTTTTGCCCCCAAAATGCAGTCCCTTTATCTCTTAATGGCTTCTGATTTAATCAAGCAACTTATCAAAGTCAAGAGTTAAACTACAATTCCCATCAGTATAGCGCAAAAGCCAAATTCCGGTCCCCAGGGTGCGTTCTCTGGGCTGGCTTTCCACTCCCAGGGAGTGTACACAAGGCAAGGGGACTCGGACCTGGGCTAGGCTGTGCCAGGTCCTGGATGGGTGCTGGGGGAGAGGAGCTTCCCTCCCGGTGCCCCCCTGTAGGGGCCAGGCACAGGGCCCGACGCCGCTCACGCTGGTCCGGGCCTGCCACCTTGCAATCAGTGAATTCGCTCCGGGGGTAGATGCAGGAGCAGGGAGCAGCGGAACTTGCCCCGTGGCCCCAGCCAGGGCCCTGCTGCAGGGGGAGGGCAGGATGTCCCAGGCAGAGCTGCCCCCCCCCCCCCATAGGCTGGGTGGCCTGCGCAGGTGAGTCAGTGGATGGAGGTGCAGGGTTGGCCCCACCGCCCAAGCCACCTAGTGCCACTGTTTGCCCCCTAAATGTTCCTCTGCCCACGCTCTGAAAATCTCTGTGGGGCAGTCATGTGCCCCCTGGAACCTTTAAAGTGCGTGCCCTGGGCCCCCCACCCCATCAACTGTTACGTGTCACCTCTGCCCCCTACCGGGTTTTTTTTCTGTCTTTTGTCCACCCCATCTTTCTGCCCCTGTGGCTTTGTGCCCTGGGCAGCTGCTCCTCTCCCCCTGCCCTGGTTACAGCCCTCATGTGCACTGTACAGAGCTCACATAAGAGGCTTCTGTGCACTGCTCATTTTCCAAAAATACCACTTAGGTAAATGAATATGGAAATCATGCTTGGGATAAAATTTGAATATTTTAATTTCTGCAGCTGATTTATATTATGCTGTAATTAAACTATATTCCCATGACATGTGTAACGTGAGGATGGTAGTAATATGAAAAATTAGTAATTAAATCTAATTAGTTCAGTTAGCAAACGGCAGATTCCAGGTGAGGAAAGGCTTTGCAAGTTGCCCAGGGAAAACAGAAAGGCGAGAGTCTGTTAGGAAAAGCTCCTGGCTGGCTGTATAGACGATGGGAAATGGTAGGAAACTAATTTGGGAGGATTCCAGGGACGGGGGGTGTGGAGTGTAATTTTATAGAAATAGCCTTCACAAAACAAGCAGCCCTGGTGATTCTCTCCATCCCCCGTCTCAATTACTGTCCCATCCTGTTCTCTGGTCCTGCTGACAGCATCTCGTGCTGGTTAGATCCGCTCAGAATGCTGCTGCAAAGCTGCTTTTCCTAGCCTGGTGCTTTGACCCTGTCGCCCTGCTCTTTGCACCCCTCCATGGGGTCCCCCTTCTCTGGTGCATCAAACGGAAGCTGCTGGTCATTGCCTTCAGGGCCCTTTTCAGCCCATCCCCAGCATTTGGATCTTTCATTCACTGGCGAGATGTCAATCCCTGCCTCCGCTCTGCCAGCGAGGCCAGCCTTCACCCCCCACTTGCTCCATTTCAAACCAGCCCCAGCTGCAGTCCCTGGTGCTTTGGAGAAGCTCCCCAGAGCTACCTGGTTATTCCTCAAATCCTTCCTGCAAACTTTCCTTTGCTCTGGCACCTCCACCCCACTTGGCATTAGGTAAGCTGTTTGCTGTAAAGCAGCGGTTCCCAAACCTCTCCTTTGTGGACCACTTGAAAATGGGCGAGGGTCTCGGCAGGCCGCTCGGCGAGGGTCTCGGCAGGCCGCTCGGCGAGGGGCGAGGGTCTCGGCAGGCCGCTTGGTCTTTCCAAATGTTTGTACCACTAGCTACCTGTTGTAAAGCACTTTGCATAAAAGCGCTACATAAAAAAAACCCTTCATCATAATTCACCTATTTTGTTCTACAAACAAAAGCCCACAACTCCTATTTTAATATCTGTAGTCTTACCTTTCTAATGCTGTGGATGTGCCCTCTCTCCCCTGCCGTGGCAGCCCCCGAACTGGGGCTGGGAAGGATGAGGGGGGTCCTCCCCCGCTGTGGCAGCCACCAAGCCAGGCTGGGAAGGAAGGGGGTCACTCCCTCTCTCCCCTGCCGCGGCAGCCCCCGAACTGGGGCTGGGAAGGATGAGGGGGGTCCTCCCCCGCTGCGGCAGCCACCAAGCCAGGCTGGGAAGGAAGGGGGTCACTCCCTCTCTCCCCTGCCGCGGCAGCCCCCGAACTGGGGCTGGGAAGGATGAGGGGGGTCCTCCCCCGCTGCGGCAGCCACCAAGCCAGGCTGGGGAGGAAGGGGGTCACTCCCTCTCTCCCCTGCCGCGGCAGCCCCTGGGCTGGGGAAAGTCGCCTCCTTTCTCTGGCCGCTGCAGCCCTGCACATCCCAAATTCTCCCCACCTCCTCTTCTCACCCCACCTTACATGTGTATCTAAGTAGGTGGGTGGTCCTTCAGTCTCTCACGTGCGGCCACGCAGGTGCACACCTTAGAGGGAACTATCCGCGGACCACCTGAACGGAGCTTGTGGACCACTGGTGGTCCATGGACCACAGTTTGAGAACCTCAGGCTGTGGTCTTTACACCAATCAAGATGACCAGCGTTGTCTCACTGTTTCTTTGTACTCCCCACCTGTATCCATCTATTGTCTCTCATTTTATACTTAGATTATAAGCCCCTTGGGGGCAGGAACCATCTTTTTGCTCTCTGTACAGCACCTAGCGCAGTGGGCTCCTGGTCTGTGACTGGGGCTTCTAGGTATGTAACTTTGGATTTTAAATGTTTTCAATTAATGTAATTGAATTTGGGTATTGGTGTTCTAATTTCTTTAGGTTTCAGCCTCCGGGGCGGTTACAGAAACTTAATTTAGTGGAGAAGGCTGAGTGGCACAGTGAGTGATGGAATTCAAAACAGTTAAAGCAAACGGGTATCGCAATGTAACAGTGCACTGCATTTTTACACTCCTTTCTGAGATGAAATGGTGCATCCGGAGTGATCGGTACCTGGATGAGACGAATGGGTCACAATCCGTCCTCTAATGGTATCTTGATGGTAGCCGAGCACACTGAGCTTCACTGAGCAGCCACCCTTTTTTAATCCTTTACAATAACACTCTGTAATTAATTAGCATTAAGCCTGCCTTTTACCATTTCTGTATTTCTGTTACCCTAATTAAAATACCTTCTACTCCCTCACTGGCTAGTTGATATTTAACATCGCCTTTAATTAACATCTGCATAAATACCATTCCAATGACTATCAATACAGATCGCATTCTTCCAAAATCCTCCATGTTGCATCTGAAACTCTTGTTAAGCCAGGTCCTGTTGTAAGCGTGCTTGGTTTGATCTCCTAACTTATTTCTCACTTGCCCCTGAGCTGGCTCACTTCACCCAGAATTTCTCCTGCCTCATTATCAAGCTTAAACTTCAGCCCAAAAACCTTTACTCTGCTTACATTTTAGCATAATAAGATAGTAAAGAAACATCACTTTTACAGGTTAGCTGCTGCTGTACAATACCAATAATTACTATTGAAAACCCGAGAAAACAAGCAAGCAAACATTCACACGGTTTGGGGGTTTGTATCCCTCTAGTGGTTGGACCAGGAAAGACGTTGGAGACTACTGGTTGACAGCTACTAGACTTGGGGCTTGGCTTGATGTACAGCGCTGTCACGCTTTAATGAAGACCCTCTAAGCCAAGGGGAAAGCTTCTCCCGTCAGCGTAGCTAACCCACCTCCCCGAAAGGAAGAAGCTACGTCAACTGAAGAGCTTGTCTTTTGGCACAGTGCTGTCAACACCAGGGGTTAGGTCGGTATAATTACGTCGCTCAGGGGGTGGCTTTTTCACACCCTCGAGCAACGTAATTATACCAATAGAAGTCCATAGTGTAGACCTGGCCTTAGTCCCCTACCTCAAGTGATGGAGGCTTCTGCTCTTAGACTGAGGTTCATTTCCCTGTGGACAACCCAGCTGGGTTTGTGATGCGTGAGCTAGGCAAAGTAATTTGGAAATCTCAGACCTTCTATGCTACACCCATTTTCCTTTACAAGAGAGTAGCTGCCTGGTGAGGCAATTGAACTGTGTCTCAGAAATAGGTACTAAAGCCAGGTCCTGTGAATTAGAACCGGTAATAGCCCGGCCAGTGAGAGACTGCTTTATCTGCAGTGATCAGGTCAGCACCAGGTTATTCCCAAAAGCAAACTGCCCATTAGAATGGATGCTGGCTATTTGCAGGGCTAGTGAAAATTGTGCTCCCCCAATGAAGAGGTTAGCAAAGGGCAGAAGAAATGAAGTGTGTTTAACTGGAAATGCCCACCAAGGTATGAAGATGGAATATAGGGAGACACAGTCAACAGGGACCACATTTGTGTTTACAAAAAGAAAAGGAGGACTTCTGGCACCTTAGAGACTAACAAATTTATGATGCATCCGATGAAGTAAGCTGTAGCTCACAAAAGCTTATGCTCAAATAAATTGGTTAGTCTCTAAGGTGCCACAAGTCCTCCTGTTCTTTTTGCGGATACAGACTAACACGGCTGCTACTCTGAAATTTGTGTTTAGTAACTGTGGAGGCAGATACAACACCATTCAAAAGAGTGAGGTGTCATGCTTGCAAGAAAAGCAATAATTTTGCATGTGGGTTTTTCTCTTGCATAAATTGCAGAAGCAAGATATGTGCACGAGCATACCACTGGAATGCAAAGCTCTGACGACAATGATATGGGAACAGAATTCTTTGTTGGATCCTTTACCACATCTGCAACACTGCAGCTAGGGACTTTGGGGATAAACACAGATAAAAGATCCGAACTGATACTCCAGGTCTTAAAATTCCATGGCATATTTAAAACTGATAATTAAGCTTGCTTGATATAGCAGACATACAATGAATCCAGTTGCAAAGCTGCTATGTCTGTAATTATTATTTATAGTCCCATAGCACTTAGACAGCTCAGGCTGCTATCAGCCCTCATGGTGCTAGGCACTGTACAAACCCAAAACAAAGAGATGGGAGGAGCTTAAGGACCTACCGCTCAGTGAAGTGGGAAACCACCCCGAGCTGTGCGTGCTTGGGTTGAAGAGCAAGCTGAAAATGCAGATGATCATCCGAGTGTATAACCTGCCCATGCAGCAAGACGCAAAAGACCTTCCTGAAGAACTCAGCAAGGCTGTGCCCCAGCGACACACCAAGGATGGAACACACAACACTGACACAGATGCCAGGGCACCCTCAGCAATCCACGCACCACGTTGTCGTGTCGTTAACACAGAGAAAGCACACCCTGAACTTGACCTAGTACAATTAGAGCTTATTCAGTGACTTCAGACACCAGCTGTATGGTCACTGCCCAGTTTTATTGCAGGCTAAGAAATTGTAGACCTTGGCAGGATGCCATCAGCTGGGAGCTCTGCTCTGTCAGATCAGCTGAGGAGGTCATGTCTAGACTTCAAAATGCAGGCATGACTTCAGATTTGGATGCAAGCCAAAGGTTTTGTTGGGCTGACTTGCTAGCGAAAGAGTAAAGCTCGGCTCCTTCAGCTCTCCTGTGGAGAAATGTGCTCTCAGCTGCTGCTCTTTGGATCGGTGTCCGGGCACTGGAAAACCCGTCCCCTTTCTGGGACTCCAGTTTCCTTTCCATACGTTGAGTTTTGGGGCAGGGACTGTCTCTTGCTGTGTGTCTGTACAGGGCCTAGCACATTGGGGCCTGTAAGTCCTACAGTAATAATAATAATCCATTACCTGTGCTGTGCTCAAGCATCACGACCCATCTCTGGGAGGATCAGGCTGAGGTGGGAGTAGTTGCAGCCTGTGGGCTGCTTTGTGGCGTTAGTGATGATCACCACAGGGAGAGCAGTGTAATGGGCCAAGGAAAAGAAGCTTACATTGGTCAGGAATGACCGATCCGTTGGGCTGAACGAGATCAGTCTCTGGCATGCAGGAGATAGACGCAGTGACCGAGAAGTCTGGCTGGATCCAAGGAGGGTTGAGGTCATTGTACCCATGGAAATGCCCCCAGGACCAGGCGCTTGGCTGAGACGCAGGGACATGTTAGCATAGCCAAGCAATAGCTTAAAGTGGGAATCGATTTAGGATCTGCTTTAGGGGCTGTCTATGCTGCCCCTGGCAGTGAGCCTCCGGCCTGATTAGACACCTAGGCGCCACCTCTGCTTGAGCTAGTGCGCTAAAAATAGCAGTGGGGACCGGCTGCCTGGGTACAAGTGCACCCGACCTCCTGGGTCCGCCCCCAGGTGGGCAGCCCCCGTTGCTGCCCACGTGGCTACCGTGTCCACGCCACTGTCTTCAGTGCACCAGCCTGAGCCAAGCTAGAGCATCTCTGCCCACCTGGGCTGCGAGGCTTGTGCCCAGCTGTGGTGTAGACATAACTGTCGAGTCTGGGATCTGAAGTGGAGCCTGGAGATCCCGTCTCTCCATTTGCATCCCTGCCAATGCAAGGGAAAGTTGTGGGGTGAATATGGAATGGAAGCATTAGAGTTAGCTAAGTTTGGTTAATGAAATACGTGTGTGTGCTGTAAAAGGAGGCCCTGCTTAGCTACTGGAAGGAAGGCCTAGAAAATAAGCACTAAGGGCAGAAGAAATGAAGTAGGGAAGATGTCTGAGTCAAAGCGTAACTAATGAGGTATGGGGAAGTGCCTAATAAGGACTCTGACCATCAGGGGTGACTGCAGACGGTTTTAAATAAGGCAAAGAGAGAATCTGTCTTAAAATGAGCCAACATGCCATTTCCACCCACACGCCAGTGCTAAAGCCTGCGTGAGCCCAGGTACAATGGGAACACTGGGCAAGGAGGAGGGAGGAAAGGCCTTGGGGAGAAAGGAGGTTGTAAATCTAATCTGGATTCAGACTGGAAATAAGGATAACCTGTCTCTGGTCTTCATCTGAAGTCAGTAATTGGCAATGACATCACTTGTTTGTTAAAGGGTATAAAAAAGTGAACTCCTAAAGTATTCATTGCTAACATCTGCCTCACCACCTTGGGGCCGACCCATATGGCTCTAAGCACCCCGAGTTTAGCTATTTGTAAGTATCTTGATCAAATGATTAGAAATGTTTCGTTACTGTTTGGATGTAGTAAATGCTTATTCAGGCATATTTTCAGCGAGTGTATAAGTACCATTTGGCGTTTGGATTTAATGAGGAATGTATGGTTAAATTAGTGTTTGGTTTCCCATATTAATAATTTCCAAAAAAGTCAATAGAAATTTGTCTGGAACACTTATTCCTCTGGCCCTGTGAGATCCTGCAGTCTGACACTTCTTTTTTTTTTTTTTTTAAATGCAAAGGAAAGAAAGGGGTGATTTTTATCGTTAGTCCTGGGTCCATAGCTCTGTCTAAAAGTATCTACACTGCAGTAAAAACCCCCTGGCTGGCTCGGATCAGCTGACTTGGGCTCACAGGGCTCGGGCTGCAGCGTGATAAAATTGCGGTGTAGACACTGCAATAAAAAACCCATGGCTCTACAGCATAATTAAACAGCCCCTTCGCCCGAGCCCAAGTCAGCTGGGATGGGCCAGCCGTGGGGTCTACTTGGCCCTGTGAGGTGGGAGGGTCCCAGGCTCCAGGCCGAGCCTGGACATCTATGGTTTTGTAGCCCTGCAAACCTGAGTCAACTGACCCAGGCCAGCCGTGTCTGTGCGGTGGGTCTCTTATTACAGTGTAGATGTGCCCTCCGACTTCCAATGGCAGGTTTGTGGTTTCTTCTGTAAAAGCTGGGTGAGGTAATCTTTATTGGACCAACTTCTGTTACATATATTTCTTCTCGACAGCAGTCACATGGGAGACCCCAGCTGGCCCATCTGTGGGTCTCCTGGCTTGCTAGGTCACTGTGGCAGGTTTTCTTGTATGCTCTATTTATAGCACCCAAAATGACCCTTCCGCATTGGGTTCCAAAAGCTGATTTGACTCTTGGATCCAAATGTCATGGGCCTTGAGGACTTTAGCCATTGCTCCAGGAAAGGAGGATGAATGATGTTCTGCAGAGATGCAGCCTGTCCGGCTCTCTCTCACACAACGACCTTTAGCAGTTCAGCTTTCAGGCTGGTCTCTTAGAAGTCATTCATTACAGGATTACAGGATTTTTCTTTGTTCTTGTGTCAGAAGGAGAAGAAAAGACATTGGCTCTAGGGTAGAAAGACTGGACTAGCAGCTAAAGCACTGGGATCGAGGGCTGGGTTTAGTTCCCAGCTCTGCAACAGACCCTGTGACTTGGGGCAAGTCACATCATTGCTTAGTGCCTCAATTTCCCTGTCTGTAAAAGGAAGATCATAGTTCTTCCTTTCTCCTGTGTTTAGACTGAGCTCCATGGTGCAGCCACTGCCTCTTACTAGGGGTGTGTACAGTCCCTTGCACGTGGGTTGATGTGAGATGGGTCTTCCAGGGGCACCTGCAATATAAACAATGGCGGAAAGAGAAGACACTTGAAAGAGGGAGTGAGAGGCCAGGAGTCGCTCTGACCCATTGGCTGGGACTAGCTCCAGGTGCTCTGCCTGGCTTTGGGAAGTGGCCCAGCGGGTCTGTTGGCTGGCTGGCTGAAGGGTACCAGAGGGGAGAGGCCAGCTGACTACATCCAGCCACAGTAGGTGACCCAGCTGAGGATTTGCAGCCCACAGTAGCAGAGCGCTGGAGGGGAAGACTCCAGTCCCCTGGCCCATGGCGTAGGCGATGGTGGCTAAATGCAGAAAGGGCAAGTTCAAGAGGGGCTCGTTGGGAGCTGGATGGCTAATGCGAACTCGCTGAGCTGCAGCAGTCCGGCTCGCCCTCCTGGATTCATGTGAGCCAGCCCGCTGGGGAGAATCGGGCGTTTCCTTGCTAAGCTTCGGGTTAATGCTCCATGCGCAGCACCTTGTGCACCGGGGCCACAAGCAGGCAGCCTGGCAGCCGCAGACCTGACACTCATGGCGGGGAGACCACTCCCCCCCCAGGCAACAACTTTATTCCCCAAAGCTCAGGCAAGAGAAAAATGAAGTCCCCAAGAACCAGCCTCCCCTGTAACCCAGTGTGTCTCTTCCGCCCCCTCCAACTGGGGCTGGCTGCTGTGACCAGCGCAGGGTGGGGGAAAAGAGCTAGATCTGACTCTTCCCCCCCCCCCCCAATCAAACTGCCTTTCCCCACACCGTCTGCCTGGCTCGTTCAGCAGCCCCTGGGCTGCAGAGGACCCCTCCAGACACAGCAATCAATCCATTCCAGATCAGCACTCTGCCCCACACCCTCGCTGTCCCGCTCTCCCACAGCCTTTGCTTCAAGCTTTTTCTGCCTCTCCCGGAGGGTGCTCAGATACCACGGGTGTGGTCATGGTCTGAGAATCAAGCAAAATCCTGCCCTGTTTTACAAGGATACACCAGATGCGTAAAGGGACCCAGGGACCCTATGGCTGTGATGAGTTTAGCAGAAAAGCCTGTGTCGAATTGAATACAGGTTTCAGAGTAACAGCCATGTTAGTCTGTATTTGCAAAAAGGAAAGGAGGACTTGTGGCACCTTAGAGACTAACCAATTTATTTGAGCATAAGCTTTCGTGAGCTACAGCTCACTTCATCGGATGCATACTGTGGAAAGCATAGAAGATCTTTTTATACACACAAAGCATGACAAAAATGGGTGTTTACCACTACAAAAGGTTTTCTCTCCCCCCACCCCACTCTCCGGCTGGTAATAGCTTATCTAAAGTGATCACTCTCCTTACAATGTGTATGATAATCAAGTTGGGCCATTTCCAGCACAAATCCAAGCTCTGCGATACAACCGCATTTGCTCCAACCCCTCAGACAGAGACAGACACCTACAAGATCTCTATCAAGCATTCTTACAACTACAATACCCATTTGCTGAAGTGAAGAAATGGATTGATAGAGCCAGAAGAGTTCCCAGAAGTCACCGACTACAGGACAGTCCTAACAAAGAAAATAACAGAACGCCACTAGCCGTCACCTTCAGCTGTCACCCCAACTAAAACCCCTCCAACGCATTATTAAGGATCTACAACCTATCCTGAAGGATGACCCAACACTCTCACAAATCTTGGGAGACAGGCCAGTCCTTGCCTACAGACAGCCCCCCAACCTGAAGCAAATACTCACCAGCAACCACTTACCACACAACAGAACCACTGACCCAGGAACCTATCCTTGCAACAAAGCCCGTTGCCAACTGTGTCCACATATCTATTCAGGGGACACCATCACAGGGCCTAATAACATCAGCCACACTATCAGAGGCTCGTTCACCTGCACATCCACCAATGTGATATGTGCCAGCAATGCCCCTCTGCCATGTACATTGGTCAAACTGGACAGTCTCTACGTAAAAGAATAAATGGACACAAATCAGATGTCAAGAATTATAACATTCATAAACCAGTCGGAGAACACTTCAATCTCTCTGGTCACGTGATTACAGACATGAAAGTTGCGATATTACAACAGAAAAACTTCCAGTCCAGACTCCAGCGAGAGACTGCTGAATTGGAATTCATTGCAAATTGGATAAAATTAACTTAGGCTTGAATAGAGACTGGGAGTGGCTAAGTCATTATGCAAGGTAACCTATTTCCCCTTGTTTTTTCCTACCTCCCTCGCCCTCCCCCCCAGACATTCTTGTTAAACCCTGGATTTGTGCTGGAAATGGCCAACCTTGATTATCATACACATTGTAAGGAGAGTGATCACTTTAGATAAGCTATTACCAGCAGGAGAGTGGGGTGGGGGGAGAGAACCTTTTGTAGTGGTAAACACCCATTTTTTTTCATGCTTTGTGTGTATAAAAAGATCTTCTACACTTTCCACAGTATGCATCCGATGAAGTGAGCTGTAGCTCACGAAAGCTCATGCTCAAATAAATGGGTTAGTCTCTAAGGTGCCACAAGGCCTCCTTTTCTTATTGTCTCTGACTGTCACTCCAAATCCTCTTCCAACACTCTTGTCATTCTGATCCTTACTGAGAGGAGCAATGTGTACAAGAACGGAAAAACGCGTTGTTCTCGGGCTACAATAATTAAAACCAATTAGGGTGTTTGTGGTGTGAGCCGTGGGTGCAGCACCATCGAATGTAATGAACATGAACTTATCAGGATGTCAGCCCATGTCCTCGAATGTAAATGAGGATTGCAACTGTAAATCATTCTCCCCAAGGGCTTGCAGAGAACATGTGTGTTTCTGTCCTTAAATATTCACTAAGGACATTTACATTCCGTAGGCCAAATGCTGTGCTCCCATTGGTTTGAAATCAGTGCATCGAGGTGATGGAGGAGCATTGGAGTGCATGGGGTTGCAGAAGCTCAGAGGAATGTCTCGTTAAAATTCTGCCACCCACCTAAGACAGCTGATGCTTAATCTTACCTGATTTCTGCCAAAGATAACTTATTCCTGAGACTCATTGTTATTACTCTTATGACAGGAGTCATCCTGGGGCCAGTTTTGTTCAATATCTTCATTAATGATCTGGAGGATGGTGTGGATTGCACTCTCAGCAAGTTTGCAGATGACACTAAATTGGGAGGAGAGGTAGACATGATACAGAGGGACCACGACAAATTAGAGGATTGGGCCAAAAGAAATCTGAGGTTCAACAAGGACAAGTGCAGAGTCGTGTACTTAGGACGGAAGAATCCCATGCACCGCTACAGACTAGGGACCGAATGGCTAGGCAGCAGTTCTGCAGAAAAGGACCTAGGGGTTCCAGTGGACGAGAAGCTGGATATGTGTCAACAATGTGCCCTTGTTGCCAAGAAGGCCAATGGCATTTTGGGCTGTATAAGTTGGGGCATTGCCAGCAGATCGAGGGACGTGATGGTTCCCCTCTATTCGACATTGGTGAGGCCTCATCTAGAGTACTGTGTCCAGTTTTGGGCCCCACACTACAAGAAGGATGTGAAAAAATTGGAAAACATCCAATGGAGGGCAGCAAAAATGATTAGGGGACTGGAACACCTGACTTATGAGGAGAGGCTGAGGGAACTGGAATTGTTTAGTCTGCAGAAGAGAAGAATGAGCAGGGATTTGATAGCTGCTGTCAACTACCTGAAAGGGGCTTCCAAAGAGGATGGATCTAGACTGTTCTCAGTGGTAGCAGATGACAGAACGAGGAGTAATGGTCTCAAGTTGCAGTGGGGGAGGTTTAGGTTGGATATTAGGAAAAACTTTTTCACTAGGAGGGTGGTGAAGCACTGGCATGTGTTACCTAGGAAGGTGGTGGAATCTCCTTCCTTAGATATTTTTAAGGTCAGGCTTGACAAAGCCCTGGCTGGGATGATTTAGTTGGGGATTGGCCCTGCTATGGGCAGGGGGTTGGACTAGATGACCTCCTGAGGTCCCTTCCAACCCTGAGATTCTATGATTGAGGCGGCACTGTTATACAAAGTCTTACAAACACTTTCTCTTAGCAGATGAGCTGATGTTCAGTCTTGGGAAGACATCTTGTGGTGTTAGTTTTCTGATGCAGTTTCTTTTGAGGGTGCTGTAGCTAGCAACCAGGGAGAATCCTAGAATATCAGAGTTGGAAGGGACCTCAGGAGGTCATCTAGTCTATCCCCCTGCTCAAAGTAGGACCAATCCCCAATTTTTGCCCCAGATCCCTAAATGGCCCCCTCAAGCATTGAACTCAACCCTAGGTTTAGCAGGCCAATGCTCAAACCCCTGAGCTATCCCTCCCCCCTGTTCCCTCCTGTTTGCACTCTGTGTTACCTGAGGCAAAGGTGCTCTCTGGGAACCGGGTATTGGTGCTGGGCTGAGAGAGCCCTGAAAGAGGGGTTTGCCTAGTATGATGCTTGAATGTTGTGTCTGTGTAAACTAAACAAGCTATACCAAACACAGACCCAGACTCTGCGTCACTGATTTCTTCCCCTGGTGGGAAAGCTGACCTACAAGGCCTGAGATCTGTTACAGCTAAGCAGGGGATCAACATTATTATTATTATTATTATTTATTTCTATTATAGAAGGACCCCATGCTCGGCCCTGTGAAACACACCGCCTCTGAGGAGCTTACACCTGCAGCCTTGCCTACAGGGGAAGGGTTTTTGTGTATAACCCAAGGTCTGAATTTAAACAGACATGGTTACGCCGGTATAACCCTCTGGCTGGACGTGCATTCTGGTGTCAGTGGCCTTTTTTGCTCTTTGGGAATCGGGGCTAAGCTAAACTGGTGAATGTTACGCTCAGACAGAGTAAGAGCGGGCAGGGTTGCACCTGTATAACTATATTGGCATTTCCCATTCACATGGCCTTCATAGAGAAGACAAAGGTGGGAGAAAGGAAGTGGTGATATCCCTGTTCTGCAGGTGGGGATTGAGGCATAGAGGTATTAAGTGACTGTCTCAAGGTCACACACAAAGTCTGTGGCAAAGCCAGGAATTGAACCCAGATCCATAGTCCAGGGCCTTGACTGCAACACCATCCTTGTCAAAATCTCTCTCTTAAGGGCTGTGGCTGGGGAATGTCTCCATTTCCCCAGAGAGAGGTGCTCAGGGGAAAGCCGGTGCTCTGGGAAGGATGTTCTCAGAATCCCTTACAAGGTCTTTGACCACCAACGGAGCCAGCTGACCACTGTGTTATACTGCCAGAGGGCAGAGATCCTTGTAAAGGGCCAATTGTCAGACTAACCCAACTAATTTCAATGTCCCCACTCAGCTAGGCCCTTGCCATTGGTGACCTTGGCCATTATGGGGCTCTGACTGTTATAAAACGTTTTTGGTTTTGTGTGGTTTTTTTTGTAAATCCCACTGCTGACCTGAGACCTTTTCATTCACAGTCAGCGTCTCTCTCAGTGCATTTCAATTTTCCACATGCCCCTCTGACTTCATTGTTACTGTGCTCCTCAGCTGTGGGCTGCTGGGGGCAGGGAATGTGGGACATTTGAACTCTCTGCTAGAGGACACCAAACAGTAATTGGCCAGAGAGACAAAGGTTCTATTCATGTCTTCAGCGAGGCAGCTGTGTTGGATATGTAGCCCCCAGGCAGGGCTACTCTATGCCATCTGAGGGCAGCAGCCCTACACGGCAGATTATTAGCTAAGGAAATTTTTGAAGTGATGGGCGGGCAGTGCTGCTTTGATGATAATCAAATCTGCCCGGCGAGTGGAGTACTTTGGTAATGCCGTGTTCCCGTGTGGTGCTGGGAGCAGGGCTTGAACCTGGGACCTCTGATTCCAAAAGACCCAGCTTTTTTAAGCCAACACTATGGCAGGCTAATCTGCCTTTATATGTATCCCAGCCACCAGGAACAGGGGAGAGAGTGTCACCTGGAGTAGTTATACTTTCACCTTGTGTGTGTGTGATGATCTTCAGGAGCAAAACACCTGCAGTCTGGCCCTGGTTTACATCCCCTGGGAACCTGTTCGAGTAATGGTGCCTCCCTGTTTTCACTGTTGTAATTGTGTGTGATTTTTTTTCATCTTTAGGGGAAGAGAAATGAACAGAGCAGTTGAGCACAGGGAAGGTTCCCCCCCCGCAGCAAATTTCTCTGCTATGAGGGATTGAGCATCAAATTTCAGGGATATGTTTGGGTTAGAATCCTGTGCCAAAATATTGGCATCATGTCCCTGATTCAAGGGGGGCCCTACATACGCGCTGGGCGGGGGGGTGCATGATGTGTAATGAACCGAGTTGGTCGGGAACTTTTTGGCAAAATAGTTTTTCATTTTGGAGGGAAAAAACTATTCATTGAGACTGAAACTCTGGGTGAGGCCGTGCCAGGTTTGAAGAAAGTTTTGTCAGGAGATGCTTCTCGGGCCCAGCGTAGACTTCTTGCTCAGAAGGGGAGACAAAGCAGCCCCATTCATTTCAGAGCAGCCAAGACCTGGTGGTTAGAGTTAGAACGGGCCTTGAAAAGCCAGCTCTCCCACAGCCCAGCGGAGTGCTGGGGCTACCAGCCTAGTCTCCTGCTCAAGCCATTCTACTCAGTGGAACAGGGACTTGCACTGGGATCTCCCAGGGATGCCTAAAGCACCAGGCCCTTGCGAGATCTTGCACTGTTTTTCCCCTGAAAAACTTCAAGCGGTCACTGTTTCATCCTGATTGGGGTTTGCAAGGGGGGGTCCACTATCTCAAAAATATTTGTGGGAAGGGAAAACCTCTTCCCGCCCAGCTCTAATCATTAATAGCTGTTTGCTCTCTGTAGTCTCACTTCCCTCACTGCCTCGAATCACCTATAACTCTGTCTCTGCTGTACAAAGTTAGTCATAACCGAAGCACTTTAGTTATAACACAAGTTGATGCCTCGTGCATTCACATTTGAAAGAAAATCTATATTACTTAGCCCATAGATTGATTCATCTGCCCATTTATGTCAGTGCTCTAGATCAGCCTGGCATCCTGCGAATGTCTCAAATGGTTAGAAAATAACAAAGAACAGGTCATCACTGGATTGGTAGCTCCAGGAACTATACTGGGCAATCCAATTCCGTGCGCTAACAAGGAAGTCTGGCCCCAGTCCCATAGTTGTTGCTATCAAATTCTCCTGATCTTTCCCATCAGTCCTTATGAGGGAGGAATGTCAAAGAAGACTAACACCACCCTGCTCTTTCGGGAAGAGTAGCTACAAAATGAATTAGAGACGTGTGTCTGGGTACTTCTATAGATCCCTCATCATGGTATCATTCTAGAGCTGGAAACTCAAGGCACAGGGAGATTAAAGGCCAGATTCTTAGAGACAAGAAGCCACCTAACTCCCATTGAAAGACACTGAAATACCTGTGAGCCTTGGGCCGAAGTGCCTTGGCCAAGGTCATCTGGGAAATCTACAGCCACCCTGGAATTGAACCACATCTCCAGAGTCCCAGTCCGGAGTCTGAACTACACGGCTGGCTTCCACTGTAGCGCATCATTTCTCATCCGGGAATTGGGCCAGGGCAAACCACTCCCGTAAAACTGATTGTGGGCACTTTTCTCACTTCACGTGTCCAGCACCTTGTGTCTTATGCTCTGCCCAGAAAGTCAACACCCGTGATATCCCTCTGCCCCCGACCGCCATGCGAGGGGAGCTTGCACCTCCTGTGCCAGACACACCACTTGCTGGAGTTAGCCTCCGCTGGTCCTGGGATACTGCCCCACAGACCACTGGCCCAGCCTTCCGGCCAGCCAGTGTGAGCGCAGAGGGGTGGATGGGGTGCAAGGGTGTGTGGGGAGAAAGGGTTGAGCGGGATGGAGGTAGAGAAAGGTGAGATATTTTTAGTAGTATGGTAGCAGCTAGCGGTGTCCCCCAAGAGTGGGGCCCCATCACACTAAGGATGTGTACAACCTGCCCTCAAGAGCTTACAACAGAGTGAGCAGAGAAAGGGTGGGAGAGGGAAAAGGGGATGAAGTGACCTGCCCTAGGTCATCCAGCTGCTCAGTGGCAGAGCCAGGATTAGCCCCCAGCTCTGCTGCCTTGGTCCAGGCCACTGGCCATCAACCCAAGAGGACTATTTTGTGGTACCTCTTTTCCAGTGAAGTTTGTTCGTGATCGTTCCAGGGCAGTGTGACTGATCCCTCAGGGTGACAGTTCATCCATTACTGGGAGTAGGGTTGTTTTATTTTCATTAGCCAGCTTGAAAAGCAGCTGCAGATCAAAGAGCTTCCCTGCATGCGTGGTAACTGC
The DNA here is from genome assembly GCF_965140295.1 of Lepidochelys olivacea. Classification (NCBI taxonomy): domain Eukaryota; kingdom Metazoa; phylum Chordata; order Testudines; family Cheloniidae; genus Lepidochelys; species Lepidochelys olivacea. The sequence goes on along the minus strand of NC_140413.1, from coordinate 210,671,622 downwards.
ATAATTCCCTCCTGCCGAGCAGCAGACAGCTCAGCACAGGACAAGCCGGTGTGCTGTGCTCTGCTGACGCCTTTCAAAAGCCAGAGCTAGGTTACTTTTTCAAAGCTAGCCGAGGCGACCTGTACAACAGACAGACAAACTGCCCTCCTGCCTTTCTACCCGCTGCACTGTTTGCTGCTCGACCATGGGATTCCTGCAACCTGATGAACTAGTTCTGACCCATAAATTATGGTTCTCCCGAGACCGCAATCTTGGTGTGTGAGATTTGGCATCGCCTGGAAGGGCAGGACAGGCTCTGGACTAGTAAACAGAGCTTTGGTTTCCTCTCAGTGCTTTGCTATTACCTGGGCTTTGGATGAAACCCCTCGATGCACTGACCTCCAGTGCCTGGTTCGCTCTCTAGTCCTGCTACCCTCCCCTCATCTTCAGTAACCACAGAATTTACGGACAGCGCTGGACTTCATTATTCTGCTTGCGCTTTGTCCTAGCACCAGGGGTCATGTTTATACAGTCTGTCAGTCTTCCGGGTATTTGAAGTGTTTCCAGCTATGGCCACGCGTCACTCACGCACATGATCATGCATGTTCTCACACGTGTTGGCCCCTCATCTCGGTTACGCTGTTCCTGTACGTGGGGTGTGAACAGAAGGCAAGAGGGAAAGTGAATTTAAGCCACTGTCAGAACAGCTTCAGGGCTGCTCTAATAAATGTACTGGCAAGCCGAGAATAGTCACAGTGCAGTGGGCTCCAGCAACAACCCCCTCCCAACCCTCTCCCCAGTGGGGCCACTGCGGAGCCCTTAGGCCTCAACCCTTCCCCTAGGCCCTACAAATAGCACCAGCCCCCCAGCGAGCAGCACCATGCACTGCAGAAGCAAGTGACCTGATAGCAATAGGAATGACATGAGACCACTCCGGGCGCAGGGGTGGGCACGTCCCACACAGATTGCGTTAGTCCAGTGTGCGTGGCCCAGAGGAGGAGATGCTGCTAATTGACAGGTCAGCTTTATGCTGCAGAGAATGGCCTCCTGGTGCTGGAGCGGGGAAAGAGCTGGTGGCCTAGTTTACTGCGTCTCTCGCTGTTCGCCCGTGTCTGGGGAAGGGCAGATGTTAATGCAGAACATTAGTCACACCTCCCCTTGGATCAGGGTTACAATTCATCATGAAAACAGAAGCAGATCGACAGCTTATCCCCGCGCCATCCCCAGGCTTCACAGTCTGCGTCTTGGTAAACAGACGTGCAATATCATCTGAAAGCCACTCAGACCCATCGCACGGGCCATGATAAATTTCAGAAGCCACTGCTATTCATTACACCAAGCAAAGCCCTGGCGGTTTCTTTGTTAGTTCTGCGTGCCTTGTTACGGCCGTTTTGCTGCGCGCGTGTTGTGTGCGCCCCAAAGGAGGTGAAATCGTCTCTTGGTCCAAGGAACAGTGCAGTTCACTGGTGCTGACTTTTATTTTTCCCTATGGATGCTCCACCCCTGCTCCATCCTGAGGCCGCGTCCATGCCCCGCTTCTTTCTGCCCCTGCTCTGCCCCCTCCCCCAGGCCGCCTGGGAACTGGCGGCAGGATTTTACGGTGCTTGGCCACAAGGGGAGAATGCCGAACGGTCTCGTTTGATGTGTGTGTACTGAACACCTGAAGCCCTGAGCTCACGGGGGGTCCTCAAGGCACTTGTAACAGGGTGCAACATAAATGGGCCATTGGTCTAACCCACTGTGGCGGTTCTGATGTTCTTATGCTGGCCCTTTACGGATGGGGCCTGGGGCAGTATAGGCCTGTTATTGATGTCAGCCCAGGCTGGGGCAGCAGGACATGCTGGGAAAGGGAGTGGGGGTGTAAAGACAGCCTCCTTCCCCAAAGTAAGAAGAGCCCCAAAGCGGGTAATTTATTAGCGCTCTCCTGGCACCTCTGACAGGCTTTGGAACAGGCCAAGGAAGAAGCCAGACATGGTGTGGGTCTGGGTGCAAAGACTGGCTGATGGATCTCTCTGCTGATGGATGAGGAGCAGCTTGTAGGCCCTTCTGCAAAGGGAGCCCAGCAGAGGGTCTACCCGGCCTTGGGAACATTGCTTGCTTAAGGGACACTGGAGTAAGTGCTATATGTAGTCTGGAAAGCTGAGATTAGGAACATAAGAGTGGCCAAACTGGGTCAGACCAATGGTCCCTCTAGCCCAGTATCCTGTCTTCTGACAGTAGCCGGTGCCAGATGATTCAGAGGGGCAATTAGCGAGTGATGCATCTCCTGCTGTCCACTTCCAGCTTCTGGCAGTCACAGGTTTAGGGACACCCAGAGCATGGGATGGCCTCCCTGACCATCTTACCTAACAGCCATTGATGGGCCTATCTCCGTGAACTTATCTAATTCTTTTTTTGAACCCCACTATGGTTTTGGCCTTCACAACATCCCCTGGAAAGGAGTTCCACAGGTTGACTGTGTGTTGGGTGAAGAAATACTTCCTTTCGTTTGTTTTAAACATGTTACCTATTAATTTCATTGGGTGACCCCTGGCTCTTGTGTTATGTGAAGGGGTAAAGAACATTTCCCTATTCACATTCCCCACACCAATCATGATTTTATAGCCCTCTACCGTATCCCTCCTTAGTCGTTTCTTTTCCAAGATGAACAGTCCCAGTCTCATTAATCTCTCCTCATACAGAAGCCATTCCATACCCCTAAGCATTTTTGTTGCCCTTCTCTGAACCTTTTCCAATTCCAAAAGATCTTTTTTGAGATGGGGCAACCACATCTGCACACAGTGTTCAAGATGTGGGCGTACCATGGGTTTACACAGTGGTATTATGATATTTTCTGTCTTATTATCTAGTCCTTTTCAAATGATTCCCAATGTTTTGTTCGCTGTTCTGACGGCTGCTGCAACGTGTGGATGATTTCAGAGAACTATCCACACTGACTCCAAGATCTCTTTCTTGAGTGGGAACAGCTAATGTAGACTCCATCATTTTGTATATATAGCTGGGATTATGGTTTCCAATGTGCATCACTTTGCATGTGTCAACATTGAATTTTATCTGCCATTTTGTTGCCCAGTCACCCGGTTTTGTGAGATCCCTTTGTAGCTCTTCGCAGTCTGCTTTGGATTTAACGTAACTAGTCACCTGACTCCAGGAGCTGAGGCTTTCAAACGCACCAAACATTGCAACACTTGGGATAAAATGAGGAGAGTTGGCAACCGTGGTATGTGGAAGTGACGGTATGGACAAAACAGACTCTGTCTGGGTCAAAATCACTGTGGGGAAGGATTTTATAAGATTCTGTTGGGATAGAGTTGGGGTCTTCAATAGACACCCCCTTCCCTCCCCCGTCAGACTCAACTATGGGTAGAGATCTGTTTAATATTATTAGAGAGAAGTACTATTGGGAATTGTGATCATGGGGTATAGATTGGAGAATAAATGCTACTCAGTTATTTCTGGAGGTGATAGATGACCATTTTCTTCATCAAACTGTCACTGAACCAAAAAGTGGTGATGCAATTTTAGATTTGGTTTTGGTAAGTAGTGAAGACATCACAGAAGAGCTGGTGATAGGAAATAATCTTGGCTTGAGTGATCGGTGTGAATTAAATGGAAGGATTATCCAAACTAGGTCATCAGCTGTGCTTTTTATGTCAAAAGGGAAGAGTTGGGGAATTAAGGTAATTAATTAAAGAAGTCAACTGGCCAGAAGAGCTGGAGGGCTTAAATTTGGACGAGGCTTGGAATTTCTTCAAATCAACTCTACAAAAACAATCTCAAATCTGCATTCCAAGCAAGGAGAAAAAAACCTGTAGGGAAAGGCCCCTACAGACCCAGTTGGATGAATAACCACCGCAAAAAGTTTATTAGGAGTAAGCAGAGAGCCCCTAGGGAATGGAAAAAGGGATCAGCAAAGGAAGCTACATCATGGAAGTTAGAAAATGTAGGAATAAAGTGAGAGTTGGTAAAAGTCAAGCTCTTGCCAAGGCTATTAAAATAAATAAGAGGTTTTTTATTATATAAATAAACAGAGAATAGGGAAGGATGAGGCTGGGCCACTATGCAGTGGGGATGGGCAGGAGGTTAAAGATAATCTAGGTATGGCCCCAAACCAAAATGAATACTCTGCGTCATTTACGGGATGATGATCATATGGATCATGGGCATGAAGGCAGGACAGCTGATGAAATGGAAATGACCACATCTGAGGTGGAAGAACAACTTTAACGAGCTTAGTGCACTCAAACCAGGGGGACCAGATAATTTCCATTCCAGAATACGGAAAGAACTGGCACATGAGATTGCTAGTAGCAAGAATTTTTAATAAATCTATTCAGGGGTATTACCATATGGCTGGAGAATAACTAACATATCTGTATTTAAGAAAGGGAAGTAAAGTGATCCAGACAATTACAGACCTGTCAGTCTGACCTCAGAAATATGCAAGGCTTTAGAGCAAATTGTGATGGAAAGAATAATTAAAGGAAATTAGGTAGCCAGTAAAGCAGACATAATGCAACAGGGATTTACCAAAGGCAGATCAGGCCAGACTAACCTGCTTTTCTTCTTTGAGAAATAACTGGTCTTTTTAGATCGGGAAAGTGCAATACACCTAATATACTTGGACTTTAGTGAAGCATTTGACAGGGTACCACCTGGGAAATAATTAGTTAAATTAGAGAAATGAGGATCAGCACAAGAACTGCAAGGTGGATAAGGAACTGGCTAAAGAGGAGAAGACAACAGTTTGTGCTGAAAGATGAACTAGCGGGCTGGCGGGAGATTACTAGTGGAGTTCCTCAAGGATCAGTCTCGGGGCCAGTGTTTTTACTGATGACCTTGGCTCGTTCGAGGGAACTCAGATGCTTTGCTTAGATGGACTCTGAGCAAATAACACAGTCAGTTCAGAGACTAATTACACATTACAGCTACTGGTTGATAGGATTTCATAACCACTGAGATACTTTCATTGATTCTCAGTGTCTTACAGTGGAGACCTCGGTAGCTTAGAGCATCATTTACTGCTCTGTCAGTCGAAGATAAATTCCCCAGTTCTCCCTGGGAAGTCTGGAGTGTGACTCGCTTGCAGAAGCTCTGCTCAGAGGCAGCGAGAGGCCAAGCTAAACAACCAGAAACAAGGCATGAAGCACGCTAACTGCTGACTGTTCCCAGATGGCTGCTGAAGAGCGATGCTGCCCTTGTAGCACAGATCCAGCTTCCAGTCTGTTGTTTTTTTTGTCCCTCCTTAACCTGGGGACACTCCCATGATAATAACGGTGCCAGTCACTGCAGTAGCTAGGGCCCAGGTCTTCACAGATATTTAGGTGCCTAACTCCCACTGAAACCAAAGAGGAGTTAGGCACCTAGTTAGTTTTGAGGAGCTTGAATCTAAATGCCTCTCAGAGAGTTAAAGAGACCAAATTCACAAATAGCCAGTGGCCTAGTTCTTCTCCCAGCTTCCACTTTAATCTCTGTTGGCCTCATTTCCTCATTTGCAGAGTGCCTGATGAGAGATGCATTTGGCATTTCTATATGGACAGCAACGTCCCAGCCTGGAATGTGTTCAGCACACAGCTAGAGTAGGGCTGGATCAGTGGGTTAATCATTAAATAAGAATAGGTCCAAACCTCAGCCTCTCTCCAAAACCAGACTTGGGGTTCTTTTGTTTATGCCAGTGAGGAAGCACCAGCCTTCGCTCCAGATCACCTTGAGGCTTCTGTGGTCATAGCCCAGAAGGGACCAGCAGGTCATCCTGCCTGATCTCCTATATATTACAGGCCACCTCCACCTGCACGTTAAACACATCCTGCCCAAAGTGTTGCAGCCCACCGGAGACTAGACTAGTATGGGCCACAGGCAGAGAACAGGCCTGTGCTTGAGGCCACCGCAGTGGCAGGGAAATGCTGAAGTGAGAGAGCCTCCGATATCCCTGGCAAGTGACCCGCACCCCATGCTGCAGAGGACAGCAAAAACTCACCAACGTCGCTGCCAATCTGAGCTGGCGGAAAATTCCTTCCCAACCCTAGCTGTGGTGATTGGTATGGCCGTGAACATGGGAGCAAGCACCAGACAGCTCAGCACCACCTCACAGCCCTGGTGTTTCCCGGCCAATGTCCCATCTCCAGCCATGGCCACCTCTGATGCCTCCAAGGAAGGAGATGCAAGCAATCAATAAAGAAAGCAGAACACCTGGCTTGTACGCATGACCCTTTGATAGTACTTTACGTTACAAGAGTCAATCAGTGCATTCCCTTGCTGGCAGAGACAGGTTTGTAGTCACTCATTGTGGGAACTCTGCTGAGCAACGTGGAGTCTTGGCGGTGGGAGGAGCGAAGGCCCAGAAACGCCGGCAGGGCCCAGGTGGAGTGCGGCAAGGCAAGCGGTGTTCCAAGGGGTCAGAGGGGAAAGCAGGAGGCATAGCTATGTATGCTAGGGAGGATGTCGCAGCTATGCCATATGAACTGGGGTCTGTGTTCCCTGGGTACTCATATTTGGGGGACGATTGTTCGGTGGCTAGGGAGGAGATGGGGAAGCTGATGACAATAAGGGATCTTGGTGTCTTGGCACTAGAATTGGAAAACCCTGGCTTCTGTGAATAAGACTCATAATTTTGCCCACTCCTGGTCTGTATCTCGGGTCTGGACCATGTACAGGTGCTAGCCATGTCTCCATATAATACTAGTATTTGGCATTTCTGCAGCAGCATCTGCCACCCGAGTTCCTCAACGTACTTTACACATATTAATGAGTCCAGGCTCTCTCTCAGCTAGAGCTGGGGCAATAAACGGTTTTTTGTTTGTTTGCTGGAAGTTGAAGAAAAATGTTAGTTTGCGTCAATCCAACTATGAAATGTTTTGGAGTTGTTGGTTAATTGACAAAGTCTCCTTTGGTCCTGGTCCAGAGCAGGGATGTGACTCAGGATCTTTCACACCCCAAGGGAGAGCCCTAACCACTAAGCTAAATGTTATAAATGTGGGGGGTGGGAGGCGGGCTGTGGGACATCAGTGGCACCAACATCTCCTACCCCGCCCCTAGCCTCTAACTGGCTTGTGAATTGCTGAAACTATTTGTGTCAAATTTGTGAATAGTTTTGTCCAAAAAATTTCACCTAGCTCCAGTCTCAATGCACTTCTAAAGTAGATTAGCGTTAGCCAGATCCGGCTCACGGCTGGGGAATGAAATGGCATTGTTTAAGCCACACGACAAGCCAATAGCAGCACTCCTGATTAAAATCCACATCTCCTGCTCACCAGTACGCAGCATAATTATTGGGACAGTCTTTGCTTGGTGTGGAGTCATGGGGCAGATCACTGATGCCTGAAGGCAACTTGGCTGACTCAGGGGCTATCAATATTTTTCTGTAGTAGGCAATTTGTGCGTCTCTCAGTGAGTTCTGTTTGCAGTGGTCCTGGCTATGTATGCACACAGGTGAAGTGTACAGTGACAGGGCATTTGATGCTTTTGCTCGGTGGTGAACATATGCAATGAGGTTAAGGAACAGCTGGTACTATGGGGAGAGTAATCATGCTGCTCCACGTTGCTGCATCATCACTGCAGGTAAAGCTTGTTTGTTGCAGATCATTTACACAATGGAGCTGATCCTTAGCTCATGTAAATGGTCCTAGCTCCATTGAAGGCAAGTTAGGAACGTTTCTATTTGCACAGCAGTCCCCCGTTTGTTTTTATGTCGTTCTTTGTTCAGTATTTGCTGGCTAGTCTGAACTTGGTTTTCATAATTCGAGTTGGTTGTAATGGTCTCACTTTGACTGTTTGCTATTCATTATTCATGTGTGATTGGTCATGTCAGGCATATGGCATTTCTTAAACAGGAGACTAATAATGAATGACAGAAAGCAAACAACGAAGAATTTTCAGCTATTAATTCAGGCTACAGTTTTGTGGAACTTCTAGGGCTCATGAATATTCTCATAAAGTAACTAGCAGTGGCTCAGGTAGTTACATAATGACTAGTCTGACCCCCATCAATCATAGAATATCAGGGTTGGAAGGGACCTCAGGAGGTCATCTAGTCCAACCCCCTGCTCAAAGCAGGACCAATCCCCAATTAAATCATCCCAGCCAGGGCTTTGTCAAGCCTGACCTTAAAAACTTCTAAGGAAGGAGATTCTACCACCTCCCAGTGTTTCACCACCCTCCTAGTGAAAAAGTTTTTCCTAATATCCACCCTAAATCTCCCCCACTGCAACTTGAGACCATTACTCCTTGTTCTATCATCTGCTACCACTGAGAACAGTCTAGAGCCATCCTTTTTGGAAGCCCCTTTCAGGTAGTTAAAAGCAGCTATCAAATCCCCCCTCATTCTTCTCTTCCGTAGATTAAACATCCCCAGTTCCCTCAGCCTCTCCTCATAACTCATGTGTTCCAGTCCCCTAATCATTTTTGTTGCCCTTCGCTGGACTCTCTCCAATTTCTCCACATCCTTCTTGTAGTGTGGGGCCCAAAACTGGACACAGTACTCCAGATGAGGCCTCACCAGTGTCGAATAGAGGGGAACGATCACGTCCCTCGATCTGCTGGCAATGCCCCTACTTATACAGCCCAAAATGCCATTGGCCTTCTTGGCAACAAGGGCACACTGTTGACTCATATCCAGCTTCTTGTCCACTGGAACCCCTAGGTCCTTTTCCGCAGAACTGCTGCCGAGCCATTCGGTCCCTAGTCTGTAGCGGTGCATTGGATTCTTCCATCCTAAGTGCAGGACTCTGCACTTGTCCTTGTTGAACCTCATCAGATTTCTTTTGGCCCAATCCTCCAATTTATCTAGGTCCCTCTGTATCCTATCCCTACCCTCCAGCGTATCTACCTCTCCTCCCAGTTTAGTGTCATCTGCAAACTTGCTGAGGGTGCAATCCACACCATCCTCCAGATCATTTATGAAGATATTGAAGAAAACCAGCCCCAGGACCGACCCTTGGTGCACTCCACTTGATACTGGCTGCCAACTAGACATGGAGCCATTGATCACTACCCAATGTTGAGCCCGACAATCTAGCCAGCTTTCTATCCACCTTATAGTCCATTCATCCAGCCCATACTTCTTGAACTTGCTGGCAAGAATACTGTGGGAGACAGTGTCAAAAGCTTTGCTAAAGTCAAGAAACAATACATTCACTGCTTTCCCTTCATCCACAGAGCCAGTTATATCATCATAGAAGGCAATTAGATTAGTCAGGCATGACTTGCCCTTGGTGAATCCATGCTGACTCTTCCTGATCACTTTCCTCTGATCTAAGTGCTTCAGAATTGATTCCTTGAGGACCTGCTCTGATTTTTCCGGGGACTGAGGTGAGGCTGACTGGCCTGTAGTTCCCAGGATCATCCTCCTTCCCTTTTTAAAAGATGGGCACTACATTAGCCTTTCTCCAGTCGTCCGAGACCTCCCCTGATCGTCCTGAGTTTTCAAAGATAATGGCCAATGGCTCTGCAATCACATCCACCAACTTCTTTAGCACTCTCAGATGCAGCGTATCCGGCCCCATGGACTTGTGCACGTCCAGCTTTTCTAAATAGTCCCGAACCACTTCTTTCTTCACAGGGGTCTGGTCACCTCTTCCCCATGCTGTGCTGCCCAGTGCAGCAGTCTGGGAGCTGACCTTGTTCGTGAAGACAGAGGCAAAAAAAGCATTGAATACTTTAGCTTTTTCCACATCCTCTGTCACTAGGTTGCCTCCCTCATTCAGTAAGGGGCCCACACTTTCCTTGACTTTCTTCTTGTTGCTAGCATACCTGAAGAAACCCTTCTTGTTACTCTTAACATCTCTTGCTAGCTGCAACTCCAGGTGTGATTTGGCCTTCCTGATTTCACTCCTGCATGCCAGAGCAATATTTTTATACTCTTCCCTGGTCATTTGACCAATCTTCCACTTCTTGTAAGCTTCTTTTTTGTATTTAAGATCAGCAAGGATTTCACTGTTAAGCCAAGCTGGTCGCCTGCCATATTTACTGTTCTTTCTATACATCGGGATGGTTTGTCCCTGTAACCTCAATAAGGATTCTTTAAAATACAGCCAGCTCTCCTGGACTCCTTTCCCCCTCATGTTATTCTCCCAGGGAATCTTGCCCATCAGTTCCCTGAGGGAGTCAAAGTCTGCTTTTCTGAAGTCCAGGGTCCGTATTCTGCTGCTTTCCTTTCTTCCTTGTGTCAGGATCCTGAACTCGACCATCTCATGGTCACTGCCTCCCAGGTTCCCATCCACTTTTGCTTCCCCTACTAATTCTTCCCAGTTTGTGAGCAGCAGGTCAAGAAGAGCTCCGCCCCAGTTGGTTCCTCCAGCACTTGCACCAGGAAATTGTCCCCTACATTTTCCAAAAACTTCCTGGATTGTCTGTGCACTGCTGTATTGCTCTCCCAGCAGATATCAGGGTGACTGAAGTCTCCCATGAGAACCAGGGCATGCGATCTAGTAACTTCTGCGAGTTGCTGGAAGAAAGCCTCGTCCACCTCATCCCCCGGGTCGGTGGTCTATAGTAGACTCCCACCACGACATCACCCTTGTTGCTCACACTTCTAAACTTAATCCAGAGACACTCAGGTTTTTCTGCAGTTTCATACTTGAGCTCTGAGCAGCCATACTGCTCCCTTACATACAGTGCAACTCCTACACCTTTTCTGCCCTGCCTGTCCTTCCTGAACAGCTTATATTCATCCATGACAGTACTCCAGTCATGCGAGTTATCCCACCAAGTCTCTGTTATTCCAATCACATCATAATTCCTTGACTTTGCCAGGACTTCCAGTTCTCCCTGCTTGTTTCCCAGGCTTCGTGCATTTGTGTATAGGCACTTGAAATAACCCGCTGATCGTCCCTCTGTCTCAGTATGATATCAATGATAGAGGAGTCTCTTGCCACAATGACAATGAGTCATGAAGCTATTCACAACTCGCTCTCTGCATGTGTGACCCAGTTTAACAGAATATGGCTTTGTCCCACTGTAGTGGTAGGCTATGTATATAGGGGCATGAATGTGAGGGGGAAAGGAGTCCAGGAGAACGGACTGTATTTTAAAGAAATCTTATTGAGGACGCAGAAACAAACCATCCTGATGTGCAGAAAGAATAGCAAATATGGCAGGCAACCAGTTTGGCTTAACAGAGAAATCTTCGGTGAGCTTAAACACAAAAAGGAAGCTTGTAAGAAGCGGAAACTTGGACAGATGACTCGGGAGGAGTATAAAAATATTGCTCGAGCATGAAGGGGTGTAATCAGGAAGGCCAAATCACACCTGGAGTTGCAGCTACCAAGGGATGTGAAGGGTAAGAAGAAGGGTTTCTACAGGTATGTTAGCAACAAGAAAAAGGTCAGGGAAAGTGTGGGACCCTTAATGAATGGGGAGGCAACCTAGTGATAGATGATGTGGAAAAAGCTGAAGTACTCAATGCTTTTTTTGCCTCGATCTTCACAGACAAGGTCAGCTCCCAGACTGCTGCACTGGGCAGCACAGTATGGGGAGGAGGTGAGCAGCCCTCAGTGGTGCAAGAACAGGTTAAGGACTATTTAGAAAAGCTGGACACACACAAGTCCATGGAGCTAGGTCTAATGCATCCGAGGGTGCTGAGGGAGTTGGCTGATGTGATTGCAGAGCCATTGGCCATTAGCTTTGAAAACTCGTGGCGATCAGAGGCAGTCCCAGACAATTGGAAAAAGGCAAATATAGTCCCCATCTTTAAAAAAAGAGAAGGAGAACCCAGGGAACTACACACCAGTCAGCCGCACCTCAGTCCCCAGAAAAATCCTGGAGCAGGTCCTCAAGGAATCCATTTAGAAGCATTTGGAGGAGAGGAAGGTAATCAGGAACAGTCAACATGGATTCACCAAGGGCAAGTCATACCTGACCAACCTGATTGCCTTCTCTGATGAGATAAATGGCTCTGTGGCTATGGGGAAAGCGGTGGATGTGATATATCTTGACTTTAGCAAAGCTTTTGATATGGTCTCCCACAGTATTCTTGCCAGCAAGTTAAAAAAGCTATGGATTGGATGAGTGGACTATAAGGTGGATATAAAGCTGGCTAGATCATCGGGCTCACTGGGTAGTGATCAACGGCTCAGTGTCTAGTTGGCAGCTAGTATCTAGTGGAGTGCCCCAGGGGTCGGTCCTGGGGCCGGTTTTGTTCAACATCTTCATTAATGATCTGGATGATGGGATGGATTGCCCCCTCAGCAAGTTTGAGTATGACATTAAGCTGGGGGGTGAGGTACATACATTGGAGGGTAGGGATAGGGTCTAGAGTGACCTAGACAAATTGGAGGATTGGGCCAAAAGAAATCTGATGAGGTTCAACAAGGAGAAGTGCAGAATCCTGCACTTAGGAAGGAAGAATCCCATGCACTGCTACAGGCTGGGGACCGACTGACTAAGCAGCAGTTCTGCAGAAAAGGACCTGGGGATTGCAGTGGATGAGAAGCTGGATGTGAGTCAGCAGTGTGCCCTTGTTGCCAAGAAGACTGACGGCATATTGGACTGCATTAGTAGGAGCACTGCCAGCAGATAGAGGGAAGTGATTATTTTCCTCTATTTGATATGGGTGAGGCCACATCTAGAGTACTGCGTCCAGTTTTGGGCCCGCCACTACAGAAAGGATGTGGGCAAATTGGAGAGAGTCCATCGGAGGGCAACAAAAATTATCAGGGGGCTGGGGCACATGATTTACGAGGAGAGGCTGAGGGAACTGGGATTGTTTAGTCTGCAGAAGAGAAGAGTGAGGGGGGATTTGGTAGCAGCCTTCAACTACCTGAAAGGGGGTTCCAAAGAGGATGGATCTAGACTGTTCTCAGTGGTAGCAGATGACAGGACAAGGAGTAATGGTCTCAAGTTGCAGTGGGGGAGGTTTAGGTTGGATATTAAGAAACACTATTTCACTAGGAGGGTGATGAAACACTGGAATGCGTTACCTAGGGAGGTGGTGGAATCTCCTTCCTTTGACGTTTTTAAGGTCAGGCTTGACAAGCCCTGGCTGGGATGATTTAGTTGGTGTTGGTCCTGCTTTGAGCAGGGGGTTGGACTAGATGACCTCCTGAGGTCCCTTCCAACCCTGATAGACTATGATTCTATGAATGTGCTAAGGGCTGTTTTTCTTGCTCAAATGGTAGTGGCTTCTGCTATGAGATCCTGCAGATGCCCTATCCTGTGGTGTCTTTCACATAACCCCATTACTGTTTTTGAGAAGAACTTCCATTCCCTGTGTGATGCTGACAGACCAGGTGCCAGCTCACGGCAAGGTCCCTAGGTCCCAGCTGGACATGGACAGATGCATAGCTAGAGTCTGGCCGGCTCCCCTAAGAGTTAATAGTGCTAGGGTGGGTATTAGGATGATAGGAAGTGAGTAGTGATCAGCCTCTACCGAATGCTTGTTTAGTGCTGCCTGGGTTAATTTGACTTGCAATAGCTGTTCCATACGGTCGTGTAATATCTGAGCAGGTGTATTGCGAGCCTCTGGGACCGCATGAATCAGCCACACAGAAGAGTTATTTCGTGTGACGCACTGCCAAAATTGGAGACCCTTCAATGTCACACGAGCTCTGGGTGGATCTTACAACTGGAAAATCCCCATATCTGGCTTGATAAACCAGCAACAAAAGACTCTCACTGCTGTTCTGCGCCCCACCCTGTGATGAAGAGGCGGGGAAGTGCACTCCTTCCAGCAACTCAATTTGCAGCTCAGAGCATGTGGTAGGAGGGGGATTAAAACCCCCAGACAAAATGAACTAAGCATGTCTATATCTCTTGGACTATGTGTGGAGTGCGGGTGCAGGGGGACGGGAAGATGTTTCTAGGCATAAGCAAGAGATCCCCAGCTGCTTAGCCTGGATTAGCCCTGAAGATCAACTAGCCCTTGCTGATTATAGAAGCTGATATTACCTTTTGAATCCTAGGACTGTAACTCATTCATGTGTCTGTTTGCTTGCTTTAACCCAGTAAATAACTCTCTCATTTCCTGTTCCTATTTAATACATCTTCACATCGTTTACTATAGGATTGTACTATAGCTTTCCTTTTCAATAAATCTCCAGTTTGCAAGAGGTCTGGCTGGAAGCATTGTGTTTGGTGTGAGACATAACGTGCACTTGGCTAGGGGTAAGGGACCGGTCCTTTGAGATCAGGAGTAACCGGAATGTCGCTGTGATTCTTGGGGCAAGGGGCCATCTATCCCAGAGATACACTGACACCCCCTCCCAAGGGAGGGATCAACAGCCTTTCCCTACAACACACACGTATGGCCCCCATGGGGATTCCCCTGAGGAGACCACCTCCTTCCACACCAGGGAGGGACCAACAGACCCCTCCCTGATGACTCTTCTGCACCCCTCCCCCTCTGGACAAACGTGGCAAACCCCACTTTGGTCACCAGGAAAGGGGTAGGACCCCAATGTGTGACTCCCCCACCAGCCTGCCCCATGGGGGGATTCCCCCTGCTAGGCAGCAGGGAGGTGGTGCAGACCTGAGAGCTCTCCTGCCGGACCACCACCCCCAACTCTTCCACCCCCTCCTGTCCTGCTACTGGGAGAGAATCTCCTGTGCCCCCATTGGGGGGGGGAGGTGACACCCCACCAGTCCCTGCCCCATTGGGGGAGGGGAATGTTCCCCCCCACACTGTTCCCTCTTAGCCAAGCGTGATGCCTCCCCACCAGTCCCTTTCCCCTTCCCTAACCTGAGGATGATCCCCCCCAGCCCAAGTTCCTGCCCAACCATATGGGGGGCTGCCCCCTATTGCCCCCCCATAACCTAGAGATGACCCCCCCCAATAGCTGCAATAATGCTCCCCCCATCCCTACCCCCACAGTGCCTGGGGGTGCTCTATAGCCCCCCCCCACAGGGATGATGTCATCGCTAGGGTGACACCCCTCCAGTCCTCTCTCCTAGCGGCCATCACTAGAGCGTCTCTGCCTCTCCATCCCTCCCAGGGGTGGCAGCCGCCTCACGGGAGCCCCCAAGGGGGCACTGGTCCCCAAGGACTCGCTGCCCAGGACACGGGAGCACCGCTTGCGTGGAGATAGCTGCAGCTGCCGGGCATGGGGCGGGGGCAGGGGTGCGGGAGGGTGTGTGTGTGTGTGGGGGGGGTTGCTAGAGCCTGTGGGTGTAGTGGCTGCAGCCCCCCCCCATGCAGAAAGGGCACTCTGCCACCAGCACGAGCCTCCTGCTGCCTGGGTCGGGCTCACTGTAGTTTGGGGGGATGGGGGGCCTTGCCCCCCCCATCACTGCCTGTGCGTAAAATGTCAGCAAGAGGCTTTAGCACCAAGGCTGACTCCAAAGCCAAACCCCAGCACTGCCCCTTTTGTCTGCCCAGGGGAACCAAGGAGCCACACAGCTGAAAAACCCACCACCGGGTGGGTCAAAAATTGCCATCCCGAGGCGAACATCCCCAGTGTTGGGGTGCTCCGAGCTGGCGGAGCAAGAGGGGCCCCGCGTACGGATGGGCCAGTGCTACGAATCCTGAGCTGAACGTAGGGCCGGAGCTGGGGGCTCTGAGCTGGGGGCGTGCATCCCCTCCCGCCTTAGCGCTTTGCGGAGCGTTAATGGGTGTGCTGGGCTAACGCTGGCTCACGGACCACGTAGCACCCAGGGGACACCCGTATGGAAGGGACTCGCCCCCAAGGGTTTGTAGCACGGCTGAACGCACTGTTCAAACGCTACACCTGGACTGTATGCTCGTGGGGGAGAGCCCAAGCCCGGGCTCCATCACCGTCACGCCGTTCGCTTGGCCAGGTGTAAGCCAAGTCTCACTTGTTCCCACTTCAGCTTTCGGCCCCTCTTCCCCTGACCTTGCCCTTGCTAACTACCCTTCCTGCCCAAGAGGGGCCACACCCAGTCCCTTACAGCACGCAGTGGTGGTGCTGTTAAGGTTTTGCACCTACACGTTAGGATGTGTGTTGCCGCACACTCGAAAAATCCATGTGGTCAGGGTGTAATGAAGCTATAGCCTAAACGGCTGTGCGTTTATCTTGCACTCTCCCTTTTGTTTTTTGCCCCGCTCTTACAGTGGATAAAAAGGACGAGGAAGACACTGCTTTACACCTCGGGCCTGGTGCAGTGGGAGCATTATCTTGGCCTTCACCATCTACAGTGCAGAATCAGATCTTCTTCCCTGATTGCATGAACTCTGGCTTGAGAGCACCTGGGCTGCTATCCCTGCACATTACAGGGCACCGACAGCTGCAGCTGTCCAAAGAAATCTCCAGCACTTGCCCTAGCTGCTGAGTGCTGCGTGTTTTAATGAACTGTAGAACTAGCTGAAAACTAGTCCTGAACGGGGTTGTACTCCTCCCCAACTCCCCTCCCTCCCAAAACAAAGGGAGAAACCAGACAAGAAATACAGAATTGGAACAAATGATCCTCACGGGCCTTCTTCGATAAATAAATGGTGCTGACAGAACCCCAATGAGTGAATATTAAAACAGCCATTTGCAATGATCCATGTTCCAACATTATTATGTACAGATCTCTCGCTAATGAACCCATGCTCTGGAAAGGAATGCGAGATTTGAAAAGGAAAAGGCGGTGGGGTGTCAGAAAGCAAATAAGCCTCTTGTGAAGCGAGGAGAACACTTAGTTCCTTTCCCGTGTACCCGTCCAGCTGTCTGGCAGGACAGCACAGTGAGAAAATGATTTCTACGAATGAGCTGGGGTGCCATGATGTAGGAATTTGAGTGTCCTCCTTTGCTGTTCTCTGTCTGAGTCTGCTCCAGGGTGGGCTACAAAGTGTTCTCTCCCTTTGTTAGTCCCCTGCGTGCCCAGGACATATTTCCAAGGGCTACTCGTCTTTAGCTGCTGCATCATCCCCGCAGGGAGGCGGAGGCTGCCTGACTGCGGTACGTGGCTCAGGAGCATCACCCACGCAGCATGACTGACGTGAAGGATTAATTTTACAACAGAGCCCATGCTAGACAAACCTCATGTTCCGTGCACTGAGCGTGTTCATGCTTAGCTGTCGCTATGCACGGCCTCGCCCCACTAGTTTCATTTGAAAATGAAACAAAAGCAGGAAAGGAAAATCGTTTTCTCTTTTTTCCTCTTACGGCAGCCTACTGAATGCAAGAAGATTAGGCAACACCGTTCTATGCTGAGGCCTCAATCTCACCCTTCAGCAAACGCGTCCTACTGTCCAAAGAAAAACTTCCCCTTTGAGGGCTCGCTCCTCTAAGAACCAGTGGCTGAGTGTGCTCCTGCAGAGTTCAATGCAGTGTGGACTAACGTATTAACGAGCAAGCCGGGGCAAACCAGGGGTGGGGGCAAAGTTCTAGGTCACCAGCAGGAGCTAGATTCTTGTAAACACAGTATTGTGTAAAACAGAGAAGAGTTGGAGGATGAAAAGATGCAGGACTGGTGCATCATAAACCATCAACCCACTTTCCTGTCTTCCCAGTATCCAACACCAGCACGTGTGTCTCATGGGTGCCTTGGAAAATTGCAGTCCAAGCTGCTGTGGTTTTCTGCACTGCAGAGGGCTGCACGGGTGGTTCTTCCTCTCTCCTGAGCCTCACAAGTGGTTGTTCTTGGACAGGTAGGCGATCAGAGCCACAGCAACCCCCACATAGATGCCAGTTCCAATCGTGATTGACAGCACGGCCAAGAAGAGTGCTCGCCGGGAGCTGGAGCTTGCTTGGTGGAAGTCTCCCTTGGCCACTGCTTTGTTCGTCTGCAAGATAAACCGACAAAAACTGTATTTATCGACCCTGAAAATGAAGTGGACACACTCCTACAATACCGAGACAAATCTTACTATTCATAAATCAGCAACAGCTTCTGCGTGGAATGTAATGGAGATAGGCACAGATTTTGCAAGATATCTGGGTGCTACTGTGGTCACATCACAGCACCTAACTAATTTAGGAGATCAAATCTCATTTTCAAAGGGGGCCTTTTTTGGCTTTCACTTTGGCCTTGCCCTTAACGAAGCAAGGCAAACCAGCCTGAATGTTTTCATTTCCGTATCGCTGTTTAGCCCAACCACCAGAATGTATTTATTACTGGCAAATGATTACCATAAATGATTAACATAATTAGTGGGTAAAACAGAAAGAAGGTTACCCGCCCCCCATCTCTCTTACAAGTGAGTTGTACCATTCCACAGTGAATATCCACACTGGAGACATGTAAGGTATGGGGGTGGGGGAAGGATTTGTGGGCATCAAATGGAACATTTTATGGGACTCGCCCTGAGGCCATTTCTCCATTTCCACATGCAGTGTCTGAGTGGGAGTTTAAGAGCTGGGAACCCAAAAATCTACCGAAACGTGGAAATCACAACTGGCTCCTCTCGGATGGCCTTCAAATACCCGACGCTCTTCCTGCTTCCCACGCTCGCTGCCAGCTGCCAGACAAACATTCTCGCCAACCTGGCCAAAGCTGCTGCAGACAGTCACTCCACATGGTTTGGGGACAAGAGCCAGAGCCATGCTGCTGAGGGGCAGCAGGTTTGCAGCTAGAGGCTTTGGGTGTTCCCACTAACCACCAAGGTTACTGCTCCTACGCTTAGGTGCTTTGCGGAACTGGGGCCATTTATACATTCAGGGGCATATGGGTGCTTCTCCCTTGGTTTGGCTGCACAAAGCTGTATTTAGAACTTGATCCCCACCCCCAGGGACTTACAGGATGAACCTCACCTTGATCCCCACTCTGACAGGGGCGGGGAAGGCATGGAGTATGCTCGGACGTCTCGTTCCCTAGCTGACTCAATGGCTCATACACACAGTCCAAAGCTGGCTGAAGCTGATGGGAACCATCCCACTGAAACCAGTCCGTTGAATTCTTCCCCTGTCTGCCCTAGAAAGCTACATGACAAGGATGCTGGATGGGAAACTGCAAGGTTGAAAAGCTCTCCTTTGGTTACTGCAATTCCATTTGCTAACAATGAAAACCAATGTCTCAAACAGCATCCTTTCCCTGTTTGGAGTACTACCCATGTCCACCCCATGCCAGTGACACACGTAGGCCAAGATCCTCAAAGCCATGGGAGTAGACTCCTAGAGACCTGTGATGATGTGGGACTTTGCCTCATTGACCGCAGTGGCATTACTTGTGTGCTTAACATTACACATGTGCTTAAGCGCTTTGCTGGGTTGTGACCCCAGTCAACCATTAGTTTGTATTTTAAAATTACCTTACTCCTGGGAACCCTGGATATGAAATGGTGCCATGCATGGGCTGTCCTCACATGCAGAATGTTAACAGTATATTTATTAGTAGAATTCAATTTTGATTTAAAAAAAATTTTGACAGACAATATCAATGGTTATTTTTAAGCATTTTTTTCTATTTTTATCTATTTAAATGTTCACAGTTGTGGGAAATTACTTGGGGGCGGGGAGACAATTATTTAATGACAGGAGATGCTGAGAGTCAAAAAGTGAAAGCTTTATAACTGTTAAAACACAAATTGTCATCATCACGTGTCAAAATATACAAAGTAAATCTCCTTAAATCAAACTCTAATACATTCGCAAACAGCATTTTGCTTACCGTGCCTGTCTGTACATTTCAGTGATTAGCGATGGAAATATTTTTTGGTCGGTGTTTGGTGAAATTAACATTTACCAATAAAAATCAAATCCTTCCAAGTCTAGTGATGATCACACTATTATTTATCCTGCCCTACCACTTAGGAGCAGCGTAAAGAATGAGACGCTAGACACTGTGCAACCATGGAACAAAAAACCCCAGTCCCTGATCCAGGTCAGTAAATAGTTAGAAAAGGAATAATATCACAGGGCTGATTCATAACAATAGCTACCACTTATCTAGTGCTTTTCGTCAATGGATCTCAAAGTGCTTTACAAATGAGGTCAGTGTCGTTATCCCCATTACACAGATGGGGAAACTAAGGCACAGCGCAGTGAGGTGACTCATCAGACCAGTGGCAGAGCTGGGAATAGAACCCAGGTCTCCAGAGGCCCAACACTGTATTCTATCCACTAGGCCACCCAGCCTCCCAAATGGCTTCTGTCACTCTGTGGGCTTCATATGGTCACTGGCAGACTTACTCTTGTCAGTTAACTACAATATATCAGTGGGTGGGGGGAAGGGGCATCATGAATGCTTTCATTATATTTCTTGGTGCACAGTCAGTCTGGTTTTGTCACTCCTCTGCCCATCTTTAGCTTTGGAACCGGTTCCCGCTACGCCGGTATTTGTCTTTTTACCATCTTGCTCCCCAAAGCAATTTCGAGCAGCCGAATGACAATCCCGGAAGCCAGAAAGGCTGCTGGCCATTACGTAGTGACTCTATTAGGAGAACTGTCTCTTCTGATTTATCAGCCTAATTCTTCTTGAGCATAATGGCTTATGAAAGCGAAAACAACCCTAAACAATACGTTAGCAGGAATCGGGGTGGGCCGGCGGTGGAGGAGGATAATTCTTGGGAAAGAGTGACAAATAAACAGCAGCCATGATGAGATTAACCCCTCCTCCGCTGCCACTCAGGAGAAGCTGCTGCTGACTTCCTGAGCAGCACACGGTATTTCCCCAGCTCTGGGAATCTGGCTGAACACACAGGCCAAAAGTTTCCAAAGCGACGAGTGATTTCAGGGGTCTCCTGTTAGCCCAGCATGGGCTACGGCCAAACAGGCCTGCCTGAAAGGCAGGGCCTGTTGAAGGGTCTCAGGTTCACTACACGAACGTACTAGTCACTCTTAAGGCTTGGCCATAGGACCTGATCCCGAGCTCAGATCCCCAAAGGTATTCAGGTGCGTAACCTAAATTTAAACCAATGTGAGTTAGGTGCCTAAATACCTTTGAGGATATGGACCTGGGAATCTTTCCATTCAATGGACTTTGGAGCTGACCCATAGCAAGAGGAGTTTCCATTTACACGTTACACTTTATTCCTACAGAAAGCTTCAGAGATGGTCATTCCTTCCTTAGGGGACTGTGATAGCTTCAACTTCTTTTCTCTCTCCACCCCTCCACCCCCTGCATGCCCTGCCTATCTGCAGCAGTCTTAACAAATGGCCTGATCCAAAACTCGCTGAAGGGAATTAAAAAAACTCCTACTGAATTTAATGGGCTCTGGCTCCGGTCCATACTCCCTTGGGAAATCTGTCTGGAATGCCCCAACTGCCGTGCTCAGATCTGCCCTCGGTAGCCCTTCACACCCTACACACCCTTGTAATAATCTTTGTACAGAATATGCCTGATGATGTATCATTTGAAAACTAATAACTCGCCAATCATATCATGGTGCCATATGATAGCAATATGATATGTAAGGTTACGAATGCCCCCATAGGATGTCACTAGCACACGTTCCAGACCAGACAGCCCTGCCAAGGCAAAAAGGTAAAACTGGTCTGTCCTAACCAAGTAGTGTGGGTTTACCTCAATTTATATACAAGCAGTAAACAGGGCCATCAAGCTATCAAGGGGAGGAGATTGCAGGAGAAAGAACAATTTGCATTTAGCAAGCAGGGGATGGGGCACGGAGGAGGGAACATCAGGGAGCTTCCTTCACTGCCAGACTCCACCTCACCTTCCTCACAGCTTGAATAAAACTTTACTGTGAGGGGGAACCTTCGGAAGAATCCATTTCATAGGTTCACTGGACTATAAAAGAACGGGACAAAGAACCCCAAGTTCTCTCTTTCAGTGAGGACAACAAAGGGACCAGCACTTTGGGCTTCTGGAGGAGATCCTGACCGAGGGGACGGGGATGACATCCATCTTGCTGGAAAACTCTGGGTGAGAAAAGCCATCTTGAAGAAAGACTTCTCTTGCTAGGGTAAGCTCAGGCACTAGAAAGCATAGGCAGAGCGCGTTATTTTCTTGTCCACACTGTCCTCGGTTTACAGCTCTCCACTGTCACCTTTTAATTTCCGGATGATTTTGGTGTTCAGTTAAAAATAATGATTGCATCATATGGCAGGGTGAGCAGACAAGATCTGAACTCACACTTGGCATGATCGTTGCTCGAATCACATTGCCTGCAGCTTCACGAGTGATCGTTCGCTTTCAAGCAGGTCACTTTTCAACTCACAGGGAAATTCTTTTGCACTGTACACCTCAACTTCAGTCTCTCTTTCTCTGTAGGTGACGTATGTTCCCTTTATCAGGCAGTCATTCATATACTGTTGTGTTCCCTCTTTGTGCTGGATCCTGTTAGAAACTGCCATACCAGATCAGAGATGTTGGAAAGGGTTCAGAAGAGAGCTAGGAGAATGACCTGAGGTCCGCGAAAACTGCCGTATAGCAAGAGACTAAAAGAGCTCATCTATTTCACTTATCCAAGAAAAGGCAAAGAGGTGATTTGACCAAGTACCTACATGGGGCAGAGATGACCGATAGTTGATGGCTCTTTAATCTAGCAGAAAAAGGCATAGCGAGATCCTGTGGCTGGAAGCCGAAGCCAGACAAATTCAGATTAGAAATAAGACGCATTTTTAATAGTCCGGTAATTAACCATTGGAACAAGTTACCTGGGATGTGGAGGATTCTCCACCAGTGGGCATGGTTTAATGAAGATGGGGTATCTTTCTCAAAGATAAGCTCTAGCTCAAACAGAAGTTATGGGCCTGGCGCAGGAATGACTAGGGGAGGTTCCACAGCCGCTCTTAGAAGAGCTCGCTCACGATTAGCAACATCCTCCCCCTCTCCTTTTTAAAACTTAAAAACAACAGCTCCCCAGCTCCAAACTTTCACTGTATACAAATGATACTTTGTAGCTTTTAAACTAGGAGCCCAAAAAGTCATGAAATGCAGAAGGTGATTGGGGCCAATTTTTGATGGATTAGAATTTGGAAACTTGTAAATTTTCTTGAAACTTCTCCCAAATTCCAGCTTTACCCAGACTATGTGCTGAAACTTTGGGACAGATACACTGATTGGGTTTTCCCCATAAGATGATCAGGTTCAACTCCCCCCTAAGTGTGAATCAGAACGTAACTTTTAGCTACGGCATCACAAAGCCCTTTCACAAATATCGTGCAGTTCAGCTTACTAAAAAAATTATAAATATACACAGAAGTGATACAAACATCTGGTTCTAAGATCAGAACCACCTGGTAGTGTCTGACTGCCAGGATTCGGGAGGACATGTTAAATCCACTATGAAAATAAAGAGAAGCCTGTTAATTGGTATACATCTTCATTTCAGCCTCAGTTAGCCAGAAGTGCTACGTTTAGTAGAGGCAGCCCTGATTTGAAGAAATCTATGTCATGGCTGTGCAATTTTAGCCGATGAGCCCCGGGGGAAGGTAAATGGGCACGTTCTCTGTCTAACTCTGCTCCCTTTTGCCTATCTCCTGAGGCACAAGTGGAATGGGAAGCTTGTTTCTCTCTGCTGGCTGCTCTAACCTATGCCAGTGTCAGCACAGATCAACCCACAGAATCCGGGAGAGGGAACCAGCTGCAGGTACCCCTCTTGAGGTGTCAGCACAGGAAAGAAGCTGAATGGATCAGACATCATCTCTGCTTTAAGCTGTAAGGGAAGAAGGAATTAAATCTAACACAGGCCAAGGCTTCTAAATGAAGACACAGTGACTGAACCATTTGTTACTGTTCTCGTATACTCTACCTCCGACACTATTAGCTTAAAGTGAAAACAAGTAACTTCCTTACCTGGCAGGCTTTATGGCCACTGTGCTGCAGATCTGTCTAGTTCCACAGCCAAGCATCAAAGAGGGATAGAAAAGCACATTCACACCATGATAAACTACAACATAGACAGGATTCAGGGATAGAATATCGCTCCCCACCCTTGAAAATTTCCACTGGCCATGAGAATGGGAGCCAACGTCATCGCAAAAATCTAATCTCCCTTTTCGCAGAACCCTCATTATGGTCAAATGTATAAAAGCTTTCACAGCACTGCATTGGTGAAAAACTGGGCCAGATTCTCAGCTGGTGTAAACCACTGTAACTCCACTGGAGTCAATGGGCCAGATCCCCAGGGGGTATCAATTGGGGTAGTTCAACTGAAGTCCCTGGAACGACACTATTTTATACCAGCTGAGGATCTAGCCCACAGTGTTTGTACCTCCCAGCCACGAATGAAGAAAATTGCATTTTACAGGTAAAAGTAAAAACTGCCCCATGTTAGGTTACGCTAACAAGTGACTTCGTCCATCCATGCAGGGGCTACAGGATTGAAAATCATAACTATGAAAATAGCATGATCGGGCCTCTGCTGAGCCACTTGGGCTAAAACAACACAGAGCGCAAGTGCAATTCTTCCCAAGCCACTCAGACTGGCTCCTAAGCTGGTGTAACCTGGCCCAGCTCCCCGGGTAATCAGATACAGCCCAATGCCTCTGCAAGGATCTCAGTGCTCATTTAAGCACAGTTAACAAAGTCTCAGACTGAGGAAGGTATGTAGGCAGGAGCCCAGTTTTAAGAATGTGAGCAGCGCTCTTGTGCTTAAAATTAGGCACAGGCCGAAGTCCCATACTGATCCGCAGCCAAGACGGAGAGAGAATCGTGTCAGACTTCCCTCAGTTTCCTCCTTTCCTCTTGCATGGCAAGATGGGGGTTGGCACCCAGGTGAGTGCTAAGCCAGTTTAACTCCATTTTTAGGCTGCAGGTGCTGCAGCAGCAGAGCCAGCAGGTTTGATAAATAAAAGATGAGACCGGCACAGAACATTGAAAGAATTATGAGTTGGGGATAGTTCTTCACTCATTGGACTGGGCACCATTGCAAAGAGTTCGGAGCCTGGCCCTCCACCGATTCTCGATTGTCCTTACATTCAAGCAACCCATAACAGGACTCTGACTCATGTGCCTTGGATTTCCCGGGTGACCGCATGGGCTTGAGAGTAGCTGTACAGTACTGGACAGGTCCCGGAGCAGGCTGTGGACACAGCTGGAAGGACTCCAAGTTGAGGGCAGTGTGGTTGGAAGGACAGCATTTAACCACGTACTCCCTCTAGACGCTACGGTGGTTGCAAGGTATTTTCTGCAAAGCTGTGGAAAAGCTATGGGAAAATTCCGATTTTGCTCAGCTACCAAAATGAATGTCTTGTTGTGTCAAG
The DNA here is from genome assembly GCF_965140295.1 of Lepidochelys olivacea. Taxonomy (NCBI): domain Eukaryota; kingdom Metazoa; phylum Chordata; order Testudines; family Cheloniidae; genus Lepidochelys; species Lepidochelys olivacea. The sequence continues at coordinate 210,646,666 of NC_140413.1, read as the reverse complement.
AGACTGTTCAAGGAACTGCTCCGGCATTTCCACCAGAGAGTCTACAAAACATATTAATCGTCTCTCTGGGCTGCGGGTCTATGGGCTTGAGGAAGATAAATATTACATCTCTGTAGCTGCAAGTTAAAAATCATACGCATCATACATCACACCCACATTGCTCACAAATGCCTCTTCTGCGATGCTGGCTTTTAACCCCAGAAACACATCCATCACAGTTAGCAGTTAAACCCTACGTCCTGCCCCCTGCCACGGCCTGAGCAGCTGGCAATGTGCTGGAAGGTCCCTGGGGAGCCGGAGGGAAAGGTGTCCTCTGTGCCAGATTGCACTGGGTGGCTGTTGCACCAACCTCAGGACTGGAGGAGTCTTCCTCCCTCCTCTGCAGAGGGGAACGATTTGGGGAATCTATGAATGTGATGCATTGACTGCCTCCATGTGTAGCGCGTCATTCATGGGCTGACAAAATCCCCACCATGAATCACACGAGTCTCCCACTCCCTCTGTTAACCATAATGGAAAATATCCAGACAGGAGAACAAAGGGACAGAGGTGACACAGCAGGTGTTTAAAAAGACGAAGGCTGTTTGGGGCGAGAGAGAGGAGCAGGCTTTCGTAGCAGAGGGGACTACAGGGACAGCTGAGGAAGTAAGAAGCTGGCTGCAGGAGAGAGAAGGGCTTCATGGTTCAGAAGAGAAGCTGTGTGCAGGAGGGGCATCCTAGACCCCCCGAGGCCTCTGACTAGGGATGCCACCAAGTGTCCGTCCAGGTTTTCCCAGGTAGCAGTCCTGGGAAATCCATAAGGGTGCTCGGTGCACACTGCCCACTGGCCAGTTTTGTGGGCTCAGGATCATCCTGGATGTCCCATTTTTTTGTGCATCAGCAGTGGCAATTCTAACTCTGCCCAAATCCCAAAGCACACCCAGAGTGGTGAGGAAACTGAGGCAGGGATGGCAAAGAGGTGAGTTATTGCATTTCTTGTGCCAGCTCAATAAACAGTAATTGTGTTCGGAAACCTTTGGAAAGCTTGTGGCATGTGTTTCAGCTACCACACGTCCCTGAAGAGGCAAAATGTAAACTAAATGCTTAAGCTACTGTGAAGTCTGGGGGGTCTAGGGCAGCCAGGCCATCGGGTTCAATTTCCATAAAGGGGTAACAGACAGAGCCCGTGCCAGGGAAGTGTTAGAGAGGCCGAAGGAGGAGCCAGTACTGCAACCGTCTCAGAACCAGGGAAGCTTCTGAGCGCATGGGCCCAGTGTGGTGGGACTCATACGCAGCAGCCGGGTGTCCAGAAGGGGGCGCTTTCCCAGAGCTGGGACAACCAGTAAAAAGATTTCAAAACATCCAGGCTTTATCCATCATTTAACGGAGGTATCCACATTTCTTTTGGACTCTGGAGATGTGGCACAGGGCAGCTCAGTTCTGTCTCGGTCTCAGCAGAGTGGGGCCTGCGACATTTTAATCTGTATTCAAGGGAAGATAAAAACTAGAAAGCCCAGGTGAGTTCCTGACACACCGAAAACAAGCGACTCGTAATGGGAATCCCGGGCGCAATAGCGCAGAACTAGCAGAATGCAGGGAGGAGATGTTAGACAAGCACAGCATCAGCACCAGTTCATTTTGAAAGAACGAGAACTCCGCCCGACAACGAAGACAACTTGTTTCCTTGTCAGACAAATGCATCCAAGTGTTGGCTGCCTGTGGGTAAGTGATCAGGACTCTTCCCTCAGCTTGGAGTAGAGTTTGTCCCTTAAGGATCAGATGCGTGAATGAAGTGCTAATGGCAGATGCATGCACCTACACACACAGGCCATAGGTAAGAGGCAGCCATATGAATTCCAAGTACGTTGCCAATGGATGTTAACTGCAGGCCCAGTTCCATTGCACTGCTTTGTATTTCCATTTTAGTCGTTGGAGAAGGGACTGTGTTAAGGTCATCTGATTAATCGATCAATCTAGAGGTGATTTACAGGGGGGATTTTCAAAAGCACAAATGGCAGTGAAGTGCCCAGTTCTTCTGGAAAGTCAACGGCAGCTGGGCGCCTCTCTGCCATTTGGGTCCCATGCCCCATCCACAGCCTCGCTAGTTCAAACTGACTGACAAAAAGCCACATCAGCCTTGTGGTGGCTGGGAATTCTTGCTTCAAAAAATCTCCGCTTTCCTGGCCAACTTATTCCAAGTCCTGTCAGCAGGAAGAGACCCCTAATTCTTCTCAGCATTTATATCGAGCTTTATGTTCTCAAAGTGCTGTGCCACAATTAACTCACTCACACACAAAGCACTCCTGAGAAGCAGGTAAGTTTCATTACCCCCACTGTACACAGGGGGAACTAAAGCGGAGAGCTATGGTTCATGGGAGCTGGCAGATCCTCAGCTTCTGATGTCAGAGGCGCTCTGGCAATTGGCACCATCTGAGGATCTGCCCTGATTTTGAGCCGTGCCTCAGCTGTGCCGTCCTTCCTCCCTGCATAAGGCTCCAGATCCCTGCCTGCTTGAGGTGAGTGGATTCCCGCTTCCCACACCCAGCCCAGTCAGATACCCGGTAACGTGACTCCTCGCAACTCTGGCAAATCTTTCCATCTTTCTAAACACACCCTGTTGGCTCCGCTGTATGGAAGTGGCACTTCTGATTGTTTCTTGCTTGGCTGACTGTAAAATTTGTAACAGCAGCCTGGCGGGCTTTGCTATTCCTGTGATCAATATTCTTCTTCTGAGTGATTGCTGTGGTCCTTGCAATACACGTGCAGCCTGGGCCCCGCAGACATACACTGTGCAGGCCCTCGGATCTCCAACTCAGATAGACACATTGTGCTGTAAGACTGGCATAGTTAGGATACTTTTCCAAGTGCACACCTGGCTTCCAACGAACCAGATTTTTCCCCTCATTATGTAGCTTTTCACGGAAGTCATGTCCACAGATCTTATACAAATCAGACTAATCAGACACATTTCCAGGATACATTCAGTCTGTGCATTCATCTTGGATTTCTAGTTTTTCTTTTGGGATAACTCCCCCTGCTTTGCATTCGTCAAGCAAATAACAAAGAATGAATTCTAAGAAAGGAAATGATAAAATAACGACCCTATTCCGAATCCGAATCCCCAGCATTGGTGTTCGTACATTAGGAAATGATCGCACAGCTGAAGGAGGGTTTGCCATTCTACTTCTTTGAAAATATTCAACTCAAATCAAGCCAGTTTCGCTTTACATCGTCTACCTGCCAACTTCCCTCTTCTTCTTTCAAAGGGCTCGAGATGTTCTGCCACAGAGTTTAAAAACGGAGTCCAGCGCTTTAAAGTTCTTCACTTTGTTTCCGAAAGAGTAAGTCCAGCACTCCCCGCAATTGCAGTATGTTAGTCTTACATGCTGGTTCTCCAGTACATGCGTCTACTTGGTGTTCTTGCCTATCTTTACAGCGAGAACTGAGCCAAAGATCGTTAGCACTATTTCTCTCTTCCTGCTTTTTCAGGTGTGTCCATTGTAGTTTACCCCCCGTGCTTTCAAGCCAACAAACTTCTATGGGTCAGTGATCCATGGCTAGGGCCGGGATGGCCTGGGGACAGGCAGGGACTGCCGCAAATCTCACTGCCCCTCAGCTCTTCAGGGGAATCCAGCAGAAAATTAACCCAGTGGGAAACACTGATGAGTGCAGCTCCTCAAGCGACACTGTCTTATCTGCAGCCCCCTCGCACACCTGGGAGCCCACCCACCTCATGAATTCTGGGGGCAGCATCTCACGGAGTCCCTGGTGGTGCAGCTGGTTGCCATGGGAACCCACAGGGGGCCTACAGGCTGCCTAAGGGCCACAGCTGCTTCAAGGGTGGTTTGGGGGACCCATGGAATTGCTATTTGCTCCCCTGGGCAGGGGCAACTCCATCCCTTTTCTCGCCTTCCCACCATGCAATGTTTTTGGGGGGGACATTGGAGACAATGTCCCCACCCCAGGTCACCTCTCTGACGGGCATTTCTGCGGGCGGTGACAGTCGGTCCCGTAACCAGTAACTCAATAGGTATGTGAGATTTGGAGATTGCTAGAGGGACGTGACCTTTGAGACCAGACCTAGGAGCTCCCCCCACAGAGCAACAGTGATCCAGGTTACCCAGCCCAGAGCAAGAATCAGCGACAAACAAATTCAGCATAAATAGCTTGTCTAAATGCGAAAAGGCAACGCTCCGTTCCACATATGCCTCCAGCGGAGAGAGTCTAAACAGTCACTAAATGCCAGTGAATACATGCACAGCTCCAAAGTTAAGTGATTAGATCCCCGGGTCACCGCTTGACTCAACCTCTCATTCAACAGAGGAATCTCACTTCAGACCTTTTCATTTTTACACTGAATAAAATTCACCAGCTGACCTGGAACAAAGAACTCAAGATTCATTTGTATTCCTCCTCTGAGACTTGCTTCGACAGAGGAGCCTTAGCCTTGCATTAAGCTGTCTACACCCTGGCAGGAAAGATCTATGTCTTCTATGCGTCAGAGCACTCGGCATGACTTCAGGAAAAGCCAGAACTTTATGTCCTCAGCCGGAACACACCAGAGCGTCGGCTCTCCAGCTGAAGTCCCAAAACCTGATCTGTTGCAAGCAGGGAGCTGGCCAAGCCCCTCTCCTGCCAGGGGCTCTGTATGGACGGAGGGAGGGTCTGCATACAATGAATGATCAGAGTCCAAGAGAGATCCCTGAAGAACTGGAACGTTCACTTCTAAAAGGGAGGCCGATGCAACAGCCTCTTCCCCGGGGGAGGCTGGAACCTGCTCAACAGCTGCAGAAGGATGCCGGGTGAACGGCAGTTCTGGCACAGCTGGGTGTGAAGGACACACAGCTCGGTAAGGAACCAGGCATGGCCTCTGTAAAAGCGTTTACATTTAGCAAAATACAAATCGCAAACCATTGCAACCCCCGTCAAGGAGCCCCAAGTGCATCACAGAATGAGCCTAGCAGGCCCCAAGCCTGCCAAGACTGGGGCCTGTGTGTCATTTTGTGTACAGGACTCGCCCCCGTGAGTCTGCACGATCCAGGGGTGTAGCCATGGCTGCAGCCCCCCTCCCACTTAGCATGCAGGCCCACCCAGCTGTGAGCAGGGGTGGGATGGTGTCACAGCAGCCCGGAGCGTCCCTCGGGCACCTGAGGTGCAGGATGGAGCTTTGAGCCCGCCCATCAGAAAGCCACACTCCGGCAGCCTGCCTGGCCATGTTCTGAGCCACCCCATGTGCGTGCCCAGCTCGGCGGGGGAGCCCTGTGTCTGGGGGCACTGGGGCTAGGAACAGGGTGTTGGGGGAGAAGCTGAGCGAGCACCGTCTGTCATTGCCCGGCCACCCGAAAGTCGGGGCCTACCCAAATTTCCTCTCCTAGCTACGCCACTGGCAGGATCAGGGCCTTATAGGCCAATGCTCTCAGCTAGAGCCAGGCTTCTGCTTGTCCCAGGTCCCCCTATCCATGCCTGAACTTTGCTGGCTAAAGCCTCCCTTGGCTGTTCAGCTCAGCCCTTTGCTAGCAGGAGATGGCCGATATTTGCCTGGCCAAGGAATTAAAAGTTCCCTCTTCATTCAAAGAGCAGAGCAGCAACTCACCCTACCAATCATTCTAACAACCATCCTTCTCTACTGTAAGCCATTACAAACACAAACAAAATGGCCACCCGACTCCTAAACTACATTTCCCAGAGCTGCCCAGGCCTACTGCTCTCTACCTAGAACAGCTCCTGCTGCTGGGCATTCCTCCATTACAGACAGCCCCAACTACAGGTGGGATAGCCAGGGTAGAGAACAGTGTTCCAGGTCTCCTGGGCACCCTGTGGTACAAACACACACACCATCACAGCTTCAGTACAACCACAAGGAAGTGCTACCATGACAGAGCATATGTAGTCTGGATGACCCAGCAGATGTGTAGATGAGCTCGCACATATGTATCCTTTCCCTCAGAGAGCGCCTTAAAACGTGTCCTTTGATACGCAGCCAACACCAAGGGAATGGCCACACTGCCAAAAAAAGCCTGTATTAACCCCCCTGAACTAACTCGGATTAAAATAGCCATGAGGACACAAGTTATAACTCAGAGTAGCACTTTGAGCTAAAGACTGTAGAGGAGCCAAATGGAGTTAAAAGCCAAGTTGCTATGCCTTCTCTGCTTAGTTAGCAAATGCGGGTTGGCTAACCCAGGTTAACACTACACCTTTTATCTACAGCGGGGACATACCCCAAGCGGACAAGACTCTAACAGCTACCTCACTCGGCAACCAGGAGCAGATCAAAGACAGCTCTGTATGGTTCAGGATTCCGTCGGTAATATCAGAGCAACAAAGCAGTCGGCTGCCTCGCTATGGAAGACACACGTATAATGCCCACCCCTCTTCATACGTGTGCTAGCAGCCAGCTGTGTTTCTGGCCTCATGCAGCTCTGCCACTGATCCATGCCGTTATGAGACACTGCAGTTGTTGTAAGATTCTGTTTTATTTGTATCGCTGTAGCCCCAGCAGTGATCCGGGCTCCACTGGCGTAGGTGTGGCACACACCTAAAAGACGAGCTGCCGCTCTGAGGATCTTATCGTCTAAATGGACCAGACCAACAAGGAATTGTTCTAATCGCTGCCTTACAGATGGGGAACTGTCAGAGAGAGAGAGATGGGCCCAGTTCATCCCTGCTGCTCTTGCACCCCTGCTTCAGTGATTTCTTGAAGGAGCACACAATGGCCAAGATGCAGGTCTGCCCTGGCATGACCCCCTCTAGTCACTCCTGCAGAGGTGATGCAAAGCAGGTGGAGAGCTAGCGAGATGTACTACAGCCCTCAGCATGGCAGTATCCACCAGGGGTTATGTCTGCTTGGAGACCCTTTGCAGCAGCCTAGCTGGCACAAAGGGGCCATAGAGCAATGAAGAACCAGGCAGCTAAGTGGGGTCGCATAGCCCAAGGTCACAAGGGAAGTCTTTAGCAGAACTAGAGACCCAGATCTTCTGCATTGGTAGCCAGTATCTTAATCACTGTCTCATTCTTCCTTTTTATAGAAAGCCTTGGGATCACAGTGAAGATTCGCTCATTAACTAAAAGCCCCATGGCCTCCCAAGGAAGAGGAGAATTCCTCCATGAAAACCAGAGCTTTCTTCAAATACATCTTAAATATTTCCACTTTTGTTCTTATCACTGGGAAGAAAGGATAACGAACCAAACAAAGACTTGTATATTTCCAATGGTTCCATACAATCTCTTTCTGCCATGTTTTATTAATATGCACTACCTTTTCCCTTAATGGATTACCCTTGTGCTCTGTGTTCCCGAAATCTCCTATTGCCACACTAATAGAAAAAGTATTATTTCACATGAAAGTGAACTACTATGATGGATTCTAAAGTCACATTAGCTGGTTGTGACCCTTTATTTTGGAATCAAAGAAACTGATTGCAATATTGGCTGCCTTGACGCATTTTGGTGGCACATAAAAAAAGGCCATTCCCAAGGTTTCTTTCCACACGATAAGGTTTAACAAACTGCGCCACAGGGGTGGAACTCTTCTGTGGTGGAGATCCATTAGCATGCAAATAGTAAGCCAGGAGTGTCAAATCAGGAGTGCTCCAATTGCTAATAATTATCTTCCTTTTATTACAGCTAGTCAGGATTAGCAGCCTGGTAAGGTTCTAGAATATAACATTATTTCACAGGATAAAAATAAGAGAATTAAACAGACCCTTCCCCTCTGCTTGCTGCATACAGGCAGAGAATACCTCACTGGAGACAAATTGATAGGCACCGCTCTCCCTGCAAAAAATTGATAAAAAGGTTGTAAACATCCTCCCCCCCATTTCATTTGTTTGACAGCAGAGGAGTCAAGCTTGAACAGTAGTCACTGAATATGCCAGCTCCTAGTCACTTGGACGCGTGGGCATGTGTTTAAATTCCCCATGCTAGTTGCATCACTTGGAAACCTCGTATAGGGGCAGTGCAGGGAATCCTACACTGATTTTAATACATCGGTAGCAAAAGTGATGCTGAACCTAATAAATGCATTAGCAGAAGATCATGTCTGACATGCCCCCATCTGTCCATGGTAAGGGATAAAGTGTCTCTCTAAAGGACCCACTCCCAATGCCTTAATGAGTTGCACTAATGACTCAGGTGTAACTGGTGAAAGCCTCCCTTTGATTTCACAGAGTTTTGAACCAGTCCTCAGTGACCTTCCTTCAAGGCATTAAAAGACCAGTGGGTTACACTTAGCATCTGTCAGGATACGGGCTTGTTTACGCATACAGCGCTGCAGCTGCTGTGCTTAGTGCAGGCAACGGGAAACTTCTCCCATCAGCAGAGGTACTCCACCTCCCCGAAAGGCAGTAGCCGTGGGGATGGGAAAAGCCCTCCCGTTGGCATAGCACTGTCTACACCAGGACTTCAGCTGATATAACTGCGTTGCACAAGTGTGTGGATTTACCCCTGAGTCTGTAGTGTGCAGACCATGTCTAAGTAACTCAATGCATCAGGTCACAGAGTAGTCTGACAATCATTGCCTCAAAGACAGAAGCTCCTTACAGATGTAAATACCTTTCAAATGGCTTCCTTTTGTCAAGCCAGGCAACCTCAAAGGGGTCCCCACAGGTTTGGAAGAGTCAATCAAAAATAGAGTAAAAGGTGGGTTTTTTCAAAATCTGTGAATATGTTTTAACTAGAGGGTCGCTGGTGTAGCCCAGGAGAGAGAGCAGCCTATTAAGCTGCTACAGGCCCTGCATTCTATGTAGGCTTTTCTAGATCTCCTGGTTTTCACCAAAATCAAAAGCATTCTGCTCATGGATACCTAGAACATTTCCCTGAAATTCTGGAATTGATTGGACACGGTGGTCAAGAGCTACTGTGTTATAGAGAGACGGAGAAATGCTGCCTCTCTTCACCCAGCCAACTCACACATTTTAAACCCTCCCTGTTAGTTAAAATGTGTTAGCGATCGCCTCCCCTTTTAGCTTAGTCCAGGCACACTCTAAGAGGCTAGATTCTCCCCAGGGGTCAGCACACTGCGGGAACCTGGGATACTGAGCCCATGAGAAAACCTGGCCTTTATATAGGTGCTGAAATGGGAACTGAGCACGAATGAAACCTGGCTGCTCATGGGTGCTGAGTCCTGGGAAATCAGGCCTGGAGCAATTTTGAAAATTTGACCCCGGATGTGTAGGGGTGATGAGTGAGTGACAGTCACACTGGTCCGCCATTGCGGGAGACGCGTTCAGACAGGGCAGCACACAGCATGGGAGGCCGCATGCAGGGTGAGGAATCGGACACACACAAACCGCTGGGATGGAACTGGAGCACAGAGTTGCATGCGTGGAGTTCTGAAAGTGACGCCCCGTCGATGAGCTATCAACTCACATTCTAGCTGGCTGCTTGTTCATCAGTGAATACAGGGTCCTGTGGGGAGCTGGCTGAATAATATTCATTGAAATCATTTGTATTTTGTGACATTTGCTAAATATTTTTTGCTTTATTAGCCCTGCCAGGCAAATAATTCTCCAATACTCAAATCCATACTTCATGAATATTTTACTTAAGAATGTGCACAAACAATTGGTTTAATTATTTGCTCATCTCTAATTCTGTCATAGAATCTCAGGGTTAGAAGGGACCTCAGGAGGTCATCTAGTCCAACCCCCTGCTCAAAGCAGGACCAATCCCCAATTTTTGCCCCAGATCCCTAAATGGCCCTGTCAAGGATTGAACTCACACTCCTGGGTTTAGCAGGCCAATGCTCAAACCCCTGAGCTATCCCTCCCCTCCCTGCACTCCTGTCAAGGCACTGTCCCAATGCAGGAAGCCAGCTACTTTTTCAACGGGACGCAGACAATGTTACGCTAGATTGGAGCGCTTGTGTGTTCTTGTGAGTCAGAGATTAGGTGTCTGCGAGGAGTCTTACGTTCTGAGGTATTGCTGATAAAGTATAATACATCGCAATAGTACAACAGATAGACTTCACGTGAGCTAGGCACTTTGCTTTTTTTAATTTCTGTCCATTACAGAAAAATTGTCTGTTGACTCAGTAAATATTTTCTTTTAATATCACCAGGTTGAGAAATTCATGCTCAGTTAAATTCCATCATGTTTCCTTAGTCAAACAGCAGGACACCATGTAAAACTGCAAGTGATCTAAGCTGAGCTCTTTATTATTCATTCTGGGAAGCCAGATGCATTCAGGATCCAGATAATGTGTTTCGGATGACCTGACTGTTTCCACAGGCTTCCGATGGTTTGTTTGTCAGACGGCGATGGAATTGATATGCTTCTGTCATGTAAAGATTTGGAGCCAGATCCTCAGCTGGTGTGAATCGGCAGAGCTCCAGGGACTTTGCTGGAGCTGGCTTTGCATGGAACAGTGACTGGGGTGCTGGACTGGGTCTCTTCCTGATTCCCCCACCAACCTGGCTCTCTGACCTTGGGTCAGTCGCTTCACCTCTCCCTGACTCTGTTTCCCTCTCAGCCAGGATCAGGACCTACAGCTCCACCTCACCCAAGTCAGCCAGTGCTGGCAAATGCCTCACCCGACATGTGGATGACAATAGGGCAGGGATAGGCGCCAGGGGGCTGAAACTCAGGCCAACCAAGACCGACATGAGGATGCAGCGAGGTTGGGGGGAGCAACCAGAAGACGCGGTGTGGATTATTTGTGCCCCTCTTATTATACAGTAGGAATCCAGGTGGCTTAAACACCCTGCTCCACATATTAGAATTGGCTCCCACACAAGCATTAAAATCGCCAAGGACAATGAGTTTGTCCTGGTGTGGCATCCCTCGGGGAGTGAGTCAAGCTTGCAGGCAATGTCGGACCATATGGTGACCTCTACCCCCCAATATCTTGGTTCACGTTTAGCCTTGCCAATCCAGTAGTAGGTGTAACCTGCTCCCACCTCCTCAAGATGGGACTCATCAGCGTGTCTGGTTTCATTGAGGGCACTGACGTCTATACCTCTTCAGTGTTTTGGCAGTGAGGGCTGTTCTTTGTTCCGGTCTTTGGCCACTGTCAAGAAGAGATCTGACAGCCCATGACCCACATGCATCAATGCAATAAACTGGGTGTGGCACCTCACCAGTGAAGGCTGGGACAGCACCTGAACTGCGGCCCGTGATGGCGTGAACTCAAGACTTCCTGCTGTCTGCTGCGTATGAGCAAGACGGCCCAGTGGTACAAGAACCAACATGCGTCAAAGGAAGGATGCAGAAGTGGCGTTACCAAGCTGGAATGAGTTCTATTTAAATGCCCATCTCTCTAGACACAAGCTGATGCTGTTTTGCAGAGCAAGAGGTTTATCTCCAGCAGCAGGTTGGGAGTGAAGCACAAGGTCACGACAGGAATCTTTAGCAAGTCTCAGCTGTCATGGTTGTTGGAGTAAACAGGTGACTCACCCTTGCTGTACTTAAAATGATCTTCTTTTAACCCCAAGAAAGGGAGAGAGGGTTTATGTGGGAGAGAATTTGAGCGGCGACACTCACCCCCAAAAAGGAACGCGAGTCCAAGGGGCGCTGACTGGCTCTGCGTTGTGAAGCTAAGGGGAAGCAGTATTCTTAGGGATGGACTCTTCATCTGTGCCAGAGGATTTATGCACAAGGGACTAGCACTGAAGCGAGTTACTGGGAGGCAAACCAGGGCTGCTCGCTCAGCTGCCCCTCTGACAGAGCCGCGGTGAGTCCCTATTCAGGCATGCGGCAACAACCCAGCCATGCTGACTTCCCCTCCCGCAGAGCCTGCGGTGACTCCACCCTCTGGCTTGTGGCAGCCTATCCCTGAGCAGAGCCTGGGTCAGATGACCCCCAAACAAAGGTATTTCCCCAACTCTGCCCGGCCAGGTACCTCTGGGCTGCCTCGCAGCATCACAGACTCCCAGCCGGCTCCAATCCCTGCCCCAGCCCCGTTCCAGTCTTGTCCTTGCCTCTTCCTTCAAAGATTTGGATTGCAAGAGTAGTGTTTTAAAAATTATAGCTCATCAGCTGGTGTAAACCGCCCTGGCTCCATTGAGTTCAATGGAATGGTGCCAATTGACACCTGCTGAGGATCTGGCCCATTGACTCCAATGAAGTGGTTCTAGTTTGCACCAGCCAGGGATCTGGCCCACTATGTCTACTCAGCGGATCTGAGCTAGAGTCCGGAGCTCGGCCCCTCTGTCTCCGACAGGAGCTGACTGCACGGCAAAGGAAGCATACTCAGGTGGAATGTTTACGTGGCCCACTTGGGACATCCTCTGGTCAGATGGAGGCAGGGCATCAATAGTTTCCAGTGGGCGCAGCCATTTGGCGGCCCTCGCTGTTGGCAGGACGATTATTGTGACATAGGGATCTGGGGAGGAGGCCCAGGAAATGGCATCACAGAGCTGCAAGGAGATGATACGGGAAGTCATTAAGATCCACTTTAAGAAACAATAGTGACTCATGAGGGGTCTGATCCAAACCCAGTGACATGAACGGGACTCTTTCCCTGGGCTTTGGATCAGCCCCTGAAGAGGTGCCTTCGATTGGATTTCCTTTGTAGATTGCTCTTATTTTTGGGGCAGCTCTGCTAACTTCCTCTAGCTTCAGCATGGACCTTCGCCCTTTGCTCCAGGTGCGCGCTTTACCATGAGAGCGCATGGGGAGACAGTAATCCTCTTGAAACACTGGCTAGTCACGCGTGTCTTGAGAAGGCCTGGATTATACATCAAGGAGAATACAGGAGGTCAGAGTAGATCACCACAATGGTCCCTTCTGGCCTTTGAATCTATGAATACTTCATCTCTTGCTCCCCCTTTACGAATTCCTCGGTAATTCAGTTGCTCTCTCGTAACCCTGTATTTTGCTATTCCAGCATGCCTAGAGGCAAACTGACTAAGCCAATTACAGATTTGAACATGGGCCCATATTTACTTTTTCTCTTCGGTACAAGCAACTCTTTCCTTGGCCAGCACCACAGAGTTACTTGAACCAGTTCTCTTGTATCCTGCAAATAAGCCTTCTAGTTAAAGTATCAGTGGACACTGTCCCAGTCATCTCACAAGGGTATATTAAACCAGATCCAGCTGGGTGGTTTCCCGCCCCACCCAAATAAAATTGTTTGGTTCTGCTGAAAATTTTCTATGGATTTTTGTTTTTTTTGACAAAACACTGAAAATTTTCAATAAAATTAGACATTTTCCACAAAAATTTCTGTTCTGTCAAAAACGCTTTGATGAAATTTTTTTGACCAGGTCCATGCTGGCCATTTGTAACCGGACCCACATCAGCTGACTCTGGCTAGCAAATCAACGCCAGTCCCTAACTAGGACACCTTGGTGTTGTGTAGGTGCTTAGCGGCATCAGAAGAAAACTAAATCGCTGGCAAAGATGTAGCAAAGGAAGTCCCCCGAGTCCCTCCTGAGAGGGACCTTGCCGAGGTGCGGGGGAGGTGAGCTTTCCTGGGAATACGCGGCCCTGAAGAGGAATTGCACAGGATGGCATGCTCCGCCTGTCCTGGTGCTTGGAGCACAGCGATCCGTTCCAGAGGGAGCGGGAGTAGAAAGGGATTGCCGACTGCTAAACACAGTCACTGAGAAATGTGCAGCATTCCAGATCACACCAAATGTCATTTGACAAAGGCACATTGTCTTTGCAACAAGCCAGCCGCCAGATGAAACCACTGACTGGTCTAACAGACCCATCGGAAAACAACATGAAAGCATGTGGAGTTGAACCGGGCCTGATGAGCAGTTTCTCTGTGGTATATACCAGGTTGTTGTGAGAAATTAATTTGACGTTGGTGAGAATGGGAGACGTGTTGTGTTTCCTAAGTGAGTGAAAAAGCCGACGTGCATCGAATTGAAATATGTGCAATAATATCCTGCTAGCTGAGAGAGAGAGAGAGAGAGAAGGTTCAATACAAGTGGAACTTGGTGACATGATAAAATTAGATATAGAGGTCTCTGTAATAAAACCAAGCAAGTCAAGGCTTTCTACAGAACCAACAGTTGTTCTGAGCATTAGTCCAAATACCTAGCACCTATCTAGTGCTTTGCATCAGTAGATCTCAAAGCACTTTACAAAGGAGGTCAGTACCATTATCCTGGTGTAAGTTGAGCACAGAGTGGGGAAGTGACTGTGCCAAAAACACCCAGCAGGAATACAACCCAGGCCCCTCGAGTCCTAGTCCACTGGTCTACCCACTAGGCCACACTGCCTCTATTCATTTCTCAGGAACTATGATTATTTTTTCATGTTGTTTTAGAGCCTGGCAGCCCCCGTCATGGTGTAGACCCCCACTGTGCTGGGAGCTGTACAAACAAAACCAAGAGTTTCCAGGAACAAGCCTCTCAACTGCAAGCTCTCGCCCACGCGAACAGTTAAGCAGGTCACATCTAGACTTCAAAATGTGAGAGTAATTTCAGTTTTAGATGCAAGTCAGTAGCTCCTCTCCTGGTACACAGATGTTTAGCAGCTTGTCTACATGAGACTGTTGCACTGAATTAACTACGGGGTGATTTTAAACCAATTTAGTTAAAGGGATTCCTAATTGATTTAAGCTAACCTGAAATAAGAGAGTGTCAACACTGTGCTTTGCACCGGACTAACTAAACCAGTTTTTAAAAATAATTTAAGTTAAACCAGTGCACCTTTCTTCTGTAGAAAAAGGCTTAAGTGACTTCCCTTCATTATTGCCTGAGTGTCAGAGATCTAAAGCATCATGGCATTGGGCCATGCATAGTCAAATAAGTTAGCAAAAAAGCCCACAGCGACGGACTGGGTTTTAAAGGGAAGAAAAAAAGGAAAACCAACAGCCTGGGGCACTCCAAGGGTCCCTACTTCGCATTCCTAGAGCATCACTGCCCATCTCACAACGCTTCATTAGGACCACCAGAGCAGAGACTTGTGCACAGATGGACAAAAACCTCCATTCCAACATCTCACAAAGTTTCTTGAGCCAAACAATATGAACTTTGAGGCAGTCACAAAGGCACTATACTTCAGGTAACTAGACCAGAAAACAAAATGCTCTGACAAGAATGCAAACCAGAATGGCCCATCTCAAGTGGGAGAAAATATCAGATGCTAAACAGGACATGGCTGGCAATCTGCCAAAGTCACAGCTAGGTCATTGCTACCAAGGTCCCACACATCACCCCCGAAGATCAGCGCTAGAAGAGGAAAAGAAGAGATCCGAACAAAGCCAGCAGGACACTGGTCTGCCTTTCTTGAGGAATGTGGATGGATGCTGGTCTAGAGCACCCGCTTGTGGCCTGGGACAGTGCTGCAGGGACCCTGCCTCAGTTTCCCCTTCTCAGGGCTTCCCAAGCATCATGCTCCTAACGGTGATGGAAGAGTGTACCAGCCTCAGGTGAGGCTGCTACAAACCAGGGCACAAACCCTGCACTAGCTGTGAGTTCCAAACTTAGATGTCATCAAGCAACCGCACCAAGTGCGGACTCCTCCAGCACTTTAACAGCCTGAACACAGAGTGACAGACAGGCCCCCAGGGTACTCCAGTCTGTCTTGCCATCCAGGTGAGTGTATCTCTGGGATAGATGGCCCCTTGCACCAGGATAAGTGCAGGGTCCTGCACTTAGGACGGAAGAACCCAATGCACAGCTACAGACTAGGGACCGAATGGCTAGGCAGCAGTTCTGCGGAAAAGGACCTAGGGGTGACAGTGGACGAGAAGCTGGATATGAGTCAGCAGTGTGCCCTTGTTGCCAAGAAGGCCAATGGCATTTTGGGATGTATAAGTAGGGGCATAGCGAGCAGATCGAGGGACGTGATCATCCCCCTCTATTCGACATTGGTGAGGCCTCATCTGGAGTACTGTGTCCAGTTTTGGCCCCCACACTACAAGAAGGATGTGGATAAATTGGAAAGAGTCCAGCGAAGGGCAACAAAAATGATTAGGGGACTGGAACACATGACTTATGAGGAGAGGCTGAGGGAACTGGGATTGTTTAGTCTGCGGAAGAGAAGAATGAGGGGGGATTTGATAGCTGCTTTCAACTACCTGAGAGGTGGTTCCAGAGAGGATGGTTCTAGACTATTCTCAGTGGTAGAAGAGGACAGGACAAGGAGTAATGGTCTCAAGTTGCAGTGGGGGAGGTTCAGGTTGGATATTAGGAAAAACTTTTTCACTAGGAGGGTGGTGAAATACTGGAATGCGTTGCCTAGGGAGGTGGTGGAATCTCCTTCCTTGGAAGTTTTTAAGGTCAGGCTTGACAAAGCCCTGGCTGGGATGATTTAATTGGGGATGGGTCCTGCTTTTGAGCAGGGGGTTGGACTAGATGACCTCCTGAAGTCCCTTCCAACCCTGATATTCTATGATTCTATGATAAGAATCACAGCAATATTCACTTTGCGCCTAATCCCAAAGAACCAAGCCCTTTTCCCAGATCAACGCCTGTGTAAAGGTATAGTACAGTGCTATAGTAAACCATGTGAAGATGTATTAAATAGGAACAGGAAATGAGAGAGTTATTTACTGGGTTAAAGCAAGCAAACAGACACACAAATGAATTACAGTGCTAGGATTCAAAAGGTAATATCACCTTCTATAATCAGCAAGGGCTATTTGATCCTTAGGGCTAAGCAGCTGGGGATCTCTTCCTTATGCCTAGAAACACCTTACCTCCCCCCCACACTCCATCCCACCCACACAGTCCAAGTGGCATGGACACACTTAGTCCCTTCCGTAGCACTATGAACCCACAGGCGAGCATGCAGATCTCAGCTCAGCATCTCACAGTATCCAGCGGGGATGTGGGGACCTGGCCTGCCCTGGCGCCTGGCCTGCCAGTATCGCCCCAAGAACTCCACAAAGGCTGGTTTTCTCTTGGCCAATAAACCCCTCATTATCGATCACAGCCCACTGGCAAGGAAGTGCTCAGAGTCTACAATCAAAGTCCATCCTCCCTCATGCCTCCTCAAGGCCCTCCCAGACCCTGCTGCCCGGAGTCTGTCCCTGTGTTGGCAGGCCTCAGGAGCCTCCTGCTGCCTGCAGCTCTCTCCCCCAGGGTGTCTCAGAATATGTCCACACTGCAATCTAAGCCTGTTCTTGAGCCCGGGCTCCAGGCTTACCCTCCTTGTGTCTACACTACTGTTGCGCTAATCCAGGGTCCCAGGACCTTGCAGGGCTGGAGGGTCTGAGTTCGAGTGAAGCCAGGATCCCAGGGTCTGAGCTCGATTGCTTTGCAGCTGCAGCCCCGCTTGACTCAGGTCATCTGGGAGTATCCCACAGGACAACTTCCTTAGTCCTCTCTATCCCACAAGCCGTACTCCACTCTATTGAAACCGGAAGCTGCAGGAGTTCAGGACGGCGTTGACCCATTCTCCTCTGACCGCCGATCTGCAAGGACACTGTCGGAGAGCCCCGTGGGTTTGCAACGGAGAGTGAACTCAGCAAGCCTTTTGCCTTGTCCTGGTAACATGCAGTGCGGGCAGGACAGTTTTCCGCACAATGCACCCTGGGCTACAGTGGCCACATGAGGATTTCTGGCGCTGGGGACTCTGGGATACAGTTACTTTGACTCGGGTCGGCACACAGGAGTGTGGACACCAGAGCCCTCAGTTCGAGTATGGGTCAGAAAATTCTTAACCTAGGGTTACAAAACAATACAGGGTTCCCTAACACGGGTCAGCCTACTCGAGTCCCACTAACCCTGGGCTTCCAGTGCAGTGTAGACATAACCTCGGAGTCTCCTGCAGGAGCCTTCCTGCTCTCAGCAGCCCTCTCCAGGTCTCTGCTAGTGTCACCATCTCCCACTACCCTGGCTTTTTCCTTATCTATCTGTGTCCTGATTCTGCAAACATTTAGGCAAGTGCTTAATTTTGCTACCGGAATCCTATTGGCTCACAGTAGCAAATTTAAGAGCCTGCATAAGTGTTAGCAGGTCCAGGGCCTAGAAGTGTCCGGACAAGGCTCAGTGTAGTAGACAATCTGGACCACCGGACAGATCAGAAGAATATTTTGCCTCTCTTTGGACTTCTGTCAGTAACAGCACTCTGCATTTCAATGGCTGTTGGATCGCATGGTCACGTCTTGTTCTTCAAACAGTCCCTCCTGCCGTGGGCTGTTTGCAGGCTGAGTCAATCCCCTGCTTAGAGTCCTGGGTTGGGGGAGAAAGCCCAAGCCGCACTGCCCCAGGTGGGGGTGGAGCTCAGGCTTCAGCTTCAGCCCTGGGTCCCAGAAAGTCTTATGCTGTCCCCGGCGACCCCATTAAAATGGGGGTCATGACCCACTTTGAGAACCGCTGCATTATTGTAATTGCCCTGTTAATTTCAGGCAGGTTGTGCTTATCTTGTAAAGGCTAGAGCACAAGATGTACGTCCCATGGGGTGTAGAGGAACACAGGTGAGTGAGTAGTTGGGACGGTCCCACTGGAATTAAAAGGTTCCTTATCTGCTGACTTTCAATACTTCTGCTGTTAAAAGGAATGGGACATTACCGCAGTAATAACCTGATTTGTAAGCTGTGTCAGGAAATTGCTCAGGAATACAGAATACGTGGCATTTCCCGAAGTCACATACCATACTTTCAGCATGTTAGTTACCAGCAGCCTCTCAGAGCATCAGCGTATGAGCTGTAAAAAATTACAGAACATGCTTATCACTGTTCACACTTCAACAGCTGAGACTACTGGAGCACCGCCAGCAAGAGCTTCATGGTAGGTGTAATGAATGCCCACAGCTCAAAAGCTTGAGAAGATCTTCCAAGGCATTTAGGACTTTTAAAGCTAGAAATTGGGGCTGACTACTCCAAACACACAGTCTGAAATGAAAGACTGCGAAGCGCCACTTTAAGGTGCCTACATCTGGGGTTTTCTGCACTTTAATAGAAACTGAAGAGAATGACAAGTCTTGAAAGTCTTGCAGACCAACATCCCCCCCCCAGGTCATTTTCTGATCATGTATTCAGCACACTGTTCTGGGACAAAAGATTACTTGGAATGAGAGGCATCTGTCTGAATTTCCTACTGCTAGGAACAGTAGAACCACTGAGCAAGGTAAGTGCAGGCTGTCACCCCAGGATCATGCATGCATTTGAATGGATTGTTCCAAGAATCATAGACCTTAAGGTCAGAAGGGACCATTATGATCGTCTAGTCTGACCTCCTGCACAATGCAGGCCACAGAAGCTCACCCACGCACTCCTGTATCAAGCCCCTAACCTCTGTCTGAGCAACTGAAGTCTTCAAATTGTGGTTTAAAGACTTCAAGGTGCAGAGAATCCTCCAGCAAGTGACCCGTGCCCCACACTGCAGAGGAAGGCGAAAAAACACCCAGGGTCTCTGCCAATCTGCCCTGGAGAAAAATTCCTTCCTGACCCCAAATATGGCGATCAGCTGAACCCTAAGCATGTGGGCAAGACTCACCAGCCAGACACCCAGGAAAGAATTCTCTGTAGTAACTCAGATCCCACCCCATTTAACATCCCATCACAGGCCATTGGGCATATTTACTGCTAATAGTCAAAGATCAATTAATTGCCAGAATTAGGCTATCCCATCATACCATCCCCTCCATAAACTTATCAAGCTTAGTCTTGAAGCCAGATATGTCTTTTGCCCCAACTTCTGTAGAACAGGAGGATTCTAACCTTGTGAACCATCAAGATACCCTTAGGTGAATAACCACTAGGTTGGGATGAAGCACACGGCAGGAGATGGGGAACAATAGGGAGCTTGAGCTATGGTTGGATACATAGGTGAAGCAGGTAAGGGTACAAGGCTAGTCTCAGCCAGACTGGCATTATAAGGATAACTTTGGCCCCATCCTGTCTGATCTTGTTCATCACCCTTAGTATCAGAGGCACTGGAGGAAAGACGTCTACCAAGGAATGGCAGCGCAGACCCCCTTTTGGGCAGAAAAGAGGGCATTTCTTGTTCCTGGAGGTGGAAAAGAGCTTCACCTATGGCAGTTCCAATCTTTGGAGTATACTGTGGAGAATTTGAGTGTCTAGCTCCCATTCATAGCCTTGTGAGAAGTGCCTGCTGAGGACATCGGCTGTGGTGTTCTGAATGCCTGGGAGGTAAGCTGAAATTTGCATCTGATGAACTATGCACCAGTTCCATAGTTTCATGACTTTGGCACACTGGGAGGGGAAATCTTGCTTCTCTCTGCTTGTTGATATAGAACATGCAGGATAGATTATCCATCATGACCCTGACTGATTTGCCCCAAATGAGAGGTAGTAATGAAGGCAAGTGTTCCTGACAGCCCTGAGCTCCAACAGATTGATGCAGAGACTAGTTTCCTGAGTTGTACATCTACTCTGAATCATGAGGGCACTATTACATCTCACCTTTGCATCTCACCTATTACAGCCTCCAGTATTTTTCACAGTGCACACCCATGTTCAGTTGAGAGCCCTTTTATACCAACTTCACAAAGGCCAGACGCAGTGGATTGCTTATGCCCACCAAGATCGTGGTAAAGTAGAGACAAAATATTCAGTTTACAAATGAGAGAGTGTTTGTGCCTGAAACGGGAAGTGACTGAAAAAAATACATGGCCAGTGTGATGGAATACACCCCTGTATTCACACCCTACACGCTATTGTAATAATCTTTGTACAAAGTATGCCTTGTAAGGTATCATTTGAAAACTCATAATTTGCTGGTCTGTGTTGTCTTGGTACAATGTGTGTGGCAACACTGTAGGTGAAGTAATAGGATTCCCCTGTATGGTGTTATTGACATATGTTCCAAACCATGCAGCCCTGCCCAGGAAGAAGGCAGGTCTGTCCTACACAAAGGAAGGAATGTGTGGCTGCCTTAATTTGCATTTATGTAAGAAACAGTCATCAAGCAGGGAGGGAAAATAAAGGAAGCTCAAAGTAGTAAAAAAGAACCCAAAACTAAAAACAAACAAACAAAAAACAACCAGCAAGGAACATCCTTCTCCATAGATTCTTAGTCTCCTGGCTCTCAGCTGGAAATGTATTTCAAGAGCGGGACTAATACTATCAGAAGGGAGGCAAACACCCCCAGGTACTCCTCCCCTCTGCGTGCCCACCTCATTCTCTCCACCTGGGAATACAAAAGGAAACAGCCATTGGCCTCTAGGGGAGGGGTCCTGACCTGAGAGTTTGGTCAGTAATCTGCTGGAGCACGTGGTGAGAAAGTTTGCTTTGCAACTAAGATAGTTTCTAAAGTAGACAATAGCAAGCTTTTCATCTTTATTTTTCTTGTAACCATTTCTGACTTATTGCCTCATTACTTGTGCTCACTTAGAAGGTATCTCTTCATAGTTAATCAACTTGTTTTATTGTTTAATCTAATCTAGTGTGTTTAAAGTTATAGTGTATGGGTAACTTCATTTATCATGATAAGCTTGTGTATATTATTCCCTGAAAAGAATAACCAACTTATTTCTGGACTGCCTGGGAGGGGACTGGACAGTGCAGGACATACCTTACTGGGGGTAAATCTGGGACTGGGGGTGCATCAGGGGCACCCTGCAGTTCAACCCAGGTTGGTGAGAACCAGGGTGTAACTTGCAGGCTACAGTTACACAAACACATCTGGGAGTGGGCTGCAGGCTGGTGGCTGGTTCTGAGCAGTCCAGGTTGGAAGCTACAACAGCAAGACATTGCAAGACATCCCAGGTCACAGGGCAGGGGTGACTCAGCCCCACACTGGTCTGGATTATACCCCATTATGTCAAAGCCACCTACCCAGTAGATGGTAAAAGAACACAAGCAGCTCTCTCTGATTTGCCTTGATTTCTGGTCATCTGGGTTCTCATGTACAAGGTGTTCCAGCTGGTCCAGTTGCCTGGCAAGAGGCCCTGATCCAGCAAAGCACTTAAGCACCTGCTTAACTTTAAGCACACGAAGCTTCACACTGACTTCACTTTAGTACCATTTGGGAAGCAATCAAACCTTGATTTAAAGACTCCAAGTGATGGAGAATTTACCACAATCCTTGGTGAAATGTTCACTGGTTACTTGCCTTCACTGTTAACTAACGGCATCTTATTTCCAGACTGAATTTCGATGATGTACATTTCCAGGCATTGGCTCCTGCAATGCCTTTGTCTGCTTGATAAAAGAGCCCTCTAGTATCATACATCTTTCCCCTCTCACGTTAATTATAGACTCTGACCAAGTCACCTCTTCATCTTCTCTATGTGAAGTGAAAAAGACTGAGCTCCTTTAGTCTCCAACTATAAGGCAGGTTTTCCAGACCTTGCAGAATTCTTGTTGCTCTTTTGTGAACTCTTCTCAATTTTTCTACATCCTTTTAAAAGTGTGGACACTAGAACTCACACAGTATCCAGTACTGGTGTCACGAATGGGTCTATCATCACCTCCCGACTTTTGCTCGATGTTGCCCTGTTAATGACCTAAGAGGTCATCTTACATCTCTTAGCTGCCGCATGACAGTGGGAATTTATGCTCAAGTAGTTATCCACCATGACCCCGAGGTCCTTTTCAGAGAAGCTGCTTTCTGGGGTCCAGTCCCCCAGCTGGTTAGTGGGACCTACACTCTTTGTTCCTAGATTGATGAAGCTGCATTAAAAAGCCCTGGTGTTTTGGTTTCACCCACTGCATCAAGTGATCCAAGTTGCGCTGCACCAGTGACCTGTCCTCACCTCTCTTTCCCACCCCGCCCATCTGTGCCACTGCAAACTTTATCAGCAATGATTTTATATTTCCTTCAAGAGCCTTGGTAAAAACAGGTTTCAGAGCAGCAGCTGTGTTAGTCTGTATCCGCAAAAAGAACAGGAGGACGTGTGGCACCTTAGAGACAAACACATGTATTTGAGCATAAGCTTTCGTGGACTACAGCTCACTTCATCGGATGCATGTCAAAAAATGGTAAAAATAGCGACCGGCATCGGGAAAGGAACTGATTCCTGCAGGGCCCATGGGTGTAATAGAAACAACAATACATCTGTCGGTGTCAGTTAGAAGCAACATCAAGAGGGTGAGACTGGTGTAAAGTCAGTTGGCGCGAGATTGGAATCAGGCCCATTCTTGTTTCTAGATAAGAATTCACAGGTTTCCTCGTGGCACCATCTGATCTTCCCATCGAGCGGGGGAGGTGCTCGGGTTTGTAAACGGGGCCAGGCTATTTGTAAAGAGCTGCGGTTCCTCCTGAGGGTCTCAAGCTTCCTTTGCACAAGTTTTTACCCACCCACGCACCGCACGATGCATGCCAGACCCGTTAGCAGCATGTAGCAACATGCTCCTGCTGGGAAGCCAGGCAGACATTAGCAACACCGATTGACACCACTCTTTGGATCTGTCCTGCCAATTCCCATTCCGTAGATCCCACCCGTCTCTTGTAGGGGTTCTGTCCACCACCTCACACAACAGACTTCACCCACAGACCACCAAGTGCTTTGCAGACGAGTCAGGTATCATAACCCCCGCAAATTACAGATGGGGGGTGGAAGAGTGACTTGCCAAGAGTCACCCCGGGGGTCAGCAGCTGCATGAAGAACAGAGCCCAGGTCTCCTGAGCGTCAGTCTCTCATGCACTGGCTATTGGGCTGTACAGATAGTTATGTACCTCTTGGTCCTCTGCGTGGCTGCTTCGTCAATTTCCTCATCGGCTGTTCCTCTGGGGATTAATTTAATCATGATCAGATTTGCAGATGCCAATACAACTGGAGGGGCTCACCCATATAACAGAGTACAGCCCCCAGCCACCCCCACGAGAGGAGAGGCCGTACAAAAGTGTACAAAGCCCTGTGCCTGGGGAGAGGAACCGGAATCTCACCATGTAAACGGACCCTCACAAGGCCCCTGGGAGGTAGCTCGGGACCATGACCCCCCTTTTACACAGGGGGAAGAGTGGCACACAGGGACTTGCTCAAGGTCACAAGGGAACTGGCAGCCTGGACATAAGCCCAGGTCCCCTCAGCATCAATCTGGTTTTTTAATTTGCCTCTGACGGGCACAAAGGCAGCCAGGAGCAAGCCGACAGCCACCTTCTCACCTCTCCCTGACTGCCATGCACAGGGGCGAGAGACAATCTGGGCCCTGCACCTGGGAGAGCCCAGGGGTTACTCCTGCTGTGAGCCCTGAGGGAGGACCCCACCCGAGGGAGGGAAGAGGATGCTTTGACTGAAGATGTATTGTGAAATCTGAAAATCTTGAGAGCAGCACTGCTCTAGTCCCTCTCCAACAGTGGCCTTTTTTGCAAAGCAGCCAATCCCTTGAAAGACGGAGTCCTTGGAAGCTGGCTGTTAAGTTCTGGAGGGATGTCTGAGTCTCACACACTTTGTTCCCCGCAGATAGGATTTTATTTTGATTCATAAACTAATGGACTCTAGGACCATCATGATCATCTCTTTTTGATTGTGAAGAGAACACCAGAAACAGCAGCCTGGTAAATACTGTCCCTTGCAGAGTCTAAATACTAATAAACGTCTGTTAAGCAGGCAAGATGGGCATCACAATGGATGGGCAACAAGATGAAATTCAATAAAGACAAGTGCAAAGTACTTCCCTTAGGATGGAAAGTCAAATGCACAGCTACAAATTGGGGAATAACTGGCTAGGTGGTCGTGCTGCTGAAAAGGATCTGAGGGATATTGCAGATCACAAACTGAACATGAGTCAACAATGTGATACAGTAGCAACATAAGTTAATATCATTTTGCAGGTGTTAACAGGGATATCGTATATAAGACACGGGAGGTAACTGTCCTGCTCTACTCAGCACTGGTGAGGCCTCATCTGGAGCACTGCATCCAGTTCTGGGTGCCCCACTTTGGGCAAGATGAGGACAAACTGGAGAGAGTCCAGAGGAGAGCAACAAAAATGACGAAAGGTTTAGAAAACCTGACCTGTGAGGAAAGGTAAAAACAAAACAAAACGGTATGTTTAGTCTTGAGAAAAGAAGACTGAGGGGGGAGATGATCGTGCTCTTCAAATACGTGAAGGGCTATTCTAAAGAGGACAGTGATCAGTTGTTCTCCATGGCCGCTGAATTAGGACAAGACGTAATGGGCTTAATCTGCAGCAAGGAAGATTTAGGTTGGGTATTAGCTGTAAGGGGTACTAAAGCTCTGGAACAGGCTTCCAGGGGAGGCTGTGGAATCCCCATCACTGGAGGTTTTAAAGAACAGGTTGGACAAACACCTGTCAGGAATGGTCTGGGTTTACTCGGTACTGCCAAAGAGTAGGGGACTGGACTTGATGACTTCTCACGGTCCCTTCCAGCCCTATGGTTCTATGAAAATAAAGGCTGGGTAAAACACATCACCATATTCCCAATTCAAGAGACTGACTCCAATGGAAAAGGAGTACTTGTCGCACCTTAGAGACTAACAAATTTATTTGAGCATAAGCTTTCGTGAGCTAATGACAATGGGGTTCTCCAAGACCGAGGCCTAGAATTCACTACAGAAAACCATTGGGGCTGGTTGTAAATTTTCCAACATAACTTTTCTTTCTTTTTTTTTTTTTTTTTAAACAGGGTTATTGCCAAAATGTGACTGTTTCTGCAGAAAAAAATTATGTTTTTGTTGAAAAACAAACACCCCAAACCAAAAATGTTTTGATTTGGCTATCCTGCCACAGTGTCTCATGGGAGCTGTAGTTTGGTTTCCACATGTTCCTTTCTTCTCTGAGGGCCAGGCTCCCTGGCCAGACTACATGCCCCATGATGCAACTGTCTCCCCTCACCATGAGTAGACATGGTGATGCATTGTGGGAGATGTAGTCTCCAACCAGGACGCCAAAGCATTCAACTACAACTCCCATAAGGCACCAAGGCAGCATTTCCAAATTGAATTATTTAGGTTTTTGGTTTAAAAAAAAAAAATGCTTCTTGATGTTGTTGCTGAGGAGTTGAACTTTTCCATGGAAAATGTTGACAAAAACCATTTCCCTGTTTTTGTTGAGATGTTCTACGGGAGAAGCAGCCTACCTTCTGAGTAGCGAGAGAGATTACGTCTGAAGGAGAGAAACGTATGCGCGTAGCCGCTAGAACGAGTAGCATCTATTCCTACAGTTCCATGGCGGTCGTTCAACCCTGAAACACCCACACTGCTAACCGTTTTCCCCCAGCTGATTTAAAAGGCCGTTTATTTTAGAAGAATTTAATTCTGAAAAATAAAGCACTGAGAAAGGAAATGTTTCCCAAACCGAGAACAGCTTTGCAATCCGCAACCCTGAAAAAGGTGTGGTTACCCTTCCGGACCAGAAACCACGGCAGCGTATTAGTGCCCAACCCTAAAAGATTCCTTGCCAAGACAAGCTGGGCGATGTGGTATTGTTGGCTTAGCTGTCCTGTGAATGTGGAGAGATTACATCCGGGCAACAAATGAAACAGGAGGTACAGAACAAGGACCTGCCCTGTATACAAAAGAGAGAAGTAGTAAAATGAACACTGGCTGTAAAGAATAAGCAAAGAAGAGATAGCGGATAAATAAAATAAATCAACAGGGTAGCAAGAACTGGCCCAGCAACTGGATTCATTCCATTGCTTAACAATACGGGAAGAAACTACAAATCGTCTAATATCAGTCACTGTTAATACAGTGTTGAAATCATCCACAATTTCTCCCTAGTTACTGTGCTAGGGTATCAGCCCCTTAAGGCTGTGTCTAAACCGTGAGCTAGGGGTGTGATTGCCCTGCTTGTGCACACGTACTCACGCCAGCGAAGTGGGGCAGCCGAACGTGGCAGCGGAGGCATGGCTGAGCTATGCTGAGCACAGACCTGCCCTGGGCAGGTACTTGGCCTGACTCAGGTGCTCAGCTACATCTCCGCCCTCAACACCCAAACCACCGCGTCTACACTGCTCCTGCTACTCGCGCAAGCTCAGTAAACAGGTGTACACGAGCAGGGAAATCACATCCCCAGCTTACAGTGTAGACCTAACCTAAGAAACAGTCTCCTCCCTAAATCCAAACCCCTATTTGGAGATGGGTGGCCCTGGATTTTATTGGGTTAGGGTAGCAACTAACAAGGCCCCAGCTAGACAGAGATTGCAAAAGTGCCATTTCACAAAGGATTTTGGGATGTCAAATTCTGACGTCATTTCCGTTCAGAGCAAAACCCCAAACGTTTCAAAATTCTCCACAAAGGAAAATTCGGGGGAAAAATCATTAAAATCGAAACATTTCATTTTGATTGTGACTTTTCTTTAAATTGTGTGTTATATTATACAGCACATAATAAATAATAAAAAAGAAACACAGCCACTTTAAAACAAATCATTGAAACATTTCATTCCAAAAACGTCAAAAACATTTCGACATTGTCAGAACTCTCTCCCGCTTTTCTTCCACAAACACATTTTGGCAAAACTTGGCCCAATTTTGTGAAGAGTTTCAAATTTCAAGAGAATATGGTTCCATTGAAGTTTCTCTGACCTGTTCTAGTGAGAGCTGCTGAACGCACATAGCAACAGGGGGCCCTTGCCACAAACAGCTTCTGAATTTCAGACCCAAATGACTTCCTTTTGCTGATTTCTCCACTACTTTGTACTACGTGCGTGAGCCGCATCTTATCACAACGCCTAAGTTTCAACTGACTGAAGAACATTCCCCTGGGGGGTACGATGCTCTGAAACAAACCAACAACAAACATGGGTGATGACTCCTGTTTTCCTTTCCTGCATACAGGGCCTTCCTTCCTTTACAATACACACAAGCAGAGGTATTCTATTAGTAGCATCCGCATTAAAATAGGTTTTAGAGGCCCCAGCCAAATTTAGGTTCCATTGTGCGGGACACTAGGTAAACCCACAGTGAAAGACAACCTCTTCCTCAAAGAGCTCACAGTCTAACAGACAAAGGGTGGGAGGGGAAACCGAGGCACAGAGCCAGAAAGTTTAGTGAAGTCCTAGATCTGGTTTAATTCTGAGAATCCATGAATCTCTGGGGTGGCCCCATGGGTGGCCCCAGGTAGGGTTGATGTGTGTACCGCTTCACCCATTGATGGAGAGTTTAATAGCATGGTGAAGATTTAAATAATACCACGATCAAATAACCTCAGATCTTCACCACAAACTTTACCCTGCCCCTGAAACTAGCATACCAGTTTTCAAGCCAATCTGACTAATATAGATTTAGAGAGGATTCAACATTCTTCTTTTAACAGAAACCAAGTCACAACCTTAACTAAAGAGCAACCGCTGATCGCTCCATAATTTGTGTTAACACAACAGGACTACAAAGGGGAGACTGAGAACAGGCTAGGAGGTGGACCACAAAGACTGATCCCAAGCTTGATACTGGTTAGCGCTGTGCTGACTGCAGCTGCTTGGGAATTTTCATGGGACTGTATCGCTCCAACGAGACTTTAGGTGGGAAAGTTTCTCGGGCCCAGGATGGAATTTCTAGTCGAGAGAGACAGAGAGAGACCCTCTCCTGAGCCACCAGCTGTTCAGGACACTCACACGGGATCTGGGAAAGCGCAGGCTCAAGTCCCTGCTCTGAATTACAGAGACTTGATCCTGGGTCTCCCACATCCCAAAGGAATGTTTGGCCCAGCTGGCTATTCTGGGGTGGGGATGTGTGGCAAGTTGCTAACCCAGCACCTCCCTCCTGGCTGGATGTGTGTTGCAGCCACTTGCCTCAGTTTCCCCCTCCCCTTCTCTCCTTTTGCCTATTCTGACCATGGGCGTGTCCTGGCTCTCTGGCCTGACTACTGTACAGAGTCCTGCCTCTTCCGGGACCAAGGAATCCTTTGCTAAAGCCCTAATGTGTTGTATTTAGAAACCAAACCTTCGGCTGGCAGCCGCCTCTGCTGCTTTAGCCAGTCCTCCTGTCTAGCCACAGGCTTCTAGGCCTGGATCAACGCCATGGCCTCAGGGTTCAGGCAGGCTACAGCACACCAGGGCCTGTCAGACTTCCGGCTCGTCTCTCCTTGTCAGTATTTTTTCCAGGATGCTTCCCAGAGAGAGGGAACTTGCTGCCTTTCCTCTTCTGGGTCTCTCCCATCCAGCTGGGCTCACCCAGCTCTTCATGGGGGGAAAAACCAGCTCCCCACAGCTGGCCTGTAGCTATAATTAGGCCTGGCCCAACCTCCAGCTGCACCCAAGCTGGATTTGGCCTTTCAGGCCCATATTAACCCTTTCATGGCATGTGTGGGGTAAATACCCCATCACAGGGGATGTTTCTCTCTCTCTTTCTGGTTTTCACAAAAGGTCTTGGGTTCATTCCAATGTAGAACAAAAGCAAACGTCAAACCTCAAATGTTTCACTGAATCCTCGTTTTCCAGCCAGTCCTGCAGCTGAATTTCACAAAGCTAGGATTTAGTTCTCACAAACCGATAGTAGTTATCATCCCATAGTCTGTTCTCTGACCTGCAAAGACAAGCCAATCAGCGGGTATTTTAGTGAGACATTTCTGCTCTGTTCTTCTGGGGAGGGGATGGTCACTTGGGGGACTGAGGCAGCAGACCCTGACAGAAGTTCTGGAAGCGCTAACGCTGCTGTACATGGACAAGAGCAGGGTTAATACGTAACATAGTGAAGTTTATGTCAGGACCAGAAGGCTCTTCATGCCATGATTTTCTTCTTTATTGCTCCCAACACAGCTGCAAAGACTTATATTAGACTGTAAAGTTCTACAATGCAATCAATGTAAATCACAAACATAAAGCCAGGAAATGTTCCCTTGTGGCACTCACAGACCTCCATGATCAGCACTATAACTTCCCCGGGTCCCCTAATTGCCTTCTTTTCATGGCTTCTCTGCAGACCAAACAGCAGAGCCAAGAGGAACGTCTGGAAGCACTTTTTCCTTGCTTGGAATATGTCCAGAGCCACAACTCTGAATGCACCAGTTCAGGGTACAGCTACATCTGATAAACCAAGGATGGACATTGACTGGTCAGAAATCTGTGGCACGTGTTACCACACAGACGCTAGACAGAATGCTGCAGTCAGCCGCGGAGACTATACTCAGGAACTTGCAGGGATTGCTTCAACAGGAGCCAGCAAATTCATCTGACAGAGGAATAGCCGGTCTCTTCTCAGCGGCTCTTTTGTATTGGGGTCACCTCTGTGACCACGGCACACGGAGATGTTTATGCCGGTGGAAGCCGAGGCCAACACAAGCCGTGGAGAATGGGAAGCAATTGCAAATCACACCTCTGCCAGAGAAACAGGACTGCCGTGATCGATTCTCTCTGAGAAAGTGCCAGAACGTGTGCTGGTGGAATTGCTGCCCCGAGAAGACTGATCCCTGGGAAGAGGTGCCGCCTTGCAGGAGTTTCTCATGCAAAAAGGAAATCAGGGTGCTGGAAAGCTCCAGTTCTGGCTTTGGCTCTGAAGATTCCTGCATTCAGGAGAAGTCAGAGGCTCAAGCAAAGGAATTTTCAGAGGTTTGGGGCCAGATGGACGGCAGGACCAGCATCCTGCCAGCGAACCTGGCACGCTCTTCCGGATGGTAGCAGAAACTATTCAAGCCGTTAATGGGGCATCACCACTCCTGAGAATGGGAGCTCAGAGACCATGGGCCACATCCCGAGTTCTCTGTGTGGGTGCAACCCGAAGCCAGCCCCAAATCATGGGGGAATCCTCAGTTGGCCTAGAGGGGGCATAGTGGGCTCGCTGCCCTCCACTCCGGTGTAGGGGGCGTGACAGGCATGGGGAGAGGCGTGCCGGAGTGGAGCAAGGCTGGAGTGTGCACGGCTGAAAAGAGAGCTGGTGGAGGAAGAAATCAAAACAGCACAGTGGGTAACACCTTACAGTTCCCCCTGGCATGGAGCATATTCTGGATGTTCGACGCACCATTTGCTCTTCAATCCCACAGAAATCAGTAGGTGAGAATGGATCGTTATTGGGCTCAGTACAGGAGTAACCAGGTGAAATTCTCTGGCCTGTATTAGGGAGGAGGTCAGACTAGATGATTTACTTGTCCCTTCTAGCCTTAACATCTATGAATCTGGGTGCTTCATTCAGCAGCATGGGGATTCTGCCTTGAGCTCGTGGGTGCTTAGTTCTCTTATTGTTCCCTCCTCCCCCACCCAAGGTGTCAAGCTGGGAGAAAGTGGAATTAATAAGTATGAAACGGCAATTTGAGGAAGCTCCACTAGACGAGTTGGTTCATGAGCAGCTTTTTCTAGGTCTTGAAAGCCCACCAGGAAGGACTCGTCACCGGTGAAATAATTGGTGGCACATCATTTCCTGGTAAAAGGCATTCATCTCCACGGGGACAGGACAACTAGATGCTTATTTGGCCACTCTCAGCAGGGAGGGATTAGAGCTGAGTGACGAATGGGTTTTTTGGTTTGACAGCCAAACTGAAAAATCCAAAACAACGTGGTTTGGTTGAACTGAAACTGTCTTTTTGCAGGTTTTCTTGCTGATATAAAAAGAGATGCAACATTTCACTTCACCTGGAGTGAGTTTTTGTTTTGTTTTGTCTGAGGTCAAATTACATTTTTGATTTTTTTTTCTTTTTTGGTTATTCTCTGTTTTTTTCCCCACCCTTTTTTAAATTTGCGTGAAAAAAAAGGATAGATTTCTAAACGGATCACTGTTCTGAAATTACCATTTGAACTGCTTCATTTCAACAGGGCCAAAACAAAGCACTTTACCCCCCCTCCCAACCATTCATCGAATTCACTGATTGTTACCGTGTCCCCCAAACTGCATTTCTGGGGGGCAAATTGACTATTCGCCAGACAAAAAGGAGAGAGAAGCCCTGTTCGATTAGGGCTGTCACAGATTGCATCCCCGGGGGAGGCAGGCTGCGCTGAGCGACCCTTTCAGGGAGTCCTAGGCATTGCCAGGGTCAGACAGCTACGCCCCGGCGTCACCGTGACCCCGGACGCGTGGGCGTTGCCGGACTGTCACCCCTCAGAAGTGACATTCGGCGGGCGAGGCAGCGCCTAGGAGCCCCAGCCACGGAGCAGGACACCCGGATGCTGGGCGCTGCACACACAGAGGGCGACAGCCACTGCCCCAAAGGGCGGCACTGAAATACGACTATGGCCTCACGTTGTATTTCAACAACCCCGAGAGGCTGCCAGACACGCCGCACACACACAATGAGAGACAGCCCCTGCCCTGAGGCATTCACCCTCAAACAGCCACCTTTCCCAGACCACTTCGGCCGCCTCCAGGCTCGGGTGCCAGCAGGAGACACTTGGGGCATTTGCAGCTCCTGGGGAGCTCAGCACCTGTAGAAAAGAGGCCAGTTAAGCCCGTGGCGGAAGCATGTTGTGAATGGGGGACCAGAGGGGAGAATTGCCAGGGGGTGCAGTGGCAGTTGGCTGGGAAGGGGGGGGTCCCGGTGGGTTCCTACCTGCTCCCCAGCCTGATGCAGGACATCACGGCAGTTCCTTCAGCTCCTCCACATCCTGCTTGTGCTTCCCTGGCCACCCACATTGGCCTGAGTTTATGTGGGGGTAGACCCCCCCAAATATTTCCACTGCAGGAGTGCTTAGTGCCCCCCTGGTTCCACTGCCCCTGAGCTGGGCACCTGGAAAGAGAGGCTTCCAAACTTGTGGCTTAAGAAGGCACAAACAAATGGGGAGAGGGGAAAACTGGCTCCATGGAAATACTGACTCACGTCACTCCATCCAGAACAAGCCAGGGCTATTTCAGTATCTGGCAACTTCCAGCCTGATCCCAGCCCCTGGATTTCAGTGGTTCTTTCCACTGACTTCAGTGGACTTCGGATCCATCCCACGGTGAAGGACAGAAACAGTCAGAGCATTGTTTAATACGGATACTCCTTGAAGTGTGGGAGCAAAGATCCTGTCTGTATCTACTCTGTCTTTATTATCCTACACAGCACTGCAGTGGCAGACAAACTGACAGGTCTTTCCCATCTCTAATGGCTCTGATTTTCTGAAGCATGTGAGCCAGGAAAGAGGAGATTAAATGTTTGAAGGAAGATACAAGACATGACAGCATGGGTTTGTTTCCTCTCTCTGGAATTAGTAATCAACTGAATTTTGCTGCACCATGTATCATGGACAAAAATCTTCCACTTGCTTTTCTTGAAATATGTCATCCCCCTCCCCCACCCGCACTAAATCAATCCAGTAACAAAAATTAATGTGCAGTTTCTTGCACACACAAAATACGAGTTTGCAACCTGAATGAGTAACACACTTGCATGCATTACAAAACTGGCCTATTTCAGCCATATGTAAATCTAAGTGGAAACTGAAATGCCTCATGACACTCTTTGGCAGCATTTTCCTCTGGCTCTTCAGCATAAGAATGCCTCGTGTCGGCTGCAAGGAACAAATCTCCTGCCTCTGGCTGGAACACATAGGGTTCTACTACCAGAGCGAAAGGATCAGCTCAGTTAGCTCCGAGGCAGTAGCCAAGACTCAGCAACTTTTATATGTGGTCTAGCTGCTAGTAGCAAACAGAAAACCTCACTCGGGGAAGAGGCTGCAGTCGGCATGTGCTGTGCCTTGCTTCCTTTTGCTGTGCAAAGAACGACCAACTGCAAACCAGTGTTTCCCGGTTTGGGGGTAAGCGTGGCTGGGTCTGTCTTTTCTTTCCGTGCCTGTACAGCAGGGGAGCCCTGCCCATGACTAGGGCTCTCAGGTGCTACTGCAATGCTAATAATAATCATTATAAATCAATTAACCACAGACAGCGTTAATTTTCATTGCCATAAAAACAATAGTGTAGCCGTCACACCTAATGTGGTGTATTGAAAGCTGTGTTAAAATGGCACGCTGTCACTAAGTTTTAAGAGGTTTCCTGGTCCTGCTGGCAGGCTAAGGGGCTCTGTAGGGAAGCCCTTATTGGGTCTTCAATAGTCCGTCTGCAGACAGGCAGCTCATGTAAGGAGGGCTGAGCTGTGGCTCTCTGGCTCAGGGAGCAGCCTGCTTTGTCTCTGTATGTGGCTGTTGTGTGTTAGAGTCGGTGTTCTGTCACAACCTTGCCAGGAGAGTCCTGCTGCTGAATTTCTAACTCTCTGTGTGTGTGCCCTGAACATAACACCAAAATGTCACCAGCCTCCCCTTTTCACTCAAATGGAGACAATCCATTTTTTCCATACATGGCCGTTGTTTAAAAAACTTTTTCTTCCATTCTTTTTAGAGACTTCTCCCTTCGGCCCTGCTGCCTGGATCACCTGGTGCCAATGGGGTCCCTTCAAATGGGATTCCAGCCCTGTCCCAAGTAATTTTCTGGCAAAGTCTCCAGAACCAAGTCAGCTGGGATGGCAAATGTGAGTGGCAAATTCAATATCTTATGACACATTTTGGCCGCATTTTTTTTCTGATTGTTCAGTGTGGTAATGCCCTTTGTCAGTTCAACTGCAAGAACGGAACCAGGAATCTCAGGGTTTAAAAACACAGAGTTCTGTGGCTTGACCGAAAAGAATTTTAACTTCAAAGGACCAGCAGACTCAAACTCTTTGCATAGTGCAGCCAACTAGGCAAAAGGCCACTCAGTGCTGGGACGGGCTACAACAATCCAGCCGTTTTAAAATCCAGTGATTTTAACTGAATGAGAACAGCACTCAAGGACACAAAACAACATGAATCAAACCCATGTAGCTCACTGGTGGTGAATGGGTGTTCTGTGCCAATCCACAGAGGATATGAGTTGCAACAGCGCCCACTAATAGCTCATGCTTTAAGATCTGGAGGCCACTGGCTCCAATGGGAGATAGGCACCTAAATTACTTTGAGGCTCTGGGCCGTAGTCCTTTGTTTAAGCACGCTGTTAGCGTGACTAACAATAGCAGGTGGAGTATGGTGCTGGAATTACAAATCTCTGAGTAACTTTGAAGAGCTGCCCTTATTAATACATGCTCATCACCTCCCAGATGAACATTCCTTCCTTATTCCCTTCGCGGTGGAATTTTAGCCACGAATTACACTGGCCTGAGGGTACAGGTCTAGGAGGGTGACCGCTCCCAGCCTGGTGACAGGAATAGGGGTGTCTTGTAACCCTGCTGAGTTAGGAGGAGTTTCCATGGACCATTGTGAAGCGAGGCTCAGCGCTTGCTGCCAGCCCTGGCACGTCCCAGGATACCAGACCTGAAATCAGGTCATTCTTATATATGGACAAATCTATTTCAGGTCAGTGTTAGAGGCTCCTAAAATGTCATCAGTCAGCATCTTTCTCTTCTCTTTACAACCTGTCCGGCTGGACTCTCCGCGGCAGAGCCTGAAGGGGTGTTAATTACTACCCCTCAGTGGCACTCGAATGATTCACACCAAAGAAGCGGGTCCCTAGGGAGCAGAATGAAAAACGACCCAGTAAACGCACCAAAGCGCTTCTACAGTGGTTTCCCCCTCACGCCCATGGCAGCAGAGGGTTCGTAGTGGCCGGGTGCCACAGGAAAGCTTTCTGGATATTTGCCATCACCTGACCCAGGTCATTCACTCCTGACCCCGCTGCTTGTGAGCGGCATGGACACCTGAACTCACGCTGCTCGAGTCTTGCCTGCACCCCCCACCGCACAGCCCGAGGGAACAGGAGGGGCTGACTGACCGGGCACTGGCTTGAGTCGCAGAAGAGCAAGGGTCTGGTTTTTGGCTCTGTCACCGATGCCTTGGGCCAGGCGTTTAGGCCCGGCTTTTTAAGTGCATGTAGGCATTGCTGCCCTCAACACTGCAACGCTGCAGGTCGGAGCCTAAATCTTCTTTTCAAAAGGGAGTTAGACACTGAGGAGCCAAAACCCTATTGACAGGCTTAAATCCCTTTGGACAAGGAGATGCAGGCTCTTAAATCAGTGAGGTGGTGTGCTGCTGAGCACAGCAATGCCTAACGACCTTCAGAAATCTGGGCCTTCACCTCCCCGGGCCTCCCCTGGCTCTAGAGTGGGGTAAGAACAGTCCCTTGGATTATCTTGTCTATTTAGATTGGAAACTTCTTGGGGCAGGGTCCGTCTCTTGCCAGCACCTCGCACAATCATCCCTTGAGCTTCGTTGTGACCGGTCGTATTCTGACACTAGACCGCTACGAACAATGCCAACACCACTGCATTATCCTTGTCACCTGCTAAACTACTAGAGACGATCAGCTGCCGCATGAAGCTAATTTCAGACTTCGTGCAAGTGAAATGAATGTCACCGTCGTGTGACTATGCTCTCTGACCAGCTCTTTCCATCCAAAGCTCAGAAAGCGCTTTGCAAAGCAGGGAGGTCGGTGGCAGAACTAGCCTGTGGATCTCCCAAGCCGATTTCTGTGCACTGGCCCGCACTGTCTCCTCTTTTCTTTTCCCATGGCATAGGAAGCAGGTGAGCACAACTTGGAACAACACTTAAAAAGACGCATCAGAGGCCAAACCAACGTGAAGACCCCTGGGAGAGAGGTTTCAGAGTAGCAGCCGTGTTAGTCTGTATCCGCAAAAAGAACAGGAGGACGTGGGGCACCTTAGAGACTAACCCATGTATTTGGGCACAAGCTTTCGTCAGCTACAGCCCACTTCATTGGATGCACAGAATGGAGAGAGATCGCACTATCCTAGACAAACCTGATTCAATGATGTCTGCCAGGAATTCATTGTGTTCAAAATGCAAATGTATGCACTAGTGAGGGACTGTCTGTATTTCCAGGGGGGAGGAGGACGACAGCCCCCAGGAACTAAGAGTGGGGGGCAGTTAGGCAAATTCCCTCAGGTTCTAACAGCTCCTGAGAACTCCCACCAGCTGGAGAGAGGCTCTCACATACGGATTCATATTGGATCCTTCAGGGTCCAACAGACAAAGAAAGGATTTTTGGTTAAACAGCCCAAGTTAAAACAGACATGATCCCCGAACCAACGGGGGGGTGCGGCGGGGAAGAAGAGTTGGAAAGTCTTGGGCCCGCTCAGGCCCCATAAGACTGGGTGCTTGTTCCGAGCAGAAGCTGTGATGAACTTGTGACTACGGGAAAAATGCCTGCATGGGGTGTGCAAGACTAATCACCAGTGTGGGCCCTTGTCGGAGGGAGGGGCTGCTCTCTGGTACGCTTGTGAACCTGCCCACTGGTTTGTTCACGTGTTTGCTCTATAAAGGTTTTGCCTGAAGAATACGAGTGCTTGCTTGGAACGAGCTGGGTGGTAACTCAAACCTGCGGCAACGGTGCCGTGTACCATCTCGGAGGAGAGAAGCAAAGCGGGCCAGCTCAGCCAGTCTGATTTCTGCTGGGGAAAAACACCGTGGAGACAGGGAAAAAATCCCAACCAGAAGGGGGAGAAATGCAGGTCTGGAAGGCAGCTGAGGAACTGGGAGCCTGGAGCGGGTGCCTCGGCTGGAGCAGAGAGGGGGGAGACAGGTGCAGTTGCCCTGAACTGTGACGCCCTCAACAGAATATGGAGGATAAATGATCTTAATTCTTTCTTCTGTGATAAAGATATCAGGCTCTGTTCTGCTACGGGGGGGGGGGGGGCATCTTTGGATGTAGCTGATGTAATAAAGCGGTCTCTCCTCTTCTACAGCGGCGGCCCCCTTTTGCAAAAAGAAAGCTTCTCATGCCTGCTGTGTAATGCAAAGAGTGATAAAATTAACAGATGTCTTCAGCAGAAAGGACTTAACACTGACCTTTCCGCAGTCTGCAGAGGTATTTTTCTTCCATGCTAATAGCAATCAGAGCTGTATATCAAAGACCAGGCCACGATTCTCAGATATGCAGCATGTGTCTCCACACATCTTGCAACGGCTAATTTGTTTTGGGTTGTTTGGTTGGCTTGCCATCTTTTGTTTTCGTTTCGACACCGTCATGTGAACTGATCACCTGAGACAATTCACACACCCCTTTCAAATGACTGACAAAAGAACTTCTCAAGCAGGAACTGATTCTAGCAGCCTTAAATGACAAAGGATGTTATACACTTATAGCTCCCGGCTGGACTGGCTGCTTCCACTGTTTCCAAAGGTTTTCATGGTGCATCTTTGGCCAAGTTGCCAAATGTCTAAATGTACGTGCACAACTGCCTGGTTTGGATTGTAAAAGGCTTGGGCACTATTAGATTGTAAGCTTCTGGAGGCAAGGATGGTCTTTTTATTCTGTGTCTGTATCGAGTGCTGGGCCATGACTGGGATGACCCAGCACTCGATGACAATAAAATAATGAATAAAATTCCCACTACCAATGTGGGTCCCTCAGAGGTTCCCATTGAGTTCAGTAGAAACAGCAGGGGGCTCAGTGCTTCCAAAACTTAGTCTATTAATCAGGTGCCTAAATATGGATTTAGGAGCCATGCGTTCGCCTCCTGTGTTTTGCAAATCTCAGCCATAGCTCTGAGCTAGTGGCTGTCTGAGGTCCTGTTTGAGCCATAGCTGATTGAAAGCCCTACAGCTGAAATGCCGACAAGAGCCCAAAGAAATAGCCAGAGATGATTGAGCTTTATCGCCCTGACCTTGATCATTTACCAGGCCACCGCAGGAATAGCGAAGATGCACTGACCAATCGGTTCGGGAGCCAAGTGTTTCCCTGAATCAGTGCCTTAGCCTCTGGTCTCTGAGCAGCCATCAGGTGCCAATTACTTTTAGCCACTACCAGCCTTGGTCAGTGATCTAGAGATTAAATTTCCCATAGTCTATTACCAGTCTCCTGGGTCACCTAATTCCACCACTCAATTCATTTGTGCCTTTGGCAACTGAAATCTGTGCAGCCAGAGGTGAAAGATTAGCCCATTAACTAATATTATGGCATTGTTCCCAAAGACAAGGGCTGTTCCTAATCAAAATAACCCTTTCACGAGACTCAGCCTCCTCGCATCTCTCAGAGGTACTTACGGCACTGAAATGCGCCTACGGATCCACATGATGCCAATGTATTCTCGGTAATAAAACTAATGGAATATTTTACGTACACTGGAGAAGAGTGCTATTGACCTTCTCCTGCACCTTCCCCTCACTCCACACCTTCCCCATTCTCACACGGTGGGAGCATTACACTCTGCCCAGGTTCCAGACTGATCTGAGAGGAGTGATGAGCGGCATTTTACACAAGACCTTCTCGGACTGGAGAAATCTCAAAGGGTCAGGTGTGATTCCAGCGGGAGGAGACTGGCTGCCTCTGAACAGCTAGGGGCACATAGGCTTAATTCTCACGTGCACTAAAAGCGCCAGCCGCGGACAGATGGGCCGATGGCTGGGGCGTCAGCCTGGAACCTCAGAGTCCAGCTCAGATCCCTGCTCTGCCCCAGGCCTGCTGAGTGACCTCAGGCCAGCCAGGTAGGTCTGGATCCACAAAGGGGCTAATACGCCTAACTGCCCTTTAGGTGCCCAAGTTCACGGAGAGCCTCAAACCCCTTGTTTAGCTGGCACCCAAATTCCCACCAATGGGGACACCCAAGTCCCGGCAGGCTTCTCACAGTATCATTCCCCTGCCTGTGGGGCCCAATCCAGCAGGTGCTGTCCAAAGCAGGCCTACCAGATGGGCCTCACGCCAAAGGAGGGGGTGGATTGGACAGAGAGCATGCCCTAGCATACCCAATAGCCCAGTGGTCAGGGCACTCACCCAGGAGAGGGGAGACTCCAGTTCCTGCTCCAAGACAGGTCGAATAGGGATTTGAAAACAGGTCTCCCCAATCTGAGCGGAGTGCCCCGGCCATGGGGCTGCAGGCTATCATGGAGGGAGGTCTCTCTCCCTCTGGTTTCTCATAAGGAAGGTCTGACCTGGTTTAGGTGCCTAATTCCAGGGACTGGTTTACAGCTGGAACTCCCCGCCAGTGCCTGCAGACTCCAAGGGTGCCCTTGGGCAGCCCATGTCAGGAATTCCCTGAGCATGGCTCTGGGCAGTAGGCCCTGGTGGGGAGTGCCGGGGTCACAAGGGATTTACTGGGAGGTGGCTGCCGAGTTGGGGAGGGGAGCAGCCCTGATTCGGGTGGGGGGGGTATGGAGTAGAAGTCCAGCGCGAGGTGATTGATTGGAGGGACAAGTGTGCCTAGCACCAGTCCATTTGTTGGGGGGCGGGCAGTACCAGTTGTGGGGTAGAAAGTTCGGCCACTGGCAGACTGGGATCTTTGAGCCTTATCAGTGGGATAGCAGGAGACTGGGAGGAGTGGACATGGCCCGTGTATTTTAGCTAGACTGGTGCAGGATTGCAGAAACTGGCGCCTAGGGAACTTTTACTGCAAACATTCAGGCCCCAACAGATTGGGTGGCAGCTGAGCTGGGTTTTGGGAGCCCCAGTGGGGGCTGATTCTAGGATTTGGGCCCCTGATTTCTTTTGAGAATCAAGCCCTAAATCCTTGGATTCTGGCACTTGCACCCAAGCCTGCCACGGCCCTGCTCCGCCATAAACTCCTGGTGTGACCGTGAACAAGTCACGTCTCTCCCTGTGCCTCAGCTCCCCACGTGTACAATAACGGCACCGCCCGACCTCCGGCTGACGAGGCGCATGACGCGTTCTACTGGACCTCAGGAGGCTCCGGTGGTTGTTACGGGGATGAGGGCCACAGAGCGGGCTGGGAGGGCAGGCGTTTGAGGCCTGTTCTCCACTCGGATGAGAACAAGACACCACCGTTTGAAGGACGCCCCTCTCCAAAGCGCCGGTGATGGAGCAGCATGGACTCCAAGATCACGGCTTGTGCTCCTCAGGCACTGAAAATCCCGCCCATCATATGGACTATACTACATGTCTTATCTCCCTGCTTATTTGGAAACAGAGGGCAAAGGACCCCAGTACGTCTCTCTGCCTTGGCTGGGAGAGTACGGACCAGGAGCCGTCTGCTTTCTCTAATTTATTTAAAACTAGAAATCACTGCATGTTCCACAGTCGTCAGTGCTGGATTCAGCACAGGCAATCGGGAATATTATTGGCTTTTCCAATCCCCCGGGGAGGATTCATTTCTCCACGTGCTTTTTCAAGCCACTCCATGGAAAG
Source organism: Lepidochelys olivacea (assembly GCF_965140295.1). NCBI lineage: Eukaryota > Metazoa > Chordata > Testudines > Cheloniidae > Lepidochelys > Lepidochelys olivacea. The sequence goes on along the minus strand of NC_140413.1, from coordinate 210,606,004 downwards.
ACTGAAAGCAGAGACAAATGAAATGGCTGCTAAGTGAAATCTGTGGTGGGCTTAAAGCACATAAGGGAGGATAGGCTGGTGGGTAAGGCAGTGAGAGCAAGTATTCAGGAGATCTCTATTCAGTTCTCGACTCTGCCCAGAGCTTCCTGCGTGAGCAGAAGCAAATCCCTCACTCTCTCTGCCCTGTAATCCCTCCCCTGTAAACCGAGGCTTACGCCAACACTCCCTTTGTCTGTTGGGGTTGTAGCTCTTCGGGCAAGGACTGTCTCTCAGTGGGGTCCCAGGTCTTGGCTGACACCACTGGGTGTTATCAATGTCTGTGAGTACGCAGGAAATCACAACCATTTAACGTTCATGATGTTTGCTAGCACTGGCCCGGACATCCTCTATCACGCAGCCTTGTAAATGTGTCAGAAGTGCAGTGCTCAGGATGGAGGCAAGAGCAGGTCACATTAAGGGTATTCTAAAAACCACGTTCTCCCTTGGTGTCGGAACAACCCGTTCCTTCACCGATTAACAGTGACACACAACCTCTCTTATATGCCACGAGAGCAGCACCCGTTGAAATTGCATTTGTTTTTATGGCCTCAGAGCATAAAGCATTCATCGATAAATCCCCAGGCTGGACCAGCCCCTGCCACACTGGTATGGTTGTAAAAGACAACTCTATCTCTTTGAACATTTCAAGCTGGTTTATTTTCTGGGCCACAGCCTTCTCATAATTAAACAATGACATGTAGTAAACGGAACTGTGATGAGTCTGTTCCTTGCAAGCTACCTTTCCAATTATTTAAGATCAGCTTCAGGGCCGAGGCAATCAAGTGGTTCATTAACCTAACCTCCTCTTCTGAGCCTTGGTTCCTGACTTAGGAACCTGACCACAAGATCCAGGGGACAAGGGGGCCTTCTACAAGGTATTGCTAAGGTTTCCTGACCCACAGCCCTTTTTAGCCAATAGAAACCAGAGGGCAAAATGACCATAAAGACAGCTCTTCCATCACACCATCACCAGCCCTGTTGAATTCTCTTCTGTGTGCAGACTCCTTTCAAAGGATGATGGTTTTGTAACCCCAATGGGCTAGATCTGGAAGTCTGCAGCATGGCTGGGAATTAACCCCTGATCTCCTGCATCCCAGGCCAGTGCCTTAATTACCAAACCATTCTTCCTCTCCAGGCACCGCAGTTCAGTTCCCTGATGTTGGGAGAGATTTCCAGCGAGGTCATTCCTCCCAGTAGCTGTGCTGAGAACAGCTGTCATGTTATTTAATGTTGGCACTGGCTGCCGTCATTCTGTATTCACCCTCCGCCCACCCAATTATCACCTGCATGATCGGGGTGACAATGAGCAAGAGCAATGAGAAACCAAAGGCTTTCTGCAAACACACTCTGGATGCTAACTTTCAATCTGGCAGCCTTTCAATAACAGCCCATACATACTTGATGGCCACACATTCGTCCCAGCACTGTCAAATTCATTAACAAAGGACCGATCTGTATTCTGGCAAGCACATGCCCTTCTCCGCCAGTTCTCGACATCCAGAGACATGCAGACACACTCAAACTCAACTTAATATGCAGGCACCACGTGGCATTATCACCGTCATGACAGCCATGTCTGTTCGTTGCGTGCAGCCAGCCGACTCCCTCGTGAACATCCACACGTGTGAGCCATCTTGCTGGAGGGAAAACGTTTCTTCAGTGAAATCTGCAAGTGCATAATCTGGCCTTCATTCCTCCTTGGTAAGGGAATGATTGTTAAGGAATCGTCTACCTGATCTGCTTCCAAGCACTTCTGCGGCACACACTGGCTGCTGTGTTGCGTAGTCCCGTCTCTTTGCCTTAAGGGGCAGCAGATTAGATGAGAACGTTGAGAGGAGATCAGCCAGGGATGCCTACCCGCTGTAGCAAGCTGCCTTGCCCATACTCTGAGTCAACGACCGGCATGGAGGGCAGGGCATGCTGTGCTTCTGGAGGAGTGTCAGTCAAACGAGATGTTCGACCAGTGACCACTCGAGGTCATTGAAAGGTGCCCCTGAGACCAGGGATGTGGGCAGGACCAGTGTCCTGGGCAAACACCACCTGTTGCAGGAATTGGATGTGGAATTCTCTCTGCGTCCTCCTGGCTTGCAATGTTGCTGGTAGACAGAACACCACAGATGTCCCGCTTCTTACGAAGAGCTGAAGGGAGCTCCCCAGAGTGTCTGTATAGCTGGTCACGGCTCTGATCTTGGAATTGCATCCTCACGTGTGCACTCACGGTCCCCAACTCAAGTCAGTGCGCCTGCGGGGGGCTGAGGCCTGATGCCAGGGTTATTAGGGGCTGCGCTTTTCCAGAGAAGCTCCTAAACTGGGAAGCTAACTCGCTGCAAACTTGCGTGGGTGCTTTACGCCAGTCAAGTCCTAGAGTCATAGACTGCCAGGCCAGAAGGGAGCAGCAGATCATCTAGTCTGACCTCCAGTACGTCATAGGCCACCGGCACCACCCAGCACCCAACAGCCAAAATCCGACCAAAGTATCACAGCCCACAGGAGATGTGCTGCTGGCGGAGAACAGGCGGGACCCAGGTCCACCAGTGCCCGAGGCTCCCGCAATGGCTGGGCAATGATTGAGACACACCCGAATAATCCTAAGTGACCCACTTCCCAGGCTGCAGGGAAAGGCAAACGCCCCCCAAGGTCACTGCCAAAGGGGCAATATTGCTGTGCTTCACGGTCGATTTCATTTCCTACGGATTATTTTCACATCAGCTGCTCTGGTGTCGCACTCTGGCCTGGAGAGTCCTGGTGCCGTGCAGCCGATCAATCCCCAAATGTCAGAGACTCTTCCAGGTGTCAGTGGGCAGAACCCTATTGACTTGGGGGGAAACTGGATGGCCAGACAAGCTGGATTTCTACTACTTTACGTGAGTTGAAAATCACATGCACAGAGCAGAGCTCTTCAACCTGACCCAAGGGTCACAAGGCAAGTGTCAGAGTTCCCAGTCATGTGGGAAAACAACTGGGCCTTCTCTGGCTCAGGCTCTCTCTCCTCTTCCTGCCCGCGGGATGGGTGCCGGGAGAGGGGCTGCAAGCCCGGCTCTTGCCAGCTGCTGCTACTCCTTTGCACGGTGCGTGGTGCGGAGCGAGCGTGCCATGGAGCAGCTGCGCCTCTCACGCCACAGCAGATACAGAGCAGCAGCGGATGGCAGCCAGCAGCTCCCGCCATTCCAACCCCACGGCTGGAGGAGGAGAGATGACCCCATAGGCAGCAGGCGGTAACTCAGGTTCAGCGGGAAGGCTTAGGGGTAGGTCAGAAACTGACTCAACGCTCTCAGGCCAGGTGGGCTGGGGCCCCAGCCGAGATCAGGATGCCATTGCACGGGGATCCGTACATACAGCACAGTGAGGGACAGCCCCTATGCCAAACAGCTTACAGCCTAAATAAACTAGGCAGACAAAGGGTGGGAGAAAAGAAAACCACCGTCATACAGAGGAGTACACGGTACTGGATGATTGTACCCGTGAGCCGACAGCTTTAGAAAGAGATCAGATGATGCACTTGAGAAACGGGATGTGAATTGAAAAGTGTCACGTAGCAGCCGAGGGCAGTGCCAGGAGAGCACCTCAGTGTTGTCACTCCCCAGCTTCTGAGCGCAAGCCCGATGCTCTCACAAGCTGGACACATTCTACAGGCAGAGCTGCTGGAGCTGCCTTCATAGAATCATGGACCGTCGGGGTCGGAAGGGACCTCAGGAGGGCATCTAGTCCAGCCCCCTGCTCACAGCAGGACCAGTCCCCAATTTTTTTTCTCCCGCCCCCTTGATCCCTAAATGGCCCCCTCAAGGATTGAGCTCACAACCCTGGGTTTAGCAGGCCAATGCTCAAACCACTGAGCTATCCCTCCCCCCTAACCCTTGACTTAAGGTAGCCTCAACCTAACTGTTTCCCTGCTTATCCTGTCGGTGGGAGCCTACCAGATCGGACTTCTCAGTCGCGGCCCACTGGATCAGGCCTTGGACAAAACAATGCTGGAGGAGCCACTGGGCCACAGGATATCTGGGTGTGGGGCTTTCTCGGTCTTTCCTGCTGGATCAGTTCCCCTGTGTGTAAAAGGGCAGAGACAGAAGGACTTTACATCCCAGTGGTTAGTGCACTCACCTGGGAAGAAAGGAAATGCGCAGTCAGGACCCTGCTACCTAGCCAGAGGGGGAATCAAACATGAGCCTTCCATAGCCTGGATGAGTGTCCAAACCACTAGGCGAAAGCCTATAAGGGCACCTCTGGTGCCTTGGATTTGTATGAGAAAGGGCTTTGGTGCCAGACTCCAGGAGAGGACTCCTGGCTGTGAATCCTGAACGGAAGGAAGTGTCTCGGACTTAGCTACCCAAGTCACTTTAAGAGGTGGGGCGTAGGCCACACCCCTCTCCTTGGCATTTCCTATTGGCTAGTTTAGGCGGCGCCCCGCTCGAAATGCTGGCTTTTGTGGGTCTCACAGCACCTCTCCCCCCGCAAGCATTGTCCAGGGAGCCTGGACGCCTAACTCAGA